>NC_085138.1:141383148-141983148 GCF_035046485.1 Aedes albopictus | reverse complement strand
ATCAGAAATCTCACAGGGATTAGCGCATAACATTAAACAAGATGGTACTGGCAAGATTGTTGACCGCGAATTGACGTTGAATGCATCGTCCGTTGCCTCGCAACTGAACGGTCCAGCATTTCTGCAAGATCCAGAAAACCAGTGGCCATGGCAGTAATATCCGATACTCCGCCTCATCCGAGTGACGAAGTGTTCGAAGCCGTAATGCTGGAAGCAGATGGAATTGTTAACAGTCGTTCACTATGGCCTACGTTTTCTTGGAAGCAGTAGATCAAGACGCGCTCACTTCGAATCACTTCTTGCTGTATGGTTCTTACGCAGATGGGTGTTACGGGGAGCCGTTGGAGCCTGGTGACCTAAATCGTCGTGATAATAGATGGACAGACACGGAACAGTTGAGAAAGAGGACAGATTCTGGAAGTCTTTCCGGACAAATCAGGCTAAACTCGACGTGCAGTAGTAGTACAGACAGCTCGAGGAGTCCTCGGCCTGGCCGGCTGTGAAACTGGCAGTTCTGGATGTTGCGACAACAAGACAGTCGCACCGGAAGCGGAAGTGGTTCACGAGGTGGGGGATGTTACCGATAACACTGTTGATCGCGAAGCGATGCTGGAAGCACCGATCGTTCTCTTGCAACTGAGCGGCAAGTGGACTGACAGTTCGGACAACAGCAGACAGAATAGAGAAAATAGATTCATTCAGATTTCGTCCATTTAGATACACTCGGTACGAGCCTGTGTGTCCATCTACCCTTTTCCAGAAGAATCCCATACAGGGATGTCTAGATTGATCTACAGAAGCAGGAATTTTTCAACAGGACTGCTATCCCGCCACCTGGATCTATGGATGATGTTTTGGACTGTATCCACCACGTTGGATATCGTTGTATCTGGAAGGGCATCTGAACGAAATAGACCAGAAACTGGTCGTGGCATTACATTTTATAGAACGTCAGAAAATCAGAAACTACGATCACTGGCGAAAGCAACTATCCGGAGAAACGATTCCCTGATTTATTTAGTAAACAGATTGATTTCGCAACCCAGTCGAATTTGTAAATCCAATTTTTATTCTTTCTGTGCTAGTTCCGGCGCTATAGTCGGGATTGTCGTAAGATGAGTGGGGACAGGACCTAGGTAAACCACATAGTGACTCGTCGGCGTACAGATCAATCGGTCTACTGGACACCACCGAGATGCTGTTGGAGCGTATTATTCTGTCGAGTCTGACGGTCTATACCGAGTGGCCAGATGACTCTGGGCTTCCGGAAGGGTCGATCGGCTGTGGACGCTATTAGGTCAATGACCAAAATGGTCGAGATACTGCACCACAAGAAACGCAAGGGAATAGTTTCGGTGAAAAGATGCCGCTTGAGGTCTTTTTCAAGATGGCCTGGAGTGAACCGTAGGCATCTGTTAGATGCTGGCAGCTAATTTGTTGTTCCAGATTGTGGCCGTCCTGTCTTCAATCATTGTTTTGAGCAAGGAGGACTTCTTGTTTTTCCCGGAGGCATTCCAAGCGCTGGAAATTCCGTTGAACCATGTTCCGCTGCCGAATGAATGCTTGTTTATCGGCGTGAACGATTTCCTCAAAAGCACCAAGCTAATCACCGATGGCATGATAGATCGGGATTTTCTAAGTCCGAAGAGGCGACCATATGCCTGAATACCACTCAATTTATGCGATGATGGTTCCGAGTAACTGCCGCACGGGGAAGCTGAAGCGCGGTTAAAATTTAGCATACACACCACCGAATAGTGGTCCAAGCCCAGTACATGATGCATTGCTGGTTTGAAGAGCGACATATTCGACCGGTACACCACTTCTGGTGCCATCCGGTCGGCGAGAGAAACGTAGGATCATCATGGAAGTGAATAATAAAGGTTTCTTAGGCGCTCAACCAGAAGACTATCGTTGCTTTTGGAGATGTGGCAGTCAGGCCATCACTTTAGATGTCAAACGCCCATCGAAACAGAGTCGAACCACGCCAAAGCAACACAAACTAACCCTCGTTCTAGGCATAATCAACGAGATCCACCAATAGCGTTGTTCTCTTCTTCCTTGATTTTTTTTTTGTTCTACGAGATGAACCAGCCGAGGGCTGAAAATCTCGATAATAAAGAAAAATAATAATAATAATAATTGATTTTTTGTTCTTCACCTCATATTCATACTTATAAGGCATGCTGTATGCTTTATTTGTATTTGTAATGCCGTGCATACTAATACTAGACAAATTGACTTTCATTCGGGGCAAGCTGACGGCAATCATTCAGTTGCGAGTGTCATAATTTTTGCGTACGAGCGACGGTTAACGTTCGTTGAAGAATGAAGGTAAATGCAGATGTCGAGGCTTTTTTGGGCTAAGAGATGATGAATAAGCGCATGGCTGGTAGAGATCACCAGTTATATACTACAGCACCACTGATGAGGTCTTCGGAAATTAGCGTGGATGAACCTGTCGACGCATTAACGCGAGCGTAAACGGCTTATTCCGACATTCTTGAAAAATATCTTGCCCACTGTATCCCTCCAGCTTTAATTTCCTTTTGGATACTGGGTTCACTGTAGTGTGCAGAAAGTTTATCCGTTAGCTGTGGGTCCCTGACTTCTATAATGTCGAAAAAGTGCCCTCTATAACTAGAATTGTTATGATTTCGTTTGCTCTGTGATGATCTCCGAATGTGAACGAAACAAAGTTTGATAGAGGCGTTACGAAAGGTGATATTCATTATGACCAAGCTATTCGCAGTGAGTGATGTTATACTACAATAACAAATCCATTTCTAACGCACCTTCTGCGTAAAAGGGACGAGGCGACAAGTAATGGGATCTATAAGGTTTTGGGAGTTATCATGTATAAGCAATAAATGCGACTGGTTGAATTTCGGAGCTAAACCTAGGACCTTCAGACTCAAAATCATAAACTAAATCGGTACCAAATGTCCTGCCGTTCTTCTCATATTAAACTTTGGAAAACCACCACAATGAAATTCATTGCATTATTCTCCAAGACATAATTTTCATTTTTCTTTATTCTTGTACAACCTGCAACTAGTTGTTAACCCCTCGACTATTTTTATTGTCGATAACGTATTTCCTTTTCTTCCATTCTTCTTTCAGGTAAGTTAACGGTTCACGTACAAAAAAGGGTCATCGAAAGACACACGACCAGGTGCAGCAGCAGCAGCAGCGATCGGCGAGTTGCACTGGGAACATGCAACTACAATCGGTCAAGGATGTTCCTCAAGGTCGTTGCTTCGTCATCATCATCGCCATCAAATAGGATTATCCGAAAAGAATAGCGGTGCAAGTGAAAACTGTGTCGGAAGAACGCGCAGAGAAGAAATACTAATTAGGCACGGCACGGCCAACTCCAGAGTGAATCAAGCGGTATATCAAGAAGAAACCTCAAGAAGAAACACAAATGAAGACGAATGTCGCTGTGCACGCGAATGAATCATACCTACTGTAGTGTGTGACGGCAACAAAATAACGCAGCGGCATCTCTGAAAAGCCGGCATGATACGTTTCCTCCGCACCAGTTCTCGCCTCCTTCTCGGTTAAATTGTGATTTATTGGCCAGAAGTGGCTGCGGTGAAAAGCTGGCTGGCTCGCTGGCTGACTGGCTAATGTGCGTTTTCAGCATCGTGTGCGTCACTGTGTGCTGCCGCGCTGGAAAACAAGAAGAGATGCGGAATTTGTGTGGTCGGTGCGCGTTGTTTTGCCTATACATTTGGCACGTGGTAGTGGATGGTGAAGATTCCGGCTCGAACCCGAAAGAAGAGAGGAGTATGCCTGCCTATAGCTAGAGTGTGAAATAATGCCATTAAAAGAAGTGTGCGACGAAGGAACGAATGGAATGTGCCGACGCGTCGGCCGGACAGCTGAGACAACTTCAGATCCGAATAAGGGCAAAAGGCCGGCAGTAGCACCGCCATCATAGCCTAAAACCGCCACCCGATGGGGGTTTTGCGGTTGTATTTCGTGGTGTTTTGTATAAGGGTTGTTTGAAGTTCTACGCATATGTGGGTAATGAAGAAAAGTGGTGGATAGAAAGGCTCCACAGGTTATTTGGATTGTTAAAGGGTGTTTTGGACATGGTATGATCGTTGAATTGGGTTATTTGGGAAGGGACAGTGTAGTGCATTGTACTTAATTTCAGTAGCAGACACGTATGTATTCTCCATTCGTTTGTATCTTTAACATTTTGATGATTCCCTGTCCATCCTCGATAACGGCCTATACTTGCCAGATCACGTTCTATTTATACCTTCTTGTATCAGTCGAATATGTGGAAACTGAAGAACACCAATTTTACAGAGTTGTTGTCCAGCATTCTTGCAACATGCCCTACCCAACGTATCCTTCTGGGATCTAGGCGGTATTCAAAACGATGATCGCTCTTAAGTTCTCCAAATATGAATATTACCTCATAGATAAATCCTAAATGCTCCATCTTTCATGACCTAGTACCCCACCAGCTCTTCTGCACTTGTTTATTATGTGAATACATCCGCTCCAGCATTCTCCGCTTTGTTCAAAACAAAACATTCCGTATACGAACGTTCGGGTTTTCTGAAAGCCGTAAAAATTGCTCATCTTCCGTGGCTCCCGTTCGCAGCTTACAACAGAACACCAACTCCATATCATACATGAACGTCTTTTTTTATGGAAGTGTCTCCCTCAGAGAACTTTCCTAAGTAATCTCCCACCCAGCACCACACCCTCCGGGTACAATCAGAAGGTATTTCCACCCAAACCCTCCCGAACCGGTCAGGGCGGCGGAACAGTGAAATCGGGGAAAAATAACTTGTCCAACAATCGGCACAAGCTCTTCACCATCAGAGCACGCAAGAACCATACCTACCTAACATAAGAACGGCAAATAATGGATGGTTGAAAGGAGGAAAAAACGCGCGCGCTCAGTCGACCGGCCGACCGACAAGCGAAGATCATAAAAACACCATCGCCGATCGCAAGACCAGAAAAAATAAAGATAAAGGGGAAAGCATTCCGACCCGACAAGAAATTGGGCGAAAAATAACACTGGGTGCTGGAAGCGGCCGAAGAGTTCGAAAGTTTTCATGCACTCGAACAAATGTTCTTGTTGATTTCATGAAAATGTTTAGTATGTCTTTACATACATGGGCCAAAACCAGGTCGCAATTTACATAACGTTTAGAGTTAGGTTATATTTATGGACCCCTTGCTCGTCAAAATTCGTGTTGCACAAAACAACCACATTTCTGTGAAGGAAAAGTAGAAACCTCTAATTTAAAGTTGAAAAATGTTGGTCACCTTCTTGGATTTCACCGCCATTTCAAACTTTATAATTAAATCATAATAGAGTGAATTTGAGTATCATCAGCATCAGCGTTATCAAGGTTTTTTGTCGCACAAATTGCCGGAAACTTGATCGTATAATTCAGCTAGGTTGGGAAAGATTTGAGGCTAATTTGCCTCAAAACGGCAATAATTGAGTCCCTGAGGAAGGTCCTAAATGAGACTGAAACGTCGGAAAGTTCTTGAAGTCATCTCAACAAAAACTTTTGGGAAATCTTAGCGATATATCTAAACGGATTATAGAAATGCTTGGAAGAACTCCCGAAGGATTTTCCGGGTTTGAAATTCCTGGAAGAATCCCACCAGGAATTCCATGACGAGTAATAGCAAAGATTTCTGGAGGAATTTTTAGAGGAATCCTTGAAAGAGTCCCTGGAAAAATTCAACCCTATGAAAATTTCTGTATGCATCCCTAGAGCAGTTTCTGTAGAAATTTCTGGAAATATCCTGCAGGAATACCAGAAACAAGTTTTGGTGGAATCCCAGCAAAAATTGATGAAGGAATCCTGAGAAAAACTTCTGGGAGTATCACAGGAGAAATGCCTGGAAACAATCTAAGGGAAATATCTTGAAGAATTGTTATAGAAACCCACAGAAGATTTCCTGGAGAAATACCAGCAGAAATTCCTGGAGAAATAGAAGCAGAAATTCTAGGAAGAATCGCTGCTAGAATATTTGAAGGAATTCCTGAAGGGTTTTCAATAAGGAGTCATCCCAATATTCCTGCAAGAATCTTTGAAGGCGACAGCTCTAGAAAGAAGCTGCCAATTTTGCATTTTTTCACATTGAAACGAAATTCACTCCAAGGAATGATGTCTACCCCAGCGTCATATGTTTGAGTATGTCTTATTTATAGTGGACCCTCAACCGGGAAAACCGGGAATTACCCGGTAATCGCAAACAACTGGGAAAAACCGGGAAAATACCGGGAATTTGCTTGGAACAGCAACCTTCCTGAATTAGAAAGTCCAGCATAATCTCATCTATGAGAACTATTGTAGTTTTTTCTGTAATAGATCATATGTTATTGTGATCCATCTATATTAGGTCATGATCGTTCTTTGTATATTATAGATTCTTTTTTTCGTATTCGATTTTCGAAACTTATTCGAAAGATTATGATTATGAAGATAATGAAAATGCACTCTCCAATCATTTGTATTGCATACTGCCATTTTTTATTAGACTTCTGTCAATGTTTTCACTCTTGAAACAATAATAATTTTTAATCTATTAATTAAACTTATCACAATGACCCAGACAGGCACGCTGAACATACACTACGCCATCGTGGTGCAAGTAGGGTTCATCAATCCAGTTGCGCTAGGATTAGTTAGGTACTACCTGTTCTGTGTCACGCAAATGTTGTGCCAATGGATTGTCCTACCTTAACTATGAAAAACCTGGTCAAATAACGATACACATTTTACTCCAATGTTCATTAAAATGTCCAGATATCTATGATACTGGAAATCCTCCAGGTTATTTGATCGTTTTCAAGAATTTCATAACGAATTTTTTCATGCACTACACCTGGACATGTTCTCCAGATAGTACCATAGATTAGTCTAGCATTTCGTTTGGACGTTCATCCAGTGATTTCTCTAAAAATAGCTCGAGAAATTTTACTAAGCATTTCTCCAGGGTTTGCTGGAAACATTCCTCAAGTCAATTTTTCAGAAATAACATTCATACATTTTCGAACAATTTAAAGTAATCCATCAACAATTTCTAAAAAAGTTCTTTATGAAAATTTTCAACTATTTCTGAAAAAAAGGGGATTCTAACAATTACAATACGTTCTAAGAATGGCTTTCTTTAGTAGTCACTCAAGGTATTTCATTGGTATTCTGTCAACAAAAACAACAGTGAACAGTAGGAAGTATTCCTCCGATTATTATTCCAGAGATTCCACAAACAATTTTTATAAACCTCAGATTATCTTCACAAATTTCTTCAAAAGATTTATCCAAAAATCCTTTAGAGACTCCCCAGGGATTGATACAGATTCTCAAGAAATTTATTCAATGATGCCTAAGCTGTTTTATGCCACAAGTTCATTAAGAAATCTCTGCCATAATTTAAGTATAGGATTTTATACAAAGAATTGAACAACAATTCATTCCAACATGAAGAAAGCTCTGACTTCTTCAAAAACTCTGTAATCTGATTGACTGATTGATTTGTCTTTATTAAAGAGACTTTCAGCCCTTGGCTGGTTCGTCTCTTCTGTAATCTGGCTACCAGGAAGATTTTGTTCCAGGGACTCAAATAGAATATTTTTCCAGACTTATACTTGGAATTTCCGCAATAACCTTTTTTCGGAAATTCTCCTTCTAAGCGGAAAACTCCATGGAAAACTCTATTTGAATTTTCGAACCTTCTAAACAGAATACTCTAGGAGGTAAACCAGCCTGTGGCTGAAAGCTTCACTAATAAAGAAATAATAATAATAAGAATACTCTCTTTGAATGAGTGTAATCAGTTTTGAACCTCTTAATTTTGCCTCTTAATAATCCCTCTAATGCTTATCTTTTGACAGATATACTCGTTATTCGACCATTCGGCTACCACTTGTAGTCTTCCTGAATGTCAGTTATTCACTTTTTCAGAAATTAAATTCAGAAAAGTAAGAAAATTGAAAATAGTACTGTCAGTGCTCCGATTAAACCATATAAATCAGTTTTTATAGAATTGGGAAACAGTTGTTGAACAACCGAGAAAAACCGCGAAATAACCGGGAATTTATTTTAGCAACTTGAGTGACCACCCTGGAGATCATTGCGGCAGCTACCGTCGGCTTAAGGCGAAAATGGATGCTTTTTTTGGTTTTTGATTTTTCAATAATGAAGAAATATTTTCAAAATCGGTTTTCATACGTATATAAAGGATGGTTCAGGATATCATCTGTTTTTTTTCCTAGAGGAAAATATTTTTCGTTTTTCCATAATCCATTTTTTTAGAAATTTTGTTAAAAACTGGTTTTTGGGGAAACGAAAAACATTTTCCATTACAAAAAATCAGGAGATACGCTGATTCATCCTCTAAATGCGTATGAAAACCGATTTTGAAAAAAATACTTCGCTATTTTATGAAAAATCAAAAACAGAAAATGAGGTAATGGATCCAGTTTTACCTTAAGGAGAGGGTCACAGAAGGTGACCCTTCTCAGCGGCTGATGAAACTCTGTTTAGACCTTACATCTCCAGGGTCGGCACGCTTATCCTTGCCTTTTTCACGGATTTCAATACTGCTCTAGATCGTGATAAACTCTCACAAACCTGCTGAAGGAGTACTAAGGACTGTTCATTTTATAAAGAGGACAAGTTTGCAGGGCTAAAAAAATAAAAAGCGTTGTTCAAATTAGAGCAGCCTTGGTTGGTTGTTCAGTACATTATAATAGCAGATAGTAACCATAACTAAATTGAGTTAAAATGGCTGAACTTCATAGAAATGTGGCAAAGTGTAAGGAGAGGTCAATTTGTCGATTCCCAAAAATTGAAGATAAAAACAAAATTACTGTATAACATCGGTATTTCGTTTTTAATTTCACAAAAGGAGTATTGAACTTACAAGTAGGACTCGATTTTCAGAATATTTTTTGTTTAACAAAAAAAAAGGTATGAAAATATTAAATTTGAAATGTTTTCAATTGGTCTAGTCGAATTTGCAATTTTAAATGCTTCTTGATAGCATTTCTGGCTTGGTTACTGTGCTTCATTGCGGTTACCGGAGTCATAACAGCTTCGTTCTTTGAAGGTTCTTCTAAATAACCATGTAACCCATTGCAAATTCAACATAACAATGAAGTTTCTCTAGAGTCGAAAAGTTGCAATAATGGGGCAAAAATATGCAACGTTTCACTATGACCATCATTATGGATTAAGTTTATGTTGTAGAATGCACTTAAAAAGCATAAATTTCTTCTGTATAGTTAAGAAGGCGATTCTCTACTATACTGGACTAATTTTGAGCCGAATTTGTAGTGCTATTGCATCACTGGACCTAAATAAGTATTTTTTTTATAAATTTCTTTGGAAAGAAGGCAAATCACTATATCAAGCTGGATGCTGCTTGATGCACTATTACTGACCAACTATTGAGCTCTGTCCTTAGTGGAATAGTATTAGATTCCAATACATTGAAAAGTTGATTAAAATGTGAATGTTAAGCATGTAGGAAGTATGTCGAATCTTGAGAAATGGGTTTTTATTGAGGTTTAACGAAAACCGCTTCAGTTACATAATAAAGAACATTTTGTATAATGTTATATTTTTCCTACATTGTAAAATAACTATTGAAAGTTATGCAAAAAACTGATAATTACTTTTTTGAAAAAAGAAAAAGGTATCGCACAAACAAAGCGTCCTCTTTGTAAAATGAACAGTCCTTACAAACCGTTACAAGAATTTGTAGAAGAATCTCTGCAGTAATTCCGCAAGAAATTGTAATCCTGGAGAAATCTCAAGAGAAACCCTTGGCGTCGTGAAATCTATAGAGAGACGTCCTATAGGGAAATCTTTTGACGAATACTGGGATAATCTTCATAGGAATTACTGAATAAACTGTTTGAGTAGTTCTGGGAGAAACAACTTAAGGCATCTCGAAGAAATCCTTAGTAGATTTTATGGAGGAATTCCAGTAGGAATTAGAGGAATTCATGAAAGAGTCCCTGGGAAAATTCCATGTTGAATTTGTGGATATATCCACGGAATGAATTTCCAAGAAATTCCAGGATTTTTTTCATCTGTATTAACGAGATTTTTAGCCCTAGGCTAGTTCATCTCGAGACCCCCGCTTTACTGCCTTTCCGAAGGAAGAACTCACATTTTGCGAGTTTGTCGGGAGTGGGATTCGATCCCAGGTCCTCAGCGTGATAGTCAAGTGTTCTAACCATCACACCAGGTCCGCTCCACTATTCCAGGAAAAAACCAACAGGAATACCATGATTTTTTTGAGGAATCTTAGCAAATGTTCCTGAGTAATCTCAACAAAAACACCTTGTCAGGAAAAAAATCTTAGGAAACTATATTCTTGAAATTCCTGGAAGAATCCCAGCAAGAATTTCTGGAGGAATCCTAAAAGGAATTCCTGAAAGTGTCCCCTACATAAATCCAAACAGTGATTCTAAGAGGCATTATTGGAGAAATCCTCACAGAAGTTTCTATACGCATCCCTAGAGGAGTTCCTGTAAGCATTCCTAAAAAAAAAAAATCCTACAGGAATACCAGCAACAATTTCTGGAGCAATTCCAGCAGAAGTTCCTGGATGGATGTCAAGAAAACCTCCTGGATGTATCACAGGAGACATCCCTGGGAAATATTTGGAGGAATTCTTTTAGAAATCCATAGATAAACTCCTGGAGGAATAAAATTCTTGGAAGAATAGAAGCAGATATTCCAGGAGGTATTGCCTGTCTGGAGGAATTTCTGAACGGGTTTCAATAGAAATTCTTTGAAAAATCTCAAAATTAATGCATGGTAGAGTCTCTTGAAAAACCCTGGAGAAATCCTCCTTGAAAATTTTGGAGAAATTAAAAGTGAGTGAACTTTTTTTTACATGCATACAGAAATCATCTCAATTCGTCTAACTGAGTTGGTTTGTATGTGCGACTTGATCCTCCAAACTTTCTAACGAAAAAAATCGTTTTTGGAGTGAACATATAGCTTTTCCAGTACACGAAGGGTACGAGAAGGGCTATAAGACACGGATACAGTCTCCGTCTGAAGACAGTCTTCAGCAAGAGACTATATGAACTGAACGAAACTTAACACTAGACAACGGACATTTCTTGCGAAAAGTTTCATCACTCGAAGCGGGAATCGAATTATCAGCCCCGTGGCATATAGTTAATCGCTAAGTGACAGCAATGTGGCTCAACTATTCTGAAATTCTGTCATATTTTCTACTAAAATTATTTGATGCAAATAGATAGAAACCTTGGAGAAAAGTTTGAATTAAAGCATTGTTCAGAATTCACGAGTAAGTTCCTGATAACATCTCTGGAAAATATTCCTGGAAAGTCCTTGCTAGTTTCCCTAGAGCCCTGGAGATGGCTTCTTTAGTGGTGTTGAGATAATTCCATATTCTGAATCTGCATGCCAAACTGAGTCGAAATCCAAATTTTCATGAATTTTGGTGCCCGGGAACCTGTTTAAAAATTAACTTGAAGTTTGTATGGGAGCGATTTGATTTGATGAGTCATCTCTCGTTGGATTTTGTACTGAGCGGAGCTGTCAAAAGGTGATTTGGAAAAATCTCTTTGAAATTGATTTTAGGTATCAAAATAAAGTTCTAAAAATCTGGAAAAAAATCATAGTGGCTAAGAAAACGGTGCTCTTTCGTCTGAAAATATAAAATCATCGTTTTTTTTCTAAATTTCACTGAAATGCATTTTAAAATTGTCCAGATGTTGATGCTTTTTTGACCTCATTATATATTTCCACTTGTATATTTCATTAAATTCTGAGAATCTTCGTACAAATTTGTACGATATTAAAAAAAATCACCACACGTCCTTCCCCAGTCTTACCTCCAGTTCGAGTTTATGGGCACTCTTGTTGATTATATTTCATTTTATATTACAAAGACAGCTCTTTGTATAACCCACTTAAGAATGCATCTCTTTTACTTATAACCAAAAACAATTATTTGCAACGAGTTGTGAAAAGATTATATTTTCAGCACGAGTCGTACATTTATCCAACAAATCTTGCCGAGCTGGATAAATACGAAAAGTGCTGAAAAAATCGAGTTGCACAATGAAATGAATTGCATAATAGTAGTTTACGCAACAAGATGCAGAATGAACATTTTTACAGCACGAGTCGTATATTTATCCAACGAGGCTTGCCGAGTTGAATAACTACGACGAGTGCAGTAATAATCTAATTTTGCATCGAGTCACGTACAACGCTTTTTGCGATTTCATAAATTACCACTTCGGGACTTCAGGATAGTTTTTATCATAACTTTTTCATCATACTGCACACTGATGTTTATAGCCATGTTTAACCCTTTATAAGGCCGAGAAAACCAGGCACGGAATCCACTCGTTCTACATTGGAATATAAATGTGGTGTAATGAACAAAAACGTTTTTATTTTCAAAAAATCGATGGTCGATTTTGTATGAATAAAATTGGTCTAAATTTCAACTTTTTGTCAACAAAGTTTAAAATGTTGTTATTTTGTGATGCGTTTATCAATCATGCTGATTTTTTGACATGTTATTGCCCTAATATGCATTAGTTACTTGTGTGGATTTGAACTCGATTGTTCAATTATTTTGGACGATATGACAATTTTAGTACATGTCCATTTATTATAATACATTTTTTCAAAAGGCCGAGTTTCTAAAAGTAATGAAGCAATCAAGTTGAAATTTTGTCCACAAGTAAAAGGAACATAGGCCTTTCATTCCCAATCATTCGATTTTCATTTCGCTTACCACAACAGAAGTTCGAGCTTATAAACCTTTATGCACTCAAAAATGGCGGTTTTTGGAGAGACATTTTGTTCTAAAAAGTCCATTCATATTTGTTATGGCTCAAAAAAATCATGAGTGCTCACAAAGGCCTAATGTGTCCATCAGTTAAAACAGAAGTAGTAAAAAAATTCTAAACGAACAGAAAAAAATATGTGTATAAGGTGGCAATATAGTTGCCACTGCCTTAAAGGGTTAAGAAAGTCTGATCATAGCAGGTTATACTGTGCAGCTGTCACAATGTTTCAAACCTGCGTTCAGAATGCATCAAGAAAACTGAAAACAGTGATGTAATGGTTTATTACGCAACGCAAATCAGTGCTGTAATGAACCATTACAGCACTGTTTATTTAGTGTGGGAAAGTAGGCCTTTTCCTGGCAGATTTGCATGAGGTAAAACAGCCAATTACGATGAGAAATTGCAAAATAGTTATTTATGTAACGAGATGCAAAAAGTTTAGTTTTTCAGCACGAGTCGCACATTTATCCAACAAGGCTTGCCGAGTTGGATAAATACGAAGAGTGCTGAAAAAATCGAGTTTTGCAACGAGTTCGATACTAGTAGTTTACGCAACAAGGTGCAGAATGATGATTTTTACAGCACGAGTCGTGCATTTATCCAACGAGGCTTGCCGAGTAGGATAATTACGACGAGTGCTGTAAAAATCGAGTTCTGCACCGAGTTGCGTACAACGTTTTTTGCACCTTCATAAATTACCACTTGAGGATAGTTTTTAACTAAACTTTTTCATCAGACTGCACACTGATGTTCATAGCCATGATTTAGGAAGTCTGATCATAGCAGGTTATACTGTGCAGTTGTCACAATTTTTCAAACCTGCGTCCAGAAAGCATCAATAAGTTGATCAATACTGAAAACAGTGCTGTAATGGTTCATTACGCAACGCAAATCAGTGCTGTAATGAACCATTACAGCACTGTTAATTTGGTGTGGGAAAGTAGGCCTTTTCCTGTCAGATTTGCGTGAGGTAAAATGGCCTATTACGATGAGAAGTTGCAAAAAAAATTATGCAATGATTTTTTTTCATAATGCAACCCATTTGAGTTGCATCATCTTCATAATGCAACTCAAATGAGTTGCATTATGAACATTATACAACTATTTTTCATTATGGAAATCATTTCAGTTGCATAATGAGCCAGTTCGGAAAAATTTGCCATTATGATACCAAAATGAGTTATATAAAATGTAAATTATGATACTGAATTGCATAAAGAACATTATGCAACTATTTTTAATTATGCAACTCATTTCAGTTCCATAATGTACCAGTGTGGAAAATGTAATCTGAAATTATGATTCTGAATTGCAAAAATAGTATGTATGCTGTTGTAGGGTTAAAATTACATCAACCTTGGTTTCCTCGCCTTTAACTGCAATGGTTTTTAATTTTTCTATAGCTTGTTTCCTATATGTATTCAACAGACTTATTAAATAATCAAATCAAATCAATTCTAAATACAGTAGACGTTCGATAAGTGCAACATGTTTACGTTTCAGTTACCGAATGAAATTCGCTAACTGCAACGACTGACAGCCGTCAAACAGTTGTCAATTGCTGTTGGACGCTGCCAGAATGCACTCAAAAACATCGCAATGCAGCTGTAGTGCATCAGAAAAACATCGCAACTCTGTTGACGTTTCGTTTTTGACAGATAGCGGTGCGATAACTGCAAAATTGTTGCACTTAGCGGACTTGCAGTTAAAAAGCATTGCAGTTAAACCGTTTGCACCGATTGCACGTCTACTGTACTTTACTTCTTGGAGTATGTAGCCGAAAGACGTCATCCAACGCACGTCAAATACATTCTATTGATTTCACTCATTATGTTACTAAAGATTTTTCTCAGTGCAGACTGTGCGAAAGAAAACTCCTCATTATAAGCTTCTTTCGAATTAATAAAATAAAATCCATATAAATCTACGTCACTGCCACTGCCTATATTCATTCCAATCCAATTTCGATTCCACCCCATCGCATCGTCGTCGTCGTCGTCATCGCCGCAATACCCTTCGGGGCGAACGGAACAACGATGAAACTAAACTACCTACATAGAAGAGAGGGTCGGTCGGTCGGACAACGGACGACGACAGGGAGATGCTATAGCTAGATGTCAGTGTTGCCAATGTTGGCGGGCGTGACGACGATGGCGACGACGACAGTGGAACCATTGCCAAGTGGTGGCGAAGGCGATAGGCAACCTTATTTTGCGCTTATCTTCCTTCCATGATTTCTTGCGGCGGCAGTTGTCGTCCGTCGTCGTCTTTCAAAAGCGCAAAATTTTACCCAACCCAAATGCGAATAACAACAATAATAGCAATAGCAGCAGCAGCAGCAATAACAAAGCATGGCCCCTGCTTTGGATGATTGCTGCTTTGGTCGTTCGCAGTTGGTGTGCGGCGGTGTCGAGTGCTCTCCTCATCGCATCGTCCATCCAGCAATGCCTTGTTGTGCTGCTGGTTTGGTTCAGCTCGGCTACACTAATCTCTCTGTTTGCTCGGAATTGCGCGCGCCAGTGTTGGTGTGCTGAAGCAGGAGGTTTTTTTGGTTGCTTCTGTTTCTCTCGTCGGTGTGTGCGTTAATTTCCTCTTCTACCGAACACTGTGGTGTTGGTACGAATTTGCTTCTTTTTTCCTACGTAATCGCAAGCAAGCAAGCAACAGAGCACTGACTTGGACTCGACTCGGTATAATAATCAATTGTTTGCTAGTGTTAGTGTGCGCTGTGCGGCAGCAGCAGTCGTCGGTGATGGCGATGAATGTTTATAGCTATAATACCCTCTGCGGGCCCCGTCCCCGTGTACTGGCTGTGCTATATAACACAGCACATGGGGAGTATTTTGTACTGCCGCCGATGCTTTTCTGGTTTTTAGCACACCAGCCAGCCAGCAGCGCTGTGGACGGACTCTAGAAAGAGCAAAAATGCTATAAAACACTTCGCTCGATACTTGGAATTCGACGTAACCTCCCCGACGGTGGTACTGCCAGAGTGTGCAGAGCAGATTGTGTTCGTCGTTTGGATGGACGGGCGGAACCGGGGTGCCAGATTTGTAGTTATGCATTTCAAAATGAAATAATGAGGTTATGACTCGTTTAAAAAAAATGACAATGTTTTAAAAAGACTTCACACCTTCTTCAACCAGAGGTTGTACAGACTGAAAGATTATTGTGAAAACTTAATGAACGCCTGTGAAACATTTTGAAATTTGACAGTACCCCTGGAAACCCTGAAACCCCGTAACGTTTCTAAAAACTCCTGAAACGCCCCCGCAACGCCCTGGTACCCCTGAAACTTTCCTAAACTCATCTGAAACCGCTGGAATGTCATGGAACACTCCTGGAAGTCCTTGAAAACCCCGGAAACGCCTTTGAAACCTCTTGAAAATCCTTGGAATAACCCTTGAAACTCACCTAAAACCGCTTGAAATCCGATGGAAGGCTCCTGAAACATCATGGAACACCCCTGAAATCCCTTAAAAACCCCATGAAACACTTTTAAATCCCATTGAAAAGCCTTGGAACACCCCCTGAAACACCCTGTAATGCCTCCAAAACGTCCTAGAGCGCCCCTGAACCCCATTAGGATCTTGGAACGCTTTCTGCAGCACCTGAAACGTCATGAAACAACCCTGAACTTCTTTATAAAACCTGGAACGCCTCTGAAAACCCAGAAAGATCTCTGAAAACCCTTTAAAATCCCTCTAACACCCCTTAAATCCCGTCAAAACTGGTACGCTTTTGACATCCTTCGAAACATCCCGGGAATGCCCATTAACCTCTCGGAAAGCCCCTGGAACGCCCCTGAAACCCCTGAATTTTCCCTGAACTCATCTGAAACCGCTGGAGCGTCATGGAACACTCCTGGAACCCCTTGAAAGCCCCTGAAACGCCTTTGAAACCCCTTGAGAAGACCTGGAACACCTCTGCAACTCTCCTGAAGACACCTGAAACCGGTTTTCAAACCGCTGGAACGCCCCAGAAACCTCATGAACACCCCTGAAACCCCTTGATAACCCCAGAAAATTCCTTTGGAACCCCTTGAAAAGCCTTGGAACATCTTTGAAACTCCCTGTAACGCCTCCGAAACGTTCCAGAGCGCCCCTGAAACCCCTTAAAAACATTGCAACGTTATCTGAAGCACCCAAAACGTCATGAAACAACCCTGAATTTCCTTTAACCTTCCAGGACGCGCGCCATCAAGCAACCGAAACTGCACCGCGCGCATGTTGTATACAACGAGCGAGGTTTTTTGGTGCTGTTGTACTTTTTACAACAGCGCGCGCGCTGAAGGGTTAAGAAACCCTGGAACGCCTCTGAAAACCCAGGAAGTTTCTGAAAACCCTTCAATATCCCTATAACGCCCCTGGAATACCCTAGAATACCCCTGAAATTCAATTAAATCACCTGTAACACCCCTCAAATCCCCTGAAACCGCGTCAAAACTGGTACGTTCTTGACATCCTTCGAAACACTCCGGGAATGCCCATTAACCTCCCGGAAACCCCCTGGAACGTCCCTGAAACTCTTTGAAACTTCCTGAGACCTCCTGGAATTCCTCTGGAACTGTAACACCCCTTAAACCTACCTGAAATCGAAAAATAATCTAGCAGTAATGCTAACAGATTTAGGTCAAAATACGTCTCAACAATTATGCTAAATCAGGACACGGTGTGTTTATAGAGCAACTTTAAAACAAAAAAATAAGTAAGTCTGAAATTTTGCCCAATGATACTTTGGGCCACTTCTTTCAATTTGCTGGGTCGGTGGAAATCATCCATCGGGGGGTCTAGAACAAAAATTTTTTTTGAAGGTTTTTTATGCAAAAACTGTTAATAGCGCATATTGTAAATTTTTGCATCTCCTACAAATAGTCACAACTTTTTTGTCTTTGAAGACAGAACCATAAAAATTTCAGGCGTTTTGAGGTAGTATGCGTAGATGACTGTGTGAAAATTTCATTGAAATATGTTGAATGGTTTTCAAATAATACCAAAACTTTCAAACGCATTCTAAAATACTAAGCATAGTAGCAAAAGTCCAACAAAATATCTATATATTTTTTATATAATTATACAAGAAAAATATTTAATTCTAAGCACCTTGAGTCATTATGATGGCAGTACTGTGAAAACTTGTTTTTCGAATGATGAACAGATACATAGTCAAATACATGAAAGGAAAACACACACACTGCCATTATGTAGCTTTTCACTAAAGTAATAATTATTTATTTCAAGAACGTGGTTTTGCGTATACATGTTTATTTTTTCCATTTTTTTAATGAATCAGGTCTTATCTAAATATCAAATTGCAAGCGAAAGGCTTTAGAGAAAAGTGGCCCAATAATTTGGATTAAAAAAAATGTTTGTTATTTTTTCGAAACATATAGTTTTAGGTAGAAAATATTCTACTAGTAAACAACGTCATAACAATGATCAATCACTCTTCCTCATGCTTGGAGGTTTTAAATTGAACATGAACATGAACATGAACATGAACATAGATGACCGCACAATTCGTAGTTGCTACTCCGTGATTGACCAGAGCAATCGAAATTGCACAAGGAACCAATGAATAGGGCTTGGGACTAGCTTACTATTCTCAATGTACACAGGTCGAGAGCTCTCAACTTTAATAAGGTCAATAACGGCGCCGGCCACGTCCTTACGGTCATCGAGGATGGAAGGGAATGTTAGTAAGACAAACGTTGTTAAAAAGACCGCGAATCGCTGCATCTCCACGTTTGTCTCAGGAAGGAATTTTTTGTTAGTAGGGTAAGGTACATTGTCAGTCCGGGAGTCACCTATGGTTGGTGATATGATTTGACAATGGATCAATATACACAAACCGCCGTTAACAACCGACCACTTTTCGACGCAAGAACTAGCCAAAAAGAAAATTCTATCGCGCGTCTCCACTCCACTAGGGAGCAGAAACCTTTAGTCTATTCCACACAGAAATACACTGAACGCGACTCACTTGTCGGCGCCCGGATTTTTTCTCGACCGGCGAACCCGAACTAACATTTTTCACTCTTTTGTGTAAATGCAAAAAATGAAAGAAAATATTTATTATCAACTAAAAGTGTATTGGAAACTAGCGCCGAAGGGAAGCGAAAAATTCGGAACCGACTCAACCACGGCGCGCGCACACTCGTCCAGTCGTCGGAGCCCCGCAGAGAGAAGAGAAAAAAAAATCGCAAAAATCTAGCAAAGCCAGCGCGCGAAACTTTTCTGCTGCCGAACTACCGCACACAACTGACTGCTTGGCGTCCCGTCGTCGGTGCCCCGCAGAGAAGAAAAACAAATCGCAAAAATCTAGCAAAGCGAGCGCGCGAAACTTTTCTGCTGCCGAACTACCGCACACAACTGACTGCTTGGCGTCCCGTCGTCGGTGCCCCGCAGAGAAGAAAAACAAATCGCAAAAATCTAGCAAAGCGAGCGCGCGAAGCTTTGCTGCTGCCGAACTACCGCACACTACTCCTCATGCTTGGAGGTTTTAAATTACACAGAAAATATTTTTTAAACATCATATACAAATCGATAAGCATATTTAAGTCATTGTTATCAAATTGTTTTTCCTAGGCTTTATGCTGAACAGCCAATTTTCATGCTTAATGTAGAAACATTTTCAATAAGTACTCCGTTCTTTCAACTATTCTTTCCGTACTTATTATCAGTTATTTGTTAATAAATGGTGGCATAAGCAATAAGCAACATATTGCTATTAAATTCAAAGACAAACTTAAGTTTAGGTCTAGCAGCTATGTCAAATATCGTGGAATAATCCGGAAACTATGTTTAGTATCGTAAAGTTGCCCTTGATCGAATATTACCCAACTGAAATTTGTTTTGAATTCAGTTCTCTTTATTGTGTTCTTCAATCAAGAGAGTGTTTTAATGTAGACTCATACCCACAACTTCAATGTTATTATGAGGTATTTAACAGAGTTAACTTGTTTTTATTGTTTGACTAAGGTGAAATACTATTTAATTTTAAGCTTGTAAACATTAGTTTCAAAATAATTTAGTTTCTGTACTTTTTCCTCAAAACAGAGATGTTTCCCAATCCTCGAGTGCTTTTCTTGGCTTACCAATAAACATTTAAATATTTTTTCGGGGAAGGCCGACATGCTCAGCAATCATAATAATTGAGTTTATTATAGGATTCGTAATACAGGCATACTTGTACTTGTGAACATGTATACGCAAAACCACGTTCTTGAAATAAATAATTAATACTTATTGAAAAGCTACATAATGGCAGTGTGTGTGTTTTCCTTTCATGTATTTGACTATGTATCTGTTCATCATTCGAAAAACAAGTTTTCACAGTACTGCCATCATAATGACTCAAGGTGCTTAGAATTAAATATTTTTCTTGTATAATTATATAAAAAATATATAGATATTTTGTTGGACTTTTGCTACTAAGCTTAGTATTTTAGAATGCGTTTGATAGTTTTGGTACTATTTGAAAACCATTCAACATATTTCAATGAAATTTTCACACAGTCATTTACGCATACTACTTCGAAACGCCTGAAATTTTTATGGTTCTGTCTTCAAAGACAAAAAAGTTGTGACTATTTGTAGGAGATGCAAAAATTTACAATATGCGCTTTTAACAGTTTTTGCATAAAAAACCCTCAAAAAATTTTTTTGTTCTAGACCCCCCGATGGATGATTTCCACCAACCCAGCAAATTGAAGGGAATGGCCCAAAGTATCATTGGGCAAAATTTCAGACTTACTTATTTTTTTATTATAAAGTTGTTCTACACAACACACCGTGAGGACAACATAACATGGGCTGCAATCGTTGTACAAAGTATTCATTTAGGTTCATCTAGACAACATGATACTCACCCTACAACATGATCGCTCGGGCCGGGATCTGATCGGTTCTTCGATTCTATTGTGTGAAATTCTTCAGAGAATTGCTTCCACATTATTCTGGAAATGTCTTGCATTAAGAAATCGTTTGGTAATTTCCTGGTAAAGTTATTCGGCAATGACAGGGAATTTCTTCGAAAACTTTTTTTCCGCTATTCCTTTGAAATTTCTTCAGTATTTTAATAGGGGGTTCCATCGCCAATTCTTTTGAACATTTGTTTTATAATGGCCATTGGGAATCTCTTCGGCAATTTTGTTGGGAATCTTTCGTCACTGCCTTTGAAAAAGTCCTTCAGCAATGATTTTTTTGTAATTCCTAGGCAATTTATTCATGAGTTCTTTGGTAGTTTTGTTGCAACTTCCTGCGGCATTTTTTTTTGAAATATTTTTAAAAGGTTCCCGGGTAGACGAGAATATCTATATCATATCTCACATCGAATAATTTTTGCTGCTATAGCTCGATGTGGTTTTAATGTGTTATTCAAAAAATAAATTAAAATAGCGCACGAATAACTCAAAGTGATATGATAGCAGTTTTTGTTTTTGTAGAAATATGTGAAAATTTCTACATTGGACGGGCTAGGTGATCTAGCGGCTACTGCTTTTGATTCGTATGCAGAAAGTCATGGGTTCAATCCCTGGCTCGTCCCTTTCATCCTACTTTGTATCTTTCTATCCACTTTCTCTCTCTCTTTTCTCTACATATACAACTCTTGTATATTCATATGTCTTGTATATTCAAATTGCACTTTGAGAATAAGTGGAGTGTCCCAGCCCTTATTTATTTGGATCTCAGTGCATTTGGTACCAGGTACGATTAATCACGGAGAAGCAACCATTGACATGTATAGTCAGATTTGATCGTTGATCGTTGATGACTGAATATGTGAAAATTTCTACATAAGAACAAATTAGTGCTTCTGCACGAAATGGAACACATACATCCATAGAATGGCTCAATGTTAATGAAATGCCATGTGGCCCTCTCTGAGACCGAAGAACCTCATGCGCTTATTCCCATGATAAGTGAGCCACAGTTGAATGGTAAGCATCGCTGCCTGTGAATCCTAAGATTGTAGGTTCAATGCTGGATGCTGCCATTTTTTTCAAGAAAAAGGTCGACAAATCTTGTTTGATTTTGTTTTAATCTTGTAATATCTTCACGAGCTCTTATTAAGAAATTCTATTGCTATTATTTCTGATCTTTTGGCTCTAATATCAATCAAACCAATATCAGTTTTCTTCCTTGAATAATTCAATCAGTAAAAACTAAAGATTATCAGATTTTTCCACCTATTCGGGTTCTTTAGGAATGTTTGAGGCATTTTTTGAATTCTTTGTGCGGTTTCTTTGGTAATGTCTTTAGAAATTCCTATGAGGACTTTTTCAGTAATTTCTTTGGAAATTTAATAGATAATTCATCAAAAAATTCTCAGGAAAATCTTTTTGACAACTCTGTGGTTATTCCTCTGGAAATTCCTTCGGTGACTTTTTTGGATATTCCATCCATTCTTTCGGCAATTCCATTCAAAATTCCTTTGTCAAATTCTTCAGCAAATTCTACACACTTAGATTCCGATGTTCGAACCCAATATTTTTTCACTGGCTCCAGTTTTTTCATCTTTTTACTGAGTCGTCAAATGCAACCTGGGTTCTCGGTACACTCGATAATCGGCATTTATCGTTTATTAAAAACTTTTAACGATTATTTGACTGAAAATCGTTTACAGAATTTCAACAAAGGAGACCGAGAGTCAGTCTTGCGAATAATCGCGACCATCACTAGACAATCACTTGAACCGCTTTCTGGAGTCACCGTTCCAAAGGTGATACGAACCAGCTAGCATGTCACGCCTGGAATGACAAACATGTTGTGGGTTCCACCCTTCGCAGCTTTGCAGCGATAGCAGTTGCTGAGTATGCTTCAGGCGGGTTGCGAGAGAATCAATCTCACTGAGCAACGATGCATAACGGGCGAAGTGAGAGCGTTTGCCGTAGCCAGGGCGAACTGCGTGGTGCGCTCAATGTGTGCGTTTAAACTAAGCTATGCAAAACAAATAGGATTTATGACGTAGTACCGTGCTTGTGATAATACACATGCATAGTTTTACATGATGTTGCGCGTGCATCTGCTTGAGGCGACGGAGAGAGTCATGACACTCACATGAGCCGTATCCAAGTCAGGATGATTTTAGCAAAACAAGGGTGACCGGGTGACTATGATGGGATTCTGTCTTTTCTGGTGTTAGCGACTGTAGAGAGAGCGAATCAGAAACCGCAGAGACAGGGTGATACAAGTTTGGTTTTTATCAGCTTTTTTTGTGACTTGTACGCTGATGCTTCGCGCCACTGCCGAGAGTGCACCTAGGTAATAGTTATTTATGTAACGAATTGCAAAAAGTTGATTTTTTCAGCACGAGTCGTACATTTATCCAACGAGGCTTGCCGAGTTGGATAAATACGAAGAGTGCTGAAAAAATCGAGTTTTGCAACGAGTTCCATACAAAATTTTATGCAATGATTTTTTTTCATAATGCAACCCATTTGAGTTGCATAATGTTCATAATGCAACTCAAATGAGTTGCATTATGAACATTATACAACTATTTTTCATTTTGCAACTCATTTCAGTTGCATAATGAGCCAGTTCGGAAAAATTGGCTATTATGATATCAAAATGAGTTATATAAAATGTAAATTATGATACTGAATTGCATAAATCTATTTTTGAGAACTCACTAAAATAATGGAAAAACACCGAGTCAATCTTAGTGGTCATATGAAAAATGGTTCGGTAATTCTCTTTGACCTAAACTATTTCGGCATTTTTTTTTTGGAAATTCTTATAGTTACTCCCCTGACAAGTTTTTCAAAAACTCCTTCGGAAACGGCTTCGTATTTTTTTTTTTGACATTGATTTGGAAATGCTTTTGTAATTCCCTTAGGAATTCTTTTCGCTATTCCTCTAGTAAATAGTTGATTCGACAATTTCTATGGGAAATCTCTGAGGAACTTATCAGGCATTTTTTTTCAAAATTCTTCGGAAATCGCTTTGGAGTTTTCTCAGTTTTTTAGGTTTTCATACATTTTCTTAAGATTTTTTTCGGCAATTCTTTTGAAAATTCATTTGGCTAAACCTTTTTGTAATTCTTTCGGCAGTTAGAAACCAGCAATTGCTTCTGCAATCAAGTTTAAGAACACCTAATAAAAAAATCCAGAGGAATTGCCGAAAAAGTTTCCTATGAAATTGTAGATGGAAGTGCCAAAGAAATGTTTAAATAATTTCCAAGTGAGTGCCAAACGAATTTTAAATAAATTACCGACGAGCTTAGCACGAAAAAAAAATAAATAAATTCCCTAAAAAAATCCCAAAGGAATTGATGAATAAATTAACAAAAAAAAAAACACTAGAGCAAATTCTTATAACAACTTTCAAAAATTTCTCAAAAAATGTTGAAGAAATTCCCAAAGGAATCGATCAAGGATTTAATATATCGCCGCAGGATTTCCAAATACATTGTCAAAGCAATTCAAACAAAAATCGCAAAGCAATTGCCACAAAAATGAAAGGAATTTCCGCAGGAATTCACAATAGACAAATGTATTAGTGTATTGCCGAACCTTTACTTAACAAGTTTCCAAATGAATTCCCTTTAGAAACTGCCTAATTGCCCATCCCAAAGGAAATTTTCAAAGGGATTCCCAAAAATTAATATGCGGAAGTTAGTTTCATTATTACCGAAGGAATTTTCAAATAATTTCATTTCTCAGTGGAACTTTTTTGAAAATTTGTCCAGCGGATTAATTATTTCAAAAGGATTCTAGATACATTGGAACCATGCCTGTAGGATTTTTGAATCTTTCCAAAAGGACCCAGGAAGTGACTCTGAGAATCATTCCAGATTGGTTCTGGAATCATTTTAGATGAATTCTGGTAACACTTCTAAAGAATTGTGGAGTTATTCCAGAAGGGTTCTATGATAATTTCAAAAGAGTCTAGATTTATGTCTGAGGGGTCCTAAAGTCATTTCTTAAGGATTCAGAAACATTCCAAAAGATGTTTGGAATCTGAAACTTTTTCTAACAAATTTCCAGAAGGATGCTGTTACCATGTCTAAAAAGTTATTGAACCATTCCAAAGTATTTCGGACATATTCCAAACAATTTCTGAAATTATTCCAGACAGATCGTTTAACCATGCTTGGAGGTTTTTTTTTAAATCATTCCAGAAGAATTCCTAAATAATTCCAGATTTTTTTCTATAAGTATAAGAATTTTTCTATAAGGATACGTTATAATCTATAACTATTTCAGATGGATTTTAGAAAAATTGTTGAAGATTTCATTGCAAAATGAATTATAAAACATTCCAGATGATTTCTGGTATCATTTCGGTTAATTTCAGAAGGATCGTTAATTATTCTTGGAAAACTATTAAACCATTCCATAATGTTTCTGGAAGTATTACAGATGTGTTCTGAAGCCATTGGCTTCTGGAAACACTACAGAAGGATCATGGAATTATTTTTCTACAAGTTTTCCAGAAGGGTCCTGGAACCATGCCTGAACCATTTAAAAAGAACTCAAGAAACTTTCCAGAAAATATCTGGAATTATTCCTGAAGCATTCTTTAAATATTTCTGGAGGACTCAGGAATCATTTCAGAATGATTTTGAAAGCAATCCGTAGAGGTTCAGAGATATTCTGGAAGGGTTCTGGAGGATTTTTGAACCTTTTCAAAATAAATAATGAAACATTTTCGAAGAGTTCATAAATTGTTCCAAAAGGGCTTTTTAATCATTCCTGGAAGATTGTGGAACCATTACAGAGTGGTACTGAAAGCCAGATAGTTTCTGGATCCATTTTCGATGAATTTTGGAAGCACTATGGATGAATTCTGGAATTATTTGAGGATGGTTCGAATATTTTTATTCACTTTCACAAAAATCCTAACATTTTTACAGATGCCTCCAATAATATTTTTAAAATCATAGCAGCTCCTTCTGAAATTCTACAAAGAATTATTTCTAGCGTTCTGAGATTCGCCCAGGAATTTCTTCTGAGGGCTTTTTCGTGAGTTTTTGTTTAATTCATCCACGACTTCGTTTTGCACTCCCTGTTAAATCCTTTTCTTTCGTCTTCGGAATTTCTCGATGATTTCCTACTGTGTTTCCTCCAAGAGTTCGTTCTGCAAATCCTCCAGCAGTTCCTCCTAGGAATTCACATTGAGTTTCTTCTTGCAACACACTTAATTTTGAATACCGAATTATCGAAACTGGACTGCTGTTCTAATCTCGTCAAAAAAGTGTCGTACAGGCAACTTAGTAAGTGGGTAAAAAGTAAGTGTGAATCTTCCATAATTTCCTTCCTATTTCAAAAAATCCCCCAGCAGTTTCTTGTGGTTAGATTTGTTTAGGGTTTCCTCAGAAAGTTCTTTGTAGAGTTCCTATTTGGAAAGTTTCCGGATTTTTGTAAAGAATTCTCCAAGATTTGTTTCCTGGCACCCTCAAGTGTGCTTTCTGGTAATTCCAGAGTTTCCTATTGCTCACGTGTACATAAATGTGACAGCGAGCTTTCCACCAACTTGTCTCCCAGCTCTTCAAAACCGCAGTGAAAAACAACTTCTTGGTAACGAAGAAACTCAACAACTTTTTTTTCCGTACACAACTCAAGTGTCTGGTTGGTCTATACGATACGACTAGGGACTCTCAATGCAAAGGTTAAGGTTTCAATTCTCTAGGAAGTTTTTGTCGTGAAATTTTCTTATTTAATCAGCGCATGAGACGAAGCTCATGAGACACATCTTGAGAAAAATGAGGCGCACAAGTTTCAGTCTCAAAATGTACAGAGCTCCTGGGAGCTCGCTTGCCATGTGGCTCCCGTACATGGGACTACAGCATGTGTACATCAACTCTGGGTTATTCTCCAGTTCCTTTTAGCAATCAATCAGTAGTTCCTTCTGGAATTTTTTGGTAATCATCCGGGATCTTCTAGGAGTTCGTTGTGAGAATCGTTCAAGATTTTTTTCTGGAATTCCTAATGGAATAATTTCAGAATTGTTTTCTGGAAATTCTCCAGTAGTTCTTTGTGAAAATCCTTCAGGAAATAATCCAAGATAAAATTCCTTGAAAAATCCTTAGAATAGATTCTTGGAGGAATTCCAGACAAAACCCATGTAACTCTCTAAAGAATTATTATTATTGATATTGTGGGAAATACTTCAAAAGGATCATAGAATAGATTCTTAATGATTATTGAACCATTGTAAAAGAATTCAGGAAACATTTCAAAAAATTTCTGGACTCCAGAACTTCAGAAGGACGCTTTAATTATTCCTGGAGGATTGTGGAATCATTTCACAATGATTCTGAAAACATTCAAGATGGATTTCTGAAACACTTTAATAGGAGTGTAGAGTTATTCTAGCAGAATTCTATAGTCATGCCAGAACAATTCTAGAAACTTCTCAGGAGGACCCTGGAACTATGTTTTGGGAATCTTAAAAAAAGAGAAATTTAGAAGAGTTTTTCAATTATTTCAAAAGGGCTCTTTGATCATTCCTGGAGGATTGTGGAACCGTTCTAGAAGGGCACTGAAAACTTTCCAGATGGAAAGTGGATCCGTTTCCGATTCTGGTTTTATTTGAGGATGGCTCTATGTCTATAATCATTTCAGAAGAAAACGTTCACGATGGATTCTAATTAGAACCATAACTGGATGATTTTTGAACCATTGTTAAAAGATTTATGAAACATTTTAGAAGATTTCTGAAAGGGACCTAGTGTGATGGTTACAGCACCTGACTACCACGCCGAGGGCCTGGGATTGAATCCCACTCCCGATAAACTCACAAAATGTTAGTTCTTCCTTCGGAAGGGAAGTAAAGCGTGGGTTCCGAGATGAACTAGGGCTAAAAATCTCGTTAATACAGATAAAAAAATATTTCTGAAATTGTTCCAGAGGGATTCTTTAAATATTCCTGGAAAATTCTGGAAGCAATCCAGATTGATTCTCAAAACTCTACTGACGTATTCACTAATTATTTTAGAAGAAGAATCGTTTCATGAAGATTCTGGAACTTTTCCATAAGGATTGTAGAAACATTCTTGAAAAATTCTGGAATGTTTTCAGAAACATTCTGAAACCACCACAGAAGGATTCTACAAGAATTCCAGAAGGATTCAATTTAAAAAAAACTACTTAAGTCTTCCAATCGTTGCTGGCAGCACTGCCCCCAAGATGAGCTGGCAAGCTTAGAGTGGGACTTTTTCGCTTCACACAAAAAGCGAAGGGAAATGCGGTGAACGTCGTCGTCGTTGTCGTCTTACCAACGTCCGTATCAACTCTCTCGAACGGGACGAGAAGCAGCGCAGCAGGCGAACAAACAAGAGATTATATTTTGTTGTTTTACCCTATGTGTAAATGCGCGCCACATTCGCCGTAGTCGTCGGTCGGACGGTTTTTCCTCTGAGCAGTCAGCGGTGCCAAATGTGCGAGGCAAAGGTTCGAACCCAGGCGCAAGAGTGTGTTTCTCGTATTAATAATAAGGTATAGAGTGGTGGCGATAGGGTGGGTCGGTTTCTTTTTAGAATATATGTGGTTAAGGTGAATCTCCACAGAATTCCAACATGGCTACCATGACGGCCGCCTTGAACTGATACTCGCGTTTTCAAAAGGACATATTTTGAAAATTCGTACACCAGTCTACCTGATGGTGTTGAGTTGCCTTTGTATGCAAATTTGATGTTAGATTCCAAGAGGTTTCACCTTAAGGAATTATGAAAATGTTTATTATCGTTTGTTTCCAGATACATTTGTAGAATTCTAAAGAACTTCTTAGAGAAATTTTAATAGATGTTTATAAACTTCTACGTGGAACTTCATGATAAATGTTGGAAACATTTCTCAAAAACTTAAGAAATATTTCTTAAATTTTGTTAAAAATTTCTTCACAAACTGGCTTACGAAAATACTACTTTACGAAAAGTGTCCGAATTTTTTTTTCTCAAAAATTGACTGATTGTATCCTCTAAGCTTTTCTTCAAAATCCTTGGGATTTGAACTTATTATAAAACCTAACAATTTGCTTTTCTTGTTTGGGCCCCCCTACTCCCCACGTATATACGTAACTTTGTACCGTCAATTCTCGACCGTCGTCGTCGTAGCATGCTGGCTGGCTGGTTGGCTGGCTGGTCGTGTCTTCTGTGTGGTTCTGTGTGCTGGCCCCTTCTGAGCTGCTGTGAGTTCGCTTTAGCTTGTTGTACTTTTTTTTTTCTGCCTTACGACAGTACCGCCGCGCACATGCTGCACTCTCTCTAGGGCTGTGCAATATATCAGGGTTCAAGCGAACGAAAACGACTGCTTTTGCTGCTGCTTTTAGCTTTGCAGGCAAGGCAGAGGGTATGACTGTGGCATTCGACACAAAATATGTTCTGTGTGCACAGCACAACAACTATCTGCTACACACGACAGCACTAAACTCTGGCTCTGCTGCTTGCTATCCGCCTTCTTGGCTGTTCTCGGTCGATGCAGGGTCGTCGCCGTCGCCGTCGCTCGCTGATGGTTTCCCGAGTTTTTCGGTCGAGTTTCCTCTGCAGCCAGCAGTACCAAGGCCTGGCTGGCACAATTGGTACGATGAAATCTTACCGGGCCCCGGTGCGGTGTGGTGCGATTCTCGCTTTATTTTTTCCCGTGTTTTTGACTGGATGAGCTTTGTGCCGGTTACACACAGGATGCGATGCAGATTTACGATTGACAGTATTCTTCCGTTTTCGATTCGATGATTTAGCCAACCTGTTGGTTGGCGTAATCGATTGGAAATTGGAATGGGACGGGATCGTGGGGTGGATTGGTTGATTGTTTCAGGATTGTGTTTGGAAATATGTTGTATTGTTTGTATAAGTGATGGTGTATAAGTTAGATAATTATTATTTTTACAATGAGTTCATGTATTCAAAATCATCTAACAATGTGATTAATTTTGCAGTGTATTTGAGTGCTTGACCTACACCAAGATTTGTTTTGTAAGACAAAATAACTTTACTAGAGCCGTGTAATAAAGTTTTACTGGTAAAACAAAATATATCATTTTTGAGTTCTGCACAGAATGTTGAAGTCAGAAAAACATCACTAGAAGTGACCGTACGTGATGATACATTTTCATACGAATGCTTGCTTTGGTTGGACGAGAAAAAACCGTTTCGAAAACCATGACGAAAAAGTCATAAAATTGTAAAATATGCCACTCTACTAGGAGTCATCTATATATATAAAAATGAGTTTGAAGTTTCTTTGAGGCAACAAAACTCACGAACGGCCGAACCGATCAGCAGGATTCTTGCATGGTTCGATTCGTATTCGTGGTGGCTGTGTTTATATGTATAAAAAGTTAGGAAAATCAACTCAAAAAGTTGGAAAATTGATAATGTACTGATTTTTATGAGCTGGGAAGAAAATCAACATGATCGAAATCAAACCAATCTAGAGTGCGGTGCTTAAATAAGCTTAAAATCTGTCAAACCACCACAAGATTGGCAAGACAGAGTTTGCCGGGACAGCTAGTGCTATCATAATGCTTAAGACGATTGTCATAATTATTCTAACCGTTTTCATAAACAAAGTCATAATTGCCAAAGATGTTTGCAGAGTTCATACTTCCCAGAAAATCTATCTTTTTACTTTGTTGGTGCCTTATTTCACCTTATTTGACCCACTAGGGGGTCATAATTCCTTTCAACATAGATTGAGCTGTCAGAGTTAAGAACTGCTAAAAGTGATTGGTTTAACATTTTTGTCGATGGAACCGAAATCGACCTAGTACTAATTTCATAAATTGGGCTTTTGATTTCAAAAACATACGTCACGGTTCAAGAGTACATGCGACATGGTATTATGACTCTGTTTATCGCTTTTTGCCGATGGAACAAAAATCATGAAGTATAAGTACTACATAGGTTCATGAAAAAAGTTTACAGTTTCAAAAAAAATCGTCATGGTTTTAGAGTACATGTGTCCACGGTGCTTCATTTACCGTTATTGTCAAAAAAAAATATACCATCAAAACCTGAAACGCCATTCTCTTTCTTCATCATTCCTACACCTCTGGACAAGTTTTTTAAAAAATCGTTAGACGAAATTTTGAGTTACGCCCTTTTAAAAGGCCTTACCCCTAAAAAATGAGGGTTTCTATAGAAAACATCATATTTCATAACAGAAGCATGTTTCTGCCATCAAAATTTGAAACGCCAATCTCTTTCTTTATCATTTCTACAACTCTGGACAAATTTTGAAAATAATCGTTAGACGAAATTTTGAGTTACGCCCTTTTAAAGGGCCTAACCCCTAAAAAAATAAAGGTTTCTATAGAATACCATCATATTTCATAAAAGAAGCATGCTTCTGCCATCAAAACCTGAATCGCCATGCTCCTTCTTTATCTTTCCTACCCTTCTGAACAAATTTTTAAAATAATCGTTAGACGAAATTCTGAGTTACGCCCTTTTAAAGGGCCTAACCCCTAAAAAAACAGGGTTTCTATAGAAAATCGTCATATTTCATAACAAAAGCATGCCTTGAAGTCCCAAATAATTAAACGTATCATTAATAATGCTACAATTTGATACTATGCGCTAATATTGGCTACAGTCTGGAATACTTCCCTTATACTGGCATTATGGCTATTTTTTATACACAATGTATTCAATATTAGTGCATAGTATCAAATTGTACCATTATTAATGATACTTTTCATTATTTTGGACTATGAAGCATACTTCTGTTATGAAATATGATGGTATTCTATAGAAACCCCTATTTTTTTTAGGGGTAAGGCCCTTTAAAAGGGCGTAACTCAAAATTTCGTCTAACGATTTATTAAAAAACTTGTCCAGAGGTGTAGGAATGATGAAGAAAGAGAATGGCGTTTCAAATTTTGTTGGCAGAAGCATGCTTCTGTTATGAAATATGATGTTTTTCTATAGAAACCCTCATTTTTTAGGGGTTAGGCCCTTTAAAAGGGCGTAACTCAAAAATTCGTCTAACGATTATTTTCAAAATTTGTCCAGAGTTGTAGAAATGATAAAGAAAGAGATTGGCGTTTCAAATTTTGATGGCCGAAACATGCTTCTGTTATGAAATATGATGTTTTTCTATAGAAACCCTGATTTTTAGGGGTTAGGCCCTTTAAAAGGGCGTAACTCAAAATTTCGTCTAACGATTTTTTTAAAAATTTGTCCAGAGGTGTAGGAATGATGAAGAAAGAGAATGGCGTTTCAGGTTTTGATGGTATATTTTTTTTGATAATAACGGTAAATAAAGCACCGTGGTGTCATGACTTCATGCCGCAATTTATCTTTTTTAGCACTTAATATAGAAAACGTAACGTCGAGGCCATGTTATGGTAAAACGAGTCATAATATCATGACGATTTTTATGGTGTATTTTTATAACACAAAAACACACATTTATCGCCAAATCATAACGCATTTGGCCAGTTTCGCGTTCTGTATGTTTTTCTGTGTCGGTGCTACGTTTCATCACTTTGAAATTTCGAGCAGCAGAACTAACATGGCTGTCGAGGCTAAGGAAGTGCTACTCAGCCTTAAATAATGTTAATCCAAATTGAAATACTTGGAAATTTGAATATCTAAGGAAGCATAGGGACGAGGATCTTTGTGTGATGCATTGAACTAGTAAATGAACTGAATACGACATTTAGTAAACACTCATGTTACGGAAACAAACCAGAAATCTAAATCTTGTTGTTTAGTGATACTATTAAAATAAATCGTATGAAACATCCTAACAATTAAAGGGATCACATATTCTGGAAGATACAGATAAATTTCTGATGATTCTTCAAGAAATTTAGCTAAAAAGGCATAGCTTTGTTGAAATTTCAACATATTCCTCTATTTTTGAAAGAATTTTGGTAGAACTCATAAAAAATGTCGTCAAATTTTCTGCATTTCTCAGAGAAGTTTCTGATGAATTAATCGACGGCATCTATGCCATAATCCACGACGGAATAGCTGCTTTCAACGTTTTAGAATAAAGTTCTGAATTCTGAAAACCTTACAAATCATAAAAATACATTCCGTGTGATAAAGATAAAATGCTCTATGATTTGCAGGACGAAAGTTGGTACAATTCTAGAAGGGTTTTCTTTTTAAATCAGAATGGCTGGTTCAGTCGCTTACAAATTCTGATGGAATTCTGATAATATTGAAAATAAAATTCTCAAATGAATTGCTCGAAGCAGTTTTTGTTGAAATATAAAAAAAATCTTTGTGAATCTACAATAACATATAATTGAACACATGTGGTAGAAACTATTGAGGAATTTCTTGAGTAATCTCTGTAAGAACTCCTTATTGAAACAAATAATCGCATCAATTCCAGAATGGAAACTTTCTGTTATACATGTTGCAATTGCTAGAAATGCTGAAGGAATTTCTAGTAAAGGCCGTGGATACATTTCTGTGATTTTTCATTAAATTCTGGAAGGATTTTTTACTTAAGTGTTCAACAAAATCCTTATAAATTCCTTGTCAAACTTAGGGATGAATTTCGTGTAGAATCCCTCTGATTAATTTCTTACGATAGTTCTTGAAAAATCTAGAGCATTTATAGAAAAAAAGTCTAGCTTCATCCTCAATTGAAATTCGTAGGGATTTAGAAGCATTCCAGGTGGAATCCCCGAAGAAAGTCCAGCAAAAGTTCCCAAAGGAAGTCCATTAGGAATCCCGAAGGAATTTCAAGAGGAAACCCTGCAAAATTCCTAGAGGAATCCCTGAAGGAATTCCAGGAGGAATTCTTGAAAGATGTCCAGGGGGAATCTTTCCAGGAAGGGGGAAGGATCTTCAGGAATAATCCCCGAAGAATTTACAGGAAAATTTTTAAAAAGATTCCTGGAACAATTCCAGAAGGAACTTCTGGAGGATTCACTTAAAGATATTCTTACAAGAACTCCATGACAGTTTCTTGAAGAATATGCTGAAAACATGCCTAATGGTAGTTCTATTCTTGAAGAAACTCCTGGAAGAAACCCTGGAAGAAATTTCTGAAAAAAAAACTTCTGCTGAAATATCTGGTGTAACTTCTGTAGGCGAATTCCGGCGCACTTTTTCTTCGAAGAGAAGAAAATTTTCTTGCTGGTGGGCAATGGAAGAAAATTTCTTCTCTTCGAAGAAACTGTGTTCCGGAATTCGGCCACTGGAGGCATCAATGAGTTCTCCTGGCAAAATCTCTGAAAGAAGTTCAGAAGCGATCTCTGGAACTTCTGGGAGAATCCCTAAAGGAACTTTTCGAGGAATCCTATAAGGAACTACTAGAGAAATTTATGAATTCCTGGACTAATCTCTGAAGAGATTTCTGGAGGAATCCCTAAGTTCTTCTGCACGTATCCTTGGATCCTCTTCTAAGAATCTCTGAAAAAAAAAAACACTGGGAAGATCAGGGAAGAAACTGCTTAAGAGATCTTCGAAGATACTTCTTGAGGAATCCGAAGAAAGATCTACACACGAATCCCTGAAACTTCCGGAGTAATTTCTGAATGAACTTCAGAACTAATCCTCGTAGGTGTTCCTGAAGGAACTTTAGCAGGAAACCCAGGAGGAACTCCTAGCCCAATTTCTAAAGGACCTATTGTAGGAATTTCTCAAGGAACTTCCGAAGAAATTCCTGATGGAGTTCCTGAGGGAACTCCTTCGGAAGCAATCCCTGATGAAATAGAATTCATCCCTGAACCCTCCTGGAAAGAGATCACTGAAGGAACTTCTGGAGCAAAAAAACTGCTAGGGTAATTTTCCAATTGTTGCACGGTTAAAAAATCGCCAATTGCTGCACACCTCATAAGAATAACATGGAGTGTGCAACAATAGGCGAGTTTTTAGCCGTGCAACAATGGACTACCCGCTTGGCGCACACCCACAGTTGATCAGCAGGAGTAAATCCATTTTATTTTGTATGGTGAAAAGCATCTAAACTTGAATTACTTGAAATAGAAAGCTTTTACTGAAAAATATTTGGTAGGCTTAATAGCAGTCACCATTGTGCACAACCACTATCAAATATTTTTTCGAATAACCCAAGCAACACACATGTTATAATAGAGTTACGACAGCGCAAGTTTTGGTTGTATAGAAATTTATTTTACGTAATTCTAACATTGTGTTGAAATAACGTAAAATAAACTTCTATATAACCAATACTTGCGCTGTCGTAATTTTTTTATAACATGTGTGTTACTTGGGAATGTATTCCACTTCGATAAATTTGCCTTTAGATGCTATTCGCCATACAATATTTTTGCGATTTAGGCGCTGTCCATAAACTACGTAGACTTTTTTTTGGCCATCTCAGACCCCCCCTCCCCCCTCGTAGACTTTTGTTCATACAAAAATTTCGAAATTTGTATGGAACGTAGGCTTTGGCCAGACCCCCCCGTACCCCCCTAAGAGTCTACGTAGTTTATGGACAGGCCCTTACTTCTAGCGATTTTTCGCGCATAGAAGCTAGCGCCTCATTGGTCGATGCGGAGAGTAGGAAAACAGCCGATGTAGTTAATTCATTGGAAAATTACCATATCCTGCAGTAATCCTCGAAGGAACTCCTGGAACTTCTGCAGGAACTCCTAGAGAAATCCCCAACTTTTGAAAAAATATTTGTAAAGTCACCATGATGCATCCCGGATTACAGAAGGAACTCCAGGAGATAATTCTGAAAGAGTTCCTGGAGAAATCCTTGCAGAAACTCCTGTAGAAATTGCTGAAGGAATTTCTGCGGTAATCCCTGAAGAAATTCCAGGAGGCATCCTTGAAGAAATTTCAGGAAAGATCCCAGACGAGACTCCTGTATAAACCCTTGATGGAACTCCTGTAGTGATTCCTGAAGGATCTTCTGAAGCTGCCAGAGAGACCTCAAAGCAACGCCAGGATAAATCCCTGATTGTAATTCTAGAGCAATTCCTGCAGAAACTCTTGGAATTACTCAAGTCTTAAAGGAACTCTTTGAAAATTCCAGAAGGAACTTTAAAACGAATTCTTGGACCAATCTCTGAAGAACCTCCTATGAGAATTCCGGAAGGATCTTTTAAATGAATCACTATGGATCTCCAGGAGGCATTCCTGAATCCTCCAGAAAGAGTCTCTGAAGAAACTCATGGAGAAATCCCTGAAGGAACTCCTGTCTTGAGTGATTTTCTGATAAAAAAAAACATGATGAAATTCCTAGAGGCATCTCTGAATCTTCCTGGATAAATCTCTGAAGGAACTACTGGAGATATCTCTGAAGAAACACCTGAAGAGATTTCTAAAAGAACGTCTTGAGAAATCCTTGAATGTAGTTCTAGAGGGTGTCAGGCCATTCGGCCGAAGGTCATTAGGCCGAAGGCCATTCGGCCGAAGGTCATTAGGCCGAATGGTCATTAGGCCGAATGGTCATTAGGCCGAATGGTCATTAGGCCGAATGGTCATCAGGCCGAATGGTCATTGGGTCTTCTTCTTGCCGTTACGTCCCCAGACAAAGCCTGCTTCTCAGCTTATTAACTGAGAGCTTCCTCTGCAAATGACCATTTTGCATGTGTGTATCGTGTGACAGGCACGAAGATACTTTATTGATGCTGAATCTACTGATATTTTACCCATGCATTTTTCCTTCTTTTAAATATAGGCTGTTCTTTCTAGTATCATTGCTGAAATAGTTTTTGGCGCTGAAACTGCTGATATTCAATTCATAAATTTTTCCTTCTTTAAAACATAGGATATTCTTTCTAGTTCCATTGTTAAACTAGTGTTTGTCAAAAATTGTTGGAAAAGGTAAAAACAACGGCTAACTTTCAATTCGTCCTGATGACCATTCGGCCTAATGACCATTCGGCCTAATGACCATTCGGCCTAATGACCTTCGGCCTAATGGCCTTCGGCCTAATGACCTTCGACCTAATGACCCAGCATCGTTCTAGAGGAATCTTCGAAGAAATTTTGTAGGAATCTCTGGAAAAATCCTCAGAACCCCTGAACTCCTGTGGAAATACCTGAAAAATTTTCTGGATGAATCCCCGATGAATCTCCTGAAGGTATCACAGAATCCTTCTGGAGATACTGCGTCAATACTTTTGTTTTGGCCAGTGCCACTTTTAACCCTTATGTGGCCGGCAGGGTACCCGGGTACCCAGCACCCATTTAAAATACACGGTGTAGAAAAGAGCAAAAAGTTTGCCGGCCACATAACGGTTAATACAAAAATCAAGTATTAGCTTGATTTATGCGTTTTTCCTTCATAATATAGATTGAAACCTTTCATTTGACAGGTTTTGGTTTGGTAGTTTTCATAGGATTATTGGTTATTTTTGTAAAAATTATTTGCCTTAGACTGGCCAAAACCGGTGCCCACACCCTAATACTTTAAACTTTGAAAAAGTTTTCGAGAAAGTAGCAAATTTCTTGTCGTTTAATCAAAATTCGTCTTTTTTTGCGATGGTGTCCCGTTGCGCTGTATTTCTTTATTTCTTTCGAAGTTCTTCTTCTGCTTCTTCTTCTTCTTTATGACTCTACGTCCCCACTGGGACTTGGCCTGCCTCGCTTCAACTTAGTCTTCTTTGAGTATTTCCACAGTTAGTAATTGAAGGGCTTCCTTTGCCTGCCATTGCATGAATTTGTATATTGTGAGGCAAGTACAATGATACACTATGCCCAGGGAGTCGAGAAAATTTTCCCGACCGGAACGGGAATCGAACCCGCCGTCTCCGGATTGGCGATCCATAGCCTTAATCACTAGGCTAACTGGAGATTCCAGTACAAAGGTCCAATTCTCAATTAGAAAGCATCAAATGAATCTGCCATTCCAATCTGATCGTTTGATATGCTGGTTAGCATGTATTTACCAATATTTGGAAGCAAAAGTTTGATTCTCGCGCAAAACGTAACGCGTGGAATGTCTCAATAGTATGTCACCATTCCATCCACCGTTTACCATATGAGCCGGTCGATGTCATCATTACCTTTTCACTTAATGCTCGCACTCGACCAGATGATACCCTCACATCACATCGATTCCGTTTAGGTGTATATCCAGGGTGGCCACCGAACCGGGAAAAACGGGAAAACCGGGAAAAAGACGGGAATTCAGAACGACCGGGAAAAAAGCGGGAAAAAGTCGGGAATTTGAGATGATTACCGGGAAAATTATTGTTGAGAGAAATTTGGTAAGCATATTTGAATTTTATGCAAATCATCGATAATCTGTATGAGCAAGCTAAATTCAGATATCGATTCAGATACTGTACAATCTTGCTTTTCAAAATTTTGCTAGTTCATTATCGAATTTGTGAATAAATTTAGAACTTCAGCATCATTTCAAACATAAACAATTTCATAAAGGATTAATTCTTTGATAGTTTCAACATGAAATAATGGATTGTTTTAACCCTTTACTTTCCACGATTTTGAACGACTATTTATATGTCAAGAAAGCGTTTTCGAAAAAAAGTGCTCGAACAAAATATATTCTAAATTGGCCAAAGTTTTCGAAATCAACGAAAAAGTTTTACAGTTGTAAATCATTAGTTGTTTGATTGTTTATCAATAGTTCTACTATTGAAACGTGTGTTGATAGTTGGGTTTATCTAATGAGATTACAATTGTATTGTAAAAACTATTGAATCATATTTGTTCATTTCCGTTTGTTTCGAGTTCGTCAAACATCGATGATGCTCTAGAGCAACCAAGGGCAGTAAAGGGTTAAATATTGAAAGTGAATTTAAAGAGAAAGAATTGTGTCTTTCGATCAGAATATTTAACATTTCTGACGAACTCAAGACAAACGGAATTAGATATAATAGTTTTCAGAATATTATTGTAACCCCATTAGTTTTGGGTTAATTACTAACCACTTGTGTAAATAGTGGAGCCCTTATCAAAAAATACAAAATCACTATTAATTTACAACTATTTCAAAGTAAGGTAAGGGGCTGTCCATTAATTACGTAAGGGAATTTTTGCGATTTTCTGATACCCCCTCCCCCCCTTGTAAGATTTTTTGTATGAGAACCCAAACATTTTTGTATGGCGCGTAAGATTTCTCAAACACCCCCTCCCCCCATAAACCCTTATGTAATTAATGGACAGCCCCTAATTTGCAAAAAAATGGAAATGTTCATAAACGTTCAAAATGTCTTTTGTGGTGATATCTAGGGCGATCATAGTAGGTCTCGTGGAGACACTTCACTTGGAAGACAAGAGTTGTCATCGGAAGAAGCACTCATCGATCGGAGCTGAAGTTATATCGGAAATCTGAGTATAGAAGTTTAGCATAAAATCCTAGTTATTGCTATTTAATTATTCACGAACCCGAATACACCAAAACCCCACATCATTCAATTCGGTTTACTGGTTTCCGAGATATGACAGTTCAAAAATTAGTTTTCTAAAAAAATGGTTTTATGCCAGGAAGGTTCTAACTTCGTGAAAGATTAATCAATCGAGCCCAAATTTGTACCAATGATGCATATGTAATAAGTCGACAAACAGTCAGAATTTGAGGTTTTTTGGTGCATTGTTACAGCATGTTGAACTTTTTTGTGAGAGAAAAAAAAAGTTGCCTATCCCAAACATTTTGGCCACCCCCTGTATAACTTCTTAAATAACTCAGAAGCAGCGTAAGGACCAGCCAGGTTTTTCTGTTCAACGTTCACTTCACGATGACACGAAAATATTCACCTAATCTTCAACAGGACCGTATTCCCAAAAACTTTTCTTTCATACACTTCCAACAGAAAACTAATATGTATTAGTATAAGGAGCTACAGTTTGTACGTGCACAGTACTTAACTCACACTGTCACAGTGTAAGATCCTAAAATCGAATCGTTTGATTGTATATTACTCAAATTACTCCACATCTGATGTAATTGATTGATGCAAAATTTGTTATAAGAATAAATTTCTGCAATTTAGTAAAACATACCTATTTGTTCAGAATTATAATTGGTTTCAACTAAACTTTCGAGGATAAAGCATTAGGGAGAAATTAGAGAAAATGGAGCTGCGTCCAAATACACTGAGCTTTTGTGGCGTGACCGATCATTGACTGAGAATATTTTTAATCATTGGTTGGTGATCATTAAAAAAAACCGAGAGGGTAGAGTACTTCTTCATTGCTGTGTGAAAAACAAGCTTAAGTTAGAATTCACGTAGAAGAAAAGATTTAAAAATCTTTATTCTTATCATCATTTAGAACGTTGTTGCAAGACAGTGCTAAAACAGTTTGATTATTTTAAACTATAATCGTTCTCAAATATGGTTTATTGAGGAAAAGTATTAGTATTTACTAGTTAAATGCATAATTTTGAGTGATTTTTTTTACATTTTTCCATTTTTTACGTAAAACGAGAGTTGAGTGTTACATACTCCAAAAATGTCCATTTCGAGAAACCGGGAAAAGTTGAAAAATTGTACCGGGAAAACCGGGAAAAAGACGGGAATTCCAAAACTAAAATTGAGTGGCCACCCTGATATCGCACCCGGTCTTTGTGATGCCAACTTTGCACGACTGGCATATCTCACGTGTGATTTCTATGCTTCCTCGTGCTTTCGCTTACAACAACAAACAATCTGGCCAAAATTACTGTTCCTTGATTATGCCCATCATTGCATATGCATTGCTACTCCCCATGTGTAGAGTACCAGCTCAACATCTTCGCAATTGTTGTTGTTTCGCGTTTGGTATTTGATGGGGCGTCCGTTGGGTCCTATTTGAAAGCGTTAACGAGAGAAATAAGCAATTCTATCAAGCGATTTACTCCCACTCTCTTTCTTTTTATCCGTTTCGATATTTTCTTATGTTATTCTATGAAATTAAGAGGAAGTTCAAAAAGGATTCTTGAACTATTGTAGAAAGATACTGTAACCATTCCAGATGAATACTTTAAGGATTCTATAATTTTTCAATCATGCTAGAAATATCTGTAATTCTGAAAGTCTCAAAACCGTTCCCGATGGTTTCGATGACCATTTTAAAACCATCCCAAAACCATTCCTCTAGCATTCTGGAACAATTCCAGAAGGATTCTGGATGAAACCATTCCTGCAGGATTTAGGAATCATTCCAGATAAATTCTGAAAATTTCAAAAGGATTCTGCAACTTTCCCCAAAAGAAATATGAAGAATTACTGGACCATTCCTTTCAGAATCATCCCTGAAAAGTAATTGAATCATTCCAGAATGATTTTGATCTTGAACCTTTTAAGAACGATTCTAAGTAGGACTACATTTATTTGTTCAACATCATCAAGACAAGACATAATCAACAATAGTACGCCACAATACTCGGTTTGTGGCTGCCGCTCTCCATCCTCGGTCGCGCCCAATGCTCGCCAAGTCACGCTCCACCTGGTCCGCCCATCGTGCTCTCTGCGCTCCACGCCTTCTTGTGCCAACCGGATCCGTTGCAAACACCAGCTTTGCAGGGTTGTTGTCCGGCATTCTTGCAACATGCCCTGCCCAACGTATCCTTCCGGCTTTGTCCACCTTCTGGATGCTGGGTTCGCCGTAAAGTGCAGCGAGCTCGTGGTTCATCCTTCTCCGCCACACACCGTTCTCCTGCACACCGCCGAAGATCGTCCTTAGCACGCGTCGCTCGAAAACTCCGAGTGCTTGTAGGTCCTCCTCGAGCATGGTCCATGTCTCGTGCCCGTAGAGGATCACCGGTCTTATTAGCGTTTTGTACATGGTGCATTTGGTGCGTGGGTGAATCTTTTTCGACCGCAGTTTCTTCTGGAGCCAAAGTCTCTCTAATAAAGACAAATCAATCAATCAATTCTTCTGGAGCCCGTAGTAGGCCCGACTTCCGCTGATGATGCGCCTCCGAATTTCTCGGCTCACGTTGTTGTCAGCCGTCAGTAAGGATCCGAGGTAGACGAATTCCTCCACCACCTCGAAAGTATCCCCGTCTATCGTAACATTACTACCCAGACGGATCCGGTCGTTTTCGGTTCCGCCTACCAGCATGTACTTTGTTTTTGAGGCATTCTCCACCAGTCCGACCTTTGCTGCTTCGCGTTTCAGGCGGGTGTACAGTTCTGCCACCGTTCCAAATGTTCTAGCGATAATGTCCATGTCGTCCGCAAAGCACACAAATTGACCGGATTTTGTGAAAATCGTTCCCCGACTGTTGAGCCCGGCTCGTCGCATCACACCTTCCAGCGCGATGTTGAAGAGTAGACATGAGAGTCCGTCACCTTGTCGCAGTCCCCGGCGAGATACGAATGAACTGGATAGTTCAGCCGAAACCCTTACGCAGTTTTGCACACCGTCCATCGTTGCTTTAATCAGGCTAGTCAGCTTCCCAGGAAAGCCGTTTAAATCCATGATTCTCCATAGCTCTGCGCGGTCGATACTATCGTATGCCGCTTTGAAGTCGATGAACAGGTGGTGCGTTGGGACCTGGTATTCACGGCATTTCTGGAGGATTTGCCGTACGGTAAAGATCTGGTCCGTTGTCGACCGGCCGTCGATGAAGCCGGCTTGATAACTTCCCACGAACTCATTTGTTTTAGGTGACAGACGACGGAAGATGATCTGGGATAGCACTTTGTAGGCAGCATTCAAAATAGTGATCGCCCTGAAGTTCTCACATTCCAAATGGTCGCCTTTCTTGTGAATGGGGCAGATTACCCCTTCCTTCCACTCCTCCGGTAGCTGTTCGGTTTCCCAGATCCTGACTATCAGCCGATGCAGACAGGTGGCCAACTTTTCTGGGCCCATCTTGATGAGTTCAGCTGCGATACCATCCTTACCAGCTGCTTTGTTGGTTTTGAGCTGGTGAATGGCATCCTTAACTTCCCTCAGCGTGGGAGTTGGTTCATTTCCGTCCTCCGCTGCACTGGCGTCGTCGTTCCTTCCGTTGCCGTGGGCTCCCGTGCCTACGTTCTCCACGCCGTTCAGGTGCTGATCGAAGTGCTACTTCCACCTTTCGATCACCTCACGTCCGTCCGTCAAGAGGCCTCCGTCTTTATCCCTGCATATTTCGGCTCGCGGCACGAAGCCGTTGCGGGATGCGTTGAGCTTCTGATAGAACTTCCGTGTTTCTTGGGAACGGCACAGCAGTTCCATTTCTTCACACTCCGCTTCTTCCAGGCGGCGCTTTTTCTCCCGAAAGAGGCGGGTCTGCTGTTTCCGCTTCTGTTTGTAACGTTCCACGTTGATGGCTGCTTTCACTGTACTCCAGCAGTCCTCTAGAGGGGCCTCATCGAGCTCGCCCTCGTCTGGCAACGCGGCTTCGAGGTTCTGCGCGTATGCTGAGGCGACATCCGGTTGCTTCAGTCGCTCTAGGTTGTACCGTGGCGGTCGCCGGTACCGTACATTGTTGATGACGGAGAGTTTTGGGCGCAGTTTGACCATCACCAGATAGTGGTCGGAGTCGATGTTGGCGCCACGATAGGTCCTGACGTCGATAATGTCGGAGAAGTGCCGTCCGTCAATCAAAACGTGGTCGATTTGAGATTCCGTCTGCTGTGGTGATCTCCAGGTGTAACGATAAGGGAGGCTGTGTTGGAAAAAGGTGCTACGTATGGCCATATTTTTGGAGGCGGCGAAATCAATGAGTCGTAGGCCGTTTTCGTTCGTTTGCTGGTGGGCGCTGAACTTACCAATCGTCGGTCTGAATTCCTCCTCCTGGCCTACCTGAGCGTTCAAATCTCCTATGATGATCTTGACGTCGTGGCTTGGGCAGCGATCGTACTCGCGTTCGAGCTGCGCGTAAAATGCGTCCTTGTCATCATCAGTACTTCCGGAGTGTGGGCTGTGCACGTTTATTATGCTGAAGTTGAAGAATCGGCCCTTGATCCTCAACCTGCACATTCTTTCATCGATCGGCCACCAACCGATCACGCGCTTCTGCATATCACCCATCACGATGAAAGCTGTTCCCAGCTCGCGTGTGTTGCCGCAGCTCTGGTAGATGGTATGATTACCTCTAAACGTTCGCACCATGGATCCTGTCCAACACACCTTCTAAGTAGGACTATTCAATACAAATTCCGTAATTCTTCCAAATTGTATACCATTTTAGGAGGATTTTGGATCCATTCCAAAAGCGCTCTGGAATCTTTCGTGAAGGATTCTGGAACCATTTTGAAACTTCGGAATTTCTTCAGATGTATTCTGAAGCATCTTCAGAATGATTATTAATTTATGATTTATTGCAGGAGGATTCTGAAAGCATTTCATAAAAATTTTCTTCTTCGCAAGAATTCAGGAATCATTCTAGAACGATTCTAGGACCATTCCAAAAATACTGTTAAACCGTTCCAGAAGCATATTCGATGCCTAGTAGAAAAATTCTGGAACCATTTCAGATGGATTCACGCTGCATTCTAGACGTATTCTGAAACCATTATAGAGGTAGTGTGAAAACAGAAGCACCCTGGAACCATGCCAGAAGGATTGAACTATTACAGAAAGATTCGGAAAACATTCCAGAAAGTTTAAAGAATTATTCCAGAAGATTCTGTAACTATTCCTAGAGGATTGTGGGACCAGAATGATTCTGGAAATATATCAGCAGGATTTTGGAAACATTTCAGAAGGATTCTGGAATTATTTTAGAATGATTCTGCAAGTATTCCAGAATGATTATGTCTGCCTTCCATGCAGATTCAGGAACTGCATGTGTCATTCCAAAAACGGTTCTAGAAACTCTCCAGTTAAATTCTTTAACCAAACCTAAAATATTCGGGACTATTTCCAGAAGGATTCTGAAGGATTCCAGGGACATTTATTCCGAAAACTGCAAAACTGAACTTCTGATAGCTGTAATAGTAGCATGAAACGAGCTCACCAATTTTGGAATCATGAGCTTATCGATAAAAATAAAACGCTATGCTGGATTACGTTTCATTTTGTGGATAAAAAAAACAAAGTTGGTGATGTTGTTTTGAAAATGGCATGCGATTCTAATGACCAAAAACAATATTTCAAACTACAGCTTTCCTGGTAAAGCAGAGTTCTGTCCATATCTTCTAAGCAATTAATGCAACTCGAACCACCTAATCGATTCAAATAATGTAAAATTCATGTTTCCAGTTCTAAAACTCAATCAATTCCCCAACCCTAATTGATTACAAATGACCCAACTGTGTGAATCGCAATTCGCTCCTTTCCGACTCCAACTGGTGGAGCAACCACCAGTGCTATCGTGAGATTCGATCGACGACGGCTACCGGCAACAATGTTGCACGACTATGATGGTGCTGAGGCTGACTGTGCACACCATTTCATGTGCTGGGCTGGTGCACCCCATTCGCTGCTGTCCCTCGGAACGGCGATGTTTGTTATTTTCATTTTCGATTCGAAATTGCTACTCTGGCACTGCTGAGGCCGCTGGGTGCTACTGTTATACTTTTGCGCGAAGTTGTGGGGAGTTTGTGCATGACGAAAAGTAGCATTACTTGTCGAAAGGGCGTTACTGAAGTAGTTTACGTTTCAGGATACTTTTGATATATGATATCAAAAATTACAAAAATTGTTACTTTATGCTTGTTTAAAAAATCGATGAAAGATAAAAATTCAAACATTCGAGAAAAACAGTTAGAAGCATTTGACCATCCTGGGCTACTTGGAAGTCAGCTTTCTACAGAATTCGAGTCAAAAATTACATTCTTTTTAAGAAATTAAAGGGTCTACATATGTTAGACTTAAATTTTAAGTTTCACTTTACCATATTGAATGAGACTCAAACAGTTGTTCACTCCTAAATAGGCCTTTTGTTAATTTACCATCCGTTGAACAAAGGTTTTGTTGAAAATATATAAAAACTACTATTATTTTACAGTTTATTTATTGTATTCACTCTTTTTCTCGGGAGAATATTTAGTACCCTTCTTCAAGGGGCCATTCGAAAACAACGACACCAGTTTTTGCGAACACTAAAACTTGTCGATCAGACCCCCTACTATTAAGCATTCGAAATAAATTTAGTATATCATGCCACTAGAGGGAACCGAATCGTGTGGTTCGGATTAGCAGAGGGCAGTGTTGCCAGACACACCACTGCTGACGCCGTCAGACCCCGATCAGATAATACAGAGAAACCTAGAGAAACAGTAACGCATGGACGACAATCCCAGAGGGTAATTTGTTGCAGGTTACGTTGTCCGCCGTGCATCTCTATATGATGGGTACCTACCAGTTCCGTTGTTGTTACAGTTGTTGTTGTTGTCGGGGTGGTTTTCTCTTCTTTCTCTATTGTTGTGCTGTGCGAGTCCGTTCGGTATGGTTTTTAATTAATTTTAATTGATTGTAGGTTTACGGAGTCACATATTGCTCTGTGGATTGGGACCACGGGTTTTCGGATTGTTGTGAAGTTTATTGATTGGGATGTTGTTCGGATGTAATGGGAAATTGATATCATTTTGAAGGGTCATTAGGATTATGTTGTTCGATGCGTATGTTTCGAAATTTTGAAACATAACCCAATCAAAATAAAATATAGTTACAAAGTTAGGTTTACCTTCAGGCCTGTAAAACGGATTAATTTACGGTATCCCTCTGTGGCTTGGTAGGCTTAAGCTCTTAACTAGTTTTACCTAGGCGTAGGTTCGAATCCCAGCGGGACCAAGAGATATTTTTTTTAAATTTATCTCTGGTTGTCAATCAAACGCACAATAAAGACTGGACTCGATAAAAGTGGGACACACAAAATAATGTATAACTTTTGCGTGCACAAAAATAGCTAATTTTTTGACCAGGAATTATATGTAGTCAATACCATACAAATTTCATCAAAATCGGTTAAGTGTTGGCGGAGATATCGTCGAAAAGAGAGACATACAATTTGGGAAGCTTCGGGCAAAAAAACACTAAAAAAGTATCACTGTAGAATCGAAAGTACTGAACCGATTTCAATAAAAAAAAATCTGTACGTTAAGTATGTATGTATTAGTATTGTCAAAATTTCATTCAATTTGATCTAACTGTTAAAAAGGTATAGCACTTTGTCACAATAAGCCGATGGTACAGTGAAATTTAATCTTCTCTAACTTGAAAGTATTCAACCAAAATTGCTAAAAATTTCACGGAAAACATTTTAACACAACAATTTTACAATTTTTACCACTTAGTATGCCTTACTTGGAGAACTTACAGTTAGACGTTTTGATGTGCTTATAACAAAGTTATAGCTTAAACAATTTTTGAAATAGATGCCCAAAGTTTCCAAAATCAGATTTTATTATATCGACAATATCTGCGCCAACACTAAACCGATTTTGATGAATTAAACAGATTTTTATGATATTAACAACACATAATATACTATACCAGAATAAAAAATCAGCTATTTTTGTACACGCAATCAAAAGTTATACATTTTTTGTGTGTCTCGCTCGAACAATCCAGTTTTTATGTTAGAACTATTGAATGAAGTTCTATTTATCTTTCATTTTTACATGATCGAGTTTCTTGTTTGCCTTTTCTTCTTATCACACATAAACATCGAGCCCTCAGGCAATCTAACGTTTTACTGAACAGACGTACATTTATGTTTATAACAAATTTGTAGTTATAATCTGTTCAAATAGTTTTGTAGTCTACCCAAAACAATTTCAAAATACAAATATTTCTACCTAAGACTCTAATTAACATATTTCATCGACATGCAATTCCGCAACCGGACTGGCCACCCTTCGGCAGTGCCTCCAGATCGGACGATTTCGATAGCGAAGCGATAAGTAGTGTACAACTCTCGATTCTCCTCCATATAACAGCAGTGCAGTGGCGACGTTTCTCCGTTTGTCTGCTTTTGGTTTTGCTTTTGCTTGGCCCGATCCGATCCGATCCCACTGAACTGAACTGAAAGCTGAACTATCATCATCGCATCGAATCGACGACGGCGACGACCATGTAGGGGAAAGTGGGGCAATATGCCATTTTTCAAACTTTCATCGTTTTCAATGATATATAGCCTCATTTGTTAGGCTTTCAAAGTGGTAACAGCAACTAGACAATATTTGCTCGATGCTTCAACAAAAATATTCACTAAATTATTGCATTTTCATCGATTTTTTGCGATTTCAAAAACTGGTTCGTAAAACGGAAGTGGTGCAAAAAGCCCATCTGCCATGGGGTAAGATGCCACTTCATGAAAACATTCAAAAATTACGTCCATCAGTTTTCTAGCATTTTCGACTTACTTTCACCCCTCTGTCACGTTTTTTCGTATACTCAATACAAGGAGTGTCACCCCCCTCTCCGCTAAACGATGGTCGTCATATTTGAATGACCCCTAACATGGATAGCGTAGACTTCAACAACCATGCGCCTCCATGGGTGCCTCAATCTACTTGGAAACACTTGGCTGGTGATAAAATCACCCGAAAACCTTAATTGGAAGCACGAAAAACCGGAAGTTGCCAATTTTCATTGGGAAATCAAAAGTATTTCCGTGGGTTTGGCGGCCTAGCTTCTAGAAGAATGTTTAATGCAAACATATCTTGACACCATTCACCTACAGCAATGATCAAGTCCCATTTAGGAATGATTTTATGCGTTGGGCCATTTTACCCCATCTTGGCATTTTGGGCTCTGTTCCCCTACCGTACACAGTACACTGCTGCTGCTTTACTTGACTGACGTAAATACGGCAGAGTGGCCTGCAACAACAGCAGCAGCAACAACGAGAGATCCGTCCGTGTTCGTTTCGCTTGGTCTTGCTGGGGGACAGGGTGGGATGGGAAAAATGGGAAAATATTCAGCAAACGGGGACGGGTTCGATTAGCGGTCGGGCCAGGATCTTTTCGACAATGAAAGATTCTTTTCTTTCTTGGACATGAAATTCAAAGTTGCCATTCGTCGGCAAAAATGCTTTCACGTTTTGGCGTAACGTCCTCATTGGGGCAAAGCCTGCTTCTCAGCTTAGTGTTCTATGAGCACTTCCACAGTTATTAACTGAGAGCTTCCTCTGCCAAAGACCATTTTGCATGCGTATATCAAGGAAATTTTCTTTACGAAAAGATCGTGGACCGGCCGGGAATCGAACCCGTCACCTTCAGCATGGTCATGCTGAATACCCGTGCGTTTACCGCCTCGGCTATATGCTTCCACGTACTAACTGTGGAAGTTCTCTTCTTCGCAGAGACTGAAAGTCAGTCCCAGTGAAACGCCGGAAATTATCTTGAAAATTTCAGAATTATTTACTTTTCAAACTAATATTTACAATAACTAAATCATTTCTAGACGGATTTATGAATTTGGGCACCAGCATTTCACAAAGGAATAAATGAAGCATTTGAGAAGAATTTTGGGACGATTCCCGAAGGACCCCAGAATGAAGAGTTGAGTTTTCAGACCATTCCAGAACGATTCTGGAATTATTTTAGGAGGATCCTCAAACCATTTCATAACCATACTAGAACCATTCAATAAGAATTCTGCAACTCTTCCAAATTGATTCTGGAACCCTTTCGGGAGGATTTTGGATCCGGCAGGCTTTGGAATCATTTGTGAAGGATTCTGAAACCATTTCAAAACTCTGGATTTTCTCGAGATGATCCTGGAGAATTCCGAAATCATTCCATAACGAATCTGCGACCATTCCAGAAAGACTGTGGAACCGTTCCAGAGAGATTATCGATGCATTGAAGAACTCAGGAAACATTTCAGGCGGATTCAGGAACCGTTTCAGAATGATTAGCTATGCATCCTAGACGTATTCTGAAACCATTTTAGAAGGGTTCTGGAACCATTATAAAGGGATTTTGAGAACATTCCAAAAGGAGCCTGGAACCTAGCCTGGAACGATGTCTGAAGGGCTCTTGGATTATTACAGAAGGATTCAGAAAACATTCCAGAAGATTTTTAGAACTATTCCAGAGGGCTCTGTGATTATTTCTGGAGGACTCTAGAATTAGTCGATAATGGTTCTGGAACTAATTCAGAAGCATTTTTGAAATATTTTAGAAAAAATCTGGAAAACACACAATCACAATCTGCACGTTCACACGACTTCCGAACTTACTGAGAATTTATAAAGATAGTAGACACCTTGCGACTCCTGTACCGGGATCGTACATAATCCTAACCGAACCACCCTTGCAAAAGAATTCTAACATGGATACATTCTTAGCAGAACAATTACAGAATCTTGCCCATGACTTTGAGAATGTTTAGATATCAATATTAGAATGTTTTCTCCAGGTTTCCGACAGCATGCTGAACAGTGTTTAGGAAATTCCTGAACAGTACTCCAGAAGAATACCAACCCGTATTATATTTAGGATAATCCTTACCAGTTCTCTGCAAGAATTCTGGCCGTGATTGCAATAAAAAGGGTCATCCATAAATTACGGAACACTTTGAGGAAAGAGATTCGTTGAAGTGCGATTATCAATGCGCAATTTCCATAAATCTTATACAGGAAGTGAGATATAATCCTGACCCAATATAATTCTCACGTAGATTCCAGGAAAATTCTAACGTGAATTCCAGAAAATTTCCATCCAGGATGCCTGAAGAAATCTGTATTGGATGTAGGGATGAATTTTGACCATTATTTCAGAAGAACCCTATTCAGTATTCCAGGAGAATCCTCACAAATATTCCAGGAATATCCAGGATTCCGGGAGAATTTCGACTAAGGTGTCTGGAGAATTCAGACCACGATTTTCTGAGTATTCTGAGGACAATGCTGACTAGCATTCTAGGGGAATCCTGACAAGTATTCCAGAAGAATCCTGAACAGGATTCCAGTAGATTTGTGATCACGCTTGATAGTACAAGCAAATGATTGCAAGAAATGCAAAAAATATAAAAACGATGTTCACGAAATTTTCCACTGACCTACGAAATACGAAAGGCTGTGTAGTTTCCATCGAAATTAAAATCTCTTTGAGTTCAGTTTTTAAAAGAAAACAAAACATTTAAACTGGTAATCTTGAACTCAAATGTTGAACGTATCCTTTGTTTAGTTAGTTTAAACTCGTAATTCTATCTGTTATTAGTTTTCTCCTTTAATTAGGTGCATGTTCCTAGGGGCTTCATGAAGGTTCCGGAGGGTGTAACCGTTCGTCGAATAAGCACGAGAGAATCTAAAACGCGGTGGCTTTTGCGCCACTCTCGTGTACGAGAGACCAACGGTTCATTCCAATGTTTGCCCGACTAAATTGACGACTCTTCACTCAAGGGCTTCTTCGAACGGTCGCTGACTCGATTAAATTCTCAAACGCACTAACTTGATACACAAAAACGGACGATCTTAACCAATAACGTAAATTTACACCAAAAGAGACTAGAAACTGAATAAACAACAAATCGAACAATTAAAAATGTTTGAAATGAATTTATTTAAATAAAAGGAACAAAAAAACAATAGAAACAAAGAAAAACTAAAATAATTGAATTCATTTGAACGTATATTATTTTTCACAATATGCTCGTCAATTGGATTGTGTTGTGTGTATGTGTGTGGGTGTGTGTTATTATGGCCATGAACTTAAAAACGACGTACCTGCGCAGGCTTTTTCGTTGTCGGTGCTTCGTCGTGGCCAGTCGTCGACGTCGGTTCGCTCTCCAAAACGTTCGCTGAACTAAAGGTGCGGAGGGGAATACAAATTATAAATAATATACACTAAACGAATTCAAATTATAAATAATATACACTAAACGAATTCACTTTTATATTTATTTTTAAAACAACAAATAAACGCACAAGGAACAGAGTGTCTGCCCCTGGAGACAAAATCCAATATTTAGGACTCTACAGAACGAAAAACAAAGTCAATTACCAATAAATTCACTTCAAATGACACTACTTTACAAAATTACAATTCTACTAAACACTACACACCTTTACAAACTTAAAACTGGCAGAAGGTCGCCGAAGCTCACTTCTGTTCTCCAGCCGACTCTAACTGAAAGTGATGGAGTCAAGTTGATTTCTCTAGTCAAGTAAATTTCCTGCTATTGAAGCAGTCGTCTATTACAAACAATTATTTACAAGTGCGCCAAATTCAAATCGCACATGACTGCAAAAACTATTTTGCGCCATCGAAAAAAACCCTATAAGATACGTTACATGAATCGTCATTAGCTTAGCCTAGACACAAACCTAATATGAAACGGATAATCTCTACTAAATGAAACGGTTCAAACTCAGACAAATTCAACGAATCAAATTCACATAAGATTTTACTTAAAAAGACAAAAACGTCAAAAGCTACAAATTAATTAAAATAATCATGAAAACTAATAATGAATTATAAAACAAAACAAATTTTAAAATCAAAATCAAAATATTCAAAAAAAATATAACAATTTAATCTAATTGAATTCAAACTTTATTTTACTTAAATAGAATAAAAACGTCAAACCGTTACAAGGGATTTTAAGGGGTTTCAGGGGATTTTTGAGGCGTTTCAGACCATTCCATATGAGCTTTACAGGAGTGTTTTGAAGGGGGGGGGGGGGAGATTGTGGTTTCCAGCACATGCCAGGATGTCACAGGAAATTTCAATAGGGGCTCGGGTGGTTTTAGTTGGTTTTAGTGGCATTTCAGGTGGTGTCTGGGGGAATCAGATTGTTTCAAAGGGTCTCTCAGGATTTTTCATTGTTCCCAAGATTTCTCTTCTCTGTGGTTTCAAGAATTTTCAGAGACATTTGCAGGGATGCTTCAACGGATTTGAAAAAAAGTTTCATGGGCTTCAGAGGCGTTTAGGAGTGTTCTAGAGGTTTTCATAGGTGTTTTTTTTTGTTGGTGTCAGATGCGTTTTAGACGGCTCGAGGAGCTCCAAAGAGTTTTAGAGAAGTTCCGGTAAATTTCAGATTTCAAGATTTCAAGAGCGTCTGAAGTATTTTTAGTAGGTTTTAGGGTTACTTCAGAAGGTTTCAGGGGGATTCAGGGTGTTTCAGAGGGTCTCTAGGGGATTCGAGGAGGATTCGAGGGGGATTAAAATGGGTTTCACGATCGTTTCCAGAATTTTTTTGATCATGTGCTTTCAGAAGTTTTCAGAACTGTTGAGAGAGATTTTAAAAAGTTTTCAGGAGCTTCAGAGTCTTTTTGGAAAGTGCTAGAGGTTTAGTGTGCTGGAGACACACTAAAAAAAGTTGTTTGGCATAACGCCGTTTGGTATAATACGACGAACAGCCTTCTTGGTAAGAATGTACAATGTTCATAGTCCTTGTAATGCCATAACGGCCAAATGTCATCATGCCAAATGGGGCAGCCCTGCTTTATTTTTTGTTGTCGTTATGTTATATCGAAGGTACGTTATACATATCGATATATCGAAGCAATTTTTTTTCCTAAATGTGTTTCAAATTTTCTATTTTATCGAAATTTTGAATATTTTTCAAAATCACAGTCACCGAAACATACACGCCCAATGGTAGAAATAATATCTGGCTAACCATGAAGTAGATGACAGATTATTTTCGAGTGAGAAAATAACAAGTATTGTCAGTGTTGTTGGACTACATAATTTAAGTGTAACATCTGTTTTTTTTCTTTATATGGAATAACTCCAAAACCCCTCTGGAATTCACCAAGATTTTCGCTGGGGTATATTCAGGAGTTTTTGATGAGATTAGTTCATGTTTTTTCTCCAGTGATTTTACAAGGATCCTGGAACTTGTTCCAGAGATTTTCTAATTCGATACATTCAGACATTTCTACTAAATTTTTAATGATTGTTTCTATGATTCTTTCAGAAATTTTTCCTTGGACTCTTCTAGAAATATCGAATTTTTCCAGAGATTTTTCTAAGTATTCTCTATGCCAAGAATACCTTCTGTGAAGTGATTCCTCCAGAAGTTCTGGACTCCTCGAGAAATTCTCCCTAATATTATTGCTAGGGATCCTCTTGGAATGCCTACTGGCAATACTGCTGGAACCCCTTCTGAAGAATTTGTCCTCAAACTCCTCGAAAAACTCCTATAATTTCTTCAGGAGTTTCTCCTAGAATTCATGAGAGTATACCTGCAAAAAAAATTTCTAGAGATTTTTTTCAGAAATTCCTGTTTGTTTTCCTCTAGGAATTCTTTATAGGATTCTTCCTGTAATTTCCCCAGGAATTTCTTCATAGATTCTTTCAGGAATTCTTGATATTTTTTCCAGTGAATTTCTCCTTCGATCCGTTTAGAAATTTCGACTAGAATTTCTCCAGCTGTTCCTGCTATAATTCCTTTTGGAATTCTCTTTGAGATTCCTTCAGGGGTTCTTACAAACAATATTCTTGATTATCTTCCAGTAATTCCTCGGGTTGTCCATCAGCCATCAGAATTATTTTCCTGGAACTACTTTGCATGCTACTATCGGAATTTCTCCGATAATTCCTGCGGGGCTTTTCTAGGGATTACTGGCAAGAATTCTTCTGGATTCGAATTCCCGTCACATCAGACAGAAAACAGCCAATCACTACAGATATTCCGACTTCCCATTGTCAATGCCTCATTAGATGGCAAAAAGATATAGACTATTGATAACCAACCTGTTTAGCACTGAAAATCCAATAATTACACTAAAATTCACGTTTTAATTTCACTCCACTTATACGAGTTTACAATTCTTCTCGTTTTGCGTGTGACGAAGGCAACCGCACCGAAGCAGCAGCTAGCCGAATTGTTCTTCATAACCGTTCAATTTTCACTTCGCTAGATTCACTTGTTAAACCAACCTTCAATTCATACGCCACAAAAGCTCTAGCTGTGGCACTTCCAAGTTGCATTTCACTGCTGTAGAATGCAGCAAAAGCTGTTCATTTAATCAAATCAATCGTTTGTTTTCAGTTTTCTTCGTCTATGGAGGATGCAACACATTTGCTTCGTAGATTTTTTGCATACGAAATATCGTATTTCACAATAGCAGAGAAAGATTGAATTCGACCGACTTTTCTAATAAACACCTACGGTCAATTAATAATTTTTGACCATCCTATGTACCATAGTGTCACGTAGAAGGTGTGTCGGGAATTGAATTCAGTTTGTGCCCAAAATAGACGTGGACTAGACGGAAACAGAATTCGAGGATCAACTCTTCATTCATTTTATTTTAAGGAAATTGTAGTTCTTTTAAAATATTTGTTTATATGAAAGCTAATTTATAATTTAGTAATTGATACCAAATTGGTCATGAGACGTTGGGTGAGGTGCAAAAATAGACGGTTATTAGATAAAAACCCTATCAAAACTCATAATGTCGAATAAATAAACCAACTTATTCTCGCATTTTCGCACCGCACCCTGTTCCGTGTGTACCCGAGAGCAAAGCATTTTATTCCGAACCGAAGCTCGCTTTTTGCCTCTACATTGCTGGCTGACTGCTTTGTGCTCGTTGTTGTTGGGTTGGTTGGTTGGTCGGTTGATGAGGATAGATCCGATCCTCTACCACCCTGCTGCTGCTGCTGCTATCGCATCGCATCGCACCGTGTGCGGCAACAGCAGCTCAGTCTCAGTGTTCAGTTCAGTTTCAGTTTTGCAGAAGCTGACGCGGACTCGTTTCGTTCGTTCGAGTCGAGGAGAGTGTGTTTTGTGTTGAATCGAGTCGATTCCGAGTCGTCGTCGGTCGGGGCGATTGGGAATGGGTTGTTGGTTTGACGCGCGGTAGGTTTTAGTGCGGTGCTTCTAGTCCATCATTCCCCGAGCATGGTGGGTGAGGAAGGAGGACGGGAAGGGAAGGAACGTGGTGAAGTGAATGAGCGCGCGAGTAGTGCTGTGCTGCCAGTGGCAGCAGTGTAGAGTGGCGGAGCGAGGAGTACATAATAAATAATGAAAATACTTCTTCTCGGGTTCTCCGCTGGTTTGCTTTGCTGGCTTGACTCTGTTGTAGTCGTAGTCGTCGCTCGTTGATGGCGTACATTGCTGATGAGGACGAATTTTTTTGCTTTCGGGTGAGTGTGTTGGGTATTTGTGCGATAGCGCTGTGCGATCGGTGGCGTAGCTAGGGAGGGATCTGTTTGTGCGGTGGTAAATGATTCCCCGAATCGAGGAAGATAAAGTATGAACTTAAGCCAGGCCTGCCCTACCTTTTTCGGCCGCGGGCCACTGATGAAACTGCATACCAGTCGACCGGCTAGAAATAAAAAAAAATGTTAATAATGCATTATTTTTTTTTATCTTTTCTGAGCATGGCTAGATAAAAGAAAAGAACTTTTTCGCAGTTTAATGTTTCTAATGAAATTTGAAATGTTTTTTGATTTCTTGCAGAATATTGGAGCTTGACAAAGTATTTAGGAAGTTTCAATAACATGTTTCAATGTAGTACCAGACAGAGCTATTGAATGGCACAAAAAAATCTCTGAAAGCTTCAAAAATTGTGATAAAATTTTTCATGTTTTTCCTAAATTAAAATTATGACGTAATCTATTTAGTTTTACAATCTTATCAAGCGAATTTTCACATTACACATTATATTATTGTGAAGAATCTTTTACTTCAATTCTGTAGGACACTCAAACCAAATGCTTGCATATTTTTAAATCTTTTAAAAATTTAATAAAATATACTCTAAAAAGTCATTTTATTTTTTAAAATTATTAAAATACATTTTCATTGAAAAAGGAAAATATTCAGAATAATAATATCTCGGGCTAAATTCTATCATTTTTCAATCGTTCCACGGGCCGCACAAAATGTCCTCGCGGGCCGGATCCGGCCCGCGGGCCGTACGTTGGGCGGCCCTGACTTAAGCAAAACCTGCTTCGATGATTTCCAGCAACACATGACTACCAAATCTTTTACGATCATCATTAGCATTAAGCGAGTCGCACGTATTCGTAGGTGATTCAGTTCTAGGCCGCTGTTATCAGACCTGAAGTACACAGCGTCAAATATTTGACAAGGAAAGAACTCAAGAAACAACATCAGTTTGATATTATCAAAAATTCGATCGAGTCAAACAAGATGTTTGAGCATTGGTTTCTTTTTGGATAAACATTTGCCCCTGTGTGCTTTAGGGTTGCCTCCTTTTCGTCCGAACCAAAGCCCAAATATTTGGGACTAATCTCTGACCCTTTAGATTTTAGTACACAGAATCAAATATGTCTCACGCTTTGTATCATACGGGCGTATCTACAATGATCGATTTCTTTTCGTTGATTTTCTGTTTGGTTAATTACTTGGCCAGCTAATCATTTTCAGTTATTTTTATAGTTCTAGATACTAGTCCTAGTCGACTTGCTCCGAAAAATACCGAGAGCTCATCTCAACACTGATCGTATTTTCCGAAATAATGCAAAGAGAAACTTGATGAAGCGAAATCTATCATTGTAGATACTCAGGCCCGGATTAAGGATTGTGGGGACCCGGGGCTGAAGCGGATGAGGAGGCCCCTCGGAGGTACAAATGCAAACAAAAAAGTTTTTCTTTGTTTTTGAATAGTACTGTTAATGTTTAGCAAACAGGAATAGTTTTTGTTTGGGCCTCTAAAATGTGAGGGCCCAGGGCGCTTGCTCCCCGGCCCCCTTAGATCCGGCCCTATAGATACTCCTGTATGATACTAAACGCCAGATTTGGTCAAAAAGAATCCAATCAAACATCTTACTTGACTCTATAGAATTTTCATTAGTGTCAAATTGATGTTGTTTCTTGAATTCTTTCTTTGTCAAATATTTGATCCTGTGAACTTCAGGCCTTAGACAGGGAAGACGCAATCCTCCAGTGGTGTAGAACTGTCCTAGTCACGTCCTTACGGCTGCTTAGGGATGGGAAAGGATGGTGAGGTGGGTACCTAAGAAAGATGTAGACAGCTGTACGACCTCTCAGACCTAGATGTCACGGGAATTTGGGTGTTAGTGGAAAGGTTAACTCCAAAGGATACGTTTGGTCAACGTTCAGGCACACCATTGTTAGACTGCATCGAATCCGTTTGTCTGTTCAATTCATCCTGGTTTCCTCGTTATCTTGATGGCATTTGATCGAATTACTGGATTATTCGGTTGAAAATCTTAAATAATATTGATATCGTATGTGTGAATAACTGACACTGCAGTCATGAAGAAGGTTACAAGTGATAGTCGAAATACGCGCATCTGTCAAAAGATAAGCAAAAGAGGGTGGAATTGAAAAGTACAACTCTGATTACACTTATTCGAAGAGGGTATATCATCAATATCAAGATCAAAATTTGTTTTTGCAGATATTTCATCGCAACGTCAATTTATCGATTTTGCTTTCGGGTACTACGGTCACAGTACCGTAATAGGTCGGCCGTTCGAGAGTCCGTCACTAATTGTCATACCGATAAGTCATCAGATCCCGCTCAGACATTCATGCATATTGCACACAACACTGACGCGTTTTTCAATCCGAAGAAGATTTAGATTGTGAAAAGGGAACAAAGCATGTGCATTAGTGGAATCGAGTTCAGTTCTGTGCCTTCACGGGACGAAGATGGTCAAGTGGGAGTCGTAAGTTCAATTCCCATCGTAGCACGTGCATTTTTAGGCAAAATGTTTTAAATGTTATGATCAATATGAAATTAATCGAACACTTTTAACTGATCCAGATCAGTTATATATACATCCTTGACCTTATGTTAAGAATGTAACAACTTAAAGTGTTATCGTTTACAATACAAAAACAAATTACAATTAAAATCTATATAGGTTATCATCATAGCTATAAAGTTCATTTCGCAAAATTAATTTCAACAACGTATTACTTTAAGCATGCTTGCACATTATCATGTTAATGAATAGAAATGAGTTGCATTGCAATTTCTACATCAAACATTTTTCAGAAACCATCTGTGTTTTTCTTCAGGGTGCATCCTCGAAGTACATCTAATGATCTCTATTTATATTATTTTAGAGATCATTGTGAATAAATTCCCATTTTGTATCTGGATTCAGGGGTTCTAAAACTAACCTTCTCTCTCTCTCTTTCTCTCTTCTTGGCATAACGTCCTCACAGGGACAAAGCCTGCTTCTCAGCTTAGTGTTCTATGAGCACTTCCACAGTTATTAACTGAGAGCTTCCTCTGCCAATGATCATTTTGCATGTGTATATCGTGTGGCAGGCACGAAGATACTCTATGCCAAAGGAAGTAACCTCTAAAATTTATAAGATTTTTTTTCGAAATGTAATGATTTTTTTTAATCTTGTAGAAACATTGAATGAAATTGCTGGAGAAAATTCTCATAAAAGTAATAACTACTCCGGATAATCGAGTCCGACCTGTATAGATATTTTTAGTTGAAAGCACCGACGAATTACTAGGCGAAACTTTTTAAAATATTTCTTTGAAGAATTTCTTCCAATACTTCCATTACGGATATTATGTGTATCTTTCAATAACGTTGTGTTCATCAAATTTCTGAAAAAAAGAAACAATTTCCTTTCAGAATGTACATCTATCAGAAGCTCTTACAAAGACTTCCGATAATAATCTGTCCGAATTACTGCTTGAACTTTCATAGTGAGCCACTATATATTTCTGGAGAAATCTGTAGAAATCCCCAGATCATTTCCAGAAAATCTCCGGGTAAATTTATTAGGATTATTCTTGGAGAAAACTCTCTCTGGAGAATTTTTTATCTAAACAATCTTTTAAGAATCTCACCGGAATTTTTCAGGCTTTAGTCAATCATTTCTCAAAGATATCTTATAAGAATTCCTTTAGCGTATCTTACTCAAACTCACCGTCATTTTATAAATTTTTCCAAAAGCCTTGCATTGCTTGTGTACATGATTCCCTGCGGAAATCGGTATTAAATTTTCACATAATTCGTTCTGGAATTTCTTATAGTGGTTTCCGTTTTTATCAAGTTTACAGTTTATCCTGTTTATACTGGAATTTCTGTGAGACTGTGTGACAGCGATTTCTGCCAGAGAAATTTCCAAGATTTCTCTTAAAGTCCCTCGTGGGATTTCTGCCATAAATAATTGGAAATAATCCTCTATGATTTCCTAAAAAAAATCATTCATAATTCCCCTAAACTTTCCACCCGAGATTACTTCCAGAAGTTATTCTGATAATCTTCAGTATTTTAACGATTTTTCTTATTTCTCCAATATTTCTTCACGGAATTTCTCGCAAGATTTCACCAAGACTCCTGCCGACATTTCTCCGAGAATGTCTCTCAAGAAATTTCGTAGGTAATCTTAGGAAGTTTTCTGAGAAAAAAACCTGGAAAATTTCAGCAACCAATAATGCCGGGTCGCGCCCAATGCTCGTCAGGTCACGCTCCACCTGGTCCGCCCATCGTGCTCTCTGCGCTCCACTTGTGCCAACCGAATCAGTTGCAAACACCAGCTTTGCAGGGTTGTTGTCCGGCATTCTTGCAACATGCCCTGCCCACCGTATCTTTCCGGCTTTGGCCATCTTCTGGATGCTGGGTTCGCCGTATAGTGCAGCGAGCTCTTGGTTCATTCTTCTCCGCCAAACACCGTTCTTCTGCACACCGCCGAAGATCGTCCTTAGCACGCGTCGCTCGATAACTCCGAGTGCTTGCAGGTCCTCCTCGAGCATGGTCCATGTCTCGAGTCCATAGAGGACCACCGGTCTTCTTGGCGTTTTATACATGGTGCATTTGGTGCGTGGGTGAATCTTTTTCGACCGCAGTTCCTTCTGGAGCCCGTACTAGGCCCGACTTCCGCTGATGATGCGCCTCCGAATTTCACGGCTTGTCAGGCGTCAGTAAGGACCCGAGGTAGACGAATTCCTCCACCACCTCGAAAGTATCCCCGTCTATCGTAACATTACCACCCAGACGGATCCGGTCGGTTATGTTTTGTCAAATAACTAAAAGTGATTATTTCGTGTGGTATTGTGTTTGAGAGGCTCCCGTGGAACCAGTTTCAGGTGTTCCGGTGCGACCATATCAGTTGCTACATACTTCAGTCATTTTTTTTCTGCCCCATTCTTTTGAAATCATGACGTTTGGCATGTTTTAGTTCAAAAACAGAAATGTCCGCGATGTCACCCCCGTGGAACCTATGCTACATGTTTTGGGGTGGCCATATTAGTTGATACAGACTTCAGGGTATCGTTTCTGACTCAGTCATTCGAAATCATGAAGTTTGATATGTCGCACGACATGTTTTGGATGTAAACCAGAAGTGTCCCCAATGAGCCCCCGCGAAACCTATCACGGTGATCCGGACGGGCCAACTTAATCAAATCTGATTATCGCAGTTGTGTTTTATTGTTCGCAATGAAAATTCAGCTGAAAATCGATGGTTCAATCACAATAACACGAAATAATCATTTTTATCCATTTTGGCACCCTCCCTGACCCAGTACAATCCGGAATATCTCCGAAATGGTTCCGGATATTGTATGGTCACTTGGCTGTAATAAACTTGCACCAATTTATAATCGATTGAGGGTGAACTCAAAAAAAAAAATGGATGAAAATTGACGAAATGCCAGCATTTTGACAATGAGATGTTGGGGGTCGGGTACGTGAAGGTTAATCAGTCTAGTCAGCTTCCCAGGAAAGCTGTTTTCGTCCATGATTCTCCATAGCTCTGCGCGGTCGATACTGTCGTATGCCGCTTTGAAGTCGATGAACAGGTGACGGGATCCTTTTAGAGTTAGTGACAAGGATTCTAAGGAAATGTCCTACAGATCATTTGTGAACGTAACTCACCGCGTACAAAAAACTGTCAGTTGGTTCAAAATCGATTGAGTTACAGCGGAAAAGTGTCCAAAATGGAAGCCCTGCCGAGATGGTCCCACTTCCTAATGTTTGGCTCAAATTCGGTGATTTCTCTTTTCCTGTAATTTGAATCTTGAAGAGCACATGAATTCCACATTTCCAAGCTGAAAACAAATCGCACGATAGAACAAAAACTTCTTTCGAAGATTTAGTTTTTGGAAATAATCAATTGATAAAAAATAAATAAAAATGAATCGATTAACGAAATTACGCCCATATGGTACTAAACGCTTGTTTTTTTTTACTCAAATTGTTAATAATTACAAGTATTGCAAAACAATCTGGAAAGCATGCAACCCCTAGGGATGAACCCTGGCTACACCAACGTGTGCGATGATGGCGATTGCGGTGTAGCGTTAGTATTGGTGTGATCGGTGATTCCGGATGCGGGTGTATTAGTGTGAGGGTAAATAGCATAGAAAAGTTGGTCGAGCGTTGTTCGCTCGGGAGTGTTGGTGGGCAATGTAGGTACTCTCCTCCGTCCGTAGTCGTCGATGTGTAATATGCCGGCCTCTGGTGGTGTCGTGTGTTGTTAGGAGGAGGTATACGACGAGTATGATGGTTCTGCTCACAATACTGAATTCGCTGGTTTCGTACGTAGTACCATCATCACATCCATTGCCTGGCCTGACGACGAGCGATTCGACGGTGAAGGCGAAAAAGGTTGGCAATTTTTCGAAATTTTTCAGTGTTTCAGCGCGCTCGGTGTAATTCAATTAGTGTGCAATCGATTCCCGTGGGTCCGCCCAACGGTGTTCCGTCGGTAGCAGGGCGCTCCGGGGCGTCCAAGTGCTCGGTAATCGACGTTATCCATCGATCCGACCGTCCGAACCAAGTTACCCAACACAGCAGCGAGGCAGCAAATGAAACGACGACCAAGTGCGGCAGCTATAGCAGGCGAACGAACGACTCGAGCAAGAGCCTTCGAAGTTGCTGAAGTGAAAAATATGGTATAGAGCGGAGCTCTTAGTAGCAGCTCAGTGGATGAAAGTCAGCAGTGAAACATGCCACAATTCGTGAAGAAAATAGTGAAATTTCGTTGAAGAAAATCGAGATCAAATCTCAAATTGGGAAGCAGAAAAAGTGTGTTTTGTGAAGGGAATGAAGAAGCGATCGTGGGTGATATAGGAGTCTCGTACTAGCGAGAGCAAGTGCATCGTAGTGTGACAAAGTATCGGTAAAAGGAAGTATCGTAAAGCGTGGAGATTAGCGAAGAACTCCCGAAGAGAAATTGTGCCGTGTATCAAAGCCGCAGAAGAATAACAACCTTGAGTGCTACGGAAATATAACAACACAGCGGAAAGAAGCATATACTTCTTATCAGAGTGCCGCGGTGCAACAGAAGAGAAGAGTGTTCTTTTAGGAAGGCGATCAAACGAGCGACCAGCTGTCACGCAGAGTTGCAACCTTCGTCACCGCCGCTGCTGCTGCTGCCCCCTTCGCTACGTGTCGTGTGTCATCCCCATCTCTCACGCAGGGTTCCAATCACGTAAGTCCAGTTAATTGACCGTTACATGCCACTTTCTTGACAACGCGCAACGAGCGCGAACCGCCGCCGCCGCCGAGGAGAGATCCTTCCTCAGCCACTCGACTGTTCAACTGCACACCCTGTGCACATATTTCCTCGATGCGTTTGATTGGTGCGTCATCCGATGTGACCGCGCGACGAGTGCACTCAGCCTGCTGTCACTCATCGCTCAACATCATTGTCATTCAACTTCTTGCCCCCAACCACCCCCACCCACACTCAGCTAAGGGCTAAGGAGAAATTTAAAAATAAACCAAATTTAGGTTTTTTCTCCTTTACAACTTTTGATCGATAAAAACACATATACATACCCCGCCGTCCCAAACCGCGTTTCAACCACCCCCTCGCGCTGCTCACTCTCTCTCTCGCTGCTCTACTCTCGCGCTTTCTAGGCGGTGGTAGGCAGTAGGTAGGCACATCTTTTCGAGCAACGAGGTGAACCGCGCCGTGCAATGTGTGCGGCGGATGATTCTCGGGAGCTCTCTCACTCCCGAACCCGACCCGATCCGGCCCCGCGCGCTGTCGTCCGCTATGCTTCTTTTTCTATTATTCGCTCGATTTCGGTTCTTCGGCGAAGTGCGTTCAAGACGTACGTAATGCAAAGCCTCCCCTATAATACCTACATAGCTAGCTAGCGCGATATGGGTGGAGTGTGGAGAGCGTCAGGGAAAAGTCATGAGTTGGGTTGGGTTGGCGGGGGGATTCATTGGAGAACCGAGAAGGAGGCAAGAAGACACACTACTTCGCCGCTGCTTCGTTTCTGCTGCTCTGTGTGTAGATTGGGATTGGGTTTGGTTTAGTTTGCTGGCAACAGCTACAGCAAGCAGAGGAAAGTGTAGGGAAACACGACCATGGCTTGGTGTGTGGTTGGTGTGTTGGCCTGCCAGCAGCGAGCAGAGCATAAGGCGATTCGCATTGGGCCGGGTTGCCAGCGAGCGAACGTGGGGGGTTTGTCGATTACGAGTTTACGTGGATGGGTGGATGTTGTTTTGTTGGATGAACGAAATTTTAGTCAATGCTTAGTTTTTAGGGTGGAAATAAAATTCTGCAAATACATTCTTCGATTTATTATAGAGCTAATAACACTAATTCACTCAATTAAACGAAAGTCATGAACTTCTATCTAGGACAAGAATTATTCGTGCGCTAGGGGCGAGACAGATCTAACGAGAGCAAATCTGTGTTCGAGGTGTTCCTCAGAATTTCTCCCATTTATGCCAAAGTGTGATCTGGCACCAATGTCAAACTGCAAAGTGTTGCATGTGCTGAATGAAAATTGCAGTTTTGGGGATGTCTTTCGACGAATTTTGTCGATCATTGCTAAAAAGAGTTACTCAGAAATTCTCAGAGTTGCTCTCGTTTGCACAGTGTCTTGCCCCTAGTTCGTGCGTAACCATCTACTCTTGCATCCACTGATTCTAGTTACAGTTCTAACTGTAACTAGAAATCGAGATTTCTATTGTTAAAAAAATGGAATTTAATCTTTTAATTCAAATCTTCTGGCATATACAATATCTTTTGATGATCACAGTTTTTGCGTTAGATTGATGAATGTAATGTTACCGACGAGTTTATGGGACAATCTCTTTAATTTTATCAACATTTTTGAAGAAAATGTGGAGAAATATATTGAAAAATTTCATTTAAACTCTTAATGATCCGCGAGTTTATGTAATACCGAATAAGAAAAGATGCAATCTTAATTCAACACAAAACGTTCTCGAATTTTTAAAGAATGTGGGAAATAATGATATGGTCATTCTATATTTTTCAAGCACTCGTGTCAAAACTTCTTCAAGGAATTTTGACAAATATGTCAAAGCTCCCCCAGAACTTTCTCTATCTTTCTCTAAAAAATCCGTGAGCATTAGTTTTTGTCAAAAATATTGTTCGATATTCCCTCAGGAAACCCAACTTCGTCGTATGCGCTAATTCCCGTCACATCAGACGGAAAACAGCCAATCATTACAGATATTCCGAATTATTTTTGCCAATGCATCGTTAGATGGAAGCAAAACGATGTAGACTGTTGATAACTAGCCTCTTTAGCACTGAAAATCGAATAATTACGCTGAATTTCACGTTTCAATTTCACTTCACGTACGAGTTGACATTTTTTCTCGTTTTTCGTACGACGAAGACAACCGCGCCAAATCAGCAGTTAGCCGAGCTGTTCTTCATCACCGTTTACTCGATTTACTTGTTGAATCAACCTTCAATCCGCACGCCACAAAAGTTCAGTGCAGGGCTGGTAGCGTTCAGGTGGCAAAATAATAGTGACTTTAGTGACCAAAATAATCAAAAAAGTGACCAAATAGTGACTGAATAGTGACCTCAAAATTATTGAAAAATTAAATTTATATGCTGAATATTTGATGAATTCGTTTGTGGTTAACTATATCAGATGACTTTGAGACCTGACTTTTACAGAACTGTTTGCCATTGCTTATACATTCAGCTATTCCAATCATTACTGCATAGTACAACGGCCACAAGTCTGAAATCAAAGCTTCCTGGAAGATATAAACCAACACCAGGGCCCAGTTTGATTATTACACCAAAACTGCAGGTAATAAGTTCCGTGAAAATCTCTGACAAGTAGATATCTCAAGCAAAAAAAAAACAGGTAAAAAACAAGTTTTCCTTCGATGCTTAATGTTTGTTACTTCATATGCTGATGGATTTATGCATGTTGATTATAAAATTTGTCTAAATGTTTAAATTAAACATATGAAGTTTGACTGCTGAGACTGAATGAATCCATTGTTAATGTTATATTACTGTGGCCGAATTCCAATGTAAACTTTATTCGATTTTTTTTCTATTGTCCATCAGTAAGAAAATTTCCTTTTCTTCGAAGAAATTATGCGCCGAAATTCGCTCACTCATGTTTTTCTATGGTACTAAGGTCACAATACTGATAGATTCCCGAGACAAACAACTGACACAACTCATGCAGAAATATTCTGGAAAATTTTAAAACCGATTTTAGATAAAAGCTCTGGCATACGCCACGACAAGAAATGCCTCGAAAAACTTCTCGCTGAAATATTGAAGATTTCATACTTCACTCCTGAAAAATGTAGCCAAAAATATGCTCGTGGAACTTCTGGAATTGGATGAATCATTAAAGTTCTGATGAAACTTATGGATTCTTGGCAAAAACAGTTTGATCGATGAACTCAGAGATGAACAAAAAATTCTTGAAGAAATGTTTTGAACAAACTCCTGGATTCATTTCAAATACATAATACTCTTGAAATAACTCCATCAAATTTTGGAGATTTTTATAAAAAAAACTCTAAAATGAGCTCCTTCATAAACTCTTTCGGATTTCAGCGAAAAGCTGCTAAACAAATGACGTCACAACCTCCAGTAATTTCATCGGAAATTTATCTCGCATTTGTAACAGAAATTGTTCTGCAAACTCTAAAATTTATTGAAAACTTCCGATTAACTCGAGATAAACCAATCCAGGGGAATACAATGAACTGTGTGTTATCGTATTTCGATCCGATAAACTTATTTTACACATTTACTGCCTATGATCGCATATCAGTCCCATCTTTGCTGGGTTTCCTATTCATATGGGACAATTATGCGATCATAGGCAGTTTAATCATTACTGGTTTTTGAATCCACGTATAGGGCGATATAAACTGCAATTTTAAATACAGGAATATTGAAGTGTTAAATACTATTAAAAAGTATAGTAATTCAGAATTTCATCTATGATCTTAGCTGCAAATCCATCTTCACTTCTCCCAAATACAATAAAATTGTTGCTAAAGGTCGACATAACAATGGTTTAATAAGCGGCGCAGCCGAAATTTTTTTTAAACAAGGTTTTTGGGGAAAATTTGTGCTGCAATTTTGGCATTTTTTTACCAAAATTCTTATATGATCTTCTAAATGTTGTCATATTTACGAAAATAGTGACTTTAGTGACCATTTTACTGAAAAAAGTGACTTTAGTGACTTTTTCATACAAATAGTGACTTTTTAGTGACTGACTCCAAAATAGTGACCAAATCACTAAAAAGTGACTCACTACCAGGCCTGTCAGTGGCACTTCAAAATTTGATTTCACTGCTGCAAAAGGCAGCAAAAGCTGTTCAATTAATCAACGGTGTTTCAGCTAAATTTTAAAATGGATTCCTGACAGAACCTATTGAAGATTTCGATTACTTTCTGATCAAACTGCCGGATGGACTTTTTGAAAAAAAATTACAAGGAACTTTATCAACTACCGAATGAATTACCTTAAAAATGAAGCGAATGATGTAATGAAAACAATTTGGGAGACATAGCTTAAGATTTTTCGGTTGCGGTTACAGATAAATCTCTTAGCCGATTCTGTAGAAAAAAATTTGAGATGATGTTTGGAAAATCTCTTTGATATAAATACCAGAGAAGTTTATACAGTAGCTCACGTTATAATGTTTTGGGATGTTTGAAAACCTATTGTTTGAATCTAACTACTCACCAGAGTTCAGCAACTGGCATTACTTTTTTCCTGAATCATTAAATCCAACTGCCAGTTACATCATAGACAACTCCTGAATATATTTATTTTGTTCTGGTGGAAGAATAGGATTCTGTAAATTCGTAGTGCTCCTGATATTGTGGGGATGATGCTGATTGTTATAAGTTAAAAACATTTCAGTAGTTGCACAGGTTGCACTAGGTTTACAAAAACTAACTTAGGCCTTTCTATTGTTGGTCTTGATTTATTTAGGTATGAGTAATAATAAGTTAGGGCCAGTAAGCAGTATTTATCAGAATCTAACATTAAAACCAGGAATGGATGTGTCCCTTCACAGTTCCTATTACTTTATTGTGTCCTGATGCTCAAAACACGGAGAGTCTCCTCAACTTCCCAGAAATGAATACTCTTAGAGCATACAGTGTGCATTATAAGCGATAAACTGTGCCGATGTAACTTTTTTGTCCGGGGTAGGCGAGCGATTGTTTCAACAGTGGCTTTCCATGTCTTCTTACATTAATCAGCATTGCGGCCTAAAAATAAAAGTCACTTGCTCTTATTTCTTGTGAAATTGCAACTGATCTGACGCCCTGGCGGTGTTGGATCGAGCTTAAGTTCAAACTTTCAGCGACCTTTTTTGAGATTTTTGAAATCATAATCTCGCTCAGAAATATTAATAGCAAGTTTCATAAAGCATTTGCACAGATTCCCAAAGAAAAAAACGTCCAAATTTTCGATGAAACTCATCCTAGAACTCTCAAAGCCGATGATGGAAAATGTCACGAAATTTCATGAAAAGGAAATGTCACGACATTTTTCAACTTCCACCAGTTCTGGCGTAAATTTCCGTCCATTCACACCACCAATGCATAACGGCGATAAGTTATGGAATAGTATTGATGTCATCGATAAACATCTTTGCTACGGAGAAAGAAATTGGCAATTTACAAAATTACCTTTATATGTATTCTATGGCATTTCCCATCCCTTCGTAGCAAAATCTATATATCGTCAGGGTGTCTACTACCAGAAAAAACTTGGATAAGCGGGAATTCTCAGGTAGTTTCATTGAACAGGGAAAAATCTGGATTGCTCAGGGAATATCGTGAATACTCAGGACAGTTTTGCACTGAAAAAAAAATACAAACGCATTGGGTCGTATTAAAAAGTAGCGATTTTTTTACTTGTAGATCTACTTACATTGCGAATTTTATTTGCTGGTATTCAGCTTATTTTGCTGATTATATTCAGCATTACGAATTTGATGATTTTTAGCAATTATTTTTTAACCTGCTGAACCATCCAGCATTTTTGACAGTTGATCAGCAACGTTGTACTGAAATTCAGCAATTTATTTTGCTGATTTTTTTTTACGCTGGAAGCATTTAAAAAAAATGGTTTGTAGAAATAGAGTCCATAGAGTTTAATACACCGTAGAGATGAAAAGAAAATATGTAGTGTTCTATAAAATCGGCTATTTACAACGATTTTTCCAGAAATTCCGTCAGGGTTTCTTTCCGAAATTTGATTGGAAAGACCTCTTGAAATTCCTCCCAGGGTTTTTTTACAAGATTCCTTTCGTATTTTTTCACGATATTTGTCTTGATTTTCCTTTCTGAATTCCTTCCGGAGATTTTTCCGCATTCCTACCATCGTTTTTTCACGATTCGAACATTTCTTTCCATGATTCTTCCTCGAAAATCTTCCAGGATTTTGGAATTCCGATCGATTTCTTCTGGAATGTTTACGAGGATCATATAGAATTTTCCCAGTTTTGCTATCAGAGCCAGTTTTGCTATCAGAGCTCATGTGGGTTTCTACTAGGATTTATCCCGAGATATTCACAAGAGTTTCTTTCAGGATATACCGCAGATGTTGTCGCGGAATTTCTGTTAAAGTTTCCTTTGGGATTCCTCTTGAAGGAATTATTCCTGTGATTTATTTTAAAACTCCTCCAAGGGTTTTAGGGAATTTTCTCTAATTTTCTGCAGGAACTCCTTCTAGGATTTCTCCCGAAGTTTCTCCTGAGATTTCTTCAAGAAATTTCCGATAGCTTTCTCCTTGGATTTCTCCAGAAGTATCAGCTGGTATATTTCCCAAAAGTTCTCGTAAGATTTCTTTTGAGATTTCGCTTGGAGTTTCTCTCAAGACTTCTCTAAAAAGATTCCGGGGTTGATCTTGGGATATTTCTCAGAGTTTATTCTTGACTTTCTCCAAAGATTTTTTGAAGAGCCTTCTAAGATTTATTTCTTGACTTTCTCCAAAGATTTTTCTAAGAATCTTCTAAGATTTATGTAGGAACTATTGCTGGTATTTCTCATGGAGTTTGTCCTGTGATTTGTTGTCCTTGTAATTGTATATCTAATTTCTTACAGTGATCCACCTGAGACTATTTTCATATTGATTTTCAAGGGATTATTCCCAGAGCTCTTCCCGAAATCTCTACCAGAAATTATCCCGAGATTCTGGAAGCTCCTTTTGGGATTTCTTTGAAAAATGCTTCCGGAGTTCTTGCAGTTCCGGAGTTCTCTCGGAATGTCTCCTGGGATATCTAACGAGATTTTTCAAGAGAAATATCTGAAGGAATCCCGGTTAAATTTGCAAAAAATCTCCGCAAAGAATTGGTAAGGAATATCGAGAGGAACTTCGAAAAAATCCTGAGAGAAACTAGGAAATCAAGTAAAAAAGTTATGGGACTAATCACACACAAGACGCGAAATGAGACAAGACATAACACTTATCGTTTTTACAATCGTCAAGAAAAGATTAAAATTACCTTTACGTCGACCGGTTTCGGGCGTGATCTAGCCCATCTACAGGACAATGTCCGACTGACTGCGTTGGTTTTCGTACGTTGTTCGTACACGTCCAAAAAACGAAGAGATGCTACTGTATTGTCAGGTCAGTTAGGCCGAAGAGGCACGATACGATTGGGGGATCATCCTCATTCATCAATGGCTCTTTGCTGTTTGTGATGATCATGGACTCCCACGCATTCAAATGTGAAATCTTTTGAACGCTTTTTATCAGTTTTGCTTCTTCCCAATTTATGTTGTGGTTGTTGTTTGAGGTATGAACCGCGACGCTGGATTCGTTGGGTTTGTTTGCGTCTACAGCATTCTTGTGTTCTTTTATTCTTGTTTTTATCTTCCGGCGCGTTTGACCTATGTAGACTGCGGAGCAGTCTCGGCATGGGATCTGATAAATACCTGACTGCTCATCTGGGGGTACTTTATCCTTTAGATTGCAGAGTAGTTCACGTAACGTATTATCGCTTCTATGTACTACGTGCAATCCATGTTGTCGAAGTGTTGTTTTTATTTGGTTGGTCACTTTGGGGTAGAACGGTAAACTGATTCTTTTGGTTTCTTCGGCTCCTGGCTCCAACGTCGTTATGTTTTGGCGGTGCTTTTTTTGCTTATGTTTTTGCAGAATTTTCTCCACAAACGTTCTACCATACCCATTAACTTCGGCCGCAGCGTAAATTCGTTCTTGCTCTTCTTTGAATTCTACGCTTTCCATCTGCACATTATAAAGCCGGTGTGCCATCGAATGGAAGGCAGCCTGCTTCTGGGCACCAAAATGATTAGAATCGGTAGGTAAAGGTAAGGTAAGGTAAGGTAAAGGTAATTTTAATCTTTTCTTGACGATTGTAAGAACGATAAGTGTTATGTCTTGTCTCATTTCGCGTCTCGTGTGTGTCGTGAAGTTCTTACGTTAGCAAAAACTGTAAAAGTTAATAGTGAAATTATGGGACTAATCCCAGGAGAAAATATTAAGTAAATTTAAGGAGGAACTATCTGAATTTAATATCAGAATCTTATATCTGAAACTTCTGCAAAAATCCCGAGAGAAACTGTTGGAAATCTGTCCCGATACCACTAAAGGAAAATCCTTGAAGAACTTAAAAACATTTTGGAAAGCTCCCCGGTAGGAATCCAGCAAGAAACTCTGCAAGAAAGTTCGGGCAGTACATACTCTAGCAGAGATCCTTTTAAAAAACCTCGAAAACCCTAAAATCGTGAAAAATCTCGGAAGGAACTATTTATGGAAGCAAATACGTTAAAACCTTTGGATGAACTTGGGAAAACTGGAGAAAGCCAAAAAAGAAAAACCTTTGCTAATTTCAAGGAAAAAATCTGCTAGAAGGATTTGAAGGAAGTATCGTGAGTAGAATTTCAAAATCTCAACATTACTACACCACCAGCACAGAGTACAAATGTCGAAGTTTACAAGGCACATAAGTTCATAAGGCAAATTGAAACGGGTAGTCCCAAATAAAAAATTCAATAGGAAAACCGAACATTGCATTGTAACAGTACTACTTAGAACAATCTTTTTACAATATAAATAATGGTAAAAGCAGCAATACAAAATCAATACAATGTACCGTTTTCAACCATACAGTAAATTGTAAATGAGATTTTTACAATGAATTGTGTAGATTGTTAAGTATCGTAACAATACAAAAAAAGATTTTTTTTCCATATATATTTTTCTGCTAAACCATACATTTTATTGTAAATAAATTGTTGTAAATACTGATACGTGGGTTCAAATATACTGTACATTGTATGGTATATGTATGGTTTCAAACAAAAAATGTGCAGGAATGTATTGTACTGAATACTTATTTCAATACTGGATCTACATTACATTGAAAAGTCTTGGAATAGCTCTTGTTTGTTATGTTGTATAGTGTTACAAAACATAAATCGTACTATACATGTTATGTTATTTTGTAATTTGGCTCCTGCTTATGGCATATGAGGCCTGCTAGCGAAACGAGATTGATAAAAAAGTGAAATAGAACTATCTCTGAGCATTCGGACTTGAAGGACCATCCACGTCAAAGTTTGGGTAATCTCTGATTGCATTAGCAGTTGAAGCTTAGGCTCCCATGCCCCACCAGTCAGATAAATGGGTTCAGCAAACTTACCATTATTTGTGGCAAGACTTTGAGCGGCATGAAGGAACTTTTCCGAGCGCGCTAAGTGTTGTTAGACCACTAATGTAGTTGCATGAAGTGGGTGATGATAAGTGAGCCTGGAACACAAAGCGTGCGTTCCGTCGAGGTTTGCGTTTTTTTGCCAGTTCTTTTATGGGAAATCTGTTAGAATAATGTATTCAGCTGATAATGAATGTGCCGAAACACGAATAAAAAAATGAGAATGTCACTTTTCATTTTGGATCTTCGAATTTTTTACTCTCTGGTCAATGGAAATGGAAATAAAAATGATACAGTTCGTGTTGAATCTCACTTGGAATCTCATTCATTAATTCACGGAAATCTGACCCATGTCTTTCCGCATTGACCTACATTTGCATTGGGGTAATTCTCGCTGAGACCGGCCCACTATTTACACCTTGTCTTCAAAACTGTTTGGTTGATGGTTGGTGGTGATTTTCTGAAAGTCCTCGCTGAAAAAGTAAGGAAAACGCATTTGGTTACTCAAATTGGTGGACCCCCCGTTAGTTAGAGCCACAGCAGTTATTGCATACCCCTCGATTTTAGTCAAATGGTGGTTCATTTAAACCGTTATAACTCGAAAGTTTCTCCAAAAAACACCTCAAAACGAATTGTTATTGACAAGGGGAAAACTTTTTACAATAATAAAAAGTTGGGTCGGCCATATTGATTTTGGCCGCCATCTTAGATTTTTATACCAAAACATTTTTTTCACCATGATGGCAACCACCGATTTTCAAAATGTTTGCATCAATTGGAAACTAAGACAGGTATACAACATAACATAACAAAAAATTAGAGATGTCTTTTTTCCTATCTGCAGTTTTGTAAACTAGCATAATGCCACTTTGGCGCATTGAGCATTGATCGCATTCTCACGATATAATTTTCTCAAATAACTCTATACAAATTTCAAGATATAAACAATACTAATTGCTGGATACATCTTGAAAAAGTTCTTATGGAGATTCGATTGGATATTTCCACAGCAATTTATCCAAACATTTCTTAAGTATTTTCTATAGGTATGTAAGACTCCAATATTTGAATCATGTTCCTCTGCGTTACTTATTACTTACGCATTTCTTTGAAAATTTTACAAAGTAATTTTCTAAGAATTTTTCCTCAGTATCCTACATAAACTCAGACTAATTTTTTGATCGTCTTTATTTTCTGAAAACTTTTTTATTAAGTACTTTAACAAGGCTTTTTGTTTTTTTTTAGCTATACGCTTTAGTAATATCTACGAAAGCTAATACACGATTGACCCTGAAATAAAACAAGAAATATACACTAATAATCAAGATTTGTATGATAATAGTACTTACAAATGACCTACTCAGTGGAGCGGACCTGGTCTGATGGTTGAAACACTTGACTATCACGCTGAGGACGTGGGATCGAATCCCACTCACTCCCGACAAACTCGCAAAAAATGTGAGTTCTTCCTTCGGAAGAGAAGAAAAGCGTGGGTCCCGAGATAAACTAGCCTACGGCCTAAAATCTCGTTAATACAGATAGAAAAAATGACCTATTACGTGGAGCGGACCTGGTGTGATGGTTAGAACAATTGACTATCACGCCGAGGACCTGGGATCGAATCCCACTCCCGACAAAAAATCGCAAAAAATGTGAGTTCTTCCTTCGAAAGGGAAGTAAAGCGTGGGTCGCGAGATGAACTAGCTCAGGGTTAAACTAAAAATCTCGTTAATACCGAAAAAAAGATCTTACTCGTCTTACTACTCATCCATTCACCATCATTATCGAACTCTATTTCACTTCTCGTTCGAAATTTGGCAACCCTTCTTTGTGATCCATCCATGGAGCGCACTAACACCGACTCAACCCAAGCACCTACTACCCCACACAAGCAAACCCCTTATGTTCCACAGCATTAGCTCGAAGTGTGCTTCTGGTGGTGGCACACTAACACCACCGCACGGGACATGCGCTTCCCATTCCCGCTCGCTGTTGGATTCCTTTCGTTTGTTCGTTCACTCGTTTCGATTTCGATCCGTGCGGTGCCGTGTGTCCTGTTTCTATGCTGCCGTCGTCGTCGTGTGGAGGTTATATCTCGATTCGACTCGACACTATGTAGGGAAAACCCGACCGGGCGTGCTACTCCACATAAAGAGGATACCAACCCCACCCTCCGGGTGGTGGTGGTGCTGTTTCGTCATTTGATTGAAATCCCCCGCCTCCGCTCGCCTCGGTTACCTCATCCACCCGTCGTCGTCGTCGTCGTCGTCGTCCGCGGTAGTCGTCGTTATCCTTCCGCCACGGAACGCAATTCCGGACGAATCAACTTCGTTTCAGCCCCTCGCATCATGACACAATGTGTCCTCCTATGTTTGTCGGGCGAATTTATGACACTGTTCGATTCAAGTGCACTCCCGTCCCGAGTTTCCATCCTACAGAATCGTGGGTTCGTTCCGTTCGATTTCGTTACGTTGCGTTGCATTGCAAGCAAGTACGCAAGCAAGGAATGTCCTTTTTGGGGTCACTTGCCTCCCTTGTGCGCGTGGGCTCTGTTTTGAATTGAACGTCCTCCTGGTTGCATCCTCTCAAACAAAGAGGATCATCGGCGGCGGCAGTGTGATGCGTAGAGTTTACGAGCGAACACACTATCGAATTCGAAAATGTGGGGGGCTGCTGTTGTGTGGATGCGTATTTTCTACAAGAGGGAGATTTTCGCGGCAGTCAGTCATCACATGGTTTCTCGCTGGTGCATTGCACTTTCGAATGAATTGGGGAGCCAGTCGACACAAGGGGGTTTGACTGACTTCAGAGAACGATGCTTGATGCGGGTTGGGTAGAGGTAACTTTTCACTGAAAAGCGGTTTTGCGCCAAATTTTCTGCATTCGACAGATTCAGGGATAGTAGCGAGTAACTTTCGTTTGTTTTGATAACTTCAAGTCTCCTTCTTATCTTTTGGCGGAACGTCCCAACTGGTATAGCGCCTGCTTTTGATCTTAGTGTTGTATGAGCACTTCCACAGTTATTAACTGAGAACTTCCTCTGCCAATTACTATTTTGCATGTGTATATCGTGTGGCAGGCTCGAAGATGCTCTATGTCCAGGGAAGTCAAGGAAATTTCCATTACGAAAAGTTCTTGAGCCGATCGGGAATCTAACCTTAACTGTACAAGTTCAAGTGACTAAAACGTTGCCACTTGAATTAAACATCAGTCACTTATTTAGAAGAAGAACTGAATGGCAATCATGAAATAATATTAATAATTCTCCGAGCTTTGCGAACATTCGCTGCAACCTATCTTTGCTATCTTGTTAAGTTTAGATTGCGGTTTATGATAATCGTCGTTATCGTCATGATTATCAAGACTCGTGAGCATGATATCATGATTCGTAATCATGATATCAATAAGAGGCTCGATCTAAATAAAACAATCATCATAAGCTAACGGCCAAATCATTTTTTTTTCTTTCTTTTTTTTGTGAATTTTATTCAATGCTAATTCTTCAAACGGGCATATTAATTCTGCTGCTCGTTCGTTTGTGGTACAAAGGTGTTTATTGTTTATTTTTGATTGCTCACTATTCAAAATTAAAATGTGGCCTTGTTCGATTCCCGAGTGATTTTAGGATATTTCTGTTGCATTCGATTCATCATACTTTGTTTCACAATATCTACACAGATCGAAAAAAGAGTGTAAAATTCTGTGACATATGATGCACATAATTGGAGCGTGGGATATCGTAGAAGTTTACATGACATATCATGTAAAAGTCATAAAATATCATGTAAACTTCCATTATATGTCATGTAATTCAGCATGACTCTGAGAGTTTACATGACATATAACACAAATTTACATGATATATCATGTAAACCATCATAACAATAAGTTTACATGACTAAAATGAAGTTTACATGACGTGTAAATATCATTATTTTTATCTGTGTATTTAAACCCTCCTAAGATGTTCAGATAGGAGCACCATGATGACGTAGTGCACGTTCAGCGTAGTGCGAGTTTCAGAAATCATTTTTCTAAAAACTTCGTAAAGAAATTTTACTGGATGCTGGAATTTATATAAAAAATTCTACCAAAAAATAACTTCACGATACTGCTTAAGATCCTCCGCAAATGTTTCTCACAATTTCTTTTAATTCTTTTAGAATTTTTCCATCCGTATCTGATAATACTACTCTGATTTTGTTTGAACATTTTTTTAAACGCACCATGCAGAAGTTTCACCAGAAAATTTTGATTTTTTACCAGGAACTGAAATATGATTTTTTTATATGAGCAGCTCATCCGATAGAACTCTTTTTTGTTCTTTTTTTAACAGATTTCACTAGTAGTTTCTATTGCAATTTTCTTCGGCGAAGAAAATTGCAATCTTCGGAATGGATCAATTTAATAACTAAAACGGTCGCTGTGAAATGAACACACCACAGCTTTGTGCGTTTGACTCAACTCCACTTCTGTAGCAATATTGAGTTAAGTACTCCATGAAATGATACATAAAATATAGCAAGTGATCCGTAAAACTTTGAAATTTGGAAATGGTCCTTAAAATTTTGAAAATGATCCATACCCACTACCTGGACTAATTAGACTGACAGACAAGACCCTGAAAGACTGCAAAACCCATCATCGGAGAGGCTCGTTTGAAGTAAGCAAATTCTATTCTTCCGCGGATCAAAGGTCTTCCTAAAATTCACAAACCCGGTCAAGAGATGCGAGAGATTATTTCAGCTGAAGAATCCCCTACCCAAAAATTGACTAAATGGTTAGTCAAAGACTTCCAAAGTATGCCAAAACCCTTCCTCACCAGTTCGGTCATAAACACTCAGGAGTTCACCCAAAAGTTGTTGGAATCAGGAACCATCGAGGAGGACGAGATGATGGTTTCTTTCGACGTTTCAGCACTACTCCCAAGCGTCCCTGTAAAGGATGATCTCAATCTTTTCGGAAATTGGTTACTACCCCGAAAATCTGACGCAGCTTGGAAAGCAAAGGTTAGGACTTTACGTTTAGCTAGGCTGTGCAGTAGGCCTGTCCAGCGTTTCAAAAATGTTCTCTGATTCTCAAGTCCATCCCCATATTTTGATTGGCATCCTTGAAGAAGTAACTGGTCAAAATTTCAGCCAAATCCATTGAAATTAAGAGGTACACCAAATCAATTTTGTGTTTTAGGCCACATTTGGCTTTCACGAATTTTAGTAATTTTTGCTCAACTCCTACAGCTTTGGTGTCAGAGAAGCAAATAACCACGAAATATTGGAGAATATGATGCCATTTTGAAAAATCCAACTTATTACGTATATTAGGGTGTTCCACAACGAAATCTATCAAAAAATCAACTTTTTAAGGTTTTTCTGATTACAAATGTGATAATTACACATGTTTCCTTTAATTTTATTGGCACATGTTGTTCGGAGAAGTTGTAGCAAACAAGCATAGCTTTCAATTTCTGCCAAAAGAATTAAGTTTTGACAAGTTTTAGTGTAGTTATAATTTTTTGAAGTTCAAAAATAGTCGAAAAACACAAAATTGATTTGATGCACCTCTTAATTTCAATGAATTTGGCTGAAATTTTGACCAGTTACTTCTTGTAGGATGCCAATCAAAATATGGGGGTGGACGTGAGAATCAGAGAACATTTTTGAAAAGCTGGACAGGCCTACTGTGCAGTGCATGGATGATAATTATTCCAATTCCGTGGACAACTGTACAAGCAGACCAAAGGTGCCCTCATGGGAAAACCCCTGGAAAATTTGAAAACCAAGCTAAAAGAGCAAGGTTTACTTTCGGAGAAAGTCGACGATATTTTCAGTGTGATTAAACGGGAAGCTTTATCTAAGGTTCTAAAGGTCATCAACAATGTGCATAAAGATATCAGGTTCATTCACGAGGGAGAAAAGGAGGGGAAACTTCCATTTTTGGATCTATTAGTTAAGAGGGAAGACAGTTCATCGTTCGAAATTAACAGGAAACCTGCCAATACCATGCGTGTCATCCCCCAGTCGTCGAATCACATGTTTAGCAGAATTATTTGCAACTTTGTTGGGAGCTATTTATTTGATTCATCAGGAAATATTTTCAAGTTTTCGTTGGTGGCAATGAATTATTGCCCTTTTCCGGCTATACCAGTCGGCCAATGTGTCTGAAATAGATGTAGAAACTTGAAGTATTCTTAGGCAATGTACGTTTAATTAATGACAAATTTGGTGGGGTGGTGCATCGAATCCAGTTTGGTGTTCTATTCCGCAGGATCGTAACTTGTTCTGTGGCTTAGATGGTTAAAGCGCCGGACTAGCGATACGGAGTCGTGGGTTTGAATCCCACCAAAACAAATCGTATTTTTTTTTCACAAATTTATCACTCAATTTGCCAATAAACGTACTTTGCTTAAAAATACCCCAAGTTTTTACGTCCTTTTCGTTGGTGTTTTAAGAAAGGTTTTTGGCAGAATTTTTCAATTAATTGTAGGGTAAATCGCCAATTGTTGCACGGCTAAATAATTATTGCACAACCCATAAGAAAAGCATGGAGTGTGCAACAATAGGCGAGTTTTTAGCCGTGCAAGCATTGGCAAATTACCCTAGCTGTTTTTAACCCTCTAATACCCAAATTTTTGATTTTGATCTAAATATCATTTTTCGTCATCTAAAATCGATTTAAACATGTTTTGGAAGATGATTCTTTTTAATTCTCGATTTCGTGAATTTCATTTTCTGATTTTTCTAATTTTAATTTTTGAACATCCCCACAGTTTTATATTTTTCCTGGAAGCCTATTTCGGGTGCGGATTTTTTGAGATGAAAACATTTTGAGATTTTATGATTATTGTTGAAATATTTTTATTTTAAATTTTTTTCATAGAAAATTTTATTTTCCGTGTAATTTTAAGGAAAATAATTTTAGAGTGTTTTCGATTCCCTTAAACTATGAAACTACGATAGAATGATTTGGGAAAAATTTAAAATATGGTAATTGTAGCGATTCTATACAAAATAAACAATGACTTCTAGAAGGTGACTAAAACATCAATTTTTAAAGGTTTTTTTTAAATATAAATACGCTTTAAAATACACCAAAAACCGGTTTGAGATATTTAAAACAGTCCTAAATATCAGCCAAAAAAATACCGTCGTGCGGGGCTTCTTTATACACTTTTTAATGGTTTTTCAACTTTATAACATTATTACTCCCAGAGTAGTGAATGGATTTCCACAATTTTCACACACAATCATTGTGAGTATGTACAGTGTCGGACAAAATAATAAGACCACCGGTCCTATTTCATACAAAATGGCCAAGTTTGACGATATGGTACTCGGTTTCTAGTAAACCGATTTAGCTGAAATTTTGACAGCCGACATGAAATTACGGGAATTTTGATTTGTATTAAATTGATTGAGTTCTGTTCACTACTTTCAAAGTTATAGATATACGGTGCGACAAAATTCTGACACCAAATTTTTATGATGGTTTTTTGTGGTTAATTAAATAAAAATGTCCCCAAGTTTAAATGGCATCCTTAACTTTAATACTTGTTTATCAATCATCAAGTATCAGATACTCATATATATCCTTTGATAATGGCAATCTGAAAGTGGTCCTATTATTTTGTCATTTCGTATATCCATAACTTTTGATGTAGTGAACAGAACACAATCAATTAAATACAAATCAGAATTCACGTAATTCCATGGCGACTGTCAAAATTTCAGCCAAATCGGTTCAATAGAAACCGAGTATCACATCGTCAAACTTGGCCATTTTGTATGAAAAACGGATGGTGGTCTTATTATTTTGTCCGACACTGTATGTAGGATGTATGCAAAATTTGAACTAAATCCATCAATAAACAAAAAAGTTGTTCATATACCAATTGGACACATCTCATATAGAACTGGATGGGGGCTACTTTGGACATTGTTATTTGTAACAAATCTGCATTTCAAATTCCAGGGTTATTTAGAAAACAACTTTGTACCATTACTGTAGTATACTATATCAGACATTATTTCAATAAAAATATGCGTTTTAAGATGGTTCTGTGCTACCTTTGGTATTATGAGCAGCGTGATTTTGCTATATAGATAACCTGAAAAAAGGGACCATCCATCCTTAATTTAGGTGAAACGGTCATTTATAATGTATAACGATACAAATATTCGATTGTATATGCTACGTTGATACATTTTGAATGAATTGATCAACCCTTTGAAATTTATGAACTGTAGAAACAATGCTTACAGACCAAATGTTCTGATACGTTATGTTTATTTTATTGGTTTATTCGATGTTTTTTCGTGTCCTGACAAGCAATAAACGGTCTGTTTGAAAAATAATTTCAACCAAATGAAGGGGAAACTATTGTTTCATGATAGTCCCAAAGACATCAAACAGATTTGAATCATATTTTGAATTCAAAAAAACCATATTCAAAACTGTCCAATGTAGCCCCGCACTTCAAAAGTAGCCCCGCACGACGGTAAACATTTGGATTTTCCACGAAACAAAAATTACAAAAATGCTCAAACTATACACCGTCTAAAGGCGGGCTTGGGTATTAGGGGGTTAAGAAGCATTGTCTAACAGGCCTGGTAGCAAGTCACTATTTATGTCACTATTTAATTGTTCACTATTTTCAGGCACATTTTTATATTTTTCAGTTATTCTAACTATAATTGGAGATTTTCAACTATGTTGAACATTTCTGCTTACATAAGTTTTGGTAAGATAATCAGTGTAAATCGAACTTTGTTTTTCTAGAGGGAACACATCAACCTCCTTGATGGAAGATTCTTGCATGAATTGTTCTACCTTAAACTCTGGAAGATATGCTAAATAGCATTTGAATCGCAACTAGAAGAATTTCTAAATAGCTTTTAATGCTATTAATCTATGAAAGTTTCTGACCAAAATTTTTATTAGATCATCTTGTAAAATTCCTGGTGAAAATTCAAGTAAATTTGTTCAACGATTTTCATAGTTTCTTTCGAAGATTTTCCAAAACACATCTTGGAGGAAATGGTGGAGAAATGGAATCTCTACTTAAACTTCCTGTGGCATTAGGGTAATTTTTGATCTGCTTTAATGTCTTCTTGTAAAATTGAACAAAAGATTTTTTGGATTTATTTGCAAATCGTTCTTAGAATCCCAGAGCATTTGTTGGGATAAATACTGCATAAAACATTGTAGAACTTTGCACAGTTTATTACCAAAATTAGCAAACGTTACGAACCTGTAGACATTTTCTGCATGTTCAAAAAGAACTTTTACTTTTTGCATGCAAATTTCTCCCAAGAATTTCTTAAGCAAATAATATATATTATATATTACAAATCTCCAAAATATCAAAGGCATTCTTGTTTTTTCCTGAAGATTTGTTGTGCAATATAAAAATATGAAATCTTCATAGATTCTTTTGGAATTTTGAATTTTGGAATCATATTGTTCCGTACCGTTTTGTGTTCCAGTAATTACATTCTCTTCATGTTTTTTTACAGTGGTGAATTTTTTTCCGCGATTGTCCCCACTTTATTGTATTTCTTGCTGTATTTTTAATTTTTTTCCTGACTTTTCAGAAATTCTAGGTAGATAGTAACGCAAGCCGTCCGAGTCCTGATATAGCATAAATCAAAATTGTTGCGGGTAAAAAAAACGGATTCCCATAAGAACCAAATGATGATTGAAAGATTGAAAATGATGAAAAAATCAATCAAAACTCAGACCCTTGACAAAGATTCGATACTGATCGAAACGTCGAAGTAATAGAACAAACAGTTATTTTTGTTTTTCTTTCGATAACACAAGTTTACAAAATAAAACGAAAGTCGTGAACTTCTGTCAACGACCAAAATTTTTGAAGCACAATTTAGTGCTGATTTCGAAACCGACCTTCAAAATTTTTTAAGTAGAACAGTTTTTGAGTTTTAGCTCAATATCGAGTTTTACAACTTTTCAAAATATATAATTTACTTAAATTCAAATATATTGCGTTTTGTTCAACCAATTCTCAATCTTTTTCCATAAATTAAAAGCTGAATACAATACCATTCGATCATCCGAATACAGGTTTTGCGTCAGATTGATGAAATTCAAGATATTGGCGAGTTTTAGGGACAATCTCCTTAAATTTTAGCAAAATTTCCAAAATTTTTTGAAGAAATGTATTTTTTTTAATAAGACAAAACCAACTTAAAAATTCTCTCTCGACGTTTATTTCATTTATCATATGTAGGCGAGTTACAGTAAAAATTTGAGCTCAATCGGAGCATTGAATACGGAGAATGAGATATTTGAAGTGAGCGACTTTGCTTAAAAATAGAACAAAAATCGATTTCAAATCATCAACCTTGTATGGAAAGTCGAAAAAATTTCCGCTCTACTGTAATTTTTTTCTTTCGCGTTTTCGAACTCAGGGCATGATTCTACACCAAAAATGATCATCAATTTACCGAGTTCAAAAATGCTGTAAACTAGTGTAATTCTTTCTGAGATTCCTTCTTTTGGGGTTCAGAAGCTCTTCCTGGAACCAGTGCTGAAAAATTCATTTCGTCATATCTAAATTCAACCACCTACCGCTCATTTTAGAAGCTGAACCTGAGAATATGGCATATGGAAAACTTGTGCGGCTAGACCAGTTCTGCAAGAAAGTCACGGAAAACCCGCTATTTTTCGAATATTTAGGGTAAATGTCACGGACTACCTTTGAAAAATACCAAATGATATTCACCGTGAATATCATTTGCATTTTTCGAAGGTAGTCCGTGACATTTACCCTAAATATTCGAAAAATAGCGGTTTTTCCGTGACTTTCTTGCAGAACTGGTCTAGCCGCACAAGTTTTTCATATACCATATTCTCAGGTTCAGCTTCTAAAATGAGCTGTAGGCCATTGAAATTAGATATGGCGAAATGAATTTTTCAACACTGCCTGGAACTCCTTAATTTTTTCTGGAACATCATTTGGAGTTCCTTCTGAGATTCTTTTAATAGGTCCTTTTCACGTTCTTTCAGTGAATACTTCTGGCATTATGTTGGGCCGGAAAAAAACAAGTGCTTCTGAAGTTAGTCCAGGAGTTTTTTCAGGAGCTCTGTAGTTTATCCAAATTTGATCTTGGATTCCTTCGTCTGCTAGATGTTCTTCCAGAATCGTATTAAGAATTTCTCCTGAATTTCCTATTGGGTATCTCTAGAAGTTCCTAGAAGTTCCTTCTGTGAATCCTTCTAGAGAATCCTTCTAAGAATGTTCCAAGAGATCCTTTTGGAAATCGTCCAGAAAGTCCTTTTGGAAATTACCTAGAGTTCTCTCTAAAAGTTCTCCAGAAGTTTCTTCTGGGAGCCCTCCTGGTGTCCTTCTGAAAATTCTCCACGAGTTTCTTGTGGGAATCTTCTAGGAGTTCTTTCTTGGAATCCTCCAGCAGTTTTTATGCCTCCTTCTTGGAGTTTTTTTTTTCCAATCGTCGGATTATTTTGCAGTCCTTGAAAAAGTTTTATGGCATATCCTGGGCTATACATATTTTCACACTTTACATGGTTTTATTAAATTTTGAACTCTATTAGAAAAATGTAAAAATTACTTTTTTATCTTGTTCCGATTTTTCGAACCCTCTAAGCAGAATACCCTCTTTGGATGAGCGTAATCAGTTTGTTGTACCTTTGAATTCCGCGCTCTTTTACTTATCCTTTGACAGATACGCGTATTTCGACTACCACTTGTAAATTTCCTCAGTTTCAGTTATCCAAAAAGTGGATATTACAAAAGGTAGGCGAAATACGCGTACTTTTTTATATTAAATCCCAATCGCACACAAACTTAGCACAACATTGATTTGGACATTAAAATGTATTGAACAATTTTTGTCTGATCTGAACTCTGAAGGAATCGACGTTGTTGACGCAGTCTTAGTGAAGAGGCAGAGCGCGAGGCAGAGCGTAGATACAAAGATACAAAGTGGGATGGAAATGACTAACCTGGGCTTGAACCCTGGGCCTTCTGCTTACTAATCTGAAGCGGTAGTCATTAGACCTCCAAACCCGTCAAGATCACCAGGAATTTCGTAGCTGTACCGAAACCTCCGCCTTCCGGTTAGGCCAAAACTGTTTCAACCTCGGCAAGAATGTCCAACTATAGAGTACAGAGTATGGGAACTGCATTTCGCTGTCCGACCGCTACCATCCCTGACCATACTCGACCGTTCTGAATTTTCGCAAAATTCTACGCGCTATCATGACAGCCGCGATGGTATTGACGGCGGATACCCGTCCGTTCGTCCGTCTGCCTTTGACGCAGCAAACGATGAACGACCAACCAACCGAACCGCCACGCCGCGCCACGCCGGCATCGCGGACTCGGAGAGATTGATAGTGAAATCTGCATCCAACAGCGCGTATCTTGCTGTTGCTGCAGCGCTTCTCTTCTGAGGATTGGGCGCGGATGCTGTTGATGTTATTTCAGTCAGTTTTGGGTGGTCGGGGCGGCAGGTCCTCCGGACCGTGGTGGGTTGTGACGAGAGAATCAGAATCGCCGAGGACGCCATCACCCGCCCAAAAGTTTTGCGGCGGAGCTATTCGAGCTTTGAATCGCACGTCGTCGTCCTCGTCGTCAGAAGGATGGATGAATGGGCAAAGGAGGAGGAGGAGGACACTCTCGATTCGGTCGCACGTGGACCCGTCGACGATGGCGCACGACGGGGGCGGGGACGGGGAATCGAGGAGAGGTAGACGACGTGCATGAAGCATGAAAAAAAGTAAACAAAGATTTCATTCATGATTTCATGAAAGTTAGCAACGGCACTAGGAAGAGGAGACACCGGCCGTGGCGGGGAAGGAGGAAATGTGTGCCGCCGCCGTCGTTGCTTCTTTTCCGCGGCTTCTTTTTATGGCCGTTGTCGTCGTTGGTTGGTATGGTACTCACTGCTACTAGTAGGTAGTGTAGTACGACGGCTTTGCTGCTGCCGGTTGATGCGCCCCTTCTTCCTGCCTTGGTGATCGACATCGGCCGACGGCGGCGCGCGATTTTGGTTTGCTCTTTCGAAAGGTTCTCCCATATGTTTTACAACGGCAGGCAGGCAGGCCACAGATCCGTTCGGTTCTGTGTTTTTGTTCGAGTTTTTTTCTCTTATTTTGCTATTTTCCTGAAGCACATGTTGATTCAAGTTGAGGTGTGTATGCTGATTACGACTACTGCCTCTGGCAGAGTTTCCAATCCGATGGTAGCCGCAGCGCAGCCAGTACCGTAATCTTTGAACAACGGTGATGCTTTTGTTGTCGGCTGTTCAAGCAATTTGCTGGAACTTGGGCGTTAACGGAAGAAGAGTTGGTCACATTTACTTATGCGAGGATAGAATGTCAACTACCCGGAGAAACTTGGAAATTCAGGGAATTTTGTTTCAGGTCAGCACCAAATTTTAGTCGACCTTCTGGAGGACCTTGAGATTTGTCCAAAGAATCAGCCAAGCTTGAGAACATATATTCAATCTAGATAAGATTCCCCTGAATCAGCAATGACACACAAATTCAAATCCCATTAATATCCCTCCCCGGTGGGAATTGTTTTATGACTTCATAGGCGAGCCCCTTCAATTCAAACGGGTTCAACATCCTCGCCAGCAATTCACGTGCTGGCGTGCGACAATCATTCGTATCGCTGGCTGCTGCTCGTATACGAACGTACCTACTATCAAATCGCGTTATGTAAGAACCCATTAAAGCATTCATTGACTGGCATTCGCCGGTTGGCACTGGCTCTCTGGTAGTACTACCCGTTGCCGCCGCCACCGATATACCAGCAAAGCAACACCAACAACAAGAGCAACGGCGAAGGCATCCAGCACGATCCATATTAGCGCATTTTGAACGACTATACCTACTCGCCCCTCTTCTGTAACCATCCGTTCCCCTCTCGAGTCTCGCTGCGCCGTCACTTGAGGAGGGTTCGCCGAGAAGCGCGTGGTTCAGCCGGCAAAAATAAAAACCTAACTGTAAACAAAAATATTGAAATCTGCTTATTCACTGCTCCCCGACCGGCACCTTCGATTCTCGTTGTCTCACGGCGGCGGATTCAGTCAGTCACTCGGTCACATGCCACGGCGTGTCGTCTACGGTGTGGATTGGTGTGGTGTCGTTGGGAGGCCTTGCATCCCCCACCGATACAATCTTGCCCCTACTCTTCCTCACTCACGGCTCTACCAGCGTTTTCTTCATCTCCTCACTAAACACGGTCGATCGTCTTGGTAAAGGTGGATACTTGAACCCCTCGCTATTGTGCTAGTACTGCAACACACGATACATCTAATTCATTGATCAAATGTGACCAAGTTGCAGTGGTGCATTTTTTTTTGGATTCGAAATTTCAAAATCCAGCACTCACAATTGATTTGTAACTGGGTCACCGGTTAATCTAATGGGCAAGGCCTCAAATTGCCCATCACCGAGAAAAAAATCTACTCAGTGGCTGTGGCAGAACCGTAGCGTTGTCCCATGGTGCCCTTGGCAAGCATCCAATTTAGCGCCCCACGACATTGTTGATTTGGTCATTCATTTTTTTTTCAAAATTTATTTAGAAGTTGGATTTAGGTATTTCAAAGTGTTTATTCGTTTATTATTACAAAATTTTACATTTTTTTATATTCTTTTCTAGATTTTTTGTTTTCAAAAATACCTAATTTCACGGATTTTCAGGAATCCTCAAACGATCTAATTTACAAATTCTTGATTATTAGTTCAATTAGTTTTACCAAAATTTTTCAATAACTTTGCCACAGGTTGCCTCTGAAGTTTAATCAAAATATTCCCCAGAAGATCTGTAGGAAATTTTCCAGTAATTGCCCCATGGACATGGAGGAATATCAGGAGCTCGACCAGGAGAGATTCCTGAAGAAATCTCTGCATGAGTTGGAATATGCAGGAATATCTGGAGGCATATAACTGATGAAAAAGGTGGAAGACATTGGTATTCATGGAGCAATTCTTGCAGGAATTCCTGGAGCAGCTCCTGAAAACATGCATGAAGAAATTATGAAGAACCTTTGGAAGAATTTCTGAAAGAAGAAATTTAGAAGAGATCCCTGAAAAGGTTTCTTAAGTAATCTCTGGAGGAACCTGGAGAAATTTCTGAAAGAATTCCAAATTTATGATTTCCTAGAGGAATTTACGAGTAAATTCATGTAAAGTTTTCTAGAGTAATTGTAGGAGAAAATTTTGGAGCAATCTAGTGAACACGGAACAATTTTGGAAAGAAATAAAATACGATTTTCTAAACGATGTAAGAGATTTCTTCTTTCTAAATAAATCTATGGAAGACTTTTTGTAGGAAACTTTGGTCGAATTCCTAAAATATTCTATGGGAGATTTTCTTAAAAAAATCCTGGAAGAAATTCTCAGATGCATTTATGAAAGAGCCCCTGGAAGAATAACTAGGGAAATCTATTGAAGGGTTTCTAAGTCATTTGCATGAATCTCTATAAAAATTTCTGAATAAAATCTGGAAAGATGCTCCATGTGAAACTCAGGAAAACATTTGTGAAACATAAGTATTGAGAAATAGAACAGTTTTTAAGGAGTCTGTGGAGGACTTTCTGATCGTATCGTTGAAGAAAATTATCCCTAAAATATTGTTTTGGAAGAATTTCTGCATAAATTTCTTAATTCTTGCTGAAATATCTGGAGGAATCCTTTGACTAATTTCTAAATAAATTCCTAGATAACTTTCTGAAAGGATACCGTTGGGAAATTTCTAGAGGAATCTCCAGAAGAATTACTGCTTTTATTTTTATAAACAATTCCTGAAGGAGTTTTTGTGAGAATTTCTGGAGGAGTACTTCGAGCATTGGTGGCGGGTGGCAGCACCACCCCCAGAAACAGCAGCAGTCAAGGCAGCAGCTACAGTGCTGCTGATAAAACAAAACAAAAAGCCGTTCGTCGGATCACTAATCGGTAATAAATCAATAACTTTTTCCACGAGCATCCAATTGTTTTGCGGTCTTCGAAGGAAAGTTTCATAAATGATTTTTCTACAAGAAGCGATGATCGATTTGAAGACAATTAGATGATCGGCATTGAAGCATAAAAACCACACAACAATTGGTGAGATCTTTCCAATATTATTTATTTATAAATAATTCTATTTCAGTATATATTTGCTATACAACTGCATATAAGTTGAAAATTCGCTATTTTCAACATCCTTTCATCTATTGGAAGCTGCTTCAGTTCTGGGCTCTTTCTAAGTTGATGAAAGGATTTATAAATGCTTGCAAGGACTTGGCCAGGTGTGTGGAGCTGAGTGAATCTATGACATTGTAGATAGTAGCGACATCAGCAATGTAAATGGATATATTCAACTTTGCAACTCCATCCAAGATGTGTGCAAGTATTCATGCTATGCTATGCTATGCTATGCTAAGAAGCGATGATCGATTTGAATTAAGGAGACAAGGGGCGACCTCTGGGATTTTTTGTTTGAAAGTGTAACTTTTCCCATAGTAAATCCTATGAAAACTTTGAACCGCTTGCGCTAAATTATAGTTTCACCGATTGCGCTGAAATTTTGCACAGTTGCATGGGATCTAAAAAGTCGACTGGAGCGAGGATTTATTTTTTCCATACAAGCGTGTCCCATACTACTGAACATTACCAACACGAGACAACGGACAACAAACATAACACCTAGTGGCACAATAGAGAATTTTTCGTTTGACGAAAAGTTTTCCCCGACTGGAGCGGGAATCGAACCCGCACTCCGAGGCATACGAAACGTCTAGATGACTAACGCCGCTAACCGCGCGGCCACGAAGCCCACCAACCTGTACTGCCACTTTTAGCTGATACTCAACAGATAAACAAAAGACTGGTTTCCGAGAAGGACGAATTCAGTTCCTGGGCCGAAATAAGCCTCAGTTATTTATGACAGCAATACTAAAACGATAGCAGGAGGAAGTAATTCCTATATGATTTTCTGCAACAATGCTTACACGCATGGGAAACACTCACACAATTATTGTCAGGTAGAAATTTACTACGTCATAAGCGCTAATTCTCGTAATATCAGATAAAAAATAGCCAATAATTAAAGCTATTCCAACTTACCTTTATCAATGATTCATTACATGGAAGCAAAAAAAGATGTAAACTATCAATAACCAGCCCCTATAGCACTGGCAATCAAATAATTACGCGAAATTTCACGTTTCAATTTCACTACACTAACGACTTTACATTTTTTTTTCTCGTTTTGTGTATGACGAACGTAAAGCACCAGCTAGCCGAGTTGTTCTTCATCACCGTTCAATTTTCACCTCGCCAGATTCACTTATTGAACTGACCTTTAATTCACACCCCACAAAATCTTAAATTGGATTTCACTGCTGCAAAATCATCGTGTTACCACAGAGAAAGATTTTTTCGTTGCACGGTGGTGGGCAGAAATTGAATATTTTGGTCGTTATTCTAAAGTTAGTTCATCTCGATGTAAAACTTTCTGATCAATCCTACTTTGACCACATGATTTGATCTTGTACCGACTTTTCGAACCCTCTAAGCAGAATACCCTCTTCGAATGAATGTAATCAGTTTTGTACTTTTCAATTGCGCCCTATTTTCCTTTAACAGATACGCGTATTTCGACTACTACAAGAATTTGACCGACTTTTCGAATAAACACTGACCGTAGGTGATCAATCATATTTTTTTACCATCCTTTGTACCATATAGTGTCAAGTAGAAAGAGTGTTGGGAATTGAATAGGTAGTGCCCGAAATAGACGTGGACTAGACGGAAACAGAATTCGAGGGACAATTATTCAATCTTATTATTTTAATGGAATTGTAATTCTTTTGCAATACTGTTTACATGGTATGGAAGCTAAATCTTTAATTAGTCATTAAAATCCTATTGGCCCTGAGGCGTTAGGCAACGTGCAAAAATAAAATCGATCATTACTGGTCGGTGCTTAGCTAGACAGGAATTAGATTAAAACCCAACACAAAGTTTACGAGGTAGACCAAGTTCCAGTAACTTTTCTGCATGCATTGCTCAAAGTGCTTTCGCGATGAGTCGTCACACAGATTTTGAACCGAAACGCACTGAACTTGGTAAAACTCTTTAGGGAATTTCGAAACAATTTCATTAAAGAACTGCTGCAGCTAGAACATAAGCTAAAATTCCGAGAGAAACTACCTACGCAATGCACATAATAAATAATACGAAATTCATTGTCAATGAGTTGTACCACTTTTAGATGATACTCAACAGATAAACAAAATACTGGTTTCTGAAAAGGCCTTCCCACTTAATAGGTAGAGATCTTTTTGAGTTATTTGTGAGAAGACGGATGGTACGTTTGTAATTAGTCGTAAGCGTTTCCTCATTTTGTACTGTATGTTACATCGGCGCTTGAAGCATGGAAAGGGACTAAAGGACTATCTGTCTTATGAATTTTGGATTAGTATTTTTCAACGACTAAGTTGACTGGTTTTGAGTTATGCCTTCATTGCAGAAAATTAGTAAACATGCCAAAAAATCGCGTTTCTCAACGAACTTCGGAACGAGTCTTTGCGAGATGGAAGTTTGTATAGTTTTTCATATTTTGGCATCAACATCTCAAAAATGACAATTTTTTAATTGTGCCCCTATTGCAGGAACCCGATGATATGTTGCTGTTCGCTAATTAAGCATTTGTAGCGCTCTAGCCAATCCGGGGAAAGATGAACTACAAAACATACAAGCCGTCCCCTAAGGCGGACATCGAAAGGTAGACAGACTCGTATTGAAGCCCGAATCGAGGCGCCTCCCTAGGATTAGAAATTCTTAGACCAAACACAAGCTTTGTAATTGACACTGCGTACAAACGACAACTTGCCAGAAAAATAAGTTTACAGGATTGATTGATGCACCAAGAACAATAATGAAACCTCGTCATCCTGGGTTCTTCCGTTATTCGTTTGGATAACTGGGTATATGTAATTTATGTTTTGTATTGTATGTTGTAAGGGGTCGTTCATAAACCACGTAGATCAAATTTTGGCCATCTCAGACTCCCCCGTCCCCCCTCGTAGACATTCGACCATACAAAAATTTTGAAATTTTTATGGAGCGTAGACTTTGGCCAGACCCCCCCTTCCCCCTAAAAGTCTACGTGGTCTATGAATGGCCCCTAAGTTTGTAATGTGTCTTTTGTGCATTTGCAGAGTTCTATTTTATTTTCATAGCAGCATCCAACGTGGGATGCTATACTAAATATAAAACAGCGCATTTATAGGGATTTATTTGTGGGACACGATGCATTTGTAGTGTTCTGCACCTGTGTTTTTTTACATTGGCGCCCAACGTGAGGCGTTGTGCATTTATAGGGTTCGAATCCATATTCATTACAGGGATTCTCTATAACAGCTCTTGTACAAGCATGGGAAACACTCACTTAATGGCGATTTCTTTCCGAGAATCCTCTTCGTAATTCTCCCGGATTTCTTTCGAGTTTTTTCCGGAGAATTTTTCGAATTTTCTCCCAATGCCATGTTCTTTATGCCTTGCTATCAGGTCAGTCGAAAACTTGGCTTAGAATCAGTCGCGATATTCCTGCCGGGAGACAACTTGGGATGATCTCCAAGAGAAATTTGAGAAAGGAGCAAATAAATTCTGCAAAACAACGTTGATAAATAGACAAAAAAAAGAGAAATCCCTGAAGAAACTGCGGGAGTAACTCCGGAAGAAATTTGAGAAAAAATTTCGAGCGATGTTCCGCGAGAAATCCCGAAATGAATCTGAAATAAATCTCGGAATAATGTACCGCGAGGAGTTCCAGGAAGAATCTCGGTAGGGATCCGAAAGATATTAAAAAAAATCCGTGAATACTTCGATGATTTTCAGAAAATGTTTTTGACGGAACTTCAAATGGGAAGCCGCCTAGGATGTAGCGCGCAAGTTTCGAATGACAAACACGTGCTGCAAGTAACAACCGAGAGTAAACGGGGGCAGAAGTCCTCATCCAGCTTTCGTTAGCTGAAACAGCAACTAAATTAAGGTTTATCATGATGTTCTTCTACAAAGTTGTTCCTTAGGGTATCAACTACTATTTTTTAAGTAAAAAGAAAATCGCGTTAAGTACTGTTCCTTTGAATTCGACTAAGAATTTGCATCCTTTGAAAGATACGTATTCCGACCTCAACTGTAAGGTCGTCTTCAGTGTCTTGTACTTGACTCGACTATTTTTTTTCAATTCTGAGTCAAATCGAACTCGTCATACCGGAGTTTTCAATGAGGGACTGGAGGTCATTCAATTTCCCATATATTTGAGCTGAGAATCTCATACAAGCCTTCAACTCATTTGCGCCAGCACATTTTTTAACCGATTGAGCTGAAATTTTCACAGATTTTTCTTCTCATCTCAAGGCATGTTTCTAGAAGGTGCCCCGTAAATTTTGACAACTTTTTTTCAACCATACAAATGTGGGCCGTTGCTAGTGGTCGGTAAACAGATCAACGGGGAGCGGTACAGTAATCCCTTAGGGAGCTGAAAAACTGCAAGGCTGCTGGGAAGCATGAGATCCCGATCGAATCGATCGATTGTTATAAAGATATGGGACGTTTCAGAATTGCCCACCAGCTGGTTGGATGGCGTCATATGCAAAATGTACAAGGTAACAGACTAGACTGTGTTCATTACAGAAGGATTACCGTTTAAACCTTTCGTCCGTCGCGCGGTTGACCACCGCCACCAGAGCCACGCTAATGCTGAGTACAAAACGCAAGATTTTGTCATCGTCATGTACAAAATACAATAGTTGAGGGTTAAATTCGGCGTACAAGATACTGTCGCTTGTCTTGTTCAACAGACTCAGACCTCTTGCCAAGTCCTTCGTCGGCGAATACCAGATTTGTTTTCGTTAGGGCCGATCAACGGCAGATCAGTTGTTTAGCATGTAGATGATGCTAACCCTAGTCGTATATTGGGGTTATTATGACCCAGACAGGTATACGAGCGTGCACTACGGCAGTGAGGTGAGCGTCAACTATTGCACTAAGAAAGTTAATCACACTGGTAAAATTCTGCTCCCAAAAATCATAAAACAGACTCATGATTTCATGAGCCTAGTACATTTACGTTTTATAAAAATACACCATGATTTATGATCATGATATTATGATCCATCGTCTCGTGACGCTATCAATGCGTTACTTTTTTTTCTAAAATCATAAAACTAAATCATATTTTTGAGATATCGAATCATGGTTTTAGGTGGGATTGCATATGAACCTAGTAGATTTTTTAGGACCATGTAGCAAAATCATGTTATTAAGAATTCGAATCATGGTTCCGGGTGGGCATAGTTTATGAACCTGGTGGATTTTTGAGGACCATGGCACAAAATCATGTTATAAAGAGTTCGAATCATGGTTCCGAGTGCGCATCGCTTATGAACCTAGTGGATTTTCTAGGATCATGAAGTAAAATCAATCATTTTTTGCGTTGTTTCACTCGAAAATGAGTAATGTTACTGTGCATGTCTTTATTACAATCCTTGATGCAAACATCGCTGTGGCATTTGAACACTTTTTAATTCGACAATTGTCGAATGTATTGGGTACGAATTAAAAAGTGTCGTATTAAATCGTGTCGAATTAGAGAGGTTAGACGTCTAAGCATATTTTGCTTTTGGATCATCATTAAATCATCTCCGAAATTGCTGCAAATTTGACAGGACTACCGGCCGCGGTAAAAATGCTGGCTACGGGGATGCTGGCGTTGAGGATTGGGTTGAAGTTGTTCCTCTAGCGACCTTCCACTTATGTTTCCACCGACCGTAGAGTTTCTTAAGGTGTTTCTGACGGCAGTTGTACAAAACATGGCCTCTGGAAGTTTTTGAACTCTTATTACTTCATCCCAAGTAGGCATTAGGCATTATGAATACCTTGTAAAACGCAGTGGAACGTTCCCGGAAAACAGATCGAATTATCCCTTTTCCACAATCAAGCAGTCAAGGACAGTTCCATTCGTTGGCCCATCGTAAAGAAATTCTTCAAATTGGAGCAAAGGAAGTTTCAACTATCTGCTGCTGCTGCTGGATCTTTCGCATTTCGATCATTTTCTAACGCCGACCGTTCTATAGGCCCTCTATGGTGGGAAATGGGTTTGATTTTATGTTCATCAGTGCCGGCTGGTAAAAGTGGTTAGCATGCCAAATACCTCAAGCTTTGATGCTGAAACTGACGCGGTGTACGATGCTGATTGCTGGTTCAGAGGGTAGTTCTGCAAAGAATATTAATTGATTTTGTCTGCTCTTCAAAACAGTTAAATAAAACCAATATGTAATTACCTGCACCTGCTTAAAGCTTAAAGGAACAAGAACAATGGCGTGTAATCGAATTCCATTAAAATAACGGCTATTTTTTTACCATTCTTCAGCGATGTCACACGCTAAATGACCACGTTTTGACAGGTGCGCGTTACGCTTGATAATTTTCATGAGTTAGAGCTCGTAAAAATGGTTGCAACGAATCATGATATTAGTTGCTCAGATTATGAAATTATGATTCGTGATCATGATTTCATAAAATGAGAAACTTTTATGTTTTATGATTTGTGAATAAAAAAAAACAGGATCATATTTGTTTCCGTGCAGTTTTAAAACAGCGTACGATTTATTGAAAAGAAACGAACTCTGGCAGATAATGTCAGAACATGGTTTTCTGGTGAAACTAATTTGGCTGATATGCGCAACGCTGGATGGATCAGAATCAAGTATTTGATCGAAGACAAAGTGTCTACTTCGTTTACGATCTTGAATGTATAGAAGCTGGGTGATGCTCTTCAAAATTTACTGTTCAACATTGCACTCATCGGAGGTCTTTCGTGCAGAAGGATGGCACTATTATTATCTTTCAGTCGCATTTGCTCATCGGATTTGCGAACGATATTGATCTCATCGGCATGGTTCGTAGAGTGGAGGAATTAAATACTGCTCTGTAGAGGATGACAGACATAGAGGATAGACCAAAACAAAGTACATGATTTCGGGTACAGACAAGGGCAGGCCTAGTGGTGTTGGTGCAGAGGTAGCCATTGATGGGGATGTGTTTGGAAGAATTGGTTATTTTGGAACACTTGTAACATGTGACAATAAGGTATCCCGTGAAGTGAAAAGGCGTATCGATGTGTGAGAGATTCAACGTTGTGTTCTGCATCTTCATTCGACTTTCACTTAAATTACCCCACTTTTAGGACGCGGGCCTGTTTGATCCTAAAATTGCACCGCGCTCACACTGTATGCGACGAGCGAGGTTCTTTTTGCAGTGTGGTACTTTTTACAACGCGCCTCCAGGACGGACGGTTAAAAGAGGTAGACTGAAAAGCTTTCGGACTCTTTCAGCGCAAAATGCTGCTAGCAATCCCCGTTGACGTTTGGCGTAGACGTATGAATCACCAGTTGTACCAAGTGTACTAAATAAGAAGCAATTATTCTGAAACAAACGAATTACGGCAGACTTTAGTGGGTTGGACACATAGTGCGAATGTCGGATGAAATAATATACAGCAGTGAAAACGGAAAAGTGGCGACGACTGCAAGCGGTTGAAGAAGACCTGTAAACCCCAAACGTTCGGGGAAACTGTACACTAGGCGCTGGAATAAAATAACGTTGTAGCCTACAAGGTTTCAAGGTTGTTTAGGGCATGTATTTCTAAGTTCTTTTTGGCGGATCGACTGAAGATTTTGATCTACGATTTTCACGGCTACGCAGACTGTATTTCATAAGTGTATTTCTAAGAACACCCATCGCTAGCTCAACACAAATTGAAACTTGAGTCGTGGTAAATTGGAGAACACAGCAGCGCCTCAGATCGTCGCCGGTATCAATTCGCAGGTCATGTTCAACGATGATGATAGATGGATGCCACTTGTTGTTCACACATGCTGAGCTAACAACAATACGTATGTAGAGCAGTATGCTGCTGTGCTGTGAGTTGACTGGTTCACGTCATCAGAGAATGGAAGTAAAAATAGCTGAGACAAATTTACATCATCATCATCATCATCCGGAGCATCATCGTCTCCGTGCCGCACCCCTTTCCCTTTGAACTTCGGATGGGTTCGCCTAGTTCGGCACCAAAACCCCCGCACCGGTCGGCATCAGCAACCGCCGGGGAGCAGAATGAAAACGAGAGTATGTTATAACAACCACCGACTACACGACGACGGCGACCTGGGATCATCACCCGGGGACGAACGACGACGACTGTGGCGGTTGCGGAAGTTGAAATTTGGTTGCGGAGGAGGAGAAGGGACCGTTGTCTGGAGGGAAATACCGCCACTGATGCTGCCTGCTGCTGTACGACTCTCTACCAGCACCGTGGGTATGGTGGCGAGATGATGGCTCATGATGCAAGCAAACAGCAGAAAGCAGAACGAACCGGCTCCGTCCGGATGACGAACAACAACAACGACGACTACCACGGTAGACGGATGGGGAGAGTGTTTCGATCTGGGTGAGGGTCAAGAATGGAAGCGCGCGCGCGGGGGGCGACAAATGTACGACCGGCGAATCATCCAATGAACCTACCAACAACAACAACACCACCAACACGTAGGTATACACAAACGGACGAACGGGGACGGCGACGACAACGACGACGACGTGTTGCTTTTTAATGGTCATCAAGGTCGTTCTCGTATTATTCGGAAAACGAGAGCAGCCGCAGCAGTTGAGGTGGCGGAGGCAGTGTAGACTGCTGCTAGACGGCATGTCTGGCTTTGCCGCCGCCTGGTTCGTTCAAATCAAATCAACCAAAGGCGAAGAATGCACGGTGATGGCGGCGGAGACGGATGGAGGTGATACGAGATGCCTCCGCCACCATCGCCACCGACCGACCGTTTCCAACAACACGAATGGAACGTTCTGTTTGTGGGGCATTGGGTATAGAGCTTCGACTACCTTCTCTTCTCCATACACACATGTGGGGTATACAAAACTGAAATTACACTTTTAAACGCAATAATTATACAATCAGCGGCGCAGCCCGTCCAATGGATTGGGAAGAAGACGCAGCACAGGGGCTGGGCGGGGTGAGACGGGAAGGGGCGAAGACGAGTGGACGGCGGAGGACGGTGCGGAATGCTTTTGGCTTTATATTGAATCCAATGAGTCAGCTGAGATACCCCGGCGACGATGGTGGAAACAACACTAGATTGTTCACATTTGATCGATGCCTTATTTACTTGATGGGCAACATGAATGAAGCAATCACCTCCACTGGTCTCGGTCGTGGGCCAATCGCTTCCAGTCTCCCTGAAAGTTTAGAGTCCTTAAGCCTTCCTCAACGTTAGACAGCGAACGTATGCGCGGCCTACCAGACCACGAAACCGACGACCCCTTGCTGGTTCTCTGCTGAAGTTAGTTTTAGCTTGTCGTGCCTCCGACATACGAGCTACGTGCCTAGCCCACAGTAACCTGCCATATTTTATTCGCTTCAATATATCAATCTCCTTAAGTACTTGGTACAATTCATAGTTCCCGCGACGCCGCCAGATGCCATCCTTCAGCCCGTCCATGCTCGGCGGTTCGCAGCACTTAACGATCAAAGCCTCCAAAGGCTCTCCAATCAACTTCTCTTAACGTCCACGATTCATGGCCGTATAAGTAAAGCGACCGGAAGAATCGGAATCTCGTACAACGTGAGTTTTGACTTCGTTTGCAGTCGACGGGACTTCAGTTGGTTTCGCAGGCCGAAAAAGACTCAATTCGTAGCCGCAATCCGTCTTCTTACCTCGCGAGTAACATCATTATCGCACCAAATTCGTCCATAACATCAAGCATTTCACCACCCAGCGCCATGGCCGAACCACCAGCAATTATGTACTTGGTCTTTGTGGTGTTAATCGCAAGTCCAATCCTCGTAGTGTCCCTCTTGGAAGCAATGACGGCCCGACGGTCGATCCCGATGATGCCCAGAAGCATTTGAGGCCGCGTGAGAATGGTTCCGCTCCTTTGCACTCCAGCTCATCTCATTTTAAGAGCATCACCCTGCTTCAGTTCGTCATAGGTTACGAACGATGACGAAATTCCATCCGCAACCCGTACACTTGATTTCGATCCGTCAAACGTCACAGTCCAATCAGCTTCGTCGGATAACCATGTCGTGCGACCGTGCCATAATTCGTTTCTCTTCACTGAATCGTTCGCCGCCTTGAAATCAATAAACAGATGATGAGTTTGCGAATTGTACTCCCGAAATTGATCGAGAATCTGCCGCAGGGAAGTTCCTCCAGAAATAAATTCGGAAATTCCTCCAGGAATTTCTACGTGAATTCCTCCAGGAATTCCTACGTGAATTTCTCCAGGAATTCCTGCGTAAATTCCTCCTGGAATTCCTCCAGGAATTCCTCCACAAATTCCTACGGAAATTCCTCAAGGAATTCCCTTGGGAATTCCTAAGGAAATCCTGCGGAAATTCCTAATGAAATCCTGCGGAAATTCCTCCAGGAATTCCTCCGGAAATTCCTCCATGAATTCCTCCGGAAATTCCTCTAGGAATTCCTCCAGGAATTCTTCCGGAAATTCCTCCAGGAATTCCTCCGGAAATTCCTCCAGGAGTTCCTCCGGGAATTCCTCCAGGAATTCCTCCGGAAATTCCTCCAGGAATTCCTCCGGAAATTTCTCCTGGAATTCCTCCGGAAATTCCTCCAGGAATTCCTCCGGAAATTCCTCCAGGAATTCCTCCAGGAATTCCTCCGGAAATTCCTCCAGGAATTCCTCCGGAAATTCCTCCAGGAATTCCTCCAGGAATTCCTCCAGGAATTCCTCCAGGAATTCCTCCAGGAATTCCTCCGGAAATTCCTTCAGGAATTCCTCCGGAAATTCCTCCAGGAATTCCTCCGGAAATTCCTCCAGGAATTCTTTCGGGAATTCCTCCAGGAATTCCTCCGGAAATTCCTCCAGGAGTTCCTCCGGAAATTCTTCCAGGAATTCCTCTGCAAATTTCTGTAGGAATTTCTCCGAAAATTCGGCAAGACGTTTCTCCGGAAATTCCTTTAGGAATTCCTCCGAAAATTCCACCGGATATTCTTCCCCAAAATCCTCCAAAAAATCCTCAAAGTGTTCTTCTAGGAGTTTCTCCAGGAGTTCCTCCGGAGAAAGCCTCCGTAAATTCTTCCACAAATTCCTCCGTAAATTGCTCCAGGGGTTTCTCCGGAAATTCTTCCATTAAATGCTCCAGAAATTCCACCGGATATTCTTCCACGAATTCCTCCAAAATTTATTCAAAGAGCTTCTCTGGGAGTTTCTCCAAGAGTATCTCCGGAGAAGCCTCCGGAAATTTCTCCAGGAATTCCTCCGGAAAATTCCATAGATATAGCCGATTTAAAACACCATTCTCTCAAAATATAAACACGTTTTATTGAAAATTTAGATAAAACAATTCTAAGGCAACTTCACAAAAGTAACATCTAACGACGCGAGCGAGAACGGGAACGACTGCTCTGACCACGTCTGCGCCCTCCCCGGGAACGAGCCCTGGAAGCCGATCGGCCACGCCGGCTACGGGATCGCTTCCTTGCCCCACTTCTGCTGCGTCCTACAGTTCGCTTTGAACCAGCGGCCTGCATTATTCCGGAAACTCTCATTCGACGCCCATCGGCCTTCGGCTCAGGATCCAGTTTGGAACGGACGTATCCACCACGGGATTGACCACCTGCAAGAGGTGTTTTAGGAGGAGGCTGGCGCATGTCCGGTTTCCTCGGTCGTAGCAATCTTCCTTCGGAGGCTTCTTCGACGCGGCTACCACCATCATCGGGTAGGTCGTCGAGCTTGGGGGCTTGAGTGGTCAGCAGAAGTAGCTGCGAGGCGAAATTGAGGGGCTCTGACTGTCCATCCAACGGAACCAGTGGTTTGATGCGGTCGCGCTGAATTGATACTAATCCTAAGCGGCGACCGTCGGCTAGCGCTTGGGCCAGGTGGGAACTGGCGTTTTCCGGTGCCGTTGGTTCGGTGCCGATACGGTCCAGAAGGGTATCGACGTGGATGACTAGGTGTGAGTTTACGGAAAATTGGTTTAGTGGAAAAGTCAGGATTGAGGAATTTATTCAACTGCTGCGTACCTTTCTCGTCGGATTCTCGAATGAATTTCAGAACTTCCGGCAACATCTTGCACGGCAACGGAAGCAGTTCAGGAAGCAACTTAGGACACAACCAAAAGGAAAAAAGTTCCTTTATGGAATGACAGTTTCTGCGAGGTTGCACTGTAGTAAGGTTGCTGCGATGCAATTCTGTGTTGATAAAACATACTAGGATACTGCCTGTTGTTTACAACTACACACACGGATTTTGTGGAAATGGTTTGTTGAGCTGCACTATCAAACGCCCCACATCCCATCATCCGCTTACCTCATTCTTGCTTTTCGTCCACACCATCCAAATTCATTTCCGCCAGCAACACTGACCTACACCTAGATTGAATTTTCATTCAAGAAAAAAAATGGGTATAAATTCCCCAATACGATTGGACGGCGGAAAAAAAACCGTCCGAGTGAAATAAAGTTTTGTTTACGTTCTTTCGAGCGCACATCGCCGCCTCTCGTCGCACCCCGCCCCCGGCCACAAATGCACTCATCCTCGACTCAGCGCTGGTAAGGTTGCCCAGCCCGTAGGTTAGGCCGAGGCTTGGCTGTGGGTGGGTGGAGGAGTGGCAAGGACGGCCGGCGCGGCGCTCGGTGGGACCTGTTGATGGTGGATCATGAACGGAATACACGCCGCAGCCACGATTTTTTTCTCTGCCTTCTGTATCACATGAATCGCACTCACTCCAACAACCTTTTCCCCTGCCTGTCCCGTCGTCCCTCTACTACAGCGTGCTTCGTCCTCCATCTCCCTGCGTCGTCGTCGTCTCCGTCGTACTTTTCAAACGGCGCGGCATGATGACTCAGTCTCTCTACTTTACACTAGCAGCCGGGTCGGTGTCTATCTCTGTTCGTCGGTATCACACCACGTCCAATGCGACGGCGATGGTCTGGTTTTGGTTGAATGTCTATCGACGATGATGACGACGGGGACGGACGCCGGCAAGCACCAGCTGTGGCTGCGACTGCGAAAGTACATTGACCCAATGCGCTGCGCCGCGCTTACCCCGCGTCTCGTCCTCGTCGTCGTCGTCAGATCATCTGCCTGTCTGTCCGTTCGACCGTCTACTCTACTGAACTGACTGAATGCAGTGGCAAAACTCGGGCCAGAAACAGACGGTGCAATGCAACAAACCACCGCCACTACCACCACCAAGTACTTTGCCTTTGCCTTTGCCTTGCAACGACCTTGACTTTGGTATGGTCTCGCCGCCCGCCCCTCAACTCGCACCGCCGCCGTTTGTCCTCTTCTCGGGGTCGATCGGGGTGCAGTACTCGTTGCCGCCGCCGTTGAAGGTACGCTCCTTCCTTATTCATTGATGTTTTTTTCTGCGTTTACTTTTTTCACCTTTCTCTTAAACTTTTCTGCACTCTACTGACTTATTGACCGAGTTTTGGGTTTTGGCCATTGCTTGCTCTCTGTACTAGGTTTCGCCGGTTGTTTGTTTGCTGGAGGTACCTCCCGGATATTACCTACCTCGATGAGTAATTGCATTGAGAAGGTCTTGTAGGAGTTATGCAATGAGGGGTTTTGCTGTGAACAGGTTTGTTCAGCCTGCGGTATTTGACGATTTCTTCAGATTGCTGTGTCGGAAACCAAGAGCATTTGATGTCTGTTGATTGCTGGTACACTAAGGTCTTTTTTTACACGGGGGATACGTCCCGTGTAAAAAAAAACCGTGTAAAAAAAACCGTGTTAATTCGCGAATCCGTGTAAAAAAAAACCGTGTTAATTCGCGAATCCGTGTAAAAAAAAACCGTGTTAATTCGCGAAACCGTGTAAAAAAATACCGTGCTAATTCGGGAATCCGTGTAAAAAAAAACTGAGGGAAATCTGAAAATATTTGAAATGTCCTCACCTTCAGATATCCGAGGTTTGTTTTAGAGAGTAATAAGAAAATGGGGGGGGTAGTAGTAAGGGTTGAATCTAGGGGTTAGTGGGGAAGGGGACAAGGGATGGGCTATGGGGAGCAGAGTGCATACTGTTTCCAAGAAAGATCGTAGAGGATATTTTGGGGTGATAAGGACTGTCTAGACGGACGAAACGAAGGATCAAGGAGACTGTCAACACTCTACAGGTCCACGGAGCTAGGTGGTGTAGAGAAAGATGTTCCAGGACACTCAGGAACTTTCGCGAGTAAAGGCTTTGATATCTACGAGCGTAATCGATTGATTGTTGTTACATCGCTGATACTGTTCTACATCCTACAGGTATACGGAGCATTGTTCTGTAAATAAATCATTTTCAAACCTGACCTCCAATTTTGATCTCCAAGAACTTCCGCGAGTAAAGGCCAGAAGATCCACAAACATAGCCAATAATTTCTTGCTACATGCGTTGTAACATCCCAAAGGTCCATTGAGCGTTGTACTGATGAGTATTCATTTCTAAAGACATACTAGGTCTTCCTTGAACTTCCGTGAGTTAAGGCCTTAAGATCTACAAGCGTACTCAATGAATTGTTGTTACATTTCTAATACGTTGTTACATGCTACAGGTCCAAGAACAATTTTTCTGTAAGGAATTAATTGTCATAGATGTTCTAGATCCTCCAAGAACTTCCACGAGTAAAGTCCTGAAGATCTACAAGCGTTGTCAATGGTTTGTTGTCACATTACTGATACAGTGTAGCGTCCTACAGGTCCAGGGAGCATAGTTGTGTAGAGAAATAATTTCCACAGATGATCTAGGACCTCCAAGAACTTCCGCGAGTAAAGGCCTTAAGATCTACAAGCGTTATCAATGGTTTGTTGCCACATTACTGATATAGTGTAGCGTCCTACAGGTCCAGGGAGCATAGTTCTGTAGAGAAATAATTTCCACAGATGATCTAGGACCTCCAAGAACTTCCGCGAGTGAAGGCCTTAAGATCTACAAGCGTAATCAATGGATTGTTGTTACATTTCTAATACGTTGTAACATGCTACAAGTCCATGAACCATTTTTCTGTATAGAAATAATTTCCACAGATGTTCTAGGTCCTCCAAGAACTTCCATGAGTAAAGACCTGAATATCTACAAGCGTTATTAATGGTTTGTTGTCACAATACTAATACATTGTAGCGTCCTACAGGTCCAGGGAGCCTAGTTCTGTAGAGAAATAATTTCCAATGATAATCTAGGACCTCCAAGAACTTCCGCGAGTAAATGCCTTAAGATCTACAAACGTTATCAATGGTGTGTTGCCACATTACTGTTACAGTGTAGCGTCCTACAGGTCCAGGGAGCATAGTTCTGTAGAGAAATAATTTCCACAGATGATCTAGGACCTCCAAGAACTTCCGCAGTGAAGGCCTTAAGATCTACAAGCGTAATCAATGGATTGTTGTTACATTTCTAATACGTTGTAACATGCTACAAGTCCATGAACCATTTTTCTGTATAGAAATAATTTCCACAGATGTTCTAGGTCCTCCAAGAACTTCCATGAGTAAAGGCCTTAAGATCTACAAACGTTATTAATGGTTTGTTGTCACAATACTAATACATTGTAGCGTCCTACAGGTCCAGGGAGCCTAGTTCTGTAGAGAAATAATTTCCAATGATAACCTAGGACCTCCAAGAACTTCCGCGAGTAAAGGCCTTAAGATCTACAAACGTTATCAATGGTGTGTTGCCAGTGTAGCGTCCTACAGGTCCAGGGAGCATAGTTCTGTAGAGAAATAAATTCCAAAGATAATCTAGAAGCTCCAAGAACTTCCGCGAGTAAAGGCCTTAAGATCTACAAGCGTAATCAATGGATTGTTGTTACATTTCTTATACGTTGTAACATGCTACAGGTCCATGAACCATTTTTCTGTATAGAAATAATTTCCACAGATGTTCTAGGTCCCCCAAGAACTTCCATGAGTAAAGACCTAAGATTTATAAGCGCAATCAATACAAGTTCCCAAGAACTTCCGCGAGTTTAGACCTGAAGATCTACAAGCGTTATCAATGGTTTGTTGTCACATTACTGATACAGTATAGCGTCCTAAAGGTCCAGGGAGCATAGTTCTGTTGAGAAATAATTGCCAAACATCTTCTAGGTACTCCAAGAACTTCCATGAGCCGCAAGAGTACTTGGAAGACATAAAGCATTCTTGGAAATCAAGACTCTACAGAACTGTCTTCCATGGACCTGTAGGATGTTGCACCGCATCAGTAATGCAACAGAAGTCCATTGATAATGCTTATTGATCTTAAGGCCTTAACTCGCGAAAGATCTTGGATTAACTAGAAAATCTTTGAAAATAACTCTCTATAGAACCGTGATCCATAAATCTGTATAACATCATATAAGTAATGTAAAAGCAATTGATTAATTACGCTAGTAGATTCAGGCCTTTACTTGCGGAAGTTCTGAATGACCTAGAACACGTTAACGGAATCTTGCGCCAAGGACCCGTAGTAGACGTGTGCGCCGAAGCAATTTTCACCGGCGGCGGCGTGTATAGTAATTCGAGGCAGCGGCGGCGCACGCCGTTCGTCCTATACGGCGGCGGCGGCGGAGGCGTAATCGGCGTGACCAAAATTTTAAATTATTTTTTTTAGTGAAGAGCAAATTCTAGTCATTAAAAAAACGTCAATACAGAACAATTTCTTTCTTGTATCTAAATTACAATTTTCATCTATTTTGTCTAAACGGTTTAAACGTATGTCAATCAGAGGTTTCAATAAAAACTATCCTCATAAGAACTATGCTATAAATTTCAGAGAGTACCCTTGAGGACGTTTACCAGGAAATTTATAAAGGATTCCTCTAGATAGAAATTCACAACGTCTCGTCTAAGGATATTATTTAATAAAACTCATTTTAGACCAGTATAGTCATGGTAAAATTCGAAATGTTTGTAGGTGTTCTGTTAGGGTGCTTTTCAGGAATTACTCCAGGGATTCTATCAGGAGTTTCTCCAAAAAAATCTGAATAGGATTCCTCTAAGGGGCTTCCTAGAAGATCCTTAGATATTCCTCCACAAGTGGGATCGTAAACTTCTCTAGAGATTTTTAGAAACCTTTCTTCAGGGATTCTTTAGAATTCACTTCAGGATTTATTTCTTAACGTTTCTCCAAGAATATCTTCAGAAATTCTTTTCGGAATTATTGCACAGCATTCTCCAAATTTCAGAGACTCCTTGAAAAAAAAAATAACAATTTTAGAAAATTCTTTGGTGATTCCCTTACGAATACTTCACAAGCTCCTCTATTTAGAAGTATGTCCATGAGTTCTTTCAGGGTTTGTTCCAAATCACCCTTCAAAAAATCATTAGGAGATTTATTTAAGAATTCTTCTAGTATTTTTGTCTGTAATTTCTTTATGGATTTCCGAAGATTTTTTTCAAGGATTCTTTCAGAAACTTATCAGAGGTGTCCTTTAGAAATGCCTTCAAGGATTTTTAGAAACTTCTTCAGTATTTTTTCCTTGATTTTTCCCAAAAATTTCTCATAAAATTCTACTTAAAAATCCTCTAAATCCATCTCAGGACTTTTTTTCCTACCCCTCTATTGGGGAAATTAAGCCACTTCGTCCAATTAACTGAACTTTTGTGTCGAATCTCAGGAGTTCCTCCAGGTATTCCCCAAGGACTTCTCCAGGAGCTATAAACGGTTGTTTCTAAAATAGTTTCAATAAAATTTAATCTCATCAGAAATTTATTTAAATATTTCCTTCAGGTAACCCTCGAAGAGTAACTCCAACATGATTTACGTTATTTCATAAAATAATTCTGTAAAAATCTGTGGAGGAATATCTCAAACCGCTGAGAATTCTTCGAAAATTCTGAAAATGAAAATAACCAAAAATCCATGGAAAAGGTAATCTTTTACTGAAAATTATGGGAAACGCTTAAACTACTGAAGGAGTCTCAAGTAATATTTCAAAAGGAATTCCTTAGTAAGATTTAAATGGAGTTCATGGAAGAATTTCTGAAAAAACCCTTGGAGGAATTTCTGAATAAATTGTCTTTCTAATTCTTGAAGAAATCCCAGAAAATATTTTTGAACGAAACCCTTCAAGATTATGTGAAACTATCTTAGGGATTTTTCTGAAATGGTTCTAGAAAGAGTTGCTAAAGAAAATGCTGAAAACTCTCCCTCGGAAACCCATGATTGAACTCCTACAAGGATTTATTAAAAAATATTTAGAAACATTCCAAGAGAAATGTCTTACCAAAATTCATGGAGGATGTTCTGAAAGAATTCCAGGAGGAGTTCATGAACATATTTTTAAAGGGATTCCTAAAAGACTGTCTGAAGAAAAACTTTAACAGTAAAGGAAATTTCCAAAGAAATTACCTATGTAACAACAATTGATTGAATACGCTAGAAAATGTAACAACAATTGATCGAATACGCTAGTAGATCTTCAGGCCTATACTCGCGGAAGTTCTTGGAGGTCCTAGAATATCTTGGAAAAGTACGTCTCTACAGAACTATGCTCTAAAGACCTGTAGGATGTTGCACCGTATCAGTAATGTAACTACAATCCATCGATTACGCTTGTAGATCTTAAAGGCCACTACTCGCGGAAATTCTTGGATGCCCTAAGATATCCTTGAAAATTACTTATCTTCAGAACTATGTTCCATGGACCTGTAGGATGTTACACCGCATCAGTAATGTAACTACAATTCATCGATTACGCTTGTAGATCTTAAGGCCACTACTCGCGAAAGTTCTTGGTTTACCTAGAATATCCTTGAAAATAACTTCTCTTCAGAACTATGCTCCATGGACCTGTAGGATGTTACACCGTATCAGTAATTTTACAAAAATCCATTTATTACGGTTGTAGATCTTGAATTCTTTATTCGCGGAAATTGCTTGGATGACCTAGAGCATATTTGGGGAGTTTTTTTTTCTACAGAATTATGCTACATGGATCTGTAGGATAAAACACCGCATCAATAATATAGCAAAAATAATTGATTACGCTCGTAGATTTTCAGGCCTGTATTCTCGGAAGTTCTTGGAGGTCCTAGAATATCTTTGAAAACTACGTCTCTACAGAACTATACTCTAAGGACCTGTAGAATGTTGCACCGTATTAGTAATATGACTACAATCCATCGATTACGCTTGTAGATCTTAAGGTCTTTATTCGCGGAAGTTCTTGGATGCCCTAGAATATCCTTGAAAACAACATCTCTTCAGAACTATGCTGCATAGACATGTAGGATGTTACACCGTATCAGTAATGTAACTGCAATCCATAGATTACGCTTGTAGATCTTAAGGCCCCTACTCGCGGAAGTTCTTAGATGCCCTAAGATATCCTTGGAAATAACTTCTCTTCAGAACTATGCTCCATGGTCCTGTAGGATGTTACACCGTATCAGTAATTTAACAAAAATCCATTCATTACGGTTGTAGATCTTGAATTCTTTATTCGTGGAAATTCTTTGATGACCTAGAGCATATTTGGGAAGTTTCTTTTCCACAGAACTATGCTCCATGGATCAGTAGGATATTACACCGCATCAATAATATAGCAAAATAATTGATTACGCTCGTAGATTTTCAGGCCTGAACTTTCGGAAGTTCTTGGAGGTCCTAGAATATCTTTGGAAACTACGTCTCTATAGAACTATGCTCTAAGGACCTGTAAGATGTTGCACCGTATTAGTAATGTGACTACAGTCCAACGATTACGCTTGTAGATCTTAAGGTATTTATTCGCGGAAGTTCTTGGATGCCCTAAAATATCCTTGAAAACAACATCTCTTCAGAACTATGCTGCATGGACATGTAGGATGTTACACCGTATCAGTAATGTAACTACAATCCATCGATTACGCTTGTAGATCTTAAGGCCACTACTCGCGGAAGTTCTTAGATGCCCTAAGATATCCTTGGAAATAACTTCTCTTCAGAACTATGCTCCATGGACCTGTAGGATGTTACACCCCATCAATAATATAGCAAAAATTAATTGATAACGCTCGTAGATTTTCAGGCCTGAACTCTCGGAAGTTCTTGGAGGTCCTAGAATATCTTTAAAAACTACGTCTCTACAGAACTAGACTCTAAAGACCTGTATGATGTTGCACCGTATCAGTAATGTAACTAATTACGCTTGTAGATCTGAAGGCCTTTATTCGCGGAAGTTCTTGGATGCCCTAGAATATCCTTGAAAACAATATCTCTTCAGAACTATGCTCCATGGACATGTAGGATGTTGCACCGTATCAGTAATGTGACTACAATCCATCGATTACGCTTGTAGATCTTAAGGTCTTTATTCGCGGAAGTTCTTAGATGCCCTAGAATATCCTTGAAAACAACATCTCTTCAGAACTATGCTGCATGGACCTGTAGGGTGTTACACCGCATCAATAATATAGAAACAATTAATTGATTACGCTCGTAGATTTTCAGGCCTGAACTCTCGGAAGTTCTAGGAGGTCCTAGAATATCTTTAAAAACTACGTCTCTACAGAACTTTGCTCTGAGGACCTTTAGGATGTTGCACCGTATCAGTAATGTGACTACAACCCATCCATTACGCTTATAGATCTTAAGGCCTTTATTCGCGGAAGTTCTTGGATGTCCTAGAATATCCTTGAATAAAATTACTTCTCTTCAGAACTATGCTCCATGGACCTGTAGGACGCTGAACCATACTCCAAAAATCACCTTTAGGAAACCCCCCATTTAACCCCTCCTAGCCCCCCATATATTAACCCCCCCCCCCCCCTTCTTCAAGAAACAGACCCCCCACACATCCCTTTCCTGCAGACCTCTTACATCATCATCCGCCTTCACCTGATACCACTTTTAAACTCCCTTGCAACCCTTTCCCATAAATCCCATTTCTTCCTTATAGTAAAAGTTCCCTTCTAGACACTTAGCGCGAGAAAGTTGAAAAAACCGTGTTAATTCGCGAATCCGTGTAAAAAAAAACCGTGTTAATTCGCGAAACCGTGTAAAAAAAGCCGTGTAAAAAAAAACCGTGTAAAAAAAAAAACCGTGTAAAAAAAGACCTTAGTGTATATAACTGTGTGCAATAATATCATATTCTTCGTCATGACATTGTATTCCGATTCCGACGACATGTGCCTGCTACAGCTCAGTGTTTAAAGTAAATCTGTTAACTCTGCACTTTGAAATCCAAAAGCATCTTCTCTCACACGAATGGATTACGGCTCAATTGTGTGCTACCGATAATATCGTAATTGTAGGTATTTGAATCTTCATGAAATTACGTGGATTAACGAATCTAAACTTCATTCTAAAGGAACTTACTTGCCTGACATATTTCACACTCACCGCTGGACTTGAGTAGTTCAACACAGTGTAGAGCTGAATATGCTTACGAGGCATAGCAGGTACTGTACAGGATCCTTCAGAAGTTCCCTCTGGAGTTCTCCGATGAGATTCCTCTCGGAGTTCCTTTTACGGGCTCCTGCAGAGGCTAACCAGATGCTCCCTTTGGAATTCTCCCAGGAGTTGCTTCTGGGGTTTCTCCAGTAGTTTTTTCACGGGTTTCTCATGAAGTTCCTGCTGGAATTCCTCCTGGGCTTTCTTTTGAAATTATTTCCATCTTCTAAGATTCCTTTACAAGTTTCTATCGAGATTCCTCTAGCAGGGTTGCTTCAAGAGTTCTCTCAGATTTTCATCCCTAGGATTTTCCTCTGAAATTTCACCAGGAGTTCCCTCGGACATCCCTCCAGGGAGTTCAACTGGTATTTCTCGTGAGATTCCTCCAGGATTTCTTCCAGGATTTATTCATTCTGAAATTCCGCCATTTGTTCTTCCCGGGGTTCTTCCATGAATTCCTACCGGATTTTTTTCAGGAACTCTATCCAAAACTCTGCTAGGAACTTCTTTTGCAATTTCCCCAGGATTTTTTTTTCTAACATTCGTCCCAGGAACGCCTTCAGTGGTTCCTTCTGGAGTTCTTTCAGAAATTCCTCCAGGATTTTTTTTTCTTCGGAATTCTTCAAAAATTCCTTTAAGAACTCTTCTAAGAGTTTCCTTGTGATTCCTCTAGAAGAAATCCCGCAAGGTAGGTCCTGTAGGAATTTCATACGAAACTCATGGAAGTAATTACATAAAATACGGAGTTTTCAAATGAATCCCGGGAGAAGTTTTTGGTGGAATTCCGTAAGGGTTTCCTGGAGGAATCCCGAAATAAATTTCAGACAGTATCTTGGAAGGCACTCAGGAATTCCAGAATGAACTTTTGAATGAATCCCGATTAAAGCTCCTGGAGAGTCCTAGAAGGAACTCTTGGAGGAAGGCAGCATCCATTTATTACGTAACGCTAAAATCGGCATTTTAGGAAGGAATCGCAGATGGAACTCCTGAACGTCACTCTCAGAAAGATTTCCTGGAGAAATCCTCAACGAACTCCTGGGAGAATCCCAGAAGAAACTTTTGGAGAAATCTTGGGAGGAAAATCTAGAAGGAATCTTTGGAAGAAATCCTTGAGAAATTCCAGAAGGTACTCCTTGAAGAATTCCTGAAGGAACTCCTAGAGGAATCACACAGGGAACTCCTAGAAGAATTCAAAACACCTGGTCTCAGATGGTACTTCTGACGAAGTTTTAGATGAAATTCCCGAAAGACCCCCGAAAGAAGCTCTTGGAGGTATCACTGAAGAAAACTCTGGAGCAAAGGAACTTCTGTATCAATCCCGGACAAAATCTCGGAAGAAATTCCTGCCAAATGGAAACTCAACAGATGACCCTGAAAATACTCCTGGAGAAACCCTTGAAGGAATTCCTTGAGGAACCTCAGAAGGAGCAATCTTGGAAAGAAAAAAAAATCTATCCCAGAATCATATGAAACTCTGCTGGATGACAAACATAACAATTCGCTCTCACTTGTAGTTAGTGGGCACAAACGCGATTGCCATCTAAGCCGAAAGAGAAATGGATTTATGAAAAAGGAATGCTTCGGCGTCAGTTTGGCTTTCTATTGCGTATAATCGTTACATCTTCTGTGGCTTAGTTGGTTAAAGCGCCGGCCTAGCGGATACGGAGTCGTGGGTTCAAATCCTACCAGAGCGCGATTTTTTCCGCAAGTTTCATATCTCAATTTGTCAATCAGCAACATTTCGTGCCTTCTAATTACATGTTTTTCCAGTGTATCTGCTCTGACAATTGGCTTCTTTAACGATGTTGAGATAATTCGATATTCTGAATCTGCATGTCAAACTGAGTTGAAATCCAAATTTTCATGAATTTTGGAGCCCGGGAACCTATTTAAAAATCAATTTGAAGTTTGTATGGGAGCAATTTGTCGAATCACCCCTCGTCGCAGTTTGTACTGGGCGGAGCTGTCAAACAGTTGCCCAGCTGTCAAAAGGTGATTTCAAAAAATCTATTTGAAGTTGATTTTAGGTACCAAAATAAGGTTCTAAAAATCTGAAAAAAATCATAGTGGCTCAGAAAAAATCAATACATTTTGCATTACTTAAAAACCCAATTGAGCATCGTGAGCATTGTTAACGAACTGCATGTTCGAAGTCGTGGTTAGAGGACAGAAAGCGATTGGTAAGATTGTGGTGGTGAGAGTACGGAGCCCACGTATCCACTAGACAGAAAACTCTTGCCTTTTTGCTGCCAGAAAGAGAAAACGTTACAGAAATGTAACGTTGCTAATGGCGAGAGAACATTTCCCTTCGTCATCGCCAGAGCCGAACGCGCTAGCAAAAAGCATTCGGGACGAACGCATTGATACTCCCACCATGCTTGAGCCTTACAAATCTCAGTTAGCAGCCTAACGCACAGCATCGTCGCTCGAACGCAGATATTTTGACACTCACTGCTGGATGCCGTCATCAAGTTTGGCCCGAATGAGGGTCTATTTAATAATTTAACCAAATAATACTAAATAATACATGGCGCTAATAAAACACAATAATTGGAACAGAGTTCATGCAGTCGGAACATCGTGTTTAATCGTTCAAGAAAAAAATACGAACGCTGCTCTGCTATTGCAGTTCCTTTGGGCGTAGTTCATCTCTGTTGTGCTGGTCGGTATTTGACATTTGGAGTGAGGATCAGAATGAGTGTCGTTAGACCATTATCTATCCTGAAATTTCTCACCACTGCTTATCAGCAACATAATATGAGAATTAAACTTACCAGATCCCAGAGTCGTGTAGAATTTATAGTATGTACTGCTATAAATTAGTTTCGAGAATTCTGATGCTGTCGGTACTCTGAGGTACATGAGCCCATTCACTACCTCGAATGCCTAATCATTTATCTCCGAGGTTCATCATCATCTTCTTTTTATTTTCTGTCTGTTTTTATCTTTCATTTTTTTCTTGGCGAAACGCCACAACTTTGGCCAACTCAACTATCCTCTGAGCACTTTTACAGTTATTCTTCACCAATTGATCATTTATGCCTTGCTGTATCGTGTGGCAAAGGTTTAGGCGTAGTTTCCATTAAAAAGGCCCTGATCTGATCAGGAATCCAGGCTGGGATATCTTGCTCTGAATACCCACGTGTTTACTGCTTCGGCTGTATGGGTCATACAGGGTTTATGAGCAATCCCAATCCTTGCTTGGGGCAGACTAGTTGAGAACCCCTAGAAAAGTTCACCAAATGCATTAGAAATCATACATAGGTGAAGAATTTCGCTTACAACCGTAGTGAATCATTCGAGGCACCTAGAGCGCCTTTAACTTAGAGCGCCGTCAATGTCAAAATAGGAACAGCGACCATCTGTCATCTCTATACAAATTCCCGTTCCAAACGAGTAAGAGAGCTGTCGAACATGACGCCAGGATAACGCCAAGAGTCCTACATCCAGTGTTGTGAAGCATCGTAACCATCATGAGATAACCGTTAGAATCGATTTGTGATATGTGGTGTGTGCTTGCATATCACACCCGAAATGACACGCATTTTTTATTTAGGCCTTTGTTTATTTGCTGCGTACTGAGTGAGCGTCAGGTGTTTTGCGAGCAGTGCTTGAAATATGAAGCGTTATTCCCCAGACGAAGCAAACGTTGATCCTCTTTTACCGGCGTTTTGCAATACAGAGCCCAAAGTACCCAAGTAACATTTTCATGACCAATTAGTCTTGAAGAGGTTTTGAAAACCGTCATAAAATCCAATATCTTTTATTTTAGTTCTATGATGGTTCTAAGAACCCTTCCTAGTATATTTAACTAAAAAATGTTACTTGGGTATGCCCTCATTGACCAGGTATCAGGTATCAGAAGGCCGGCTCCAGAGGCACGTTATCCTCCATTCGGGACATTTGTGCTATCGCATAATAATAGCCTATTTCATCATCTACCTGAGGGAAAAGGAAGGAAATAAGGATAAGGATGGGGAGAAGGACAGGTAGGGAAATAGGAAAAAAAACCCTGGAAGAGGGTACTAACGTATAAGCGTACCACAATGGGTTTAAACCGCGCCCGGAAAAGGGCACTTAAATAACGCATAAAGCGAAAGAGAGCCTATAGCTCTTTACCACAGCGGGTTAAGAGCAACAGAATGCCCTCATTGGTCAACATGCTTCAGAAGCAAGTGGGAGTATGAGCATTCAAATTTATTACTGAGAGTGGGAAACGACGGTTCAGCAACGTGATGGCTCTCTCTTCGTCGGCGTATACGGCAATTAATATACTGATTTTTATCCCGTTGTTACTGTGCAAAATGGCATAAACTCAAATTAAATCGATTCTAATAGTCATTTACAACATACATGCACTGAATAATTTCTGCATCTCGCCGCAGCAAGTGAGCATGAACGATCATCAGCCAGTTTGCTTCACAAGCCAACCGACCCATGAGGAACAGCAGTCGCAGTTGGTTCGGGTTTTCTTCGTTCCTTTTGTGTGTTTCTTCGTAGTAGTTGCTGGCGCTGATAACTGGTCGTATTTTTCATATTCATTCAGATTCAAGCACTGCTGAGCAATGATACAGGATGATGGGCGGGCAAAATGAGAGAGTTTGCCTTCGACAGGGCGTACGGCGCGGTGCGCTTTGGCTGTGCGTTCTAAGTTCTAACGGAGCTATGCAAAACGAATGGGCTTGGAGACGACGTGCCGTATTGTACTAATCCATATGCATCGTTTCGCTCGCATATCGCTGCGACTGCCTCCACTTTCCGCATCAAGAGGTGAAGGAAAGAGAGAATCATGGACAATCATATTCATATCAGTGGTGATGGTCACAAAACGTGGATGGTGGATGATGTGAGTAGGATTCAGTCTTTTCTGGCGTTGGCAATCATAGAAAGAGCGAATTAGACAGCGTGATGGTCGACGGTACTGGTTTCACCAAAAGTTTTACGGCTTGAAACTCCTCAGAAATCCGTGGTTAGTCAGAACAGAATTCAGCATGTTTTGTCTCAAGATTTTTTTCTGGCAATAAATATCTACTTAAGATTGCCTGGTAACCTTCGACTTTTTGGTTCTTTAGCCAAAACGAAGTCTGTGTTAAATAGTAGATTGATTATATGTCGTTCTCTGCTACATTAAAGTAGATACAACAAGCTTTGCCATCGTAAATTTCCTTTGCACGTTGATTGTAGTTGTGCGTTGTATTTGATAAGTGCTATCGCAAGTTCTTATCTCTCAAGTGTTTGCAAATCGTAAACGACACACATATCTGTAGTTGATAGATAACAACATCAAGGTATACCTGAGTCAAAAAAAGGAGGGTTGATTAAGGGTTTACTAGAAGTTGCAAATTCCATCCAGTTGCACACCTGTCATCCGTCACAATTACCTCTGTGTCCAGGAGTTTTCGTTTCCAAATGAGACAAACTGTCTGGTACGATAATACGTTTGAGCACTCCAACGATAACATTTCTGAGTAGTCTATTTCGAAAACGTGTTTTGTGTTCTGCATAACAGCAGTGCAGCCATTCAAGATTCTCGGAAGCTCCAGAAGCACGTGCTACATCACTCTCGTCGTCGTCGTCGTCGTCCGTAGTACACAACACGCATTCACCGGCTCGTTCCGTTAGTTTTCGGATATTTTATACAATATCACAACGACGGCTGGCTATAAACGACTCTCGACGATCCCACACTACAAACAGAAGTAGCTATAGTAGGGAAGCCGGCTTCGACGAAGGCAAAAACCCAAACTTGCAGTGCCTCACGTTTCTACCACCGCACCGTAACCACCAGCCCCAGATCCACACACAATCTACGCCAGTCGCCTCGCCATCCAGACCCAGCCAGAGTATAAAACGTTTTCCTTTTTCGATTCGTACCCTGCGCGTTCCCTGCCCTGCTCCCAACCCAACCCCAGTACCCATTTCTGGTGCACTGACTGCGAAGAGGAAGGATCTCATGCGCCAGCCAGTCAGCCTTTTCTGCGTTTCCGAGCTCGTTGTGGGGATGCTGGGGCGATTCTACCACGTGCTTCTTTCTCCATATACATACAACCGTTACGCAGCGGCGACGTCGGCGACGTGTGGTGCAGCAGAAGCCGGCGTGCCGCGCGGTATTGTGTGTAGAGAGTCCCGCTGTAGTGTGTAGCGTACTCCTTCCGCCTCTGTATCGTGCGTTCCGGTTCGCCGCGGTCGCTGTGGGAAGCGTCCTCGTCGGCGTCGTCGTCGGGAAGCTGGAACGGAGCTTTATATACAGCCATATGTGATGCAACCAACTGCACTTGGCCGTAGTAGCTACGGCGCGAGAATAGAGTGCATCCACGTTGTTGGCCTGCTGATGCTGATGCTGAAGCCTTGCGCCGGCAAGCTCAAGGTTGCAGCGAAATGTGCGTAGATGTTGGTGTATCGTTTGCTTGGGTTTCCAACTCCCACTCGGCTCCCGCCGTTCCGGCTCCAGGGGATTCCATCCGATATCCGTTCCATTGAACACCGAAAGTGTGAAACGGAAGTGCACTGGTGCTGCGCTGATGTATGCGTATTCGATGCAATTGTTTTCACAATATAGCTTGTGGAGGATTATCCATCCACCTTCTCTCGTCGTCATCCTCCGTCGTCGAACGGAGAGTATCGAATACTCCTCTACGTACGTACGTACGTACGTAAATCAAAATTCAGAACCTACATTCACTTTCGATCCGTCTGCCGCCGGTTCGTGCGAAGAGATGCATACGAAATCGTTTTATTATAAACCGAAACGACCTTCCTTCCTTCCACCGCCGTCCCCTGTAACGCCCTGAAATGCGCCCGTCGTCAGACAGCTGTGTTTATGCATTGCACTGACTTCACCGGGCGGCGGCCTGAGTTTGTTGCGGTGTTTGTTCACCACCTTCCCATATCACCGTCGCGTCACCATCGGTACGTACGATACCTACGTATCAACAACACAACGCAACGGTACGATCCGTGTCTCTAAAACATGTGCTTGGACTGTTGCGGCGCGGCGTGCGGGTGCTTTGGAACGATTCCAGTACGGGGAATCGCTTTGATCCGGATCCGGCCGACCGACCCACTCGGGGCCAACATTAGTTAGAATAAGGGCAGGGCGAGGGTGGTGGGGGTACATTGTAGGCACACATCCAAAAGTTGAATGGACTCTCTCTACGCGTCGTCGGTCGGGGATGGTGGAATCTGTGACGGGTCGTGGGAGGGGAACGTCCTTGACCCTTACCTTCCGGCGGCGGCGGTGCGGTGGTGTAGAATTTGAATTTATTTGATGAACGACTGCCGGTCGGACGGTCGTCCGTTCGTCCGTCAGCGCGCCTATCGTAAAACAGCTGGAATTTGTACTAATGTTTGTTTTCTCTCTCTTGTTTCTTTGCAGGTGAGTCGAGGATCGCAATGGTTCGAACAGAGTATTACCATTTTACGACCGATGCCCGATGGATGGATTTCGACGGTTGGGTTTTCTCGAAATTACTCGGTCAACTGATTTCTGTCGCTTTCGGTTTCAGGTTTGCGTATAAAGGTTATTTGTGAGTAAAATTGAACATTTCGTCTGTCGCATTTTGCCGACCAGGGAGTTTACCAACAACAGATATATGATTGAATTCGAATGATTAGTCAAGACTGTTTCCTACTTTTGTCAAACTTTGTAAAGTCTGTTTAGTCAGGAAATGTACTCTATCAAGTAATAATAGCCTACGGGCCTCGCAGGAATCCCGGGAAAATTATTTTGATGAAGTCCAGGAGAAATCCTAAGTAAAATATCTTGATGAATCCCTGAAAGAGTTCTGAGAGGAATCTCCAATGATTTCTCTGTAGTAAACCAGAGATAATCCCAAAAAGAGTCTGCGGAGAAATCTCGGAAGAATTCAGGAAAAATCCCAGTAGAAAACCTTGAAGAAACTCAAGGGGAGTTCCTGAGAGAGAGACTCTCGAAAGATATCTCTGCAAGAATCTCGTAAGAAATCCTTGAAGGAATTCTGGGAGAAATTCCCAACGGAATCCCTAGTGAATCTCGAGTGAAAACAAGAAATAATGTCGGAAGGAATTCCAGGAGAAATCAATGAAGGGATCTCGAGAACAATGCCTATGAGAATCCTTGTATGAATCCCTGGGAGAATCTCGGGAGGAATCCTTAAAGGGAACCTGGAAAAAATCAATCGATGATATGTAGAATTCTAAAAGTTATTCCTGACGGAATTTCGGATGGAGTTCTTGAGAGTAGCCCTGGAGAAATCCCTGAAGAAATCACCGGGGAAAACCCTAGGAAGAATTCTGATTAGGTTCCTTAAGAAATCCTGGCAGAAAGCCCTGAAAGTATCCATCAAAGGGTCTTGGAGTAATCCCTGAACGAATCTCCAAAAAGATTCCTTTGAATATCCTGGAGAAATCCATGAAAGAGTCATCTGTTTAGGAATTCTAGAGGAACTTCCTGAAGAAATCCTTCAAGAATTCTTGGAAAAAAATCATTGCAGGAATTATAGAAAAAATCTCTGGAGAAATCCCGAAAGAAATCCTTAAAGCGAACATGGAAAAATCAATCGATGAAGAATTCTGAGAGTTTTGCTGGCGGAATTTCGGAAGGAGTTCTTGAGAGTAGCCCGGGAGAAATCCCTGAAGGAATCACGGGGGAAAACCCTAGGAAGAATTCTGAAAAAGTTCCTTAAGAAATCATGGCAGAAAGCCCTGAAAGTATTCATCAAAGAGTCGTGGAGTAATCCCTGAACGAATCTCAAAAGGGATTCCTTTGAATATCTGTAGAAATCCATGAAAGAATCATAGGAGAGATCTTTTAAAGAATTCTAGAGGAACTCCCTGAAGGGATCCTACGAGAAATCTTTGAAAAAATCATTGCAGGAATTATAGAAGGAATCTCTGGAGAAATCCTGAAAGAAATCATTAAAGCGAACATGGAAAAATCAATCGATGATAGAATTCTGAGAGTTTTGCTGACGGAATTTCGGAAGGAGTTCTTGAGAATAACCCGGGAGAAATCCCTGAAGGAATCACGGGGGAAAACCCTAGGAAGAATTCTAAAAAAGTTTCTTAAGAAATCCTGGCAGAAAGCCCTGAAAGCATCCATCAAAGAGTCTTGGAGTAATCCCTGAACGAATCTCAAAAGGGATTCCTTTGAATATTCTGGAGAAATCCAAGAAAGAATCAGAGGAGAGATCTCTTAAGGAATCCTAGAGGAACTCTCTGAAGGGATCCTATGAGAAATCTTTGAAAAATCATTGCAGGAATTATAGAAGGAATCTCTGGAGAAATCCCGAAAGGAATCCTGGAAGGAATCCCTGAAGAACTTCTTGAAGAAATTCCAGGAGAAATCATAGAAGGCGTTTCTGAAGAAATTTCTGGAGAAATCTCTAAAGGATTGTCGGGAAATACCAAGGAATATCGGGATAAATTCTTAAAGAAACCCTGGAAAGTGAACAGTTCTGAAGGAATAAATGATATGAAAGATTTCAGAATTGTGAGAGTATTTCCTGAAGGAATTTCGGTAAGAGTTCTTGAAGGTTAATCCCTGAAGGAATCCCGACAGAAAACCTAGAACGAATTCTGGAGGAATCCCTGAAGAAGTCCTGGCAGAACTCCCTGAGAGTAGCCATCAACGAAACTAGGAGTAATCCATGAAAGAATCTCTGAAGGAATTCCTATGCATATCCTGGAGAAATCAAAGAAAGAATCCTGGGAAAGAACTCTGTAAGAATCCTGGAGGAACTACCTGAAAGAATCCTAAGGGAAATCCCCGAAAAAAAAACATTGAAGTAATCCTTTGGGGAGTTCCATGAGGAATTATTGAAGGAATCTTAGGAGAAATCCCGAGAGGAATCTTGAAAGGAATCTCTGAAGAATTTTCTGATGGACTTCCTGAAGAAATACCAGGAGAAATCTCGGGAGGCGTATTTGAACAAATCCCCAGAGAAACCTCTTCGGGAGAATCTCGAAGAATTATCGGGATAAATTCTTAAACTAAAGTAGATATTTCTGAAGAAATCCCTGAAATGATCCAGGAGAAATTCTCGAAGAAGTACCTAAATGAAACTCTGGAGAAATACCTGGAAGAATACTGGAAGGAATTCCGCGAGAAATAAATAAAAGGTTTTCAGATGATATACTGGGAATAATCGGTAACAAATCACCTAACGAATTTCGGAAGAAATTTCTAAAAAAAAACGGGAGAAGCCTGAAAGAATGCCGGTGATGAAGTCTTGGGAGAAATCTGTAAAGGAATTTCGGAAAGAATCCTCAAAAGAAATCCTGAAATAATCTTGGAAGGAATCCCTTAAGGAAACCTTGGAAGTATATATAAAAAAATCCCGGAAGAAATTGCCGAAGGAAGCCATCCTTGTAGGAATTGCGGAAGAATTATGTGGAGGAATCTAGAGAATAATCCCCAAAAAGAGTTCACGGAGGAATCTGTGAAAGAATCCAAAGGAACCCTGGCAGAAATTCCAGAAGGAATCCCGAGAGCATTCCATAACAAATCTGAAGAGGTGTTCCTGCGATAACTCTGTAGGAATCCATGAAAGAATGCCGAAAGGAATTCCGAGAGAAATCTCTGAAGTAATTCCGGTAGAAATCAATGGATGGATCTCGGAAACAATCCCTATAGGAATATTTGTATAAATCCTTGAAAGAATCTCGGGAGGAATCCCTAAAGGAAACCCAGGAAGAATCAATCTTAGAATCATGTGTGTAATTCCTGGAGGAATTTTGGAAAGAGTTCTTGAAGGTAGTCCGAGAAAAAACCTTGAAGGTATCCCGGGAGAAAACCCAGGAAGAATTCTGAAGAAATTCCAGAAGAAATCCTGCCAGGAAATTCCTAAAAGTAACCTTCAAAAAATTTTAGAGTAATCCCTGAACGAATCTCTAATGGAATCCCTATGAATATCTTGGAGGATTCCAAAAAATAATTTCGCGAGAGATCTCTAGAAGAATTCTGGAGGAACTCTCTGAAGCATTCCTGTGATAAATTCCCGCAGGAATCATTGTAGGAATCCCTGGAGGAGTTCCATGAGGAAATGTTGGAGGAATCTCAGAAAAAAATCCGAAAGACACCCTAGAAGGAATCCCTGAATAAATTTCTGAAGGACTTCTTGAAGGTGCTTCCTGGCATTTCTGAAGAAGGAGCTAAGGAATACCTGAAATAAAAATTTCAGAAGATTATTCTCGATTTTTTTCCAACATTTCTTTTACTTAAAAATTTCTTCAGAAAATCAACTTGGAATTCCTTTAGGATTTCTATAGGGGCGTCTCTAGGAATTCCTCCAGGAATGCAGAGATGCAGAGATTCCCAAGGATTGTTTTTTTGCAGTTTTTACTAGCAATTCTTACAGAGATTACTACACATTTTTTAATTCTCCCAGGAAATGGTTCAGCGGTTCTACCCAGAAGAGCTCCGAAGATTCCCCTAAGATTTGCTTCTGGAATTTCTAAAGCAATCATTCTATGCATTTTCTCACAAATTGCTATTTTTTTCCAGGATTCCTTCTGGGATTCCTTCGAAAATTACTCTAAGAATTTTCATAAAAATTCTTCCGAAAATTTCTTTATTGTTTCAGGGATTCCTTAAGAAACTGTTCCAGAGATAATTTTTAAAATTACTGCATCAAAAACTCCACCAAATATTGCTTCTCATTTTTCTCCAAAAATTGACCCTAGAAATACTATTCAACATTTATTTTACGAGTTCGCTCAGGCATATCTCTAAGAATTGCTCCATAAGACAGTTTTGCAGCGATTCCTCTGCGGACAGCTCCAGAGTTTACCTTAACAATTACACTAGACATCCTCCAGGACCATTGGCGTATCTAGGAGTTTTTCCTAGGGGGTGCCTAGGGGGTGCCAGTTTCAGTGGCTTCCAGGTTGTTGTTGTTTTTTTTTGTTAAAGGAAATACCAATCCACCCTCAATTTCTCAGGCCAGTAGTGCCGAACTCGCCTCGGGCGAAAAGCCACTTTAATAAAGAAAAAGAAAATTTCTCAGTCGCGGGAAAAATGAGCCCACAAATTTAAACGCACTATATTTTAGAGAATAGCTTTTTTGGGAAATTCGATCCGTTGTACTGATTTAACACTTTACTTGCCATGGAGGTATGAAAACTTGATAAATTGATTGCGTATAATACATGGAATTTGTATTTTCACTTTGAACTTAACAATCATCGCGACAACCCCTTTGTTGTGTGGATTAAACACAATACATTTTCAAGGGCAATTATTCGAAGTGTAAATTTCGGAAACTATAAAATATACACAAATTTGCGTGTAACTTGTATTCATCATGACATCCTCGTTTTTTTATTGCATGATAACAACCCTTATAAAAATAGTTTTAAAGAACAATTGTTAAAGTTATAAATACTTAAAATTGCAAAATCAGGATACATATTTGCATTTTTGGTTTGACCACACCATTAATGGTCTGTATTCCTCAACGGAAATTTTTCCATAAATCGCTTCTATAATTTTATTGAAAATTCTTCAAACACTTTCTTCTAGATTTCTTCAGTAATTATGTACAGTAGATGATTTCGGAATACCTTCGACAATTTCGATAATACTTGCATTGAAAATTTATTTGGGAATTTCATCAGCAATTCCTTTGGAAATTTTGGAAGCTCGATTATTACTTTGGGAACTTGTTCGGTAATTCCTTTGGAAATTGATTTCGGAAATCAAATTTCCTTCGGGGATTTATTTGAAAACAAAATGTTTTTTTTAATTCTGTCACGGTGATTCTACGAAATTTACTTTTGGAGTTCATTCTAAATTTTCTTCAGAAATTCCTTCGATGTCTTCGAAAAATTCTTTGAGAATTTTTTCGAAAGTTTTTTTGTAAATGTTTGTGGAAATTTTAGTAGAATATATGTCGGCAATTTATTTTGAGATTGGATTTGGTCAATTTCTTTAGAAGGGCTTAATATTTTCTTCAGGAATTCCTCTGGCAATTCTTGTATGAATTCTTTTGGCAAATACTTTCAAAGTTTTAAGGTAATTTTGATGTTTTTTCCGACAATTTCTTTGGGAATTTGTCAAGAAGTTTCTCGTGAGTTTCATAGGATTTTCTTTGAGCAAGCCCTGTTGAGAATTTGTGAATTTCCAATTCAGCAGTTCCCGGAAGCAATAAATATAAATACAATTAAATCATTAAGAATTAAAAAAAAAAATAATCATGGTAAAGTGAAATTGCATGAGAAGTTTGCAAAATAACTGAAAAAAAAATTGCTGGAATAATTTCAAAGGAATAGCCATAGCAATTATAAGAAAATATCCAAAGAATTTGCTGATTAAATGCCATTGAAACTATCTAAGAAATTTAAAAACAACTATGCCGAAGCAATCCTTAAAGAATTAGCCACACTACGGTCTAGCGAATACGGAGTCGTGGGTTCGAATCCCACCAGAACTCGTTTTTTTTCAAAAATTCATCTCTCAATTTGTCAATCAGCAAGATTCTGTGCCTTCTAATTAATTACAAGTTTTTTTCCGTACAATCCTATAGGATTTCACTACAGATTTCCCTAGTAATACCTTCTAAGATTTCTCTGGAAATTTCAACTAATCTCGAAGTTCGTTTAGGGATGCCTCTAGAGATTTGTATCAGGATTACTCCAGCTGAAATTCCTTGAAGAAGGCCAAGAGGAATTCCAGGATTTCTAGAGTAATCCATGAAAAAAGCTCTAGAGATATTCCTGGATGAGTCTTTGAAAAAATGCCTGGAAGAATCAAAGGAATTTCTGAAAGTATCCTAGAAAAACTGTCTAGAAATCCCTAGAGGGATTCCTAAAGGTATCATAGTAAGAGGCATTCCTGAAACATTAGAAGCAGCCAGAATCGCTTATGTAACCCCAGGAGGAGTTCTCGGATGAAAGTCAAGCGGGATCCTTGGAAAAATTAAATAAAAAGTATTTGGAGAAATCCCTGGAAAAAAATAGTATTTCCAGAAGAAAACATCGAAGGTACTTCTGCAAGGCTCCTAGAAAGATTGCCTTGAATAATCCTAGCAAGTTTATTGGAGAATCCCTGGAGAAATTCTTAGAAGAATTCCGGGAGGTATAACAGTAAGAATTTCTGGAGGAGTGCGAGGAGGAATTGCTGGAAGAACCACAGTAAGAATATTTTGAGAAATCCAGCTGAAATTTCTGGAGGAAGGCCAAGAGGAGTTCCTCGAGGAATCCCATGAGAAATTTTCTGAGAGAGTCCTTGGATAAAATATATCGGATAAAAAATCCTAGAGGAATCACCGGAGAGCTTCTGAAGAAATCATAGGAAAAATCTCGAGAGGTATTCTAAGAAGGATTCTGCGGTGTATCATTGTAGAAATCTTAGGAGGAATTGCTGGAGGAAACTATACAAGAATTTATAGAGAACCCCATCAGGAATGCCTGGGGGAATCCAAAGGACAAATTCTTGGAATACCTAGAGAATTCCCTGCAAGGACCGGTAGAGGTATTCTGGAAGAAACAATGGGGAAGGCCCTGAAGGAATCGCAGGAGGATTTTCTGAAGAAATCCCAGGACGATTTCCCGGACGAATTGCAGCCCTAATGCTAGGATAAATTCGTGTAGGAATCACTAGAAGAATTTCTAGACGTATCATAGTAAAAGTTTTTGAAGGAATTGCTAGATGAACCGCAGGAGGAGTTGTTTGAGGTATTCTTGGTGGAGGGCCAAATGGATTCCGCAGGAATTCCATGAGGAATTTGTGGAGGAATCTTTGGATAAAATCTATGGAGGAATTCCTGGATGAGTCCTTGGAGAAATCACTGGTAGAACAACAAAAGAGATTTCTGCAAGAATCCCAGGAAGATTGTCTGGAAAGATCCCTGCAAATATACAGGAGTAAGCTCTAAAATAAACCGTAGCATAATTTCTGAAGTACCACAGTTAGAATTTCTGGAGGAAGAATAGCTGGAAGAACCGCAGGAATTGCAGAAATATCTGAAGGAATTCCTAGAATTCAGGGAGGTTTCATAGAAGTAATTTCTGGAGGAATCCTAGAATCAGAAATGCCGGGGGTATCCTAAGAGAAGTTCCTCTAATATATGCCTAGAGGAATACATACAGTACTCTTTGAAAGAATCGGTAGAAGTATACTGGAGGAATCCCTGATGGAATCGCAGGGGGAATTTGTGGAGAAATCTCAGTAAGATACCCCGAAAGTGTATGCAGTATGCCAGGAGTCCTAATTACTCTGAATATAATTCTGAAGGAGTCCTAATGGGCATTGCTTGAAGATTTCCAGCTGGAATTCATGAAGGAAGGGCAATTTGGAGGAAGTCCTGGTTAAATCCTCAAATAAATCTCTGAAATAATCACCGAAGGGATTTTTTTTAAAAATCAGGTAGATTTTCCGGAAGAATTGCCGGAAGATCTTCTCTAGTAGAATTTCTGAAGGTACCACAGTGAGAGTTTTTGGAAGAGTTCTAAAACATTCGCAGCAGGAATTGCTTGAGGAATTCTAGCCACAATTTCCGGAAGAAGGCCAATAAGAGCTGTAGAAACTTCATGAGAAATTTCTGGAAGAATCTCTGAATTAAATATGAATAAAATAAAAGGAATCGCCTGAGGAACTTCTGAAAGAATCCCAGGAAGATTGTCTAGAATAATTCAACCAGGAATTCCTCAAGGAATCCCAAGAGAAAATTTCAGAGGAATTCCTAGAATAATTCCGAGAAGTATCACAGTAAGAATTTCAAAAGAAATCCTAGGAGAAATTGCTGGATCAATCTCTGCAGAAATTTCTAGTATGTACAACCCCATCATGACGAACTGCCTGGAAAATCCTAGGGGAGTTTATTGAAGAAATATCGGGAAGAATCCATAAAGGAAGCCTAGAGATATCACTGTATGAATAGATAGAGGTATTTCTGGAGGAATTCATGGAGAAGTCTGTTGATTTTTCTTACTGTCGCGACGAGACCCCTCGTCATCGATCAACTGTGGCCGGTCAATGCGATGGTCACAACTGTGCCTGTCCGAACGGTCAGCATCGTAAAGGGAGAGAGAATAAAAACAAAACCGGGGACAGGTATAACGATCAAAAACCGTGACCAAGCAACTTCGAATGAAAATTGATAGTAGGCGCAAATTTATTTGGTTGAATTTGAGAGGTTTCTCGTGAAATTTAGTTCTATTTCATGCTTAATTCTTAAAAGGTAGTTGAATTCAATAAGTGAAGTCTAGCATTGAAATGTGTGATACATGCAGATACGTAGTTTCTTAATCTAATAGTACGGTGAGTGGGACATGATACGTGCAACATAAATTATTCCTTAAAACTACTTAAATCTAATGGAATTACGCTTAACTATAGGACTATATACAAATATCTAAGCTGAAGCATATATTGGATTCTGAACGGTGCTGATAAACTATAAATATTGTAAGTAATTGAACTTGTTAATCATTATCAGTTAACCTTAACAACTCGTACATTCAGACAGTAATCCCCATATCCAAGACCTATCGAGGCGTGGTATGATCCTTGATGTCGAAGGTCACCAAAATTGTGAGTAGGCAATGTATATTAAAATTAAGATGGAAACAATAATTAAAATACATTTACAGCTAAAAGCTTACCATCACTAAATTCAAGGTTTGCTGTTTAGACTTGACAGACCCCCACAACACTTACCGATATTCAAAACGCCAAAACGTACAACAGGTATATAAGTAATTACGGGTGTGCTTATATTTTATTCGAATGTAAATAATGGAATTAATGTGTGAAGTTTGAAAATTTAGGTAACTATCAAGGAAAAATTCTAGGGAGTGCCAAATTTAGAGGAATTTAGAGGGATTCTTCGGCAGAAATCTGGAGAGATACTTCGACAGGTATCTGGAGAGCTTCCTCGGCAATATGGAGAGAATCCCCGACAGGAATTTGGATAGATTCCTCAACAAGAATCATAAGAGATTTCTCGTCAGAAATCTGGAGAGATTCCTCGACAGGAATGTGGAAAGATTTCTCGATAGAATTCTGGAGAGATTTCTCTGCAGGAATCTGCAAAGATACCTCGATAGCAATCTGGAGAGATTCCTTGACAGAAATCTGCTGTGATTCCTTGACAGGAATCAGGAAGGATTTTTCGACAGAAATATGCAGGGATATCTCGACAGGAATGTGGAGAGATTTCTCTACAGGAATCTGGAGAGGTTCCTATACAGGAATGTGGAGAGATTCCTCTAAAGGAATCTAGACAGATTCCTCGACAGAGGGATTCCCCGACAAGATCTTTAGAGATTCCTCGACAAGAATCAGGAGAGATTCCTCGACAGGAATCTGGAGAGATTCCACGACAAGAACCTGGAGAGATTCCTCGACAGGAATCTGGAGAGATTCCTCGACAGGAATCTGGAGAGATTCCTCGACAGGAATGTGGAGAGATTCCACGACAGGAGCCTGGAGAGATTCCTCGGCAGGAATCTGGAGAGATTTCTCGACAGAAATGTAGAGATTCCTCGACAGGAATCTGGAGAGATTCCTCGACAAGAACCTGGAGAGATTTATCGACAGGAATCTGGAAGGATTCCTCGACAGGAATCTGGAGAGATTCCTCGACAGGAATCTGGAGTGATTCCTCGACAGGAATCTGGAGAGATTCCTCGACAGGAATCTGGAGAGATTCCTCGACAGGAATCTGGAGAGATTCCTCGACAGGAATCTGGAGAGATTCCTCGACAGGAATCTGGAGAGATTCCTCGACAGGAATCTGGAGAGATTCCTCGACAGGAATCTGGAGAGATTCCTCACCAGGAATCTGGAGAGATTCCTCGACAGGAATCTGGAGGGATTCCTCCGATAGGAATTTGGAGAGATTTCTCGACAGGAATTTGAAGAGATTCCTCGACAGGAATCTGGAGAGATTCCTCGACACGAATCTGGAGAGATTCCTCGACAGAAATCTGGAGAGATTCCTCGACAGGAATTTGGAGAGATTCTTCGACAGGAATCTCTGGAAAGATTCCTTAACAGGAATCTGGAGAGATTCCTTAACAGGAATCTGAAGAGATTCTCTTACAGGAATCCGCCGAGATTCTTCGACAGGAATCTAACGAGATTTTTGGACAGGAACCTGGAAAGATTTCTCGACAGGAATTTGGAAAGGTTCCTCGGCAAGAATCTGGGAAGATTCCTCGACCGGAATCTGAATAGATTTCTCGACAGGAATCTGAAGAGATTCCTCCACAGGAATCTGGAGAGACTCCTCGACAAGAATCTGGAGAGATGCTTCGGCAGGAATCTGGAGAATTCCTCGACAGGAATTTAGAGAGATTCCTCGACTGGAATCTGGAGATTTACAAAACCTCAACAGGATTCTGGATAAATTTTTCTTCTTCTACTTTATGGCTCTACGTCCCCTTTGGAACTTGGCCTGTTTCGCTTCAACTTAGTGTTCTTTGAGCACATCCACAGCTATTAATTTAATGACTTTCTTTGCCTGCCTTTGCATGATTTTGTATATTGACAATGACACACTATGCCCAGGGAGTCGAGATTTTTTTCCCGGCTGGATCGGGAATCGAACCCACCGTCTCCGGATTGGCGATCCATAGCCTCAACCACTAGGCAAACTGGAGACCCCAATAGATTCCTCGACAGGAACCTGAAGAGAGGCATCGTACACAAATTACGTAACGCTATAGGGGGAGGGGGGAGTCTAGCTCAGCGTTACGATCCATACAAAAATATTTGGCTTTTCATACAAAAAGCGTTACATGGGGGAGGGAGGGGGTCTGAAATGGTCAATTTTTGCGTTACGTAATTAGTGTACCATGCCAGATTTCTCGATAGAAAACTGGAGAGCTTTGTCGACAAAAATCTGGAGAGATTTTTTTAACAGAAATCTGGAGAGATTGTTCCACGCATTCCTCCAGGGATTTCCCAGGAAAAGTTTGAAGTTTCTTTGAATGTTCTATTCCATTTGATGTTCACTTACCATTCACCCGCAACGGAACAGCTCCTACCTGTTCAACATCCCAAGTGAACAGTTTCCCAGTTTGCCGTTATTGTCGGTATTGTTCGTCTTTTTAACTTATTGATCCGGTTAATAACCTCCAGTGGAAGAATTGAAAAGTTACCGCAATCGTAAGGGTCAGGATTTGGAAGATTCCCTGTACCTGAAGCTTCTAAATAATATCCCCGACCAGTCAACACTTGTGAAGGGAGGGACCATAGCTACACACCTCCGAACTTCTTTCCTTGCCCGTTGTCTCGTTCCCATTCGCTAATAACAACTGAACCAGAGCGTTCGATGATGAAGCATTGTGGGCAGGGGATGATGGCCGGTGGTGGTAGACTGAATGGCAGAAGCCCACCAGTAAAGCGTGTATGTTATTATTTTCTGTTATCGGTGGTGAGTCCTTTCCATGTTTCTCCTTACCTCCCCGTCGTCGTCTCCGTCATCATTCATCAGGAGAGCTCGTTCAAAGTACCAACGCTCGCTGCTCTTCCATGATGGAGGCGTGGGGTGGTACCGGCATCGAAGCCGTCACCACCGCTGCCTTCGTTGCAGTTTGGTGTGCTGTGGTGTCGTGGTTGTTGGAGTTTTACTTTTCACATAAAGATTTTTGTTCTTTTTTTCACTCTCAACCGCCGCCGCCGTCATCGCTGCCGGTGCATTCGCGCGTTTGTCGAGTTGCACTTTGATCACCGTCTTTCTCGTCGTCGCCGTCGCCGGTAGAGGCATGTGACGTCAGAGCAGGGAATCTCGTTCGGGGTTTATTTATACTGTGCAATCGCTCTTTTTGTTGATGTCTTCTTCTTGTTGTTGATGATGTTAGTTTTTTCCCCGTCGTCATTGCCATCGTCGTTTTGTTGTTGTTGTTGCTGTTATTGGTGGTATTTGCTGGGTGTACCCGTTAGCCGTTTGTTGTATATAAAAGCATGATGATGGTGAATCCGTATTTATGTGTACATAGTAGACAGATATACTTGCTGCTGCCGCCGCCAACGACTGCGACCGGGGAAAGATTTATGATGGAGAGCACGTGCTTGCTGTCTAGATTTATTTACAAGCGTGTTTAATTTGATTGTTTTCGTTTATTTTTTTTTATCTTGGTGCTTTTTCCCTCTCCATGATTGTATGCACGGAAGTGTGTCATCTGTTTTGCTAAACACATTTGAGCGATATATACCGGTGGGAATTGTTTTTGATTGCTTGTTGCGTAGATCATTAGATAAAGGAATTCGTAAATTGAAGTTTAGATGATTAATCACACTGTAGAAGTGCTGGACAGTGAATTTGTAAAACTTCCTTGCTTCAACCACCATCATTGCAGGTGATAGGCTAATTAGTTTTGCCGGAAAACCATGTTTAGATATTCACAATTCTTAATATTTACCGAAGACTGTGTAATTCTGCCGGATCTTCTTATCGTTAGCCTGTAAATATATATCGACTGAATCTACAACATCAAAATGGACTTGAAGAGGTTCTTAGAACCATCATAAAACCTGAAGAGAATGTGTTAGGTTTTATGCCGATTCTGGAAACCTCTACAAGACTTAGTGGCCATCAAAATGTTACTTAGGTTAGCTTCAAGAATATTGATGAAGTAACTTCTACAACAGGAAAGATCATGGAGTTTTTTTTACTGAAATCCCTGTAAGTTTTTTTTTGAAGAAACTTCATGAAGACAAATTAAGAAATCGATGAAAGACTGTCACTTTTGAAGAAATTCCTGGATAAATTCTAGATGAACTTCTGCATTGTACTAGGCTTTGTACCTAGTACCTACCAAAATGTCCGATCACGGACACTGGACAGAGGATGACCGGCTCTTCCCACTGAAGAGGGCCGCAGGAACAAAGCTGCAGACGATAGCTCGACGACGGGGTTTCGGAATAACTCTCAGTGGAAGCCTTGTAAAAGGCTGATTGTTCGGCTGTCCAAGTGTCAAAGGCATCTTATATTCAAGATATCCCAAGAAATATACTACTAATAGCCAAGCTTCTATGACGTATTATTGGAAAAAAATCTTCAATGTGATGCCTCAACATCTGAGACGCCATTTAATTTCATAACATTTCTATACTCTGATCCAAAAAGTTCCACAAACTGCCAACTGTTGCGTACCCAAGAGCCCGGCTGACTCATTTCCTCTTATCTTCACTATTTTGCCCCAATATCTACACAGATCGAAAAAAAAGTGTAAAATTCTGTGACATATGATGCACATAATTGGAGCGTGGGATATCACAGAAGTTTACATGACATATCATGTAAAAGTCATAAAATATCATGTAAACTTCCATTAAAAGTCATGTAATTCAGCATGACTCTGAGAGTTTACATGACCTATAACACAAATTTACATGATATATCATGTAAACCATCATAACAATAAAAAAAATCATAACAATAAGTTTACATCACTAAAATAAAGTTTACATGACGTGTAAATCTCATTATTTTTATCTGTGTAAACCTTAATCACGGTTTCCTTTCTAAGACCAAGGAGAAATTCTTGAAGAAAATCTTAGAAAAGCTTCGGAATCAAACATTTTCAAAACAAATTGGACTTCAACTTGTTGCTTGGGTTAAAAGTGGTTCTCACTCAATTTAAAGGGTGATACGGTCAAAATTTGGTCACACAATTTGTTTCATAACTTGAGACTGCGTACACCAAAACAGCTGATTTTTGGACCAGTATTGGTACATTATATGTAGCTTATACCATAAAATTTTCATCAAAATCGGTTTAGTATTTGCGGAGATATTGTGAATCCTGAAAACTGCAATTTTAAAATTTTGTACAAAGTGGATTAAAAAATAAGAACACATTTTTACTCTTTTTTTTATAGAGCCAGAAATACTGAACCAATTTCAATGAAAATTTTTCTGTGTGTAAAGTATACATATCAAAATGTTATGTAAAAATTTCATTCAATTTGATTCAGCCGTTACAAAGTTATATTTGTTTAGGTGGTCAAATTTTGTCAAATTTTGTCGAGTCAAGTCAAATTTTGGTCACACAATTTTTTTCATAACTTTAGATTGCGTACACCAAAACAGCTGATTTTTGGATCAGTAATGGTACATTATATGTAGCTTGTACCATAAAATTTCCATCAAAATCGGTCTAGTATTTGCGGAGATATTGTTGAACCCTGAGATCCGCAATTTTAAAATTTTGTGCAAAGAGGATTCATACATTTTTACTGTTTTATTTATAGAGCCAGAGATACTTAACCGATTTCAATGAAAATTTTTCTGTATGTGTAGTATGCATATCAAAATGTTGTGTAAAAATTTCATTCAATTTGATCCAGCCGTTATTGTCGGGCCGCCACCAAACCGGACTTCGCACAATGAAGTCGCGACGCGACCCAACTCGCGACGTTTTTTAATCATGTCAAAAGTAGTGCGCATCCTTCCCGTTGTTGTCAGCAACACAGCGCACTAGATGCGAAACAGTTGCGACACTTGTGGACCAAGAAAATTGAAATTTTTGTTTGAAAGTCGGTCTTGATTCCAACCGGATAGACAATACAAAGTTATATTTGCTTAAGTGGCACCCGGTCAGTTTTTTTCATATTCAAACTGCTACAACTTTGAAAGTATTCATTCAAAATGGCTCAAAATTTTACTAAGAACATATTTACATAATAGTATTATACTGTAAAATTTTGAGAAAAATCGGAGCAGTATTGGTAGTTCTATAATCAAAATTGTGCTTTACAGACCTTAAATTTCCGAAAATTTACTATGGAGCGCCTTTGTACAAAATTTTAAAAAGGTAGGTCGATGGTTTTGTCTATATATCAACCAATACTCAATCGATTTTGATGAAAATTTTATGGTATAAGCTACATATAATGTAGCATTACTGGTCCAAAATTCAGCTGTTTTGGTGTACGCAGTCTAAAGTTATGAAAAAAATTGTGTGACCAAATTTTGACCGTATCACCCTTTAGTGTTGATTTATTCTGCTTTATCTACTCTATTTAGTTCAAATAGTTGAAGCAGACTTCGTCCTAGTGAGGACGTTATGCCAACAATAGGAAAGGAGATAAGAAAAAGCTTATTTTCAGAAGCAGTTAATACTCCATGTTAGCAAACTGAATTATGTATACCAACAGTGTAGTATTAACTGTTTTTGGATATAAACTTTTCATTTTCTCCTCTCCTCTTCTTGTCGTAACGTCCTCATTGGAACAAATCCTGCTTCTCAGCATAGTGTTCTGTGAGCACTTCCACAGTTAAATATTAACTGAGATGTTCCTCTGCCAATGACCAATTTGCATGTGTATATCGTGTAGCAGGTACGAAGATACTTTATGCCCAAGGAAGTCAAGGAAATTTCCCTTACGAAAAGTTCCTGTACATAAGCAGAATTGAACCCATCACCCCTTACATGCTCATTAGTATGGGACTCGCTTGTATGGAAAAAAAAAAATGCTCGCTCCAGTCGACTTTTTAGATTCTATTTAGGTCCCATATGAACTGTACAAAATTTCAGCGCAATCGGTGAAACTATAATTTAGCGCAAGCGGTTCAAAGTTTACATAGGATTTACTATGGGAAAAGTTACACTTTGAAACGAAAAATCCCAGGGTGTCTCCTTAATTCTAATCGATCAACGCTTCTTGTAGAAAAATCATTTATGAAACTTTCCTTCGAAGACCGCAAAACAATTGAATGCTTGTGCAAAAAGTTATTGATTCTTTAACGATTAATGATCCAACGAACGGCTTTTTGTTTTGTTTAATCAGCAGCACTGTAGCTGCTGCCTTGGCTGCTACTGTTTCTGGGGGTGGTGATGCCACCCGCCACCCCATGCATCAACGGCAGCAGCAGTGTTGCTGATAAAACAAAACAAAAAGCCGTTCGTTGGATCACTAATCGGTAATAAATCAATAACTTTTTCCACAAGCATCCAATCGTTTTGCGGTCTTCGAAGAAAGTTTCATAAATGATTTTTCTACAAGAAGCGTTGATCGATTTGAATTAACGAGACAAGGGGCGACCTCTGGGAATTTTTATCTGAAAGTGTAACTTTTCCCATAGTGAATCCTATGAAAACTTTGAACCGCTTGCGCTAAATTATAGTTTCACCGATTGCGCTGAAATTTTGCACAGTTCATATGAGACCTAAATGGAATCGAAAAAGTCAACTGGAGCGAGAATTTGATGTTTGTCCCATACTAATACTCATGCTGGAAATCACGCCTGCTGTGGCTCCATGTGTCACACTATTACTTCGCTCATTTCCATAGCAGCTTAAGGCACGTTACCGTCGCGCAGACGCAGAAATGGCACTAGCACAAAAAATCATGCAGTCAAAGCTTCGTATTTCATCGTGTGTTTCGAGAAGAAAAGTCGTTCGCCTTTGTCTGATGTTGTTGATACTGTTTGGAACGAGGGGTAGTTTGAGTTGCGTTGGCTTGGTTCGTCTCTTTTTTGATAGTTGGCGTTCGTCACTTGGGCCGAGGATCACTGTGAGTGTCGTTAGGCATTAACCATCGAGAAATTGCACAGCTCTGGTATAAATACTTAGAAAACTTGCAACTTCTGAAAGCATATGAATTGCAGTATTGTTCTTGAACTATAAGGGCCTTGATTCACTAGTTTGAACGCAGTTTTCTTGTGATCAGAAAAAGCTATCTGACATTGCCAATCACACCGAACATGTTCTAGAAACGCGTTAAACGTGAGACCTCACATGTTCTGTTCTCGTTACAAACAAATTGCTTCATTTCAAACTACATGTTTTATTCAGCTTGTAACTCAATCCCTGCTTTCAGCATTTTTTCGCCCATCCCAATCATCCTCCATTGCATTGGGTCGGACAGATGATGAACACTTTGCCATCAATCAACGCTCTGGTGCTCTCATCTGCTCCCTAAGATCAAATCACTCTTTCAATATTCCACTCCCCCTCACCTGATTATCCACCTTGCCTTCGCGAGGAGCTGGACCAAGCGCCCACTTATCCAATTAATTCCCCTCAAGCTGGATCGCATCGTATATCGTCGTTCCTTGTGGTGTTGGTAGCGCATGAGACTTATAACTAGAAGATCACTGGTTACAGTTTTGGCTTGAACGACCCTATTCTGCTGACTCACCATCAGAAGTAAACTGCTCGAAGTGGCTAGTGGTTGATCTAGAGTGACTCTACTGGTTGATTCATTGGAAATTCATCGCCGGTTTCGTACGATGACGATGACGACAACGACGTGGTGGATCGCGCCAGTAATAATCATTAGATATGCAAATTGGAACCGAATGGTTCGAGCGTTTCTGAATCTATTTCGCGTCCGTCGAGTTTTTAGTAGGCACCTCTCACACAGTCAGTCACTCAGCTAAAGTTGAAAGGATTGGATTGTGGAACCACATCGAATGATGCCATGTGGTGCTGCGATGTATTTACTCTGTCCGTATGAACGACGTACTGATTTAGAGTAAAATCTAGAAAGGATGGGGGGCCGTCTGAAAGGAAAGGTGGCGAGCCTGATGGAAGCTGGGAACGAAATTCTGTCTCGAAGCATGGTGGTCGTTATTTGTTTACAAAGCATGATTGGGGGAGGTTGTGGTGTAGGTCATGGACTGTGGAGAAATGTGTATATCTTTTCAGTTCTCTTTTGAAGTGCTTTCGAGCGCAACAATTTGTTTGGGTTTTATACTTCATCTGGCTGATATAGAAGTCAAAAGACGAGCTTGGTGGTTTAGTGGCTACCGCTTCTGATTCATATGCAGAAGGTCCTGGGTTCAATACCTGGCTCGTCCCTTTCCTCCTACTTTGTATCTTTCTATCTACTTTCTCTCTCACTATCTCTCTCTCTCCTACATATGCATCTCATGTATATTCGTATGTTCGTAGCGATCGCTAGAACCAGAAACGGATTGAAAAAAAAAACGTTTCCCTTCCTACCAACTTTCATCACAGCACAGTGTCAATCTATCATATAACGCCTACAAGTTATGCAACCAAGCGGACTGTGCCGCTTCAAAGTAATCTTCACACAATGTATCGCTTTATGCCTGGCATCCTTGCACCAATGTATGATCCATGTGCCAAAAATAAACATTTCCCACCAACACACCAACATCCGCATGATCTATGGCCTATGAACATAATTCTGGCCATTTTTACCTGAGTTGCCCACCCAGCTAACCAATTTGAACTTATAATGGAGTTTATGACCATATTATACCTCGTATTTTTATGAGGTTAAGTTACATCGCATAAGATGCAAAAAAGTGCCTTATGCGTGCAAAAGTGCGCTATACGACTTGAAGCGATATCTTATGCGATGTGCGGTGTGCACTTTTGCGACGTAACATAGCATCTTATGCGACTTAATCATACCTAATATCGGATAACCGGAATATCGAATCACATTTTACATTTTGTAACGAAAGCTTTTCGCACGTAACAGCTGCAGTTTTAGCGCCACTCTCCTTTGGAGAGACTGCAGTTGCTTTTTTATGGAGGCCCGGCTTGAGACACTCGTTTGGGCGGGTCAATAGGGCTCAAACAGTCGTCCACCTCAGCGTAACCAACAGACCAACAAAAATATTTGTGAAACTATTGAAACTAATATGGATGAAAAAATAGAAAACTCAATATCGTAGCAAAAAATCAGCAAAAAGATCCCAAACACCCAGAGTGAAGGCGTTAAAAGTCCATCTCGTTCAACTAAACCTTTAAAACGTACTTTTTAACATTATTCTATATTCTAGCATATCGATTTCCCTATGTGACGTCACTTTCTACATCGAGTTCTTCGAGCTCATTGGGTTTAGAAAAAAAAACAGTTTAGATCTGACCTGGTATCCTTTTTGGCGTAGAGAACCGGAAGCAGCAACCGGGGTGGTGTAGCACGTTGATGCTGAGCAGCATGAAGCGGTGGTGAGAACGTTGCAGATGGCGTTGTGATCGAGAACGCCGCGGCCAATAACGATGATAGCGTGGCGGCAAAGCTGGCAGATGGTGGTGGATCTCGATCTGCAGTCGGGCATCGATCAGCGGGCACCATACATCCGACTGAACGAGCGTGGCACGTGTCCTCACGTACGGGCGACGATTTCTGGACGGCCGTCGCCGTATCTGTGCCGCGATGGCAAAAGCAGTGTGAACCCCTGGTTGACGATGCGGGCAGTCACAACTGGCGAGTGGAGCTGTGGAACACGTGGCGCTGGCAGGTATGCAACCTGCACGACGAAGCGAGCTGCGGAATGCTGTGGGATAACTCCGTTTCCTATGTTGACCACCAGAGGCGTGGTAGTCGCTTATGATTCGGGCGCGCGCTATGCTCCCAAACGCTTCCACTCAAGATTTCCCAAGGTGGGTGAGGGGTGGCTTACCGGGCGGAAAAGCGAATAGGGTAGTCCCGCTGAATCGTCTAGTCGGATTTCTCACCGGATCCGAAGAACTTTCCGGCCCCAGACGTGCACCCACGTTGAACGGTGGGATGTTTTACCTGTTCAACGTGCAATTTAACGAAGAAATTCACTGATTTGACCACATATTAGCAAGAAAGCAAATCTTACCGGAAACTACGGTTGTAGCGCACGCGTCCTGCCTTTCAAGGACTGCTAATCTCTGTTTCGAGTATTTGGGCCTAAACAAATAATAATTCTAGCTATTCACCACATTTTAAGAATAAATTCAAGCCATGCTCACCAAATAAGCAGGTTTTAGCCAGCACGTCCTAGCTTTCTAAGACAGCTAATAACCCGTCCTACTATTAAGCCTTAACTTCACTTTTCAATTGTTCTTAGTTGTCCAACTCACTGACTATCTGTCTCACTATACAACTTAGTAGCACTTGGTGTAGCTTCGATTTAAGAAGACCTAGTATCACGATGTGAACTTGTCCACGATCTCCACTCGATTAAATACTGAAAACCCATGCCTACAATGTTCTGCCTTCAAACAGTGTCCTTGAACACCGGACGCTATTGAAATTCCCATCTTTTCATACAAAATCTACCTAAAGTTGAGGCTGTCTCAGTCGATCATATATGTGGGTTGGGCTTATTGAAATTTATTTTCAAGTCCGTTTTCCACTGGTTTGTTTTTGAGTTCCAGCCTATCTTTTTTAAATATTTTTAGTGATCTGCTGCGCACGTGATGAGATCGCAACGGTACTCACAACACACCCTCGATATCGAAGCTTTTACAGTTCTCCGTTTCATAGAGAGATGGCACTTCGCGCTTGTAAATTAGCAATAAGCTTTCGTGTAGAAAGCTGCTATGTACAGGGGTTCTTAATTTTGTTACATTCTCGCCGATACCGAAAAAATAAAAATTTTGAAATTTTGAAATTTCAAAATTTTTATAAAAGGTCCGTTTATTTATTATTAACAATTAAATAAAAAAAAAATCAATTATTTATCATTTTTTTATCTTAAGCATTCAGTAAAACCGACTAAATTTTTACGATCTAATTTAAGCTTTACTCACAAAAAAAAACAATCCAGCAAACAGTTCGCTACCTTATTATGTTCCTTCTTCTTTCCTGAATTCCATTTCTAATTTCTCGCATCTTTCAGTTTACTAACCAATCTATCTATCCCCAAAAACCTCAGAAATGTCTGAGAAAATATATCTTCATATGCTTCCTATTAACTCCAGAGAAATCTGGAAAACGATATTCCGATGCCAATTTACTCCAATAACGATTGGAAAAACAAATTTCGTAAGAACTTAATACTTATTCATTCGCAAACATAACTGATTTATACTCTCTTTCACGCCCTCTTTCCGTAACATATAACGTAGCGAACTTTATCCAAGCGTTTGTTTCCGAACGCTTCACGCAACGTAATTAAAACCGCAACGGGTGCTCCCTCGCTTGTGATTATAAAGAACTGTCAAACTAGAGAAAAAAAAAACTTGTGTGGAAAAACTAGCTAGGAGAAAACAAAGTCGACGGAAGATTAGAAAATTTTAACTATTGCAGCTACCGAATCGCGAACAATTCAATAAAGGTAAGTAAGTTACAGTGGAATCTAATGAGTGGATAATGTTTTATAAATGGTAGTGAACGGAAAGTGATGTTATTCTACGAAACGAATGAATGTTTACATTGACGAGAGTACCCATTTTTATCGTTCTATTTACTTCTAGGACTAAATTGATGGAATACCAACGCACTGACGAGTTGGGAGGACATGCAGGTGCAAAGTTTCACCCGAGGATTTTTGATTTACATGGGATTTTCATCTGGCCGAGGCCCTATAGTTCCCTCGCAGGGCTGCATAGCGGTAATTAGGAAGCTACCCAAATAAACCAACGACGTGAGGAAACAAAAATGACATCTCGAACGCCGTGGCTGCCGTAACACCTCAAAGTGAGTATTTTGTTTTTAGGCGAACCTAGTTGTTTTTGCACAACACGACCGATGTGCCGTCATAGCTGTGTTTCATGAACGTTTCAAGAACGACCCGTGGTACGTTCCCGAAATGCGAGTGCCATTCAGGTCTTCCAATACGTAAGTATTGGTTCCAATGACCTCTCGTACCCGAACTTTAGTGAATTTTTGACCAAATTTTCCTACGAAATGTTTGCTTTTGTCAGAAAGATTTACATTCTTCTTGAATACTATTTCACCAGCTCTGAACGTATGTTTTCTATTCGCTCGGAGATTGTACGGTGTGGCGTACCGTTGGTAGGCTTTCAAGAGATTTTCCCTGACGAGTTCAAAGAGCTTTTTCTGATCATCCTGAAGTGGGAAACCCATTTCTTGATTAGGATCCCCAAGATTTCGGAGGTGCTCATATTCCCTACCCGAGCTCACCATGTTTCGCCCAAAGTTAAGAAAATAGGGCGTATACCCGGTACTGTCATGTACGGCGGTTCGAATAGCCCGAGCAATTTGATGCACGGATTCATCCCAGTGTTTATGATCACTTTCTTTATTGAGTGCACAACGGATAGCCGTCACAATCACTCGATTCACCCGTTCAGTCGGGTTCGGGCTGGGATGATATACCGATAAATTCCAATGTGTCACCCCATAGCGGTCCAGAAGCCTTTTGAATTGGTCAGAGTGGAACACTTTAGCATTATCAGTAATGCAAATGGACGGAGCTCCGAATAGTGTAAATATGTTTCCTTCGGTAAATGCACACACTCCTGGAGCAGTCGCAGATTTCATGCATTGCACCATTACAAACTTCGTGAAGAAATCTGTAACGACAAGCAGCCACACATTACCGTGTTTGGATCTTGGATATGGTCCAAGGAAATCCATGGATATAAGTTCCCATGGACGAGAACAAAGCTTTGGCTTCCCGCATTCGGGGGTAACATTTTGGTTTGGGGTCTTGGATTCCTTGCATATGTCACAGGAATAACAGAATCTTTTGACATCTGTAGACATGCGAGGCCAATAAAACTTTTCTCTTACCTTCGCTAATGTTTTAAGAAACCCCAGGTGTGCTTCTTGGTGGATTGATCGTACAATTTCTTTTCTTTCAGCAACTGGAACGACATACTTCCATCGCGAATTGACGTCATCAAACAAGGACGAATTGGTGATGTATTTGAACACCTTTCCATCACACACACGGAAGTCCTTGTACGCCCCAGGATTTTCCTCAATTTGGCGTTTCAACTGGGCGGTGAATGCATCTGAGAAGGTACAGTCAACCGTAAGGACGCTTCGGGAGAGCGCATCGGCCGGGATATTGTCGCAGCCCTTTTTATATTGGAGGATCAGGTCATATTTGGAGAGTTTCAACGCCCACCGAGCAATCCTGGGAGATTTGGACTCGATGGACATTGTCCTCAGAAACGTGAGGCTCATCGCATCTGTCTGGACAATAAATTGACTACCCTCCACGAAATGCCGGAAGTTTTCAATGCTGAGTAATACAGCTAGACATTCCCTTTCTGTCGCACTGTACTTTCGTTGGGTACTAGACAGTTTCTTCGAAAAGTACGCAATGCATTTACGGACTCCATTTTGCATTTGCACCAAGACAGCCCCGATGGCTAAATCAGAACTGTCTGTTTCGATAATGAAAGGAAGGCTGAAGTTTGGATTCCCTAAGACGGGAGCAGTGACCAAAGCTGACTTAAGTTTGTTCAGCGCCTCATTGGCTTCTTCGGTCCAGGTAAATACTTTCCGATTTTTCTTTAATAAATTCGTGATAGGAGTGGTAATCTCGGAATAGTTCCGAATAAATTTTTGATAAAACCCGGCGAGCCCCAATAACCGCCGGATATCTTTGATAGTTTTGGGAATCGGGTAATCCAGAACCGGTTGGATTTTACTAGCGTCGACTGACAAACCCTCTTCCGAAAGGACATAACCCAAGTACCGAATCCTTCTCTGGCAAAATTTTGATTTTAACAAGTTGATTGTTAGCCCTGCCTGTTGTAGTCTCTTAGCAACCTCTTGAATGAGCTGCAGATGGTGCTCGAACGATATCGACGTGATAATAATATCGTCGAGATAAACGTAAACCCATGGTTCGAGGTCATAGCCTATAACTTTGGCCATCAAGCGAGCCATCGTCGCAGGAGCGTTTGTAAGCCCAAAGGGCATTACCGTAAATCTGAAGAGTCCCTTATTAGTGCGAAACGCAGTCTTATCTTTCGACGAGGAATCAAGCCCAACTTGGTAATATGACTCGGATAAGTCAATCACCGAAAAATAGCGAGATTGCTGAATTCTTTGTAATATTCCCACCATGTTCGGGAACGGAAAATCGTCCCTTTTTGTGCATTGGTTCAACCTCCTCGAGTCTAGACAGATTCGCCACTTTCCATTTGACTTCTTGATAGGAAGCAATGGATTGAGAAAGTCAACGGGGCCAGCGCATTCTTCTACGACGCCAAGTCGGATCATTCTTTCTACCTCGGCGTCTATAACCCTTTCGACCACGGGAGACCAGCGGTATGAGGGAAACTTTTGTGGTTTCGCACCAGGCAACAGCTCAATGGAATGCTCTATCAGATCGGTACGACCAAGCAAACCTTCCTTTGTTGCAGGCAGATGGGTGATGGCTTTAAACAACTCAACCCGTTGAAGTTCAGTCAATTCATGTTCAGTGATTATGTCATCTGGGTGCTCAATAATTCGATCGGGTATTTCAATGGTAGGCATTTCCAAGCTCTCGTCAACTTCTGGTTGAGGAACTGGTGAGTTCTTAATCGATAATGCTGGAGATATCTCAAGACAAACTTCCGTGTCGGTCAGCTCGAAGTAACCTTCGATAATGTTTAGGCTAAAATCATTAGAATTCACTTCAGGCGAATTCACATTAAGTGAGTCTACTTTGGGGTTGATTCCACCGGGAATCAATAACTGGAATCCGAACTTTCCCAGGAAATCCATCCCTAATATTAGGTCTTTCGATACTTCAGGTACTACTACCGTAGGAATCACGTAAGTAGTGGATTGAAAAGTATAAGGTACGTTAACATACCCTAGGCATTGGTACGCTGTGCCGTCTGCCGTCGATACCTTCAGATTAATTGGGTTGATTTTTAGGCCTAAACGTTCAATCAGGGGTACTGAGCTTATCACAGAAATACTAGCTCCTGTATCTGCTAGTCCTTCCACTTCTTCGTGTATGATCTTTACTTTCAAGTGAGGACACCGGTTAAAGGATGTGTTTATATGAAAGGTTCTGTTGAAATAGTCGAAAATCGGAACCGAATCTGACATGGAGTTAGGAGTTTGGTTCCCAGAACTCCTTTCCTCTATTCGTTTTTTGACTCAATGTCTTCCTTAATTGGAAGATTGTGTTGGTTAGGACAGCGGAACGCGGTAGTGTCTGCTTGTCCACAAACGTGGCAAAAAATAGTTTTTCGCTTGTCGCAGTCACGCCACAGATGACCAGTGCGACGGCAATTCCAACACAAAACAGACGACGGGATACTTTCAAGTCCTTCACGAGGCTTTTCGGCCATTGTACGGTTTAAGTTAGTTTTCTGGCCTGGAACCGGTCGGTTTGTCTTAGCTCTCAACGCAAGCACCTCTTCAAATTCGGGTTCTTCTTCCAACAATATAACTTCCTCTTCCTCGACACCTAGTTGGTTCACCGTCCCGGGTCTAACCGGACCTTTGGGACTGTATAAAGTCGACTCAAGTGCATCGAACTTATAGCACAATTGTGCCAAATGTTCAAGAGAATGTATGGGTTCAAGGGCCAAACGTCGCTTATACGACACTTTCATATTCTCAATGATGATGTCATATTTCTCGCTCTCGGTCATAGGCTTCATCATTCTTTTGGCCAATGTTTCCATCTCCGTAAGGAAAGCACTGAATCTTTCATTTGGACGCTGTTTGCGATTCCTCATTTCCTCGCGCAACAGCCGATCTCGATTGGGGTTATCATACCTCATTTTCAGGTAGAAAACCAACGTGTCCCATGTATTGAACCGTTCCTCATAAGTAGTGTACCATACATAGGCATCATCGCGAAACAGCAAATGAGCATGTATGCGTAAATCTTCTTTCTCGATTCCGTAGGATCGACACAACATTTCAATTTGCTTCAAAAAATCAATGACAGGCACCGAGTTTGACTCCCCTGTGAACTTGGGCCATTTTTCAATAATATTACATTGCTGATGAGGCAATCGCCTCATCGGCAGTCCAGATCCAAAACTGGATTGTGGACCTGCGTCGTGTCTGGGCGTTCTAAAGACGCCTCCAGATCCTGACACGTGAGGTTGAGCACAGTTCATATTCATAGGATTTATCCCAGCAGGTCTCTCCTGTCTAGGCGGGTAATTTGAAGCAACGACAGGACTGAATTGAGAATCCAAAGGCACTTCAGGTTGCAACCGTGGAGTTGAAACCCTAGCATCCGGACCAACAGATCTTTCAATAATTCTGTCACCTCTTACTCGGTAGGCAGGTGGACAAGACATTCCATTTGAATTCATCTGCAAAGGAGGTGCAGGTTGATTCAAAATGAGTGCAGAACGTTCAGCCGAACCATAGGCTGTACTGTGATTTTGTAGATTAACGTTGGTCAACTGTTGGGCCAAGTTACCCATTACGGCATCGTTTTGCCCTTGCATCCTTCCCTGTGGTTGTTGGAGTTGAGAAAGCACTCGACTCACACACGTTTGGACATAATTTTCAATTTGACTGATGTGAACATAGTTACTCGAATTGACTTGCTGATCGGGAGCCGATCTAGCTGTCTGAACGTCATTCGCTGGGTTATCAGCAAAGCTAGGTTGAGCTGCATTAGCATCATTCCATAAACCTGAATTGGGCTTTGGTGGGGCAGATGGTCTCCAGATGCGACTTTCTGGATCAACGGCGCTTGAACGCGGTTGATCAAAAACTTCGGGGGATCGTACAACAGGCCCTGAGGCGACAGCGCCTGGGTTGGTCGGCATTGCCAACTCTACACGAGGGTCAAAATCAATCAGATCAGGGTTCTTGTCAGGAATTACCGAAACTACCGGCTCCGATCTCGCAAAAGGGTTTACTAAGTTATTCATGTCAACCGGTTGAGAACCCTCTTCGGGTACTGTGGTTTCGTTAATTTGTGTTTCGTTAGCGAGATGGCCCTGAGTATGGGTTGACTGATTACCAACAGCGGCATCCGTCCAAGATTGGTAGGCACTATTGGACGTTCCGGTTAAACGATTCACCGGCACATATCCGGCTAAGAAATTCAAATCCACGCGATAGTAGCGATTGGCCAAATTACTGATCAATTCCAGTAACTCGATTTTATTCTCGTGCTCCATTACGGAAACAGACACATAGCGTCTAACTCGTTTATGGTAGTGTACCAAACGGGATAAACATTCAGGAGCGGGTCCGTTCCGAAGCTTTTGTTCGATCTCACGAAGCCGGTGAGGGATTAGAGCAAAATCATTGGATATCGTTTGAGAACATACTTGCATCACATTTACAAAATACAGTATTGTTCCGATTTTATCACGCCCCTTTTCGAAAATGCTTTTAAATATTCTACAAAATCTATACGCATTTTCAATATTTTTAACGTTGCAAATCGCGCCTTTATCATTAATCTTGAAGAAGATGGGAAACACTTGCTCTCAAATGTAACATCAAAATAATGAAAAATGAAGGACTGACGCGCGGAGGGCGTGATAAAATCGGAACATTACTGTATTGTTCATTTTCCCTGAGCAAATTTCGTAAAGTTCGTTGACGGGTATTGAGCTGCCCATCCGTCGGGTGACCCCGAAGCGACAACTCATAATTCAATTCATCCTCTTCAAGCTCATTTGCGTTAATCCTATAGTATTCCATCTTATGTGTAGTAAAAAGGTAAAAAAAAATGAAAGAAACAAAAGAAAAAAATAATAACTCAACCCAAACCTAAATTTAAACTAATCCTGTTAAACTCAAAACTAATCTTATCCTACTAATATCCTTGAGAACTAATAAAAATGCAGAGAATCTTGATTGCTGGATGTTATTCCACCGAGATTATTTTTGAATTAGTCTATTGCGAAAACAATGTTTTTGTATTAGGCGAAAATGATTCAAAACCAAGGAACTGTATTGTCAAACTAAATTAAGCTGTAATAAACTAAAAATTGAACTCTATTTTCGTGCCCCACGTTGGGCGCCAAATGTAACGAAAGCTTTTCGCACGTAACAGCTGCAGTTTTAGCGCCACTCTCCTTTGGAGAGACTGCAGTTGCTTTTTTATGGAGGCCCGGCTTGAGACACTCGTTTGGGCGGGTCAATAGGGCTCAAACAGTCGTCCACCTCAGCGTAACCAACAGACCAACAAAAATATTTGTGAAACTATTGAAACTAATATGGATGAAAAAATAGAAAACTCAATATCGTAGCAAAAAATCAGCAAAAAGATCCCAAACACCCAGAGTGAAGGCGTTAAAAGTCCATCTCGTTCAACTAAACCTTTAAAACGTACTTTTTAACATTATTCTATATTCTAGCATATCGATTTCCCTATGTGACGTCACTTTCTACATCGAGTTCTTCGAGCTCATTGGGTTTAGAAAAAAAAACAGTTTAGATCTGACCTGGTATCCTTTTTGGCGTAGAGAACCGGAAGCAGCAACCGGGGTGGTGTAGCACGTTGATGCTGAGCAGCATGAAGCGGTGGTGAGAACGTTGCAGATGGCGTTGTGATCGAGAACGCCGCGGCCAATAACGATGATAGCGTGGCGGCAAAGCTGGCAGATGGTGGTGGATCTCGATCTGCAGTCGGGCATCGATCAGCGGGCACCATACATCCGACTGAACGAGCGTGGCACGTGTCCTCACGTACGGGCGACGATTTCTGGACGGCCGTCGCCGTATCTGTGCCGCGATGGCAAAAGCAGTGTGAACCCCTGGTTGACGATGCGGGCAGTCACAACTGGCGAGTGGAGCTGTGGAACACGTGGCGCTGGCAGGTATGCAACCTGCACGACGAAGCGAGCTGCGGAATGCTGTGGGATAACTCCGTTTCCTATGTTGACCACCAGAGGCGTGGTAGTCGCTTATGATTCGGGCGCGCGCTATGCTCCCAAACGCTTCCACTCAAGATTTCCCAAGGTGGGTGAGGGGTGGCTTACCGGGCGGAAAAGCGAATAGGGTAGTCCCGCTGAATCGTCTAGTCGGATTTCTCACCGGATCCGAAGAACTTTCCGGCCCCAGACGTGCACCCACGTTGAACGGTGGGATGTTTTACCTGTTCAACGTGCAATTTAACGAAGAAATTCACTGATTTGACCACATATTAGCAAGAAAGCAAATCTTACCGGAAACTACGGTTGTAGCGCACGCGTCCTGCCTTTCAAGGACTGCTAATCTCTGTTTCGAGTATTTGGGCCTAAACAAATAATAATTCTAGCTATTCACCACATTTTAAGAATAAATTCAAGCCATGCTCACCAAATAAGCAGGTTTTAGCCAGCACGTCCTAGCTTTCTAAGACAGCTAATAACCCGTCCTACTATTAAGCCTTAACTTCACTTTTCAATTGTTCTTAGTTGTCCAACTCACTGACTATCTGTCTCACTATACAACTTAGTAGCACTTGGTGTAGCTTCGATTTAAGAAGACCTAGTATCACGATGTGAACTTGTCCACGATCTCCACTCGATTAAATACTGAAAACCCATGCCTACAATGTTCTGCCTTCAAACAGTGTCCTTGAACACCGGACGCTATTGAAATTCCCATCTTTTCATACAAAATCTACCTAAAGTTGAGGCTGTCTCAGTCGATCATATATGTGGGTTGGGCTTATTGAAATTTATTTTCAAGTCCGTTTTCCACTGGTTTGTTTTTGAGTTCCAGCCTATCTTTTTTAAATATTTTTAGTGATCTGCTGCGCACGTGATGAGATCGCAACGGTACTCACAACACACCCTCGATATCGAAGCTTTTACAGTTCTCCGTTTCATAGAGAGATGGCACTTCGCGCTTGTAAATTAGCAATAAGCTTTCGTGTAGAAAGCTGCTATGTACAGGGGTTCTTAATTTTGTTACAATTTAACACCAAGAACACTACTTAAGAAACAAGCTGATTGATTATCATGACATACTAACTCACCTCACTGCCCTCGGACGCAGTTCAACTATCGAAACATATCCTCTCCTCTTCTTGGCGTAACGTCCTCACTGGGACAAAGCCTGCTTCTCAGCTAAGTGTTCTATGAGCACTTCCACAGTTATTAACTGAGAGCTTCCTCTGCCAATGATCATTTTGCATGTGTATATCGTGTGGCAGGCACGAAGATACTCCTCTATGCCCAAGGAAGTCAAGGAAATTTCCTTTACGAAAAGATCCTGGACCGACCGGGAATCGAACCCGTCACCCTCATCGAAACATATATAAATTCATATGTTGACAAAATATCTAAAAAGTACGTATCAAAACATGACGTTAGACATATAAACCTCAAAAATTTCGAAATGTAACATGTGACAGTTATGCGTCCGACGGCAGCTCAGTTTTTGTTGAAATGCACTTGGTTTACCTGCTCAGTGCTTGTTTTGCAAACGAAGCGGTAAACTAAGAGCTAAAAACGACGAAGCGTGATTTCTCGCACAGTTTTCCATAACCCCTCTCTGGCTAGCGCCATCCATTTTTTTTTTTATCTGTATTAACGAGATTTTTAGCCCTAGGCTAGTTCATCTCGGGACCCACGCTTTACTTCCCTTCCGAAGGAAGAACTCACATTTTGTGAGTTTGTCGGGAGTGGGATTCGATCCCAGGTCCTCGGCGTGATAGTCAAGTGTTCTAACCATCACACCAGGTCCGCTCCAGCGCCATCCATTGTTGATTGTTGAAAATGCTATTTTTTATGCTCACTAGCGTCACCTAGCGGCAGAATTGTGAACCAAACTGCTTATCATTCTATCTCAACAGGATCACGATATAGAACTAGTTTAAAAATGTTCATTTTGCCATGCTCAATAGCGTCACCTAGCGGCAGAATTGCGATCCAAACTGCTTGTCATTATGATGTCCATGACTTTTCGAACAACTTTGCCGAAGACTTGAACTTTCTATCTCATTAGGATTACGAGATAAAGCTAGTTGAAACTGCTCATTTTCAATGCTCACTAGCGTCACCTAGCGGCAGAATTGCGAACCAAAATGCTTGCCATTGTGTGGCCAACGACCTTCCGAACAACTTTGCTGAAGACTGTACCTTTGCATATTATCAGGATTTCGTTTCAGGTGATACTAAACTTTTTGGGGGGTAATGCAATATTCAATTGAGTGTTGCAATACTTTTTCAAGCGGGTCCGTACTTATGACGGGTAGTGTATATATCAAATCGTATAAACTAAAAACGCTAGCATATGCGAGTTTGTATGTACACTTCAACGAGTTTTTTTTTTCATTTATGAGACGGTGACTACGGTATAGTCATACCTTATCAAAGTTGATTTGTATTCTTATACGACTTCACCAGATACATCGCAATAAGCTCTAGAAATTATATCATAGGCGATGAATTTTGTGCCTTCATCGTATATGTATGCGAAAGTAACTTAAAACAGTACTTTATACGATGTGCTGCGTGCATCCTTGTGCGACTACTGGTTGTCTAGGTATAATTCCCCAAAAGCTCTGCTTTTAAATACTCTGTTTATGGCTATACAAATTTAGAATTTCTGTGGTAACTCCAAGGTTCTAAACGGAAATATTTATCCCAAAGTAGCACAACAAATTGCTGTAGAAATAGTAAGAAAATGCTGAAATTAGGACTCACATAGATCCCCCTACTCATTTTTTTAGCCTTGCCTTCCTCTTGATGTTACTTCAAACCGATTGTACTCAGGTTACAATTTGATGCTGTACAAACGTTTCTCCAACTATTTTAAATCAGCCTTCATTTGAACAAAAGCTGAGCACAAGAGGAATAATCCTTTATTCAGCTCTCTCTCTCTCTTCTTGGCGTAACGTCCTCATTGGGACAAAGCCTGCTTCTCAGCTTAGTGTTCTATGAGCACTTCCACAGTTATTAACTGAGAGCTTCCTCTGCCAATGACCATTTTGCATGCGTATATCGTGTGGCAGGCACGAAGATACTCTATGCCCAAGGAAGTCAAGGAAATTTCCTTTACGAAAAGATCCTGGACCGACCGGGAATCGAACCCGTCACCCTCAGCATGGTCATTCAGCATGGTTATTCAGCTCCTAAACATCTAATTTTGGTGATTTTTTTCCAAACTTTAGCTGATTTGAGGTTCATTGGAAGGCTGATTTGAGGCTTAATGTGCGCTTAATCAGTAATGAATTAAAATTATTAATAGTGTAAAAATAACATAAAAACACTTTCGTGAGCTTTTTTTACCATTAGCTGCGTCTATTTCCAAAAGAGATGATTAGAAATGTATAAACTAATCTGTGGGAAAATTGGGAATTGAACTCGGACCTCCTGATTTACAGTCACTAACCTTAGCACCTACATAACACACAATTGTATACATATCCTTGAAAACAACAGCATTTCTTTTTGTTTCTGAATAGTCAAGAAGTAAGTTGAACTAAGTCTGTATTGAGGCTGAAGAAGCGATTGGGTCAGCCGTCAAAAATTATTTGATTAAAGGTTGAACAACAGATGATTATTTCTGCATGTTGGTGTATGTTTTAAAGCTGGTTACCCAGATGAATAATATTATATTCAACTTGATATTCAGTCATCTATGTATTGCTGATTAAACAAGCCATACTTCAGACCAATATTCAGCTGCCATTGTGTTCAACCATTGACACCATTAACCAGCTATTGTTCAGCTAATACTCTCACTGTTCAGCATTCATTGTTACTTGGGTAATTTGGTGTTTTGAAAGCAGTTTAGTACCGTCCCGGTCGATTAAAAGTTGCTAAAATCTGTACTCTCTTAGAAACTCTTCAGAAAGGCCTTCAATATTTTCTGATTATGGTTTAAGAAATTCTCTCCGGTAAATTTGTGCTTCAAAAACACTTCCAAAAATTAATTGCAAACTTCATCCAGAAGCATAATTATTAGCTTTCAGATTTGCAGGCCGAGGCTTGTTCTTCTCCACAAAAGCATATACAGGTCGGACTAGGTTATACGGAGTTGGGTTCTGAAGCCTCCCAAACATATATCTGGCAGAGGGAATAATGTACAAAGCTGACATTTTGTCTGATTACGAATCATAGTTGACTTAACAAAGTGTATACATTTCAGCTTCATACAGCGTTCTGTTTCCCAGATATTTGGGTGGGAAGCTCCAGAATCCGACTCCGGACAATCGAGTCCAACCTGTATTTGAAGCGTTCCATTATTTCCTCTTAGTAACGCATAAGGAATTTTATTTTTGAAGAAACTCGCGCTTAAAAAGAAGACGGTTGGATCACTGTGCTACTCGTAGTGAGGTACAGCAGAAAACAAAAAAAAAATAGTCAATTAAATGTTTTACTCGTTTCATTATGTACATCGTTATGATCTGAAAATAACTAAGAACTCTTCAATTTTTAATTTTCATGTTTTTTTGTACAGATGTCAGCTTCCATTCTTTTTAGTTTGTTTCCTGGATTGATGTTTCTGCTGCCCTTCTAGCAATAATTGTAGGAATCCTCTGAAAAATTACAGCTTGTAATATGCCAAGAACGAATAGAGTTTTTTTTCTTAAAAATCATTCATGTTTTTATCCTTTTTTATTTGCTAGAAATGCTTCTTAAATTTTGTGTAAGATTAAAAAATTCTATCAACACATTCTTTTAGGAAATTCAACATAAAATTTTCAAGAAATCTCTGTTTCAATTCTTGCCGAAAAAAAACCTTCTCAGCATTTTATTTTCAAAATTTTTACTTCTTTCGGATTGATGCTTTTTTGGGAAAACTCTTTAAAGATGCTCCTAAGAGTTCCGCCATTAATTCATTAGAGATTTTTTACTGACTTTTCTTTGTAATTATTTGTAGTTCTTAAAATTTAGAATTTATACGACTGGGAGGAATATTCGACTGTTATGGCTCTCTCAGTCTGCAGTACTGGACAGAACAAAGTCGATTTTCACACAAAATGCCCGAGTTTGGAGCTCAAAATCTCATCTTCTTCCCAGGTAACAGATTTTCCAACTATTTACTATTTAACAGCCTTCATTTGAACAAAAGCTGAGCACAAGAGGTACAATCCTGTTTTCTAGCTCCTGGGCATCTAATTTTGGTGGTTTTATTCATCCTTTAGCTGAATTGCGGTGCATTGAAAGGCTGATTTAGGGCTTAATATGCGCTTAATCAGTAATCGATCCAATTTATTTGTCCTGATTAAAAATTAAAAAAAAAACACGTTTGTAAGCTTATTTTTTTACAATTTGCAGCTATCTATATCCAGAGGAGACGTTTAGGAATGTATAAATACTTCTCTAGGATAACTGGGATTTGGGATTGAACTGGACCTTTACGCCTACACCAAACACAATTATACACATATTCTCGAAAACGAGAGAATTACTTGTTGTGTCTGAATAATCATTAACATAAGTCAAACTAAGCCAGCATTGAGGCTGAAGAAGCTATGTGGACTCTGAAAACATTGATTGGGTCATCAGTCAAAGAGAAACAAAAATGATTTAAAGTGCAGCAGCAGATGATTAATTGTGCATGTTGATGTATATTTTAACCCTCCTTGTGCATTTGGGTCATTTTTTGACCCAAACCGTTCACTACGTTAACGGGCTTTTCCCATCGGGGGGGTCAGGCACCCTTTCCCCCAGTCATCATATCACCAAACGCCGAGCATCATCAACAATCGCCCCAAGAATCCACCGACGACAGAAACAACCATCCACAAATAAACACAGCCACTGACGATCGCCGACCGGCCAACATCACCGAGCACCACAACATCATATGCCAATCCGACCAACCTGAAACGACAAACGATGAAAAAATGTACAGATCGATACCATACGTACCTGCACTCTCGGAACGCATTACCAAAATACTGGCCACAGACTATCCCAACATAACCATCACGACCAGACAACACCGGACCATCAACCAGCTTCACTCCAAAGTAAAATTCCCTATAAGTAAAATAGAAATTAACAATGTAATTTATAAAATCCCATGTAACGACTGCGAGAGCTGCTACATAGGAATGACTAGAAACAACTTAGGTAAAAGACTAACAGGCCATAGAAGCAATGTAAACAAACTAGACAAGATGATGAACGATAGTCAAACACACACTGAAGCAGCCATAGAATCACTAATTGAAACTACAACAGCCCTAATCCAACACTGTATAGAACACAATCACAGATTTAATCTTGACCAAACACAAATTATTGACCACAGTTACAAATCGACGACACTACCATTTCTTGAAATGTGTCACATTACAAACTCAGACCACACTATCAACAAACGAACAGACGTAGATAGACTCAGCACCACATACGCAGCTTTGTTGCACAGCATCAAGGCGATACATGAACGCGACAAACCGAGTACAACACGACAAACTGACGATGAAGAATAGTTATTAAGATAGGGCATTTCTGCTACCAAAGCTTGTTCAACCATAAGAAGGGGGTTGCTAGAAGTAGATTTGCGCCAACAGCGTACAGTCCGTTGCAAAACTAGACAAACGAAAATTGTGTAAGACAAAAATTTATAACCAGACAAGAAACCCGACAATATTTAAATCTTTTATAACAACCTCTCAGCATGTACCAACAACAAAACAACCAGACAGTTACAGTTAGACGAAACATAAGACCAAAAGCGAACAATTAGTGTAAGTAATCCAGACCAAACTTTGTATCCATTCGTCGAACTAGTACATGTATTAAATTTTAGTACCCCTGAAGATGACACAAAACCCCAGTGTCGAAACGTCGGGCAAACAATAAACTTCGTTTTCCGTATTGAAGACTGCGTAGCCGTTTAATTCCTGCAGCTTATGTTTAATTATTAAAATTTTGACTGAATAAGCTGTTTTTCAGCTATCATTGCTAGTTGGGAAGAAAGGTTAAGGCTGGCTACAGAGATAAATAATAGTCTTTTCAGCTTGACATTCAGCCATCAATGTGTCGCTGAGTAAAGAGGTTGAACAAGCCATAGACCAATACAGACCAAAATTCAGCTGTCATTGTGTTCAGCCACTGACACCATTAACCAGCCAATGTTCAGCTTATTTTCTCACTGTTCAGTATTCATTGTTACTTGGGTAGTGCTAAGATTGACTTCAAATTTTTACTGGATACTCTTGATATCTTGAAATATAAATTGTTTGGAAGTTCGACTATTCCTTGCAAGTTATCGCAAATCGCTCATTTTGTGAAAAAAAAATCTAAACTGGAATATTTAGACAACTTTGTTAGTTGATCCGGCATGTATTTCATTGAGCTTTGATCTATCCTTTTTCTGTAATATTTCAATGTAAAAACTGATCAAAGACCAAAGCAGACCTCTGCTACTGATCTATATCCTTGAATACTATAGCAGAAATAATTCCAGATCACGATAATGCCCCATTTTGTCCCATATCATAGACCACAAACATCTCGATTTTTTTGTAGCTGCCTCTTCATAAGGGATTTCTTTTTTACATAAAAGGAATCAAAAGCGGCCTTAATACCTACGGCGAAACATCGAATTTTCATACTGTTGTTAGGGCGTAATCTGAGCAGTAACAAAACTCACGCATTTCTAATTATCACGTTTTCTAAAAAAACTTTATTTTTATCTAATTCCCGTCTATCTAAGCATCGACCAGTGATGAAATGATCGAATTTAGCTTTGCACCTCGCTTAACGCCTCATGCCCAATTTAGTATATTTATAAATTACCTTCCATATCATATTGTAAAAGAACTATAATTTTCTGTAAATAATAAGAGTGAATAAATGTCCCACAAATTATGTTTCCGTCTAGTCCACGTCTATTTCGGGCACAACTTGTATTAAATTTCCGGCTCTCCTTCTGCGTGACACTATTGTACATGGGGTGGTAAAAAATTATGATTTGACCGTAGGTGCTTATTCGAAAACTCGGTCAAATTATTTGCAATCCAAATCAAACCGTGTGTTTAAAGTACGATTAAGCAGAAAGCACAGAGAATACGTCTGTTTCACTTAGAACAAATTTCATTAAAAACATCGTCACGAAAACGTTATCGCCCAATGCTAAATGTACTGTGCTTGGCCGGGCCGCCACTAGATGGCGGTAGTGAGCAAACGTCAAACAGTAGCAAAAACGATGCCAGCGCCGCGAGTGGTGCTATGAGAGTGTGACGTCTGTTTCTCTGTGCAGAAAGCTTTTGAAATGGATGTAGCTTTAGAATAATGACCACAATATTTCAATCGAGTCAAGTACAAGACACTGAAGACGACCTTACAGTTGAGGTCGAAATACGTATCTGTCAAAGGATGCAAATTCTTAGTGGAATTCAAAGGAACAGTACTTAACGCGATTTTTTTTTACTTACAGATATTCCCCTAACAAGCCCAGGTTAATCATCATCATTTCAATTATTATTTTTCCCAACCAGTACGTCACCACTCACTGTGCTACGAAGAAATCTTTCTCTGTGGTTGTGATATACGATGTTTCGTATGCAAAAAAAAATCCACGCACACATTTGCTTGCATTCTCCCTAGACGAAGACAACTTGTTGTTAACATTTCACAGATGGGCAAACAGTTATTTATTTTATTGATCAAAAGATTTTGCTGCATTATGCAGCAGCGAAATCAAACTTTGAAGTGTCACAGAGCTTTTTTGGGGTTTGAATGAGAGGTTGGTTCAACAATTGAACCATGGTGAAGAATAAATAATTCGGCTAGCTGCTGCTATGAAGCTGTCGCCTTCGTCGTATACAAAACGGGAAAAAATGACAACTGGAGTAAAAATGGAACGTGAAATTCAGTTTCAAGTTTCAGTTTCAGTTTCAGCCTCATCTAATGAGGCTTTGGCAAAGGTTAGTTGGAATACCTATAACGATTGGCTATTTTCGATCTGGTATGACGGGAATTAGCGCATATGATGAGAAAACTTCTACCGTAGTCAGAAGTAGAGACAAAACAGTTCTGCCATCTCCACGTGTAAAAACGTTACCAAAACAACCAACTCTCGGAAAGCACGATAATCACCTAGCAGTCAGTCAGTGGCCTCATTTTCCGACTATTCAGCACTCTCTTTCCGCTGCCACCTTGTTATCGGTCATCATCATCATCGCTATTTCGGCAGTTCTCCGTTGTTCCTCTGTATGACACTGCACAAAATAATGAAAAAGAACTGCCTAAACAAAACCTCGCACAACAACAACAGCAACAGCCACCACCACAGCCACAGCCGACGAATAGTTTAATAATGCAATTAAGATGTTTTCACATCGCGGCACCAAATGAGAAACCATTTAGATTAATTTGAGCGCTTTCTTAATTAAAACTCATTCAAGCGCGCAAACGAACCGCCTGTCGGCCTTCCTGCCCGTCGCTGCCGCCTTTTGCTCACTCACATGTTGGATGGTTGATTCTCTCTCACACTCCTCCACCGTCTCACATTATTGGTGTGCTGTGTGGTGCTGTGCTGCACCTCTGCTGGCCTCGTGGTGTGCAGCAGTGCCGGAGGAAGCACTCAATCGAAGCACCCGAGTACCTAGTGCAGGCTGCCTTCTTTCTCTATTTGAGGATTCCGTCCGTCTCCTCTCGTAATCCGAGCTCCTAGCAAGCGTCCTTCATCATTCACTGTCAATAATTGTGTGTCTTCTTGTTCCTCGCCCATCGTAACTTTTCTTCGCACCACAAGCAAGCACACTCACACGTGTGCTTCGAGAGAGAGAGTGAGTGAGTGATGGAGGTGGTGCAGCAGCAGCAGCAGGGGTGGTGAGTCCGTTCGTTCTGTTCGAAACTTATCATCATCCTTCCAGTTGACTACCACCCTGACCTGGTGAACGCCATCGTCGTCGTAGTCGTCATTCCAATCTTTCATTAGGTCTCTGTGAAAAGATCCGAGTCATAGCGCAGCAATCTACGTCCCTTCCACCAGTTCAGCAGTCAGTTCGCAGCAGTAGGAGGGATGGGGATCTACGACGGATGATGGCATGGCATGGCATAGCGGCGAGAGATATAGATAGGGAGATAGGGATGTGTTCGGCGCGTTGTTGTCGGGGTAGCAAAAAATATGTGAAGCTCTTTGCTCCGCGCCGGTCGGTGCGGTGATGATGAGCGAGAGTAGCATCAGGCAAGGCAGGCAGACAAAGCAAAGCGCACAAGAACTCCGGTGTTCAGCGGTGTTCGGTGTGCTCTGGCTGGATGCCGCCCTGAGTCGAGTAGCGAGGGCTCCGGCACGGGGGGTTCACTGATGGACGGGTTGGGGCGTTTGGACGTTTTGTTACTTTCTAAATTTTGTTAAGTTTCTACTTAGCTTAGGGACCAAAAAACAAAAAGAAAAAAAAATCCGAAGGACAAAGGATCGGAAGATAAAAAGGTGATTTTTGGCGGTAATTTATACGTTTTAATAATTTGAATAAGTAATAAAGGCTCAGCTAGCCGATGCGGTAAAAGCGCGGATGCTCAGCAAGACCGTATTACGTTTTCGATTCCAGGCCGCTCCAAGATGTCCTCCAAGATTCCTTTTTGTAATGGAAATTTTCTGGGGAATAGAAGATCTTCATTACTGCTACACGATATACACATGCAAAATGGTCATTAACAGAGAAGGATCTCAGTTATTAACTGTGAAAGTGTAGAATGCAATGCTAAGAAACAGGTATTGTCATTAATTGGCCAAAAAGAAGAAGATGTTCAACCCTATACCTTCCGTTTTATGTACTTAAAACTTATAGAATGCACTCGACAAAGTTTGAAATCCGCCATGATAGTGCATTACATATCAGAGTCAAACACTAAAACTTAAGAATACAGGTCGGACTCATGTTCCTTCAAATATAAAATATCCAGAGACTCGATTATCTATGACTCGATTATCGATTATTATTATTATTAATTTCATGGAATTTCTGAAGAAAAAAGTGTGGCGTTCCTTAACAAATTTCTTCTGGGGTTTTCATAAAGTTCCGCTTGAAATTCTTCCAGAAATTTCTCCAGGAGTTCTTCTGGGGATTATTCGGTAGTTAATACGGAAACTCAGAAATTCCTTCTAGAATACTCGTGGAGTATCTATTTTTCCTAAGAGTGAGATTTTTCCTGGAATTCTTTCAACATATAAAAGAATTCTAGGAAGACTCAAGGAACTCTAAGAGGATTCCCAGAAGAAATTTCTGAGTTTCCGTATTAACTATTATAATAATTCCCAGAAGAACCTCTCGAGAGGTTTCTGGAAGGATTTCAAGGGAAACTTGCATACCTTCGCGCCCAGGTTCATCATCAACTTGCATACATGATGCTCTAGAACTACTTTGGGGTTTGCACAAGGGATCCCTTCTGGACATCCCCCAGGCAATCTTGTACTATTCCGCTCGGGTTATCTCTTGGAACTTGAAGAACAATTTTTGTCTGGATATCTAGAAGTTCTTGACTCCTGGGATTCCTACAGAAGTTCCGCTGCAAATAAATTTGAAGTTCTTTTCAAATTCTTCTAAAAGTTTTGACAGAGGTTTCTTGAAATGCTTCATCAGAAGTTGGAATGCCTCATTGAATTCATTCATTATGGATTTTACCCAAAAGATCTTTTTAAATTTTCTCCAAAAGTTCCATATGAGAGTCCCCGGGAGCTCCACCGGGGAATTTCAATTATATTCTTTACCTCGAGAAATTCTTTCTGGGATTTCTCCAGCAGTTCTTCGGGAGATGCCCCCCGGAATATTTCTGGAATTTTTTACCAGTTGCTTCTGGACTTCTACAAAGAATTACTTCTGGAATTCCGGGATTCCTCCAGGAATTTCTACAGGAGTTCCATCAGGGATTACTGCAAGAGTTTCTTCTAGTTCATGACCTAGTCCATGACTTCGTTTTTGAACTCCTATGCCAGACTCTCTCCGTTTAGGAATTTCTCCAGGATTTTCTACTGTGTTTCTTCCAAGAGTTCGTTCTGTAATTCTTCAGTAGCTCGTTCTAGGAATTCACGAAGAGTTCTTTCTCGGAACGTACTTAATTTTGATTACCGAGTTCACTATTTTTTTTTGACAAGGCTAGAACTGATGAACATCGAACTCTCAGCTTTTTCGACAGTTGTTCTACTGAACCTCAGTAAAATGGATTACTGAAACTACCGAGGTAGTACTGTTGTTCTAATATCGTTAAAAATGTACCGAACAGGCAATTCAGAAGTAAGTGTGAATTTTCAAGAAATTCATTTTGGAAATTCTCCAGGAATTCCTTGTAGAAATCCTTCAAAATTTATTTTCGGTAATCTTCCAGGAGTTCTTTTATTTCAAAATATCCTCAGAAGTTCTCAGAACTTTTTGATTTGTTTTAAATAAGTCTCCATGAGTTCCTTTGGGGAATACTCAAGGAACTCATCAGTACTCAGGAGTTCCTTTTGAAAATTTTAAAGGTATTTCTGTTAGAATCCTTCAGAAATTCTTTTTAGTAATCTTTCAGGATTTTTTTTTATATAAATCTTCCAGGAGTTCCTTGTGGGTATCTTCCAGGAGTTCTTTTAGGGATTCCTCTAATTTTTTTTCATAATTTCATCTTTGGAAACTTTCAGGATTTTTTTGGGAATTCTTTAGGAGTTCCTTCTGGGAATCTTCAAGAGTATTTTCTGGAAATTCTCCAGATGTACCTTACTGGAATCTTCCACAAGTAACTTATGAACTTCTTTCCAGGACATCCTTGTAGGAATCCTTCAGAAATTCTTTTTGGTAATCTTTCGAAAGTTTTTCATTGCTAAAAACTGGCTAAAAATCCTTCTGGAGTTCCTTGTAAGAAACCTTCAAGAGTTTTTTTTTCTGGAATTTTTAATGGAATACTTTTTGGTTTTCCCTTTGGAATTTTTCAGGATTTTTTAGATTTTCTTCTGGAGTTCGTTCTGGTAAGGCCCAAAGAGTTCCTTCTAAAAATTGTCAAGAGTTCCTTTTGAAAATTCAACAGGAATTTCTGTAGGAACCTTTCACAAATTGTATTTGGTAGTCTTCAATTAGTTTTTCTTTTATTTCTTTAATTCTTCCAGGAGTTACTTGCGGGAATCCTCCAGAAGTTGTTTTAGGCATTCCTCCAAAAGTTCTTTCTCGAGTTTCTTTTTGGAAAGTTTCAGGAGTGATTCAGGAGTTTCTTTTGGGAATCCTTAGGAGTGCTTCCTGGGAATTCTCCAGGATTTCTTTACTGTAATCTTCCTTCGGAAGTTTTTCCAAGAAATCCTTGTAGGAACCCTGTAGATATTCATTTTGGTATTATTCCGGGAAAATTTTATTTCTAAAAATACGCTACATGCTCCATGTGAGAATGTTCCAAGTGTTCGTTATGGAGTTCCTGGAAATTTTCAGGATTTCTCTAGGTATTCTCCAGAAGCTTCTTCTGCCAATCCTCACGGAGTTCCTTCCGAAAATCATCATAAGTTTCTCCTGAAAATTCTCGAGGAATTTCTGTTGGAATCCTGCAGAAGTTCTTCAGATTTTTTCTTATAGCAATCTTTCATGAGTTTCTTGTGGATATCCTCCAAGAATACTTTTAGGAATTCCTCCAAGATTGTTTTCTGGACTTTCTTTTAAAAAACTTTGAAGAGTTTTTTAGGAATTCTCCAGGAGTTCCTTCTGGGAATCATCAGGACTGCTTTCTAGGAATTCTCCAGAAGACCCTTCTGAAAATTCTACAGTAAGTTCTTGTAGGAATCAGGGATAGTATTCTCGGAATCTCGAAACAGTAGGAATTCTCGGAGGAATCCCAGGCTGAACTGAAGGAATTCCTAGAGAACTCTTCAGAAGGAGTTCATAAGGGAATGCGGGGAAATTTCCAGATGGAATTCCTGGAGTAATCTACAAATGTTTTTCCATGAGGAATTCCCAGAAGCACCACTAATGATGTTGCAAAAATGCTCAAACCAAATGGCTCGATTATCCGGGTGGTCCGTTTATCCTGGATGGATGTTGTTGTTGTTTGAACGAGATCGTTCGGAGATATAAAGCATGCACAAAAATTGCACTTTTAGAGGTCTTTATTTCGAAATGTTTTGGACGTTAACCAAACCAACGCAAACGCTCGAAGTTGGTCTCTTGTAGTTAGAGTTATATGTGTGCATCTAATGAAAGTACATCAATCATGCATAGATTAGTTTTGATAACCTTTTACTTGTTTTAGTCTTAAAAGCAGGACTACAGAACTTCCTAGGTAATCTAGAACATCACTATCATTCTTCAACTACGACATGAATGCACCTCTGGTGTAAAGTGTCGAAAATAAACAAACAAACAAACATTCTTCCAACTCCTTATTTATCAAAATACCTATATGTCAATTTTGATGTAGGGTAAAAACACTAGACTTCGCCCCCCCTCCCTAAAATTCTGCACTAATCTTCGCCACTTCATACATAAAAAATGGAATTTGTGTGGAGGGGGCGAAGACTAGAGCAGTGGTGAAGTCTAGTGCTTTTACCCTACTATTTTATATTCTAGTGGTAAAACCTGATAAGCATAACTAATTTAGTCTTGTAGAATGTACAATCGAAAGAACAACTAATCCTCTTGACTGTTTTTAATAGTGATTTATGATTTGGTCAGCTGGCAACACTGTTGAAGTGAAATCCTGTGTTTTTTTAACTAGAAAGCAACTTTGATTGCTCTGTTAAACGTCCATGTATCTGTAGAGCACCCATGATTGATTTAAAGTATCTTGGTGCAACACTGCTATAATACGAAAATACCATAATTCACAGCTTTTGTTGCAAGACATATGAATATTTATGCTGAGCATGGTTTAAGTGAGAACAAAGTGCCACTCACTATTCAATGTAGAAATCAATGATTTTGTCAGTTGGCAACATTGCTGAAGTGAATCAAAGCGAATAAGTTTATCGTTTTTCCTACTAGAAAGCCAAATATAACAAAGGTGTCTTGGTCCCAAAAGAGCAAGAATGAGTTTTCAATTGGTGTTTAATTATTCTTTTAATAGATGGCACCACTGTTTGAAGATGGTGAACAAATCTTAAACACTTAGAATTCATTACAGAATCAAATAAGTATATATGTTGAACAAGGTTTAAGTGAGCACCGAGTGAGACCTTTAGCTCTGAGAAATTCAGCTAATATTTTGGGGTGTCTGATTCACTTCCTATTCAAGCGATTCAGTTCTGATTCTCGAAGGCTCGTACTTTCAAACTCATTGAGATCGCGAGATAAAACTAGCTAAAATGCTCATTTTAACATGGTCTCTAGCGTCCTTCTGCATGCCAATGACCTTCTGAACAATTTTGCCGAAGACGCGAGATAGCAGTAGCTTAAAGTGTCCAATTTTTATGCTTATTAGCATCACCTATCGGCAGAATTGCGAACCAAATTACATGTCAGTGTAATACCAATGACCCTTTGAACATCTTTTACGAAGACTTGAACATTCTATCTCATCGAGAATGCTAATTGTTGAATGCTTGCTAGCGTTCCCTAGTGGCAAAATTGTGTACCAAACTGGTGATAACTTCAAGCCTAACTTTACCAAACACCGTATGTAACATTTGTAAACAAAATTGAGATTTTCACATGAGGTTCTAAATTTCGTTAAGGACCACTTGTATCACTCACCTTTGGGAATGATTTGTGAAAAAATACCCGGATTTTTCACTTTTCTGAAATGCTCAATGTATGAGTTGCTATGGGAACAGCAAATTTCCCCTTCGATTTTCTCCGTTTATAGATTTTGTTAGATACAGTATGCGGCAGGAAAAAATGCGAAAGTGTTTTTCAACTTCAAACCTCATTTTCGTCCATTTGACATTAACCAATCTATGTTTCAACGTTCCATGATCTATAATAGGCTAGTTTTCTGAAAAGGTTATTAAAAATTTTCACAATTTGGTCACTAACCTTTACAGGGCGGCGCCTGAAGATGAAGACAACCAGAATTTTCAAACCGCAGAAAATCGCACAGGTCGCTAAATTCCGCCTCTGATAAAACAAAATTCTTGATTTTCTCTACAATATCATCAAATATATGTACTTATTTCATCTGGTATGTGAAACTACATGGCTCTGGATCAGTGTGGTCTGGTTGTTCATCGAATTTGAGCTAATTTTGTTACTGTTATAGTCATTTTGTTTAATGACCATTGGGCGCGCAGTTTATTGATATCCGCTTATTAGGCCTACATTATCACATGTTAAACATCAAATATGTTCATTTTTATTTTTCAGTGCTAGAATATAGACATTGACTGATACACTATCATGAAAAAATAGTCATACATATCCCATATTTAGCGTGTAATAGTGCCTTGAACTTTTCGCATTTTTTCCTGCCGCACCCTGTACGGTGTTTGGTAAAGTTAGGCTTGACTTGGTCTGCCCTTGAGGGCCACTTCAGTTTCGTTCAACTTTCGAATTGCTACCTATTATCTCGTACCGGACCTGAAATATTGAGCTTAATTTGATTCTATATAATCAGTGTTCCCAGCAACGTAGGTAATATTGTGCTATAATGTGAAATTTAAATTGCCTGTCTATGTAAAACTTTTGAGTTTTTTTTTTAATCTTTACGATGAGTGTTGCCAGGATGGCATTATTGTGTCATTTTGGACGTCACTTAAGGTGGAGCACTGTAACATGTTATCAGTTTTATTTTTCTATTGCATGTTCAATTTTAACTTGTGAATATTCTCTAATTTTAATGTTCATTTATAGGGTTCTTCCATAACTCAGGAGAAAAATAGCCCTAGCAATCAAAGCAGTTGCTTACTTCAAGGTCATTTCTGACGATAAATGACCGCAAAACAGGCAAACGGCTCCTGCATTAAAACCCGATTCGGGATGACCAATTAGGATTAATTTTCCTAGACAAAATTAAGCTATGAACACAGAACAAAGACTGTTAACAAGAATGCAATCAGGCATACAAAACACAAACTCCAGGATGACAGATGGACCTAGAACAAATATGAAACCTCGTCATCATGTGCTCGTAAATTGTTGCCCATTAGGGTAGCAGGCAAAATTTTCTGATTAGTGTTGTATCAAATTTATGTATTATGTGTGTTTCAATTTGTGAAGTCGTGCATTATTGTACATTTGTAGTGTTCTGTTTTATTTTTTGTGGTTGGGCGCCAAGTGAAAAATATAAAAGAGCATTTGTAGGGGTCCATGTTTTTTTTTTTATCTGTATTAACGAGATTTTTAACCCTTGACTAGTTCATCTCGGGACCCACCCCGGATAAAAACCAACCATAGGGTGTTTGGTGAAAACCATTCATGCACCATACAGTGTACCAGCTACAATAATGTATATTGTAATGAAATGGTTCACTAAAAGCTTCGCACATTGTAGCTACTATACATTTACATTCGATTTTTATGTAACAATATATTATACTGTTTTTCTTACGTTTAAACCATTCACTTTTCCGAAACATTATTTTTCCGTGCATTAATTATTCAGTTTTTTGATGCAAAGGAAAGGAAAGAAAAAAGTGAATAAGTTGAAACATCAATTTAAAAGTAAAAAGAAAATCGCGTTAAGTACTGTTCCTTTGAATTCCACTAAGAATCAAAGGAACAGTACTTAACGCGATTTTTTTTTACTTACGGATATTCCCCTAACAAGCCCAGGTTAATATCATCATCATAAATTTAAAGTCAATAAAATGTTTAAATAAGTAGTAAACCAGATCTCTTAAGAACTGCAGATCCAAGACATATGGTGAACTAGGTATGTAGAGTGCGATGAGAGGAATACGATTGACGTACTTTATCGTGGAGCCATCTTTAACATATGGACTGGACTGAATACTGAAAGAAATTCTAATATAGGTTCGTCTGTGGGTTCGCTTTTTAACCTAACTTATACTTGAATCGAATTTGACAGTTTTCTCATGAGTTGTTATGTATTTCCCCGTGTATTTCAAACTTTGGTCAAACTGGAGCCTCACTATTGCAAAAACGGTTAAGCACGCTGTAATGATACTTATGTACCTCGTCACCCACTTCATGCAACTACATTAGTGGTCTAATAATACTTAGCGCGCTCGGCATAGTTCCATCATGCCGCTCAAAGTGTTGCCACAAATAATGCTTAGTTTGCGAAACCCAGTTATCTGGCTGGTGGGGCATGGGAGCCTAAGCTTCAACTGTTAATGCAATCAGAGACTACTCAGACCTCGACTCAGACTTAGACGTGGGCGATCCAATATGAAGGGTTATCCAAAACGCTCTGGAGAATTCCCAAAGCGCATTCTCATAATGCTAGTAAGCCTAAGATGCCATTAACAGGAGGAAAATGACAAGATAATATAACATTATATGGTTTATGTAATGTAAACCAATACAACATAACAAAAGAGAACCATTCCAAAACTATTTAATTAAATGTATAACCAGTTGTGAAACTACAATTGAAAACAATATATTCACGGTACATTTTATTGTTTGAAACCATATGTGTACCATACAATGTACGGTTTATTAAAACCCACGTATCAGTATTTATAACAATTCATTTACAATATAATGTATGGTTTTGCAAAAAAATATATATGGAGAAAAATATTTTTTTATATTGTTACGATACTTAACCACCCGTATAGTATATTGTAAAAATCTTATTTACAATATACTGTATTGGGTTCTACATTACATTTTATTATTTTTGTATTTTTATTTTTACAGTGGTGTCTATTGTAAAAATATGGTTTTAAATAGTACTGTTACAATACAACGTTCGATTTTTCTACTGTATTTTTTATTCGGGACGCTTTACTTCCCTTCCGAAGGAAGACTCCCATTTTGTGAGTTTGTCGGGAGTGGGATTCGATCCCAGGTCCTCAGCGTGATAGTCAAGTGTTCTAACCATCAGTGCTCTTGTTTCGTTTTCTATAAGAAAGAAATTTCTAAGAAAGCAAAACAAAAACTGTATCAAAATCGATACTTTATTGCCCTTCAATGGCAATTGAGTAATGCGACATGCACTACACTAAGGATACGGGTAATGTCACAATAGATCTAAAAACTGGTCGCAGTGACAGGCCCGAACAGGAATAAAAAAAAAACCATCACACCAGGTCCGCTCCACAAGGATGTGGAGGGGTCCATGTTATTTCTCGTAACATACATTGTTGGACATTTGAGTTGGTTATCTCGCATAAGATTTGAAACTTTGAGTTCTATTCTAACCCACAGGATCAGTGTTGCCAGCAATAAATTTATTGTGGTGTTGTAGTGTGAATTATTGGACTATGCTTAAAGTGATAGATTATGAAATTGCTAAAAAATTAAATTACTTATCTCGCATCGGATCTGTGAATTTACGTTTTTTAAACGTTTAATCAGTATTGCCTGCAGCAAAGTTTATTTTTGTTGAACTTTCGGATTTCCAATTTTCGTAACTGAGGTATTGAGCTTGGATGACAGCTTGTGTCACAATGTGGAATAATGGTTTGTACTGCAAGCGCTCTACAACTATGTTGGACATTCGAATGAATTTGCATGACCAGTGTTGCCAGCACCATAATTATTGTTATTTCATAAGGTGGAATATTTATCAGTACTTCAGGGCCACTACTTTTGTTGACCATTCGATCTATTTATCTTGCATTGGATATGATATTGTGATTTATTTTATCTTTCATGGCCAGCGTTGCCAGCTACTACAATAATTAGCCAAATATGCCACCTAACGTCCAAATAATCCTGATTGAACATTCGAATTCGATATTTTTTTCCAAACCCGTGATATCGATAAAGGTTTTATGTTATTTGAGCAGCGTTGCCAGAAGCAAAGACAATTTTCCAAACCAAACAAGCACAAACAGCCAAGGTATTTATGTAACGAGCATGAAACGAGCTCACCACTTCAGTCCCACATATGTACATCAAATAAATCAGGCCGAACGTTTCTATAGGTCCTAAGTGCAGATGAGAGGTTCTCTTTAAGTCTCCTCTCTTTCAATTATAACGTGCTTGTATTTATGAATTTTGATTTACTTCTTACGTCGGATGGTAGATTAAACAATCCTTTTCCGATCTACACATCACAAATTGTCAAAATGTCCACTGTGACACCGTAATAATCTAAACAGAATCGGAACAAAGAGAGCCTTTCTTTTGCAGATTACAATAATATTTATTGGAGTTAATTTAACTTTTTTTTCCTCAACATTTTTTAGGATTAGCAGGAATACCTCGACGTTATGTTTGTCACCAAATCTGCTCATCACTTGCAATAATCCCCATCGGCTAACCCCCCGTATCTCAATTTACCTCCAGTGCTGCAGCAGTGTTGCCTGTGTGCCAGTGTCCTGGTTGTCGTTGGTGCCATGCCGGTGCTATTTTCTGAGGGCTCCATAGGCAGTCACAGACAGTCACATACTCCTGTAGTAGTGCTTGGCCGCCCTAGGGGCTGCCTCACAAAAAAATGAACCTACCGTGCCGAAGAAACGTCGACGACGACGTCGTTTCTCGTTCGAAAGTTACGTCGTCGCCGTAGTTGTCTTTGGTTGGGGCACGGACGGTTGTTACAGTCGAACCTCCATGAGTCGATGTTCCTTGACTCGATATCGACTCATGGAGGTAAATTTTTCCATACTGAAAAATAATTTCTGGGTTACTATGATGGTCCCCCCAAAAAGCTGCCCAAAGGATTTTTGTTCCACTACTCGATATTTCCTTGAGTCGATGGTCCCTTCAATATCGACTCATGGAGGTTTTACTGTACAACAACCAGGCACAGGCACTAGGCACCATCGGGGTTCAGCCGGTCGATCGTTCCGAGAGAAGTGGCTCATAAACACATTTCTTTGTGCATGCTTTGATGCTTTTTAGTCGTTCCGTTCCTCGCTTGTTTGGTCGGTGTCGGTCCCGTCCGTCCGTCGTCGGATCGACGACGACGGTTGTTTGCCATCGCAGCAGCAGCTAGCAGCAATTCATGATGATGCGAGTGAAGCGAGTCAAGTCGAACCCCCGGTGGATGATGGTGGTGGTGGAAGAAGGTGGGAAGGAACGGGATGTGAAATATAAAAGTGTGTAGAGTGAGGTGTGGTTTGGTCGTAGGGGATGAGTTTCTGCTGGCATTGATGGGCCAGGCAGGAGGAGGAGCAGGAGGCCGCATTAGCAGTGATGGAAAACAGTGAGGAATGCAGCTGAGTAGACACAAACGCAAAGCTATCCTACTCGTGAACAACAGAAGCCAGAATATATTCGCACTTCCTTCACTCGCGAGCTAACGAAGCTGGTCGCACTCGTGATTGATTCGCGAAGCATCTCTGAACATTTTTCAGTTTCGTGAAAAAACGAATTTACACGGCCGACAGATTAACTTTTCAGGAACAATAAAGCACAAAACACTACTATCTGATGGATATTACTTGTTTTGCTATTAAAATCGCACTAAAATGCAATTTCTGCATCTCCACTTGTTCTTCGCGAATAAAAATTCATGAGTGTTTTTGTTTTTGTTTTGCTTCATACTCGTGAAGCAAGCGGGTGCGAATAAACTCACACACGGCTTACTCTCGGCACCGTGAGTAAACCGTTTGTTGCTTTTACACTCGCGAGTTGATTCACGATGAGAGTGTTTCCATCTCTGCGCATTAGCAATGAACATCACAGCTAGCGGTACAGAAAGCCGTGTGCTTTGCTGTGATGGTGGTGCTTCGGTGTCTCGGTGCTCGATGCTCGGAGTCCGGGTCCCGGCTCGACACAGCACGTTCGGCACAGTGGGATTAAGGCGCAGGTGAAAAGGGCAATAATAAAAAGATAAAGATTGCGTAGATTTAGGTTTTGATCTGTGCTCAAATTGGCTTTACGTAGGGTACCGAGCCACTTGGGCTGTGGCTGGTATTTTGAGCAGTTTTCCGCTTCAACTCAGTCAATCCGAAACCAATTGACTTGAAATTTTGTACACAACTACATACGATAAATATCTCAATTAGTTATAGCAGAAAAGTGCCAGAAATAAGAGCCCTGCAAAGCTGTTTCCACTTCTCTAGTAGAACATTTTTGGAAAGTGAAAATTTTGTCTGTTCCGATCATTTTTGTCTATCCCCATGACAAAGTTCAATAATTCTACACGCGATTCGATCCCACTATGCGCTGGCTGTTCTGTGCCGTGTGCTTCTTCGACCGACCGGCACCGACACCGGAGCTCTCTAGTCGTCCGTCGAGCGATGAACACAGTCCGCCGGGCCGGGACACACAGAGCAGCAGCACCACATTAGTCGATCGAAGCCGGAGCGAACCGAGCATCCACAGCACAGAGCACATCGAGTTTTGTGTGTACTTTCCACGTCCGTCCCTCCCCTTGGCTCATATAATACCTTCACTCTGTTGGTTGGTACTCTTGACAAGGGGGCAGACCGTTCGTTCGTTCGTCCGTCCCGTAGGTCGTCGGTGTTCGAATCGAGTCACCAGAGATTTTTTTTTGTCGCCCCTGCTCTTGCCTACTGCCATCATTCCTCGCAGTTTGTTAGCTAGAAGCAGTGCCTACTTGGGTTGTTAGCTCGATCGAATTGCTCCTCGTTCGTTCGTTCGTTCGCTCACTCACTCACTCACTTACTCATTTCGCTTGATGACGGTACGGTGGTGCACGAGGTTAGGCAAGTTTTCAGAATATGCGCGCGATAACTCTCCGTTGTTTGCGCGAGCTCTTCGTCGTCGTCGTCGCCGACGACGTTCCCCTTCTGCCTGCGATGCGGTGGTAATTCCCGTACCACAGTGGTTACGTTTTTTACAGAAAAGTGGTCATAAATTGTAGACCAATAACGAAACATCAGGTATCAGTAGGTCGGCTCCAGAGGCACGTTCTCCTCCATTTGGGAAATTTGTGCCATTATCGAACCATGCTTTGTGCTTTTGTACGTCATAATTACAGATTGTCACCATAATTTGAATTTACTCAAATAGTTGAGCTTTCTGAACATCGTTTGAACATGGCCTTTTACTACATGCATGCACTGCAGCTGTCAAAAGAAACCTTTATAGCGAAATGCTGAAGATTTCAGATACCGATACCGGAAGCTTGTACCTCCGCGTAGACTTCTCCGGATGATTATTCGGAAAGCAAGTTGAATCCAGAAGGACTCTGTATAACTGGTCTAAAGCTACAAAAGGAGAGTTCCTAAATCAAAAAGATATTTTCGGCAAGCCGACGGTTCTGATAAGGTGCCGAAAATTCTGTCTGAAACTCTTTTAGAAATATCTCTCCGATCGATTTCTCTTGGAGTTTTTCACATGGATCTTTCAGGAATTCACTACTCATTTTGAATACCGTGTGTATTTTTTTTTTACGAAACTTACTTGGGGCTGTCCATTTATTATGTAAAGCAATTCTCACCATTTTTCAACTCCATTTCCCCCCTTGTAAGATTTTCTTGTATGAGAACTCATATAATTTTGTATGGCGCGTAAGATTTATCAAAGAAGGACTCGGTTAGGTTGGTGCTTCGACTCCAGTTTGAATTTTTATTCCACAGAATCGTAACTTATTCTGTGGCCTAGTTCGTTAAAGCGCCGGACTAGCGATACGGAGTCGTGGGTTCGCATCCCACCAAAACAGTCTCTCAATTTGTCAATGAATCGTACTTTGCCTAAAAATACTTCAAGTTTTAGTTCAACTTCTCGTCCCAGTATCAACAAAATCTCGTGCCAGTATCAAAAAATGCAAAATGTGCTTTTTCCCAGACATGCCTTCAGGGACTCGTCCAGGAATATTTGGGTGCCGTTCATAAACCACGTGAACTTTAAGAGAGAGCGAGGGTCCGGCCAAAGATTATGCTCCACACAAATTTTCAAATTTTTGTATGAATGATAGTTTACTAGAAAGGAGATACTAGGATGAATATGGTCTACGTTGCTGATTACTACAGAATTACTACAGAAATTTATTCTGAGGTTTAGCGGTAGATTTCCTGCAGTGATTCCTTAAGAAGTTTTTGCCACCAGTTTTCCAGGGAATTACTAAAAAAAAATCTCATTTGAAACCCCTACGGAATTCGCGTTGGGATTCCCCCAGATTTTTTTTCGGTGGTTCCTCCAGAAATTTCTTCTTGTGTTCCTCCAAGATTTCCTGTGAGAATTCCTCCAGGAGTTTTTCGAAGGTTTTTATATGAATTCATCAGATATGTCCCTGAGATTTTTTCCAGACGCTCTTCCTTTGGTACTTCCAGAAGAATTTCTTGAGATTCCTGCTAGGATTCCTCAAGAAATTCTTATTGACGTTCTTGCAGAACTTTTACAAAGAACTTCCTGTCCTAGAATTACTCCGTGGATTCATCCTATAATTTACCTAGCGATTATCCTAGGAATTCTTTCAGAGTTATCTCGTGTCATTCCTTTAGGAATATCTGCAGATATTCATCCAGATATTCTACCGGGGACTCATCAACAGATTTCTCCGGGATCCCTCTAGGCATTTCTTTAAAAAATCTAGATAATTTATCTCAGGGAATTTCTCCAGAATTCCTCTATATATTTTCCTATAGGGTTCTTCAATAGATTTCTCAGGGGTTCCTCTTGAGATTCCTTCAGTATTTCCTCGTGGTATTCTTACAGGAATATCTCTTGCTATTGCTTAAGGAATTTCTCTTGTGAATTGTTCCGGATTTTCTGTAGTTGTTCTCCTAGAATTTTTTTGTTGGGAATTTTCCTAAATTTAATGCTAGATCGGATTTCTGCAGGAATCATTCCAACTAATTCCTCAGAACTTTTTTCAGGAGTTCCTCCATTGATTTCTCTAAAAAAAATTGCTGGAATCCTAACATCGATTTCTTCAAGGATTTCAACAGGATTTTCTCCTTCAGGAATGCCTGTAGAGTTTTGTCCTCGAGTATTTTCTACACGAATTCTTCCAAGGATTCCTCCGGAAATTTGAACAGGAATTTTACCAGGGATTTCTCCAGTGATTCTTGGAATTTTTAATAGATTTCTCAAGGGTTTTTTTTTAACAGAGATACCTCCAAAGATTTTTTCAGGGAATAGAAATTGTGCTCACTTATGTAATAAGCATGTTTTTCCGTTAATGGCGAAACCTCTTCCACGCGGCAACAGAATGTTTTTGGTGTCTGCTGTCTTCTGTAGACAACAATTACTATAAGCTGCGATAAGGCTGTGTTCCGGCTGGGAAATTATGACGAGAAGAAGGTAAATATTTATTAGTTTTGCTGTAAAATTCAAAACAATACCATTTCTCATACCAAAGCGCTGAATATATTCACTTTAAAAATCCCATTATTTTCTTACAAAGCAAACTACCCCAAATCGCCCTCTCCATAGTCTCCAGCCATCTCCGGCACCCATCACTCGCTCTTATTATGTTTGACGAACTCAGAAACATTTTTATGAGCAAAGAATTAAAAAATGTCACGATTCTATCAGGTACCCGATTTTGTAAGCTCAAAATGCTACCAAGGGCTGACAAAATCGGGTCCATACTGTATCTGGACCACTGTGTGTCGGGGGTTTCCAGAAGTTTCTTCTAAATATCTCTTGAGTTGAGTGACTGAATCTAAATAAGTCAAAACGATATTTTCAGCTCTACTTAGGATGGCATACGTAATCCTTCGTAAGAAAGTTCCGGAGAGAAATCGGAAGAAATCCTGGTGGAATCCCGTATGGAACAGCAGGATTAGATATTATTATTATTATTAATTTTATTTTTTATATCAACTTTAAATTTTGAAAGAGCGAAACCCCTCTTGAAAGAGGTAAAGCAAATTGAGTAAATTAAATCTTTCTCAAAGAGGCCTTTTCAAAAACATTATAATAAAAACATAATACTTACGATTCAAACGGCAGTGAACCATAACAGAGCAACAAGCTTGAGAAAGGACAGCATACCAAATCGAAAAATATGTCTCCATAAATCCTAGGGGTCGAGAGAGTCATCAAAAATGAATCTTCAAGGTTTAAAACGAAGAATACAAAAAAAACACCAAAACAAAACAGGCAATCTCATTTAGAAATTGGAATAAAAGATTCATTATATATTCGTTTTTAGGCCCAAAATAAGATTAGCTATTGCAGAGATGAACTTCGGATGAATAAACTGAGGTTTCTCGAAAAAGTTCTAGGAGAAATATCGGGGGAAATTTGAAGGGAATGGCGGAAAGAACTGAGAAACTTTTGAGAGGAATTCCCGGAGGAACCATGGAGATATCCCACGAAGAACTACAAGAAAAATCTCAGCAAATTCTTCAGAAGTAATCTCTGGCAAAACTTTTGCAAAGAATTCTCGTAATAAATCCTGTCGAAAAGCTATCCCGGAAAATTCATTAAGAGGGAATTTTGAAAAAAAAAAACCTTAGGATTTCCGAAAACAATCCACCGAGAAACGCTGGAAACAGTACGAGGAAAATCTATGGAAGGAATCTCGGGAGGTTCTTCAGCAGAAGCCCAGCTCCTGCAGAGTAAGTGGAACTCCGCTAGAAATTTCAGGATTAACTATCGGAAATCAGCACCAACATTTCAAAAAGGCGTAACTACACCTTCTTGTGGTAGATCGTATTTCTTACCTGCAATATACAAACTGTTGCGAAAGGGGCAAGAGGGACACATCCACTGGGCTGTTGGCAGCACTATCAAGACACTCGTTTGTGCAGCTTTAAATTCAATAGAGTTTATTAATTAAATAGGTACATATTTGTAAGAATTGCATGTAGCTCACACTTTTCGGTGTACTTGTAAAATATGCACACAACCGCTGCTTGCCCGATACAACTTTATAGTTGGAATTCTACTGCAAGCAACATAGTAGTTTCAAAGGTTTAGCATAGTTATAACATTTTACCTAATCACAGGACAGTAATAGAATAATTGCAAATTCACAGCTATAGAATCTGGCGATTCTAACCTAATTTAAGCGAGAAATTATATAAGAATTTTGATGAGGATTTTAATTTAGGTAGAGTATAACAAATGCTTACTGTATCGCACGAACTAGTTTTTAGAATTCACTTTAGGGTTTTCCAATTGTAGGGTAACGAATTCAAATTAGATTAACAAATCAATCGTAGATTCCCAGAACTTGCTCCTGCTGATGTTCTCCGCATGTAGATTTTCTATTGTCCTCGACTTCACCAGCCTTTGACAACTCATCGCCGTCATTAAGCAACGGCGACACTTCAGATGTTTGGCCAGCAGCAGTATGGCCAGCGGTAACACAAACCACCGCCATTATTGTAGACAAAAAAGCATTATCCTGCGTGATAGTTGCTATAGAAATAGTGGGAAGGATAAAATACGATCCTTAGTTTTGCGGAAAGGTGATGTTTCCAAAAGGAGTTTCGTCCTTTTCAAATGTTGGCACCCAAATACCGAGAGGAACATTGAAAAATCCCAGAAGGAATTCTGGTAGGAAATCTGGGAGAGCCCTCGGTCGGTATCTTGGAAGAAACGTCTAGGAAACGTCCTTAGATGAATTTAAGGAATTACTCCGGAAAGAATTGCGGGAAGAATTCTTTAAGAAACTGTAAGGGTTTGAAAAATACAAAAACTTATCTTGGACTGAATTCTTAAAAAAACCTCAGTGGAATTTTGGAACAAATTCTTGTAGTTTAAGTAAATCTTTTAACAAATCTCTGTAGGAAATCCTATTCCGGATTCCCCGAATGAGTTCTCGTGATCACAGGTTTACATTACTGCCAGTAGCAACCTCGAGGGTTAACTACTTAGAACTTATCATAAAAACTACTTTTGCTCATACCATATAGTATGTTGAGAAAGTTGTACTGTAGTAAACTCGTTTACATTCATAAGAACTTATTCCACTAATAGTATTTACAAACAAAAAAGTAGTAAACTAAAAATTACTAGTTTTTATTCATTTGACCCAAAGTGTTAGGAACGGAAAACTCTGTTGAACAACTCTGCAAAGTATTACAACTCAGAAGGTAGGTATTCTACCCTTTTTATTTTTGTTAGTTGCCAAAAATATGAAAGGCAATCTGCATAACTGGCTACCCGGTAACGACATCCGGAGCATAAGTTAAACATTTTTGAAATTCAAAAATATCGAGCCGAAAATGGCATATGTTTACGTGCTTTGAGCTGGAAATGCGCATAGGTATACATACTGCTAAAAAATGTTTTATCTTATAATTTGTAACGAAATGACCCCGTCATATCGCACACAGTTTTTCTATCAGTTTTCAAATTTAGAGCTTGCCCTCAGTATGAAGCTTGCGTTCAACATTCCGTACAAGAAATTGTTTAATGTAAAATTCAGTGAAATGTATTAGAAATTTACATGTCACATTTGTTTACGTCTGTTGTAATTTACGATTTTTTTCGCTGTGTACATTTTAAGAGAAGCATACAACACAAAGTAATACAATTTGGAAACAAATTTTTAAAATTTCAAATTGTATAATTTCGCTCATGCTTTTAGACAATATGTGTGACTGATGCTTACATAAAATGGGATTTTAGCAACGATTGGGATTACATTAATTTATGAAATTTATACAAAGTTAAATTGTTCCGATTTTTGGCCTCTAGCCGGTACCACTGTGCGTCCGTCCATTCCAACCGCGCGCGCGGGGATGGTAACGAGCGAGCAAGCGATTCGAACGTCAGTTCAATTTTTCAGAGTATTATAAAATAAATATATGGCGTACATGCCGCGTGTCAAGCTCTCCCGGTTCGGTGTTCGGTCGATTCAGCCGGTCGGTCGGGGGGTATAAAAGAGAATATTTTAGTGCTTCTCGACCGGGGAACGTCCGGCTGTTCTTCTTGTGTCCCGGTCCCTTTGGGATTCCGTCCGGCTTGCTAGTTGGTTGACTGTGAAGGCAAACAGGCCAGCAGCAGCAGCAAGCAGCTAGGCACAAAAGATTGTATATGCGAATGCGATTGCCGTCGACGATGACGGCGACGACGACGACTTTTTGGGTGGTGAATTTGTGAAGAGGGAAACGTCGTTTCATTCTCGTCGTCCGTCGTTTTGAGTATTGTGTGTATTCTCGACGGACTCGACGACTGCAGCTGAACTGAACTGAAAGGCGAGGGCCCGGCCAAGAGAGCTTTGCTTCGTTCGTTTGTTCGTAGCTGGCAGAAATTCTGTGTGTACAATGTCAGGGATTTTGTAGGGGATTTTTAATTTGACAGGGTTTAGATAAAAAATGATCGAATGACAGTAACTTATTTCGAGACAGAGAGACTGGGCGACGGGAAACGAACAAATGGATGGACGAACGACGGTGGTGTCTTGTAGCGATGCGCGTTGTGCTGGATGGCTGCATGGCACGTTCGTTCGGCAGCGGTGCATATTTCTCGTTATAATTACATGGAAGGTGACTAGAGACGGAGGGCTGGGTTTCCGGTTTTCAGGATCGAGGAGAATTTGTCAAATTGTGGAACAATGCTGGTGGTGGCGAATGTTTACTTTGAAATCTAATTAATTTTCCTTGCGGGAAGGAAACTATAAGCCTATCATTTATCACATGGTTTGATATTTTATTCTTATTTATATTCAGAATATTTGTTTTATTGTTTAAAGAATCTAATTTTGTTCAAGTAAAATATTCAAAATAATGCTTTGGAAGCTTTTTACTTCTTGATTGGCTAATCAAAGTCGTTACTACAATATCATCAGACCAGCTTCAATTACATAGAAACAAGAAAAATAATCGAAAACTTTGAGTTTTGCTTCGACTCACAGAAATTTAGTTTTCTTTCTGTCAGCGATGGAACAATGGATGGATGCACATGAATTGGTGAGCTCGTTTCATGTTATTTTGTTCTGAAATTCAAATGCAAAATTTAAAGACAATATCTATTCAGATATTCGATTCGTAGAAATGATTTTTTTTGCATGTTCATAACAAACACTCTAAATACAGTCCGTCACAACATGTGTCGGATTAGGTAATATTTATTTATTTTTTTTAATAAATAAAAAAACTGTTCATAACAGATAAGAGACAAGTGATAGTTTGATACAGGACAGTCATTTTGTAAATAACTATATTTTTTTATCATCAATGCTGGATTGAAGAACAATTTTCAAATTTGTATTTATAGAAAATCCAAGAAATACAAAGGAAAACAAACAAGTCAATCCAATCCAAACGGAGCACCACCGGCTACGATGCAAAAGCATTCCCAAACCCAAACAGGCCAAGTAAAGGAACACAAAAGTGTACCATGTGGGATGCTGCAGCGTACCGCCTTCTCACATAATGGGTTCAACGGCAACAAGATGCTCCTCATTCTTGTTGTCATCATAACGAGCTATGTAGAGTAGCAGCAGCAATCAGCAAACCGGCACTCTTGCCGTGTTGTCGTTGTCATCGTTTGTTTCGTAAAACTACTGAACTTCGGTAGCGTAGCAGCAGCAGCAGCAGCAGCAGCAGCAGCACCACATGCCTCACATTTTCGTTCCTTCACAAAAGTGCACCTGATCATTGCCTTCATCAGCGCCCTGGTTCAAGCCATGTATTCTGCGTTCTGTGTTTGTTACTTAGTTGCAAACGATGAGGATGTCCCTGCTGTGGAATGAGACACAGGTACAAAATTACCGATGATGAAGAATAGGAAGAAGCAGACAACATACAAATAGGAACGTTGAAATCACAATTATGATGATGTTGCATCTATCCCGTTCACAATTGCAGATGCAATATTTGTTCAAAGTAATTCAAATGTGATCAATCAATTAAATAAACTTCTTGTTATTCTTCTTCCTGGTGCTATGTTTCCACTGGAACTTGGTTTGAACTGTCTCTCCTAAGCTTAGTGTTCTTTGAGTCCTTTGACTGTTATTACATGAAAGGATTTCTTTGCTTGCCATTGCATGAATTTGTGTATTGTGTGGAAAGCATGATGATGCCTTTATCTAAGAAGTCGAGAAAGTTTCTTCACAGATTGCGTCATATTTATTTCAGAAATATTTCCTTGGACTTTGAAGAATATTCTTCCACGATTTTGCTCCAATATTGCTAGTAATGAATTCGATCCCCCCAACAGGCGCAATGAATGTGGTGCGCCCTTTTTGTGACAAACTAGTCCGTAGAAAGCTTGACTAATAATGTGATTTTCATTATTCAATATGTTGGATCATACTGTTGAAAGGAGATTTTGTTTGCGCGAATTTTGCGTAAGTGTCTCTATTTGCGGATTCGCCACACTCTCTTTTGGCTCTTTATACAGCGGTATGTTGAATTCATAGTGGTAACATAATTGATCATTACTTTCTGATTGCTTATGGAGTGTAGGCTTATCTGTTGATGTTTCATGGCCTTCTTCCATGGATTCTAACAAGATAGCAAGCTTTTGAAAGTAGTAGGGCTAGAGTCACAATCCGTCAAAAACATCACCAAACTATTCGAAAACCATCATCCGCCCTCCTTCTATGTTAGGATTCCCAGAAGAAGGTTTAAAACAAACCGAAACCGTCGGAAGTTAGGGCAAACTTGTTTTCGCTGCTGTCACCGACTGCAAAAGCCGAGAGAAATCCAATTGATTATTACTGTTGAATGGAATTCCATACATACATTGCCCGTTCAAGAAGTGGTGTACTGCGCAGATGATGGTTTTGTGACTGTAAAAATCAACGGAATCTTTATATGTAGCTGCTACGCAGCCTCAAGATGGACAATAGAGCGGTATAACCAAATGCTAGGCAAAATAACGGAGAAGTAAATCGATAGAAGGGGGGTGGAAGCTCAGGTAAAATATTATCTCCTGGGCGCCCATTAAAAACACCACCCCCGGCGAAGACTGGCGCTCGAGCCTAGCTATTTAGCACTGTAGTTGGAGGAAATGCCAATGCAGAACCCGTAGCTTCCGGGAAGGTAAGCCCAGCTCCCTGGGTTAGTGGGTTGGTGTCAGGCCCTGCGAGCCAGCCGTAAAAAAGACTAGCACCGGAAAATCAACAAGAGAAGAATGCGAACCGATACCAATGGCGACGACCACAGCGACGAAAAGGGACTTGCGATTGGAAGCTCGGTACGTGGAACTGCAGATCTCTCAACTTCATCGGGAGCACCCGCATACTCGCCGATATACTGAAGGACCGCGGGTTCGGAATCGTAGCGCTGCAGGAGGTGTGTTGGACAGGATCTATGGTGCGAACGTTTAGAGGTAATCATACCATCTACCAGAGTTGCGGCAACACACGTGAGCTGGGAACAGCTTTTATAGTGATGGGCGACATGCAGAGGCGCGTGATCGGTTGGTGGCCGATCGACGAAAGAATGTGCAGGTTGAGGATCAAGGGCCGATTCTTCAACATTAGCATAATAAACGTGCACAGCCCTCACTCCGGAAGCACTGATGATGACAAAGACGCATTTTACGCGCAGCTCGAACGCGAGTACGACCGCTGCCCAAACCACGACGTCAAGATCATCATAGGGGATCTAAACGCTCAGGTAGGCCAGGAGGAGGAATTCAGACCGACGATTGGAAAGTTCAGCGCCCACCAGCTGACGAACGAAAATGGCCTACGCCTCATCGATTTCGCCGCCTCCAAGAACATGGCCATTCGTAGCACCTTCTTCCAGCACAGCCTCCCGTATCGTTACACCTGGAGATCACCACAACAAACGGAATCGCAAATCGACCACGTTCTGATTGATGGACGGCACTTCTCCGACATTATCGACGTCAGGACCTATCGTGGCGCTAATATCGACTCTGATCACTACCTGGTGATGGTTAAACTGCGCCCAAAACTCTCCGTTATTAATAACGTACATTACCGGCGGCCGCCCCGGTACGATCTAGAGCGACTGAAGCAACCGAATGTCGCCACCGCATACGCGCAGAATCTCGAGGCAGCGTTGCCGGACGAGGGTGTGCTCGATGTGGCCCCTCTAGAGGACTGCTGGAGTACAGTCAAAGCAGCCATCAACAACGCAGCCGAGAGCACTATCGGGTACGTAGAACGGAGTCGACGAAACGATTGGTTCGACGAGGAGTGCAGAGCGGTTCTGGAGGAGAAGGATGCAGCGCGGGCGGTAATGCTGCAGCATGGAACCCGACAGAATGTGGAGCGATACAGACAGAAGCGGAAGCAGCAGACCCGTCTCTTCCGGGAGAAAAAGCGCCGCCTGGAAGAAGCGGAGTGCGAGGAAATGGAACTGCTGTGCCATTCACAGGAAACACGGAAGTTCTATCAGAAGCTCAACGCATCCCGCAAAGGCTACGTGCCGCAAGCCGAAATCTGCAAGGATAAGGACGGGAGCCTCCTGACGGACAAACGTGAGGTGATCGAAAGGTGGAAGCAGCACTTCGATGAGCACCTGAATGGCGAAGAGAATGTAGGCACGGAGGACCAAGGCAGCGGAGGAAATGACTATGTTGGTGCAGCAGAGGACGGGAACGAACCAACTCCCACGCTGAGGGAAGTTAAGGATGCCATCCACCAGCTCAAAAACAACAAAGCGGCTGGTAAGGACGGTATCGCAGCAGGACTCATCAAGATGGGCCCGGAAAAGTTGGCCACCTGTCTGCACCAGTTAGTAGTCAAGATCTGGGAAACCGAACAGCTACCGGAGGAGTGGAAGGAAGGGATAATCTGTCCCATCCACAAGAAAGGCGACAAGTTAATGTGTGAGAACTTTCGAGCGATCACCATTTTGAATGCCGCCTACAAAGTGCTATCCCAGATCATCTTCCGTCGTCTCTCACCTAAAGTAAATGAGTTCGTGGGAAGTTACCAAGCCGGTTTCATCGACGGCCGGTCGACAACGGACCAGATCTTCACCGTACGGCAAGTCCTCCAGAAATGCCGTGAATACCAGGTCCCAACGCACCACCTGTTCATCGACTTCAAAGCGGCATACGACAGTATCAACCGCACAGAGCTATGGAAAATCATGGACGAGAACAGCTTTCCCGGGAAGCTGACTAGACTGATAAGAGCAACGATGGACGGTGTGCAGAACAGCGTAAGGATTTCGGGTGAACTATCCAGTTCATTTGAATCTCGACGGGGACTACGACAAGGTGATGGACTTTCCTGCCTACTATTCAACATCGCCCTGGAAGGTGTTATGCGACGAGCCGGGCTCAACAGCCGGGGTACGATCTTCATGAAATCCAGCCAATTTGTTTGTTTTGCGGATGACATGGATATTATTGCTAGAACATTTGGAACGGTGGCAGAACAGTACACCCGCCTGAAACGTGAAGCAGCAAAGGTCGGACTGGTGGTGAATGCGGCTAAGACAAAGTACATGCTGGTAGGTGGGACTGAGCGCGACAGGACAAGCCTTGGCAGCAATGTTACGATAGACGGGTATATTTTCGAGGTGGTAGAGGAATTCGTCTACCTCGGTTCCTTGCTAACGGCTGACAATAACGTGAGCCGTGAAATACGAAGGCGCATCATCAGTGGAAGTCGTGCCTACTATGGGCTCCAGAAGAAACTGCGGTCAAAAAAGATTCACCCCCGCACCAAATGTACCATGTACATGACGTTAATAAGACCGGTGGTTCTCTACGGGCACGAGACGTGGACGATGCTCGAGGAGGACCTGCAAGCACTCGGAGTTTTCGAGCGACGGGTGCTAAGGACGATCTTCGGCGGCGTGCAGGAGAACGGTGTGTGGCGGAGAAGGATGAACCACGAGCTCGCTGCACTTTACGGCGAACCCAGCATCCAGAAAGTGGCTAAAGCCGGAAGGATACGATGGGCAGGGCATGTTGCAAGAATGCCGGACAACAACCCTGCAAAGTTGGTGTTTGCTAACCATCCGGTTGGTACAAGAAGGCGTGGAGCGCAGAGAGCACGATGGGCGGACCAGGTGGAGCGTGATCTGGCGAGTGCTGGGCGTGACCGAGGATGGAGAGCGGCAGCCACAAACCGAGTATTGTGGCGTACTATTGTTGATTATGTCTTGTCTTAATGATGTGGAACAAATAAATGTATGTATGTAAATCGATAGAAGACTAGTCGTCATAGCCGGCGATTTCAACGTTTGGGTAGAATGGAGCAGTCGTCTCACAAACTCAAGAGAAAGCATGCTACTGAAGGTTCTGGCCAAGCTAAACATAGACATCGCCAACAAGGTAGCATCAGTACGTATCGTAGGGATGGTCGAGCGAGAGTCTATCATCTACGTTACTTTTTGCAGTCTTGTGCTGATGAGAGCGATAAAATGGAGAGAAGGTGAAGAATACACTCGCAGCGACCATCAAGCCATCCGGTACCACATTGGAGGCAGGACTCACTTAGAATCAAGTGGAATACAGCGAACCTCAACAAGGGAGTGTTTGTGGAGTGTTTTAAGAGTTGGGCGCGGTAGCGAAAGCCTTGCCAACCGAGTGAACCCCAGGCCCGGACGGAATACCAAACGTGGCCCTAAAAACAACAATCCATGAAAACCTTGATATGTTCAGGAGCACATTACAAAAGTGTACACAGGAGGGTAATTCCCATGACATATTGAAGCGGTAGAAGTCATTGCTGCTACCAAAGTCAGGTAAACCTCCCGAAGATCCATCAGCGTATAGATAAAAAGAGAGTGGTCCTAATTAGGCTCACAAAGAACACAGAGAACGAAACCGGTCTGTCAGAGATGCACTCCGGATTTCGAAAAGGCAGGTCTACAGGAGAGGCCATCAGAGCTGTTGTGGATGCTAGGAAGATGGCGCAGAAGTAACAGAAGAGAAGAAACTGCGCTGTGATCATTCTGGATGTCAAAAATGCCTTCAATAGAGCATGCTGGGTAGCAATCGCCGACTCATCAATCACTACACTATACATGTTAAGGGTGCCTGAGTATCTGTGCCAGATCATGATAAGGTACTTTCAGAATCGCACACTTACATATGAAACAGACGACGGGAAAAGGAGAACACTCGACCCTCTGGAATGCCGATAGGGTTCTAAAGCTGAGCCTTCCCAGAGGAGTAAAGATTGTTGGCTTTGCAGACGTTGTGATGTTGCTAGTGATCGGTGCGAGTCATGAGAAAAGGTCGAAGTTTTGGCCGCGGAAGCAGTAGACGCTGTCGAAGGCTGGATGCGCGGGAAGAAGCTTTCGTTAGCTCACCCCAAGACCGAGCTGGTGATTGTCAGTAACCGGAGGACAGTGCAGTATGCAGATATCTCTGATGCTCTGAAAACTTCTCTCCACTATGTGTATGAATCAAATGGGAAAATTCTGATGTTTATAGACTTCTGTTGATATACCATTTCAAATTCAAACCATATTTCTCATCTTCAGCATAGTTCGGATGATACAGGATGCCTCTATGATGTGTATACATGTATCACATGATTCAACTGATCTTCTATGACTACCAAAACGCAATATACCAAGTTTGAAATGCACCCGATGCGTTATTACGGGTGTTGATATAAAGGCCTTAACTCCAGAATGATTTGGATGGCCTAAAGTATCGCCATTGATGTGCAGTTAGTCTTTCATATTCTGATTTACATGTATGGATCTAATGAAATCAGTTCTGACATGCATACATTTGTTTGATATACTATTACAGGTATACTGCCCTTCTAAGCATATCTGTCCCATGTTGTTTTGTATTCTTACCGTGTTTTTCTCAGTAGCAGAGCCATTTGAAGTTAATTTAATATTTTTTTTCATTTTGCATCACAAATAAATATTCCACGATAACGTCAAGCATCCTTCTGACATTGATTTTTGGTTGTCAGTCACTTAAGTTAGAGCGGTGGGACAGTATGCGTAGAAAAACAACATGGTACAGATATGCTTAGAACGGCAGTATAGGCCTTTCAATCAGAACTCCAAAGCTATTTTAAGTTGCCTAGAACATCACTAGGTCATGACTACCTTCATTTAATGCTTTGAAATGTATATTTGAATGTAATTCATCAAGTGATTTAAAAAGTAAACACAACTATTTGTATTCAGTAGACAAAGTTCAAAACTTCTGGACGTTATGGAATGGATAACCTGGAGGTCTATGTTACAGCTGTAAAGGGACAAAAGGCATTTCTATCTAACAGCCCCAACCTAAACAAATAATATTGTGCAGCTTCATATAAATAAAACGCGGGATCGAGTAAAGCACAAGTGGTGTACACTACATTTGCAGCTATATCTTCAAAATGTTCTAGAATAACATAATCTCCTTATATGCTAATGATAGCACAAAAAAATCCTCTTGATAAAAACATTTTGGTTTTGAAAATCGTCCCACTGGGTCGAAAGCTATAGGTAAAACTATGCAAAAAAGTTGTCCACATCCTTTGAGGGTTAATGATAATCAGATGATAACAAATTTAGTTATAAATAATGTTGGTCTATCGCGATAACATAAAAATACTAAACGAAAACAAAATATGTTGTCAGTTTCCAAACGCACATTTCAAAGCTTTCCCAAAACTGAGGGTCTGGTGAACTGCGAATCTAAAAATAGATTCCACTCTCCATCTTCAATGCGACTGCAGTACGAAAGCGTAGCTTTCAACCACTCTCCCTCTCACTGAGTCCCGTTGGTATAGGGGTATCGGCTGCGATCGGTAACCACTCAATCAGGGTTCGAGACCCACTGGGCGCAATAGTTGAAAACATGAATTATAATTACAAGAATCTTTTTTCAACTGCTAACTATGTCGGTAATGCAGATTTTTACTATGTTGGTCGGTAAAATAGCTCTGAATGATAACTAAATGGTAAAAAAACCTGTTATCAATCAGCTTTATTTTTTCTTGTTGATAACTAAATGTAATATTGTATAATATATTGCATAACACAATTAGTTATCAACTTGAACTCAATGATAACTTAACTTCTTATCATTTTGGTATTCTTGGAGTAAATTTAAGTTATCATTTTTGTTATGTTGGCTCCTAGGTTGGCTCTTAATTCAACCTTAATAATAACAAACTCAGTTATCAAATGAGTGATAACCAGGTAACAGAACTTGTTATCATTTTGTTATCCGCCTTTGCTCGGACTATTTGCCTTCTGTCGGAGGAAGATAGCGAATGCTATAGGGGCCGAGACACAAGAGGAGTTCGGAGGTGAGTGTGAGTCAGCACACTATCCGAGTGGAAGCAGCAGTGGGATAACGCTGCGAATGGCAGGTGGACCCATCGTATTATTCCCAATCTGTCGATGTAGATCATCAGGGCATACGGGAAGGTTTACTTTAACATGACGCAATTTCTGTCTGGTCATGACTGCTTTAAGCATTACTTGAATAGATTTGGCCATGCCAAGGTCGCCGATATGTCCTGAGTGTCGGGACGCGAGGAAAAATGACATCCATTGTCGGCGTTGACATCAACGTGGACAATATCGTCGAACGTACATATGTGCAGCGACGAAGAAAAGTGGAAGGCAGTGAAAAGTACTGTAGTTCAGGTCATGACAGCACTGAAGCAAAGTTGGTGGAAGGAACAACGATCGATTTCGGGAGATATTCCTTCGCAGGGAAACTCTCTGCCGGAGTTGGCTAGAGACGCACTGTCGGGGGCTAGTTGAGTAGGACGCGTCATAGCACCTGGGTCTGGGTCGTCGGAGTGCCAGTGAACCGGACGCCAGTGTCCACCGGCATCGCTGGATTAATTTCGGCACCCTACCGTAGGTCCGTAATGTGAGAAGAAGATGTCTGCTTCCGTGCGGGTTTGCGCACCGGATGAATCGGGCCTGTCCTAGCTATATGTGTAAAATCGTAGGTTACTAACAGAGTCCAACGGGCTCAGCGTGCCGCATGTTGGTCGCTGATTGCCGAAAAAGTCACTAATATCAGGAGCCGAAAGGCTCAGCATGGAAGGAGCCAAAGTGCTCGGCATGGAAGAAGCCAAAGGGCTCGACTAAACTAAATAACAGGAGTCGAAAGGCTCGGCATGGAGGGAGCCAAAAAACTCAGCTGAACTGGTATACTAACAAATGTTAACACGAGCTGAAACGCTGCGAGTCAAAGGGCTCGTAATTCTAGAATAACATATTGGTTGCGGTGCACTTAACACATAACGCCTCCCCTCTGAAGTGATGCGGAGGAGAATTACAAGTGTCTGGTGAATTAGGAGAATGTTTTAAGTGGGCAGGCGCACATCGAATCCCACATAGCGTCTTTAAAAGATTGTTTAACTCCTAGATGTACAAAAATACATACATTGCTAGTTATGACTTCGATAATTTTGTAGTATTTTTTTTTCAAATATCTATTGAAACTTTTCTATGCATTTTGGTAAAGATTCGATGAACGCTTTGTTTATGAACGTAATAATACTAGTTAAAGTACAGTCATGATTTCTATAGTGCGGGTTCGATCTGCAGGAGGATCCTTACAGTACTGATGATCCGCCCTTTGAGAATTCACTTGTCATTTGAAATTTGAGCTAATTAGGAAACATGATTAGGAGTATTCGTTACTACATGGATTCCTTTGATGTGGATTTCCTCCGTACTGTATTAATTCACTAACTATAGGAATATTGACTGTATTCGGACGAATGTTTATCGGTGAGTTCGTTCCATATAATTAAAATAACTCATTTAACTTATTAAATATTATACATAAAACTAAATAATAATTCACGCATCACATATTGGAAGGTTTGTCACGTCAAGTATCGACCCAAGTTCCCAAGTAAACTTCTGTGATATTCCACAGTACCTTAACTGCTGCTACACACCGCTTCAACAAAGTTCACAAGACTCTATAAATGTACCGTTTATTCCTCGCATAAAACATTCTATAAACTCCTCACAGACTGTCAACATTGTATCCCCATTTTTCATTCACTATTTTCTTCGTCTGTGCGGTTGCGGTTTTTCGTCGTCCTCAGTACAACCCCCACGCTATATGTACCTAAGCGGTTCCGATAAACGGATCCGCAAACAAAAACGAAATAAAATTCACTGTCGTTCCATCATCGACGGTTGTTCGCCCTCCAAGCTCCTTACGATGAGGAGACCGAACCATCAGCACAACGACGATATCGTCGACCATGTCGTATTCCCGAGGTTATTCTTGAAGCGCTCTAAATTAAGTGTCCGCCGGCCGAGTCGAGTCGAGTCATCGTAAAAGCTTCTCAAACAGAGTTCCCTGAAAAAAGGTTGCTCATTTTTTTTTCTTTTTCTGCTCCGTGTGCTCCCGACTATTCCGGAGAACCCCATCGGGCAAACGTGATTCCTCGCCACAATTCATCTAGTAGTCGGAGGACCCTAACCGCACCGAGTCGTGATCTCCGGTCCGGACAGGGTGCGAGGGAAGCTCACTGGAATCGCATTCACTCTCCTACCTACACGGCGATACGGTGGAACGGAATTGCCGGTTGAGTTGGTTGCGACCTGGGACCGCTCGGACGTATTATAACATTTTTGACATTAATTGACGTCATTCAATTATTGCAATATTTTTTCGTTTCATGTTTCGCTCGTTCCGATTTTCTTTGCCGAGCGTGCTGCATAGTGCGATGACTGAACCGAACCAGTCCAGTCGAGGTTGGAAGGACGACGACGAAGCTTGGGTGTGGGAGACGTGTCCTCGCGCTATGCAACGCGAATTTATGGTACGGTGGAGTTGGCAATTGAGCGAGAGACTTATACGATTAAGCTGATGAACTGGCTATTAATTGGATTGATCGGTTTTGAAAGGAAATCGCAAGAAAGTGGGATCAAAGATTAACTTTCCGAATGTGACGGATGCATTTCGTAGGAGGGATCCTAGTTTTGTCTTCGCTACGCAAAAATAAAGCCGTTGATGGAAAGAATCTGAAATGAAAGAAAATGATAGAATCGACAACTTCTATTATTTTTCTAGTCATTATTTATGCTTGTAATATATCGTACATGTATTACAGCAGCACAGCATGAACGCTTGTACAAATCATGGAAGGAGTTGCAAAGATATATATATATCAATTGTCATTGCAGATTTCGGTACTATCTGCAATAACATAGATCATTCAAACTCAACACACCTGGCCAAGCCCTATCATCAACTTATAGGAAGCGGTCAGACCTAGAACAAATTCCGAAAGATGATAGGATGGTATAATTAGAATATACAACATAAAACATTATAGAGTACAAATAATTAATCGGAAACAGCTCACCAAGTTTCATTTCATCACAAAGTTTAGAAGCCTCGATTTCTTTCCCTTTCACACATACACAGCCAATCATTGAATGGATCCTAGAAAACAGTAGAATCGACTACGTTTTTCATTTTTCTTGTTATTACTAAATGCTTGCAGTACATCGTACATGCATTACAATCATAAAATCGGCCTGGTTGATTGTAATGCATTTCGTAGAAGGCATCAAGGCATCTGTTATGATAAAACCTTCACTAGCAGTTTATTGCACGTAGCCAAACTCCCAATCATCGAACGATAATGCGATTTCCACCCATGAAATGAATTCTATTGTTCAGCATATTGGTCATAATCCAAATATTGCACCACAGCTTGAACGCGAAAACCCGATATGGATCGAATACGCGCGCGACCTCAGCAGCATTCGGCCAATTGTTCTACCCATAATCAGCAGAGTCCCCGACCACCCACAGGGTGTCATGAAATTAATAATGAATAATGATAAAAAAAAATTTTCACCGCGCGCGACCCCCTAACCTCTCTCCTCTGACACAAACCCAATAAACGCACCTTCGCATCGTCATAATACTTTTGACAGGTGCGCTTTTTGAAACGAAATTAATACCCCGGTTAAAGTCCCCCGCCTGGATTGGGACTAGTATGGGCGGGACTGGGGAGGGGTGACAAAAATTGCCAAACGAAATGCGAAAAATGTGAATTAATGCAAATATTTGCCAATGCAGCATAATTATATTGGAAATTGAACGAATACGGTCCTGAATTAAAACGAAGAGTTCGAGGAAAAATGATGCAAAAATAAATTATGTTTGCACCGACCGACTCGACTGGCATGTGGGAGGGATGAGTGTTTAATCATCAACATCATATTGGTAAGCCCAGTAGTTCAGCTCATCGTTATCCTGAATGTGAGCACTATTGGGGCGCTATTGAAATATAAAACACAGCTTAAATTCGTTGTTGTTTGACGATAAAACTGGATGCAGATCACGGAAAATCGAATGAACACAAAGCACAGTTCCCAATTAAGAGTTCCTGAAGAAATCCCAAGAAAATTTCCGGAACTATCACAGGGTGGATGCTTGTAAAATTTGTTAGAGATATATCAAAAGAGATTCTTATAGTAAACTACTAAAGAATTCCTGGAGGAAGCCCACCATGAATTCTCGAATGCAGGAATTCTCTACCACAGGTTCCGTCAGTCTTCACGAAAAATCGTGAAGAAATGTGGCAGCTCATTCTTTGTTTTTCAAGAACAGTTCAAGCGTCTTCTACTGCAGTCTCCGCCAGGGCAGCCCGAAAATTCCGGAAGTACCAAAAGTGGCCACAAATGGCCAATGGCTATTTTCAAATCAATAAGAATTCTGTTCTTGGAATATCAAGAAGAATGAGGTATGGTTTGGAGTAAAAGTGCAAGTGTCCTCTATGTACTACAGGTTCCGCCAGGGCACCCCAGACGTTCTAGAAGTAGCCCTACAAATCCTATTCACGGAAAATCATGAAGAATGAGATGCCGCACGGTATATTGTCGAGTAACTATGTAAATGTCCCTTGCACCGATTCCTCCGGGGGCATTCCTGAGGACCCAGGTACTCCAGATACATATCCAGAATATTTACGATAATGTTTCGGTTATTCTCAATTTTTCAACATTGTTTTATAAAGGAAAATAGTTCTGATTGAAATACTCCAAATCCCATAGCGTTGGCACCCTTTGAGAATCCGAAATAACTCCGTAACCATCCGGATTTCAGACTTCGTGTCCCATACCGAAACCAAAATCAATCAAAACTAGAATAAAAATGGACCTTGTCTTAAAATTTCACTAGGTTTGGATGAAAATCAAGAGAGTTACGATTTTTAACTTAACTACGTGGAAATGCGAACATGATTTACCTTTGTGAGTTTCTGTGCCTTTTGAGTAGAAATCTGCTTCGTCTTATGTGCTAATTCCCGTCATATCAGACGAAAATCAGCCAAGAATTACAGAGATTCCAACATACCCGAGTCGAAAAGAATAACGAGTGAATAATATATCAAGGTGATTATCTACAGGGTGTTCAATAAGTTCGGATACACCATATAACTTAAATTAATTTCATATCTGTAATTCAGATTTTCAAAGTAAATGTATTTATTGAAAGGTCATATAACGGTGATCAAATATAGCATATGGTTTTGAATAAAGTTTTTTTCTACTTTTTTTATAAGCCTTAAATGTATCTAAAGTTTGTTAGCTCCGGCACGCTGGAATAATTTTCGATAAGTTGCTCAAGCTACAGAAGTCTAAAACGTTGACTTTTGAGTTTACATCTCACTATACTATATTAAAATAACTAAATTAATAGACAAAACCCTTACACTGCTATTTCAGTGATGATATGGTGATAAATTTGCAAGTTTAGTCAAAATGTGCTTAAATCTATGAAAAAGGCATAAAAACATTATATAAAGCCAATTTTGCTTCAAATTTGCCACAATAGGGATATAATCTAGTTTTGGAAAAGATAACTATGGATTAAACTGAGATATAACGCAGCCTTGCTTTTTGACAAAACAAAAATCATTAAACCAGGTACAGCGGCAATTTTAACAATTTTAAAGATCAAAGTAAAATGAGTCCGTATTTCACCCAATCTGAATCTTATAGATTATTTCGTATGGCCATAGTTGCTACCACTAATGCTGAGGACAACAACCTAATTTGATTCAACTTAACACCATTACTCAATAAAAGCTAGACGAAATACCAATGACAGACGTGCGTGCCGGCCAAAAGGAACTTGAGACACATTTGCAATTATTACAAAAGGATAAAGGACAGTTTATTTCAAAACATATACTGTATTTAATCAGTATTATGTGAGCTTTCAATTAATACATTCACTTTGCAAAACTGAATTACAGATGGGAATTCAATTTTACTGTGTATCCGAACTTATTGAACACCGTGTATATAATTAAAAATTGAATGGTGTTTGTATGTGATGAATAGGCTCGGGAACGGGCCAACGGATTCACACATTTTTTCCACTATTGCACTCGTACAGGGCTCCGACGGGTTCGTGCGAAAAAATAACAAAAAAAAAAAAAAATAACCGGAAATGCAACGAAAACGGGGAAATTTTAAATTTTATTTTTCGGGGCGTTTCTCTACTGCCCTACATGTCAAAAACACAGTAGGCAGGCATTACGACGTTTGCCGGGACAGCTAGTTTTAAATATTATCATACTTTGATATGCTCTTTATGAATACCATAATGTTGTACGAATAACACCTTGAAAATATCAAGTTTTGCTGTTTCAAAGTTTCAAGCACAGCATTTGCTATCCAAAAGGTATTGAATAAACAAATTAATAACATTTCTTGTTATTAAATTGTTCATTTGTCCGATGACTTCATATGATGTAATAACAAATCCTGTTCTTCGGTTATTTTCATTTTCAAACTAAAAAATACAACATCAATACCAAACCCTGCTCAAATACCTCCAACTGTTATTGTGATGTTCTTCAAAGATTTCGTAGAATACACACCAATAACAATTTAAGGTATTAAAGCACGTGTTGCTCTTCGCATGGCATTTGTAAGGTATTCTCTTCTGCTCGGGTATCTTTGTCAATAGCTCATCAGATGGAAGTAAACAACCCCTATAACACTGTAAATCGAATAATTACACGAAATTTCATGTTTCAATTGCATTCCACTTTTACGAGTTGTAATTAATTCACGTTCTACGTACGACAAAGGCAAAGCAGCAGCTAGCCGAATTGTTCTTCATCACCGTTCAATTTTCACTTCGTCAGATTCACTTGTAGAGCCCAGTGTCTTAATTTGTCAAATTACAGTCATCTCAACCGACGCCCAGAGGCTTTTGCGTCGTAGGTTTGTTTTTGTTTTGATAATCGCCTTGACAATCCCTGCGCCACTCCCTGAAGTTCAAGCGATGAAAAATTCATACCTCGCTGTCTGCTGAATTTTTACCACGGACTGATATTCAAAGTCAGCATATTCATCTTCAATTGATATTTTTGGTTTAAGCACGATTTAAAAGCAAAAAGTGCTGCTGGTGCATACCATTCACTTAAAGCAAGCATAATTACTAGAATTAGGGCAACATATCGACATTTGCGTGCCTTAAATCGCCTAAAATCACAAAAAGTCATTCCGAAATTTAAAAAATCATATTCATATTCACCGAGCTCGGACTGAACATCAAAACAGAACTTCAGCTACAGTTGATTACACTACGAGGCGTCGCTCTCATTGTCTTGCTTTCTCATTGTCATGTTCATTCTCTGTGTCATGTTGGTGGGAGACTGTATTCGTTTATTTGTGTGCGTTTTCGCACTGATTGAACATCATTCGGCTGATTTTTTTAGGCACTGGCAGAGCCACCCATTAATTCACATCCCTTAAAGCGCTCTGTGGCACTTCAAAGTTGGGTTTCACTGCTGCAGAACGCAGCAAAATCTGTTCAATTAAACAAATAGATCATTTTTCCCCTCGGTAAAATGTAAACAACAAGTTGTCTTCGTCTAGGGAGGGTGCAATCAAATGTAGGTATGCGTAGAACATCCACGCATACGAAACATCGTATTTCACATCCACAGAGATAAATTTCTTCGTTGCACTGTGATGGCGTTTTATGATCTGGTGGGCAAAACTGTTAATTGAGATATTTTGTTCGTTATTTCAACGCTACATACACCTCAATTTAGAAGCTGTCTGCTCAAAAGTACTTTGAACGTATGATTCGATCTGGATTGCGAAGATTTTTACCGACTTTTCAAATAAACACCTACGGTCAAATTTTTTTTTTGATTATCCTATGTACTATAGTGTCACGTAGAAGGTGTGCTGGGAATTAAATTCAGGTTGTGCCCGAAATAGACATGGAATAGACGAAAACAGAATTCGAGTGACAATTAATCAATATTTTAAGGCCATCTGCAGCAAAAAAAAATCGTCGAAGATGATTTGATGCTGGTAAATATCACCCACCTTAGGTAGTGTCCGTTTTCTCGTTGCCCGAAATCGAGCAATGTGAAGGAACCCAAGCATGCATTGGATGCTTCATCGGTTTGATTGATCGAATCGCCTCCAGAGAGATAGGCAGAGTGAGCGGAAATAAAGTTACATGAAAGAAGAGCTACTTAGAACTCAATAATCAAAAACTACCTAAGCAGGTCGGAAACATTACGAAAGATTCGCTCTACGTGTTTACGCATATTTCATTCATTATTAACGGATTAGCAAGAATCTACTGTCGTCAAAGTGCATTCTGTATTGTGGTCATGGATTGCGATGTTTTTACTCACACTTTGTATTATATACTGCATCATTACTGTACAAATAACTCAGAAACCATTATCCTCTAAATTGAATAGCCTTCTTCTACAACAATCCTTAAAGCATATATAAGATGCACAGTAATTAGTTTGAGAACAGTATCAAAGGTCAAGATTTACATACCAACCGTCCGTGCATCATTATTCCGTGAACGGCTACAGATTGTAAAATATTATGAAGTGAAATTAAGCCAATAAATCAGTTGTTAGTTATTAGTTGAAGTTCAGTGTTTGAAGGTTTAGTTACATCTCGCATAATTCTGGCACTAAGAAACCCCATCGCCCTTATGTGCGCATACACTACGGAAATTTAACATTGTATCAATTATTTGTTGCAAGTTGTTCAGATATAAAGTCAAATTCGATTGCTGACATGTTATCTTCATGCCTAAATCATGCGTATTTTCGAAATTTTTAGTTCGATGATAGGTAGAATTTAAGTTTTGCCTGCCAGCAGCCACATCGGCTTAGATTGGCACGATTCGTTAAAAGAAAATTGATGGGATGTTAATGAGTATTAATCAATTGTTAATTTACGTTGTTTGAAACACTAGCTACTGAGCAACGACTACGGTTGACGTTCTGATTCATCTGCCGGGCTCGTCATTCAACAACTTTTTACTGGTATAAGTCATGTCCAATTAACTACCTATTCTATGCGAAGTTTTCGTCAAACTTTTGTCAAATTCTGTTCAGCATGCACTCATCCCGATGACTTTTGTCCACCAATAAAAAAGTCCATCATTCTTTCGCACAACTCTCATCGTCAAAACGATGAAAAAGCACCGCACGCACTCAACCCGTACGCTCGGCTGCTGCACTGCTCTCACTCGTCCGTCAATAACGGTGCCATGTTTGGTTTCAGCGTTGTTTGTTCGTCCCGGCCGTCCGTCGCGTTGCGTCGGTGGGGCCCAGAAGTATAAAATAAATTTTTGAAAATGACGTCCGAGCGAGCGGGACGTGGGACAAAACAAAGACCTTCATTTATGTAGCCATGTGCAAATGCAATAAAATAAATAAATATGAAATTTTTATTGAAACAATAAGCGCGGTATCGCGGTGTCAGCGAGATGTACGAGCATATTGCATATTGCTGGTCCCGGCCAACATCGCCGTTACGCAATCCAATGCCAATCCCATCTCGTGCAAAAGCCGTTCCGAAGCGACAATAATCAGTTGCCGACCCCGACACAAAGGAGAGGATGGGATGGGGTGTTTCGAAATGCCCGGAGGCGCCATGGATATTAATTATGAGGACACGCCGTGGCGTGGTGTACCCAGCTGCTCCCAGCTACCCACTGCACTGTTTCGAAGCAAACACCCCGTCCCTGTCTCATTCAACAACTTCAAATCGATAATGATAAAAATGAATTGCGGAAAATATTAATTTCGGTTTTATTTTTTTCTCTTTGTGCTTGCAGGATTCGACGGGCCAGAACAGTAATGACAGCTCGAGTGGCGGTGCAACAGGTGGTGCTTCTGCTGCTCCCGGTACGCCCAATTCCCAGGGCATGAGGCCTAGTCCGTCGCCGACAGGTTCATCCGGGTCCCGATCTATGTCGCCGGCAGTCGGTAAGTTTGCGATTGTTTTTCCTAGTCAGCTATTATCATGAAATCATTAATTATGTCAGAACATGATCATGAGCTCCTATACACGTAATAAAGTGGGAATTATACACCTCGCAGATAACTTATTAGACAAATGAACTTTTAACAAATGTCTGGACATATTGATCAAAATCATCATAGGCGACCTAAACGCTCAGGTAGGCAAGGAGGAGGAATTCAGACTGATGACTGGAAAGTTCAGCGCCAACCAGCTGGCGAACAAAAACGACCTTCGAATAATCAATTTGGACACCCCCAAGAACATGGCCGTTTGTAGCAGCTTCTTTAAACACAGCCCCCCTATCGTTACACAGGAGATCGCCACAGCAGACGGAATTCCAAATCGACAATATACGGTACCGACGGTTGCCTCACTACGTCCTAGGGCGACTGACACAACCAGATTTCACCTTAGCATACGAACAGAATCTCGAAGTAGTGTTGCTGGACGAGGACGAGCTCAATGAGGCCTCTCTAGAGGACTGGTGGAGTATAGCTAAAGCAGCTATCAATGACGTAGCCGAAAGCAGCGTCACGTCGGGTACATGGGACAGAGCTGAAGGAACGATTGGTTCGACGAAGAGTGTAGAAAGATTTTGGAGGACAACATTCCGGATCTTCACCGTACCGCAAATCTTCCGGAAACACCGCGCATACCAGGTCTCGAAGTATCATCTGTTCATCAATTTCAAGGCGGCATACGACAGTATCGACCACACAGAGGTCTGGAAAATCATGAACGAGAACGGTTTCCTGTGAAGCTTACCAGAGTGATCAAGTCAATGATGGCCGATGTGCAAAACTTACTTGAATCTCACGACAAATTGACAGATTCTAATGCCTATTTTTCAACATCGCTCTGGAAGGTCCCAAGCCGATGATCCAGCAAAGTTTAGACCAACCAATAACATGGTTCTCAAGTCTGTACAAAGTACTGCCAACGACAGTAGCGAAGAAGACCAAGACAAGACAAGACAAGACCACTGCGATGCCAACAACGTGATGAGCGAAGAACAAGAAGGGTGACGCAAAAACACGGTTGATCAGGTCATCATAGATGCTTTCATTATGGGTCAAGTCACCGGTATGCAGATGAATCTGAGCAAGGCTTACATCGACTACAAGAAGCCGTACATTCGGTACCGCACTCATACCTTCTCAAGGCACTGCTGTTGTACAAAGTAGACGTGAACGTCATCAGGCTAATACGTCACGTGGAGGTGATGTAGAACACGTCGCTACAAATTACCGACGGAATCGCTGCTGTGTTGCTGTTCAGAACTCTCAGAATAAAAAGGAGGATATTGCAAAGCGACACTTTCAGTTTCCCTCAGTAGAACACTTAACGCTTAACTTGGGCTATTTATTGAAAAATGACAAAAGGCGTGCAATAAATAATCATACCTTCAATATGAACGACCTGAAATTGTTTACGGAATCAGTACAGAGGCTACATCAACTGTTGTAGCTTGTGACAATATTCAGCAATGACATCCGGATGGAGTTTCGAGTTGACTAATGTCGCTCAATCCATCCTCGCCTGGGTCAAGTAGTGAATGGCATGCCAGCTGTTTCCGCGTCAACGAACATGAAAGAGATTCAGAATATGGATGAAGGTGACGCGTACAAATATCTCGGATTCCTACAGCTTTGAGTTTTTCGTCACACAACGGTCAAGAAGACGCCGCAGGACAAGTTCTTCCAGCGTGTCAACTGTGTTCTGAGGAGCTTTCTGTCAGTCGGCAACCATGTGAAGGCGATCAATACGCTTGCTGTACCTACAACTTTGAGATGGTAAAGTGGACCAATACTGACCTCGAGGCGTTACAAGCAGTATGATTGGATGGCGTTCATCAAATACCGATTACGCCACCCAATATCGTCCATCGAGAAAGTCACCCTGTCACGCGCAGTAGGAGGAAGAGTTGTTATAGATATCTAGGCCCTATGTATCTCTCAGATTCAGCAGCTCCGGGCATATTCCGTTAAAAGTCAGATTTGTCACGAAATGAACCGCACTGTATGTGAAACTGACGCAGGAAGACTGTGAGCTGAACTGCCACATAACGATCATCAACTAGGTGATCGTAACGTGGAAGCAGAAGGAGTTGTCAGGGACGCACCTCCATCAACTGGCGCTCAAGCACATTGATAAGACCAAATGGCGTTGAATACTTGGCTGGTATGAGGTGATCCCTTCTCAAAAAACAGAAGGTATCATGATAGCCATTCACGACCGCGTATTTGCGAGGAAAAGTTATCGGTGGTACACATTGCACGAAGACGTAGACTGCTGGACGCCCGACTGTATGATTTCAACTATCAATTGAAACCGGATATTCAGTCTTGAATTAACAAACGATGTTTATTATTTGCCCAACGTTTCGACACGGGGTAAGTGTCTTCTTCAGGGGGAAACTAATTCGGTCGTTTTTGGCCTAACTCTATTGCTCCGCTAGAAGTTATAGCAAGCCGGCTAAGTCATTTACCACCGAACAAAAACAGGACAGTTACAGTTAGACAAAACATAAGACCAAAAACGACCAAATTAGTTTTCCCCATGAAGAAGACACTAACTCCGTGTCGAAACGTTGGGCAAGTAATAAACATCGTTTGTTACTTCAAGACTGAGTAGCCAGTTTTAATTGATAGAAGAAAGTACATTCAGTGGGAAAAGTTCCACAGTAACACCCTTGCTATAAAGCACAACTTAATCGACAGATTTGTACCCGGTTCTGGAAAATAGTTTCATAAAGCTGTACTGATCATTACGTCCTGAAGCTCATTCGTGTCAACCGACCCGATATTGCGGTTTACTACAAAATAATGAGGCGAATAATACTTCGCTGTACCATTGCATCATAATATCCTATTAACGTTCTCCGGTAAGAGGAGTTCAAGCAGATGTGACACTTGGAGGACGTCCTTATAGTTACGGTTGTCTTTTCCGCGGCCGGAGATGTCCCTAATTCTATCCGGAGGTCCCTGAACGAGCTGTAATTTAAGAAAATCCTGAACCTACAGTATAGTTAGACGACTCCAGAATCACCACAACTGAATGTACTACCAAATGCTGATTCATTAGGATATAAATCAAAGCCGACAAATGACATATATAGGTATTAGGCCGTCAGTGTACCAGTAGCCGCTCACTGTCATAAATCTGATGTTTATGTGCCGTAATCTCCGTACAAATGTTATTCGGTATGCATATTTTAAATATCCGTTATAAGGAGATTACGTTTTTGCAGGTAAACTTCATGGGCATGGACATGAGCGACTACTGATATGATACTTTGAGGGTAACCTGCCTATGGTATGCAGATTTCCAGGATCTTTCCAGGGAAAATTACAAAATGCAAACCCCAGAAACCACTTCTGTAATAAGACGCAGAAGAGTGTTTCAAGTGCGTACTCGTGAAACATATAGAAGAGACGTTTCTGCGATTAAGTGCCGACCAAGCTTTGCAAATACCGGAGGATATGTGCTCGTTGAATCGGAGTTTTGAGTTTATTGTAACGCCGAACTCACATACTGGACACGCTCTGGCGGTATCGTTCTGATGTAGCACTGATGTGTTTGGGGTGTACTACATATGGCAAAAGAGATTGGTTTGCAATTGTTGCTGTTAATACGCACGCTAGTTGTAAGGCTATACAATCCACAACGGATGAGATAATCCGATAGAATTTCAAGTCGTCTGCAAACGATAACTTGATCGAAGAGAGTCGCAAGCATAGATCGTTCGTTTACGAAGATGATGACAATCACAGGTCCGTGCACACTGCTGGTACATCTGAAGAGATTTCAAAGGACCCGGGGCAAGCCGATTTAACGGTTACATACGCTTCTCTGTCCGAAAGATACGAATACAGACAATTTCTTCAACGGCCAGAATACCGTGTCGAATGCTTTACCGAAGTCAACATAGGTATATTAAGCTAGGAGATGCTTCAACTCGAATGCCCGTGAAATAGTCGTAACGTTCAATATCGTTGATCGGCTTTTCACGAATCCGTGCTGAAATTTGGAAATGAACTCGTGACGCAGCATTGTACAGCATTTTATGGAGTAGTGCAGTAGTGTAAACTGGATGGTCGGCATACGAATATCGTCGGACGGTACTCATTGAAATCTGTCAGCTCGTGGTACATGTAAAGCTCTGGAATACACGGTTCCGAAAAAAAAATGTGAACAGTTTTGCAGCTTCGACATCCGTACTGGCAGTATTATTCTGGTACCGAACATCGTTCGAGATCCCAGCACCCGATCGTAGACGTCTGTCTAAGTCCCAGAAACCCACTGGATTCTGTTTTACGTTGCAGTTTGAGTATTAGATCGCTTTATGCAAACTTTAGTTGTCGAAGCTGGAATCTGTCGTCGTCGGACTTCGAGTAAAAATATTGACTCCGTGCCTTGTGCGGGATATTGCGGGATATTCGTTTCCGTCCCTGCGTAGAGAGTGGCCGATCCACCTCCACTTTCGCTCCCGAATTTCTGTCACTGTCGGCTTTTGATGACATCGACGATGGAGCTACACGTTGGAGTTCGAATGTTGAGGCCACCATGCACGAATTATATACCGCAGGCATCTATTGATGAAAACCTGCAGCCGTTGAGTGTTCACCACTGATACACACAAGGTTTCACTGGCTTATAGCAGCACAGATTTCACGTTCGAGTTGAAAATTCGGATTTTGATGCTTCGACTAATCTGGTTGTTGTTTTAATAGATTTCTTAAACTCGTAAAAGCAGCCCTCGCCTTCTTGATCCGTGCACCTTTGGTCGCCGATCTTGGTGTCGCCATCGGCCGCCAAGATATTGGAAGGTTTCAACATTCTTCACTGATTATCCAGCTACCGTAAAGCTGGAAGGATTGACCGTGTTCCAACGATTCGGTCTTGTTGACGCTTTTGGTAAAACCTGCCGCTGAGGAGCGATTGGCAAGATCATCCATATCAGAGCGCCGTTGAGCTAGGAGAGCAACGTCATCAGCCAGTTCGAAGTCAGTTAGGTGCTCAATGGCAATGGGTTGCCACAGCAATCCACGATTTGGTTCACGGTCAATCGCACCTACTAGGATCTCGTCGATTACGATGAGGAACAGTATCGGTGATAGTACACATCATTGCCTCACTCCAGCAACGACCCGGATGGGATCGGACAAAACACCGTTGTGCAGTACTCTGCACGAAAATGACCTGTACTGTGCTTCAAAGAGGCCGATGATTTTTTTTTTCAGGGAGACCCTTGCGCCTGAGGGCTTCCCACATGTTTCCGTGATTGAGACGATCGAAAGCTTTTTCGTAATCAATAAACAACATCTAGAAAGATTCTTGGAATTCATTGATTTACTCCAGAATTATACGGAGCGTGACAATATGGTCCACACAGGATCGTCCGGAAAGGAACCCTGCTTACTGCCTTCGGAGAGTTGCGTCAATCTTCTCCTGTATCCGGTTAAGGATCACTTTGCAGAGGACTTTGAGAACGATACACAGTAACGCCAATTATCGCATACAGTCAGGTCACCCTTTTTGGGTACCTTTACTTTACTACGCCTTGCATTCAGTCGGTCGGAAATGCCGCGGTTTCCCATATGTTGCAGAATAATTGATGCAGTAGTTGTGCGGATACTACGGGGTCAGCTTTGAGCATCTCAGCTGATATGCGATCGACCCCTGGGGCCCTGTTCGATTTCATGCTACGGATGGCTGTTTCTATCTCCTGCACTGATGGAGCTTCGGTGTTGAGCATCTCAGCTGATATGCGATCGACCCCTGGGGCCCTGTTCGATTTCATGCTACGGATGGCTGTTTCTATCTCCTGCACTGATGGAGCTTCGGTGTTGACACGGGTAATGCGTTGACACCCTTGGCGGATCATGCTGAGGTGTTGATGGCGTGGCCGACACTTGAAAAAGGTTTCCAAAGTGCTCGAACCAGCGTTTCAACTGGTCAGCCGGGTCAGGCAGTCCATGAAAGACACGGACATCGTAGCATTCATCTTGGTCCCACTAAGGCGATGTGAAACATCATAAAAGAGACGGATGTCGCCGGTGTATGCGGCTTTCTCGCCTTCGTCGGCTAGGGAGACCATCCACGTTATTTTGTCCCGTCTACACTGCCCATGATCGCATACCAGTCCCATATTTGCTGGGTTTCCTATTCATATGGGACAATTATGCGATCATAGGCAATACATGAGCGTTTCACTTCTTCTCGAGAGCCGAATAGCGCTGACGGGCTACAACGTTGGCTTTGGCTCCTCGTATTTTCGCTCGCTCTATCGCTGCTTTGGCGTTTCTTCGCTCTTCTATCTTCCTCCAGGTATCATCTCGGAACCATTGCTTTCTCCGGGTGCGTAGATCACCCAAATTATTCTCGCCGGTGACAATGAAGGCGTTCTTGATGGCGCTCCATTGATCTTCTACGCTTCCACCTGCTGGAATATCTGCAGCACGGTTCTCTAGCTCCTCGCTTGTACAATATGATAGAAGTTAAACATCAGCTCGTCAACTGTGCTCCCATGCAAGAAGTTCCAGTCGATCAGTGATTGTGGAGCAATCAATACTTCTCCATACTAAGACCTAATTGGATAGTAGATTCGTTGCGATTATAGCGGAAGAATCAAGTGTAAAGACTGCGTTGCCGATAATCAAAACAGGTAAAGTGTACCGTCATCACCAGATTTCCTCATCTGTACTTTCTTTCTGCATCCGGAAAAAGCCAGTTCAATCCATGTGAGTGCACTGTTCAAAACAACAATCGCATACTTTGGGAAACACAGCGTCAGCTAATGGACAGAATCGTGATAAAACGATTGAGTAACAACAAACCGGCATCATTATGTGCATACCGTTCGTTCGTAGTCGTAGGTAGCTGGTGAGCACATTCTAAAGCAGAGCAGATACCCTCAATTTAAATCGACCTGCCTCCTCTCTCATACTACATACTACCCCTCGATCCAACTCGGCGGTGGAGGAAAGTCAACATCGGAAACAGCAGGCAGTCAGGCAAGCCACCAAGCCAGACAGGTCGTATACGAATATTGAACAACATTATTTAGAGGAGAAACGGAATGGCAATACCAAACCACGACGACCGACCACCGACCGAGGCGAGACTCTTCGAAACTAGGCACCTCCACGCTGCTGCTAATGAAAGTGAAAATATTTAAATAGATTAAACACGAGTTCATGCATATACGTACCGGGCCGGGGCACAAGCCATTATAGTCATTCGGCCGCGCCGGACGACTTCAGCTCTCTAGCAAGGGTGGGACGGAGCATTTGTGTTATTCTACAGACTCTAGCTAGACTCTAGAGAGGTATCGCCATCATCGTCCGCTTCGACAACAACCGAACGAACGAAACACGAAATGCTGGCTGAATGCAAACGGGGGGACGGAGTTTGACCTACTGACGGACTCGATGATCCGGGCCGCGCCGGGGACGGGTGAAAGTGTGGAGTGGGAACGTTTTAGTCTAGGCTGGTGACTAGACGACGCACTGCGCTACGTCCAACCGAAACGAACGACCGACCGGTGTGCCTCTCCATCTCTCGCGCCGCATCTGTCCGAATCCGAGTCGTATGGTAAACCCTGCCCGGCTATAGTTCACCGGCTCAAGGCCGAACGTTATCTCTGGTGGATGGTGGTGGTGTCTCGCATCGCAGCAGATCTTGGGGCTACACGGGGACGGCGCGGCGTGGCCCGGTCGGAACGCGTGGATGATGCATAATCGAGTAGGCAGAAGCACAAAAGTGCTTTCTCCTCCGCCCTTCGGCACCATCGGTCCGGTCCGGATGTATACTACATGTGGATTGTGGGTATTTCGGAAGCACACTGCACGCACGTAGCGTACAGCTGGGGAGATAACGGATCTCTTCCTACGATGTTCTGTTGCTGCAAGTGCACAGGTACAGATAATGGCGATGACGGTCGGTCGGTGTTCGCTTTGGTCTGGCCATTGGTACGCTATTATTTGTTATCTTTTACCGGTTTGGGTGCGATAATGTGGATGTGAATTTTGGGTAACCTCAGTTGAGGAAACAGGTGCGATGGGAGCAGGGGAAGGTGAGGGGTTTCATTCAATTGCGATAAAGTTCAAGGTTGTTCATCGTGAGCACCACAACTGGAAGTGGGCGTAGTGTTTCCTCCAGGCTCTGCTGAGATCGATACAACCGGGTTCAATGTTTTGCGTCGAGCAACATCGACGAATTCTTCAGGAGTCTGTCACTCTCAGCATGGCCTTGCTGAAACCAGCGTACTTACCGCTGCGACTATATGGACCCCTACTGGAAGACATATGCCTCCCAAACTTATATTTATGTGTAAAACCGATAATGCTCATAGGAGCAGTTATACCAGCCTTGGAATGAAATCGGAAATGTGCGTAAGCTTCCACTCGATACATCCAGAAGACAACATGCAATTCTGCTCTCCATGCTCGGAGTCTGCTCGATATACACAACCGAGGCCGGCGGAAGGCGAGACAGATTTGGGATGAAAAGCGCAACAGACCGTAAGAGCACGTGGAAAAGGGTCTACTCACTATACTGCACAATCACCATCACCACCATTCCGAAAAAGAGAGTGAAAGAATGGTGCAGGTACGTTGGGTAACCATTTGGAGGAATGTGAGGCCGTGAGGTGGAGGAAGGCAATGAAGATGTTGAAAAGCATCAGCAGCAGCCGGAGAAGCTCTCGTTTCCATTCATGAAATAATGCCACATTGCTATCGCCAGCCAGCAACGGCGTTGACGTCGTCGTCGTCGTCGTCGTCGTCGTCGTCGTCTACAAACCCCGCAACCGCCGTCGCCGTCGTTCGCTGTGGGAAAATGCACACACACACAGCTCCGGGTCCACGGGGAAGGGGTTTGAGATTTTTTATGTTTATTTTATGAATAGCCCTTGCCTCCTTGCGCCGGTAAACTTTTGTATATGCTGCTGCTTACCCACACCCCATTCTCCCCATGAAGAACTTCTTTCGCCCTATTCGGGGGCTGTGTCTCTCTCCCCGGGTATATATACATTCACCTATATGTACCATTCCGTATGTACACGAACTGTACGGTTTCCGTGACATTGACCTATATCTATCGCCTTTTGTTGTGTCTGCAACTTGGCAGTGAAGACGACGACCTTGGCATTTTAAATCACCGATGATCATCTTACCAACTTGTTTCTTGTCCACGGGGAATAGCATAGGTATGACAGACGAACTCGTAATTGACATCTCGTGATTGACGACGATTAGCGACATTGACCATGAAATTCACTTATCAGAACGATTTCGAAACGTCTAGTTTACGAAAGTTGATGGTATTGCCGTAGAAATGTTCTTAAAACAAATGGAATGAGCTCACCAACTGGTTCCTGCATCTATCATCATCAAATGTATTTCTACAGCCCTATTGCCCGATCATTTTCTAACGCATTTCTATTGTTCTCTTCTCCTTCCGCAGGTCAGCAAAGTTTACCGATGCCGCCGCGCCCCTCCAGTAGTCACTCCCAAGTTCCAAATCAAGCACAGAATCAACTAGGTAGTAGTAGTAGTAATCTAGGCCACGGTAATCAATCGCTACAGCAGCAGCCACCCGATCATTCGAGGGTAGCATCGCCGAATCGTCCACCTTCAGCTTCGTCAGCTGGAGGCCCCCAGCAGCAGCAACAACAACAGCAACAGGGTCCACTGCCACCGCAAGCCGGAATGGCAGCGCAAGGATATCAGACGCAACCGCCACATCCGCCCCACATGCATGGCGGCTACAAGATGGGACCAAGTCCCGGTGGGCCAGGTGCAGGAATGCCTGGTCCACAGCAAATGTCCCCATATCCACCACACAATCCTCAATCGCAGCAGTATTCACATTCGCAAGGAAGTTACTCACCCCGGCCGCAGTACCCGGGAGGCTATGGCCCATCACCACCAGGTGGCCAACCGGGACAACCACCACCACCCGGTCCACCACCGAACAGCGTAGCCGGTGGCCCCGGTGGCTATCCCGGTCATCGAATGCCAAACCATGTCGGTGGACCACCACCGCACTCTCAATATCCTCCACATCAACCGTACCAGCAAGGCTGGGGTCCACCAGGTCCTGGACCACAGGGTCCCGGCAGCCACGTAAACAATCACCAGCAGCAACCCGGAAAGGGCATGCCCCCATCCGGTGTCCCTCCATCGCCGCAACCGAATCAAGCACAGTCCCAACAGGGACCGCCGACGGGAGGACCTCCGCAAAGCGGATCCCCGCGGCCTCTGAACTATCTTAAGCAACATCTACAACACAAAGGCGGCTATGGCGGTGCCCCTAGTCCTACACCGCCCCAGGGCTACGGTAACGGCCCCGGCATGCACCCGCCGATGGGCCCACCACACCACATGGGCCCACCAATGAGCATGGGACCGCCATCGGGTACTCCTCCGAACCAGCAGGGACCGCCGGGACTACCCGGAGGTCCACCGCAGCAGCACACACCGCCACAGACCGGACCCAACAGTCATCCGGACGGGTCGCTACCACCACAGCCACCCCATCCGGAATCGGGCCCACTCGGTCAGGACAACGGCGGGCTGCCACATCCAGTTACCTCACTCGTTACAACGGGACCTGATGGCGCTCCTCTCGATGAAGCCAGTCAGCAGAGTACCTTATCCAATACCTCAGTAGGTGAGTATCATAGCGCTGAAGGGGGAATTGTAAGGATTGTAATTTATTTTCTCTCATTTCTTCCGTCCCAGCTTCCGGTGAAGATCCGCAGTGCTCGACGCCGAAATCGCGGAAGGGCGGCGACCTCTACAACCAAAGTCACCTGACTAGTACGCCGACGACCGCATCGCCCGGACCGCACAACCAGCACGAAGACTTCGAGATGAACTCGCCCACATCCTGGCCCCGGACGCCAGCTAGTCCAGTGAGTATAGTAACGGCCAGCGCCAGACCACCAGGGGTCAGCAACAGTCGTAGCAGCAGCACCGTCGGCAGCAAACCTAGTCCTAGTAGTTCTTCTCGAAGGTTTTCGCAACCGTCGCAGCCACCGCATCGATCTTCGTCATACCCGTACCGTACCTCGCGTTCTCCCCCGGCTGCTGTTGCGTCGCCGCTGATGATGCCGTCCGCGTCGTCCTCCGCGGCATCGGCGTCGGCGTCGGCAGCGGCAGCGGCAGCCCTTGTGGCCGCGTACTGGTACTCCTACTCCTCCTATACTACGCCGCCCACGTCCGCGCTGTCGTCGCACGTCGATCAAGCGACGACGATGCTGATGACGCGCCGACCGCCGTCGGTTGCCAGTCGTAGAAATGTAGATACAATCTCTTCTCACCTTTCTCAATCTCTTTCTCTCCTACTCTAGATTTGTCGTCCCTCCACCCGGGGACGCATAGCCCCGATGAGTTTTTTTTTTGTTTTGTTTTAAAGACCAAATGTCTATATTGTTGATTCGCATTTTGTTTCTTGCAGTCCGATTTATTATTGATTCTCCATCTCCCAGTCCCAGAAGCAATTGATTTATTTGGTATGGTTCAAACACTATTTGTTTCAGTTTAGCCTCTTTACCTACCATTCCGCAAAACATCAAGGGCCCCAAAACTGCCAATGGTTCAACTAAGCTCATTAAGACCCTAGGTCTACATATTTTCAGGATTTCTGTATTTTGACAGATTTCTCCAGGAGTTTTTCACACAGATTCCAGGACTTCTTCCAGAGATATTACCGCTATTGACCCTAGAGTCGCTCTCGAGATTTTCTCGGAGTTTCTACTGGGTTTTCGAGAGAATTCTTCCAAGATTTATCATGGAATCGGTACAGGAGTTTCTCTCAAGATATTTCTCAGATGTTGACGCGCAATATTACTTTAGAGTAATCGATATTCCTCTTGGCTGATGTTCCACGATCCCTTCTTGCTATTAGGATGCCCCAGGAATTCTACACGGGATTTTTTTCCAGAGATTTTCGCGAGATTCCTCCCAAATTTCTACAAGAGTTGTTCTTTGAATTTCTACTAAAGTTTGTCCCAGAATTCCCTCAGAAGTTTTTTGCGGGGTTTCTTCAGTAGCTCCTCCCGTAATTTCTCCCAGAAGTTTTGCCGTATTGCTCCAAGAGTTCCTCACTAGATTTCTTTCGGAGTTCTTCCTACTATTTCTTCAAAAAAAAAAAAATTGTAAGCTTTTTCTAGAGGTTCTCCTGGAATTTCTGAGCCAGTTTTTTTTTCGGAATATAGCTCGGAATAGTTCTTTCGGGATTTGTCTTGAAGTTTCACCTGAGATTTTTCTCGAAGGTTTACCCAGAAGTTTACTTAGAAGTCCCCAAGATTTATGCCGCAATCTCTACGGGAGTTTCTCTCAGGATATTTCGAAGGTGTTGTTGTGGAACGTCTAATTTTGGGTTTCCTCAAAAATAATTTTCCACGTTACTCTTTGGTGTTCCTATCAGGATTCCCCCAAGTATTCTTCTAGGGATTTCGCGGGATTCGTCCCAGAGTTTTTCAGGATTTATTCTTGACTTGACTTTGCGCAGTTCCTTTAGGGGATTTTTTTTTATTTTATTGAAGCTATTCAATAGATTTTCCCGGCTTTATGTCGTATATTTGTTTCCAGGATTTCATTCAGTAATTCTTCTAAGATTTTCCTTGGATTACTCTTTAAGTTTCCTTCTGGGATTTGTTTAATGGTTGATCCCAGAGTTCTTGTCGGTATTTTTTCAAGAGTATTTCTCGAAATAACTGTGGGATAAGCTTTAAATGCCGTGCCTTAAAAAAACGGAGAAATATCGGAAGGAATACTTTAAAAATCTTGCTAGGAACTCTAAAAAGAACTTTTGCAAAAATCTTGAGAGCAGCTTCGGAAGAAATCCTGAGAAAACTGGGACATCTTGAAAAAAAAAAAATCTGGGAGTAATCCCGGGAGAAAATATTAGGGAAATCTTGGGAAGAATTTTAGAAACCTGTAAGAGAAATCTCGGGAGGAAATGCGGGAAAATCCAAGAAGAACACTGGGAAATTCTCTGCACGAACTTCTGCAAAAAACATTCGAAAATACTAAAAAAAAGAACTTTAGAAAGCCTTGCTGAACTACCGAGGGAAATCCCTGTGAATTTCCATCAGAAACTCCTCGCTAGTTTCCTTTAAAGATTCGCCCTAGATTTATTGATTTATCCCGGGTTTCCTTTAGATATATCTCCTGGGTATTTTAGGGATTTCTCCAGGATATTGTCAAATATTTCCAGGACTTTTCTCCAGGTTTTTTTTTTCTGGAATCCCGTCAGATATTTTTCATCGGATTCCTTCAGAAATTTCGTCCCTTGCCTCCCAAGATTCGTTCGAGAATTTTCTCGAGTTTTCTTTATTGATGTCTACCGGAATTCCTTTAGGGATTTTTCCTGGCTTTTTCAGAGATTTCTTTCGGGATTTTTACATTAACTTCTCACGGGATTACTTTTTGGATTTGTTCCAGGACTTGTTTAGAAATATCTACACAGCTTCCGTTAAGGATTCATCCCGGGATTCCTTCAGGGATTTTTTCAAGGATATATCCTGGCATTCCATCAGCGATTCCTCCCGGAGTTTCATCCTCGATATCTCTCGGGGTTCCTGTAGTGTTTTTGCCGAGATTTCTTTAGGCATTTCACCCGAGCTGCCATCAGGGATTTTTGCCGTGATTCCTTCATCAATTCGTTTCATGGTTCCTTCTGAAATTCCTGTCAGAATTTCTACATTAATTCCTCCCGGGATTCTTTCAGGGATATTTCTCAGCATTTGATAAGGAATTATTTCTGCGATTTCTTTGAGCATTCTTCCTAGGATTTATTCGGAAAGTTCTTCTGAAGTTTCTTCGGGGATATTTCCTGGAACTCCATCCAAGATCCCGCCCAAGACTTCTTCATTGATTTCTCCCGGGATTCTTTTAGGGCTTCCCGGGAATTTTCCATTCCTCCATGGACTGCTTCATTGATTTATCCAGAGATTTATTTTATATTTTTCCCATTATTCCTCTAGGGATCTCTCCAGCCTTTCAGGATTCTTTCTGAAACTCGTCACGCGATTCTTTCATTGATTCCTTTAGGGATTCCTTCAGGAAATTCGTCCGAGCTTCCTTCAGGGATATTTTCTAGCATTCCACTACGAATTCCTCCCAAAACTCCCTAATTGATTTCTTCCGGGATTCTTTTTGTTTTTTTTTTTGGCATACCTCTATTGATTTTTTCCTGAGATCCTTCCAGGATTCATTCACTGATTCCTCCCAGGATTTTTATAAAGATTTGTTTATGGAATTTTCCCGGATTTCCTTGGGGGATATTTCCCAGCATTCCAGCAGGGATTCCTCTCAACATTCCTTCATTGATTCATCCCGGGATTCCTTTAGGGATTTCTTTAGTTATTTTCTCTCGATTTCTTCATGGATTTCTCCCAGGTTTCCTTCGGAGATTCTTTCCAAAATGCCTTCAGGGATTGTATGGGGCGTACTTCCCGGGATTCCTCTAGGTATTTCAGAGTTTTTTTTTTCTGAAATCCCTTCATTTATATCTCTAAGGATTCCTCCCGGCATTTTTGCAGAAATTTGTTCCACAATTTATTTAGAAATTCCTATGGGGATTCTTCCTGAATCCTTTCAGAGATTCATTCCAAAATTTCTCTCGTGATTCCTTCTTATTTATCCCAGTATTTCTTCGGAACTGCCCCTGGGATTCATTTGTTTATTTTTTCAGGGATTCTTTCAAAGTATGCTCGTGAGTAGTGATTTCCGCTTTCTTCAGAGATTCTTTAATGGATATCTCTCGGGGTTCCTTCCGGCATTTCCTCTGAGATTTCCGCAGGGATTCCTCCCGAGATTTTTACAGAGATTTCTCCCCGAATCCCTCCAGGGATTTCTACATGGATTCCTTTTGGGATTCAATGATTCCTTCAGTGATTACTCCAGGAATTTTCAGGAGGACTCTTCATAAGATTCTTTTAGATATTGCTCTTGATATTGCTCCCTGAATTCCTTCAGGAACTTCTTTCATGTTTCCTGCATGGATTCTTCCTGCAGTTTCTTCAAGAACTCCTACCAGGACTACTCTTGCCCTCCTGGGATTCCTTCAGGGATTTTTCTCATGATTCCTTCCGGTATTCTTACAGGTATTCCGCCAGAGTTTTATTTAGAAAGTCCTTTATGCATTTCTTTCTTGATTCCTCCTGGAATTCTTTCGGGGATTCTTTCAGGATTCTCTTGGAGACTCATTTGGAGATGTTACTTCAGGATTACTCCAGGATTCTTCAAGAGATTGCTCCTGGGATTACGGCAATGATTTCTGCCGAGATTCCTCCAGGATTATATCATTGAATTCTCTTAGAGACTCATTTGGAGATGTTTTCAGGGGTTACTCCAGGATTTTTCAAGAGATTGCTCCTGGGATAACGGCAGTGATTTCTGCCGAGATTCATCCTGGATTTCAAGGATTTCTCTTGAGAATTATTTTGGGATTTCTCCCGGATTGTTTTCAACCTAAGACAGGATTTATCCACATAATATTCCCGTGATTCCGGCGAAGGTTACTCCATGTGAAAAGAAAGAGATTCTTTGATAGCGTAACGAGTTATTTATTATGGGAAAATATGCCACAGGGGGCAAGAGAATGTCAAAAATTAATAGAAAAAAATTGACGGTTATTTATGGATTCTCCCTTACAAAAAGATCCTGGACTGACCAGGAATAGAACACAGACACTCTGAGCATAGTGTTTTTGATATATACGGATCAGAACATAACGATACTATCGTTATGTTAATTTGTTAATTTATTGTGTAATTTGTTATGTAAAGTTGTGCTGAAATATGAAAATTTATCAGATGTTCAGGAATTACATAATTTTTTTTTTCAATTATACCATAGACTTCCCATTTTTTTAAATGAAATCTGGTTTATTTTAATGAAATCTGATTATTGATAACAAATTTACTTAAAGATTCAAATTGTGAGATACTTTGGGCGTTAACGGGCTAAGTTTATAGTTTTACAAAACGACATTGTTGGAATATATTTCTAAATATTTTCAATGCATTTACCATTTCTCCAGATTATCCGGAAATCTCCGGATTATCCGGAAGATAGCCACAAAGTAGTCACCACTTATTTTACCGGCTCTTAAACCTAGCTTTACGGCATATCTGTCTTCAATGTTTTTCTTCACACTAATGTTCACTTGTATGTCACGGTCGCCATGTAGTCATAGATATACATTTGCACATTAGATGCGAGCAGTGATTTCTAATGAAGACACTCGAATTTATCATATTTTTCTTCATGCTAATGTTCACTTTATAGTCACGGTCGCCATGTATAGGTACACATTTGCACATTAGTTGCGAGCAGTGATTTCTAGTGAAGAGACATTCAGATTTCTCATGTTTTTCTTCATACTAATGTTCACTTCATAGTCACGGTCGCCATGTAGTCATAGGTAGATGTGGAGCCTCGTGGCCGTGCGGTTAGCGTCACCAAGCGTATAGCCGTACCATGCCAAGGGGTGAGGGTTCGATTCCCGCTCCGAGTGATGAAACTTTTCGCAAGAAATGTTTCTAACTCGTATCTACTGGTGCTCGTAATGCATGTTGTGTCCGTTGTCTAGTGTAAAGTTTCGTTCAGTCTGTACTGCCCCTGGCTGAAGACGTTCAGGCTTATTCTGCGCGGCGTGTGAGGTGAGACGAGTCGATTGAGGTGAGAAAAGTCGACTGGATCCCATTTGATTTGTATTAGTCGTCTCACGTCACGTGAGACGAAACCTTCTGCTCACCTCACACGCTGCGCAGAATAAGCCTGGTTGTCTGTGTCCTTTCTTTTATACATTTGCACATTAGTTGCAAGCAATGATGCAAATTATCACCTCACTAGTGCTCATCACAACTCATCAACTGTATATTTATCGCGTGCGATTGAACTGTGCACTGATCAGCGATGACCAGCAGCAAAGAGGTGGCAAAACGAACATGATGTAAATCACAAACGATTTTGCACACATCTGACTGTGCCACCACACGCTCGCCCGAACAGCCGAACCATACCGAATAGGTTGGCTTGCGAAGCTACGGCACGAACGCTCGACACGCACACAGAAGCAACATTCGCATGTACCGATACCATACTAATAAAGCTTCCAGCCAACGATGCTTCGCGATAAGCCGTCGAAAAGCATCGGAAGCGATGAAAAGAGATGCTTGGCTAGAACGCAACGGCTCAACGGCGAAAAGGAAGAGTCAACTATGCTGATCAGTGTTGAGTCCGGTCGTGTGCTACTCGTATGGGAGGTTGATTGAATAAAGCGAGGATGGGTGAAAACGTATTCGTTGTCGAAAGCAAATCGCATCATTTCGCGAATGTTTTCATCAAATAGCAAGATTGGTTGCAAGCAGTGATTTCTAATGAAGAACTCAGTTTTCTTATATTTTTCTTCATACTAATGTTCACTTCATTGTCACGGTCGCTATGTAGTTATAGGTATTTATAAATTAGTCGCCATCAGTGATATCGAGTGAAGAGACATTCACAAACGCAATGCAGTGCACTTCTTACGATAGTTTTGCGATTAGGAAGGGATGATTTGTTAGATGTTTACTTAACAGAGTTACAGATGCTGCTGCGCATTCTCTTGTTGGGATCACGTATGTTGGGTGCTTTTAGTGGGTTTAGTTGGGCGAACGTCCAGGAGTATTGTTGCTTGAATTTTCTAGAAAGGAGTATCTTGGATCGAACTTATAAACTTCTGCCCAGCAAGCTGAAGCGGTATCAACTACCCTCGACTTCTTAAAAATTGTCAAGTGTTGAGCCACTTTTAAAATAAGAAACTATCGAATAGTTGTTAGACTTTCTCCTCGTTTTGGGACCCTTGGCCATTTCTCGTTTTAAGTTCTCCACCATCCCCCCTTTAGTGAGTATTTTTAGAGGTTTTTTTTCGGCAATATTGCAACGACACAAATTGTGTGTCGTGAGACAATTAAGAGGGAATTCCTGTTTACTTTTATCGATGAAATTGATTTTACGTGCCTTGTTTTCACCTCCCCGTGCCTGATCTGAGACCCCGTACTAAAGCTTTTGCTCTTTTACCGTTTTTCTATTTCATTCTCTCCACAGGTATTTAACAGCCACGTTCCTCCCGCGGAGACTCCTTTTAGATCAACTAAGGTTAATATTTAAATTGATAAGCTTTTTTTTTGCGGTGTTTGGTTGATTTTTGTTTTTTTTTACTGGTAGAAGTCAGTGTAGACATTCATTTTTGTTATTACAGTTCGCATTTGTTTAGGTGTCTGAGATACCTACGTAACACTTTCATTTTCATAGTTTTGTTGATTTCACTAAAAGCATCGGTGTGGTTTCATCAGTTTGGTATTTGTCCAATGTGCGAAATCCATTTTTTAACAACCGTTATCCCCGTTATCAATCTTCACAGAAATCCGACAGCTTAAACAAGTTATACGACATGGATGACAAGCCGGAGCGAAGGCCCTGGTTGGACAAGTTGCTGGCCTTCATGGAGGAGCGGCGAACGCCCATCACGGCGTGTCCCACTATCTCGAAGACACCCCTGGATCTGTACAAGCTGTACATCCTGACACAGGAGCGTGGCGGTTTTCTTGAGGTGTGTAAGGTGAGTTTGTCTATCTAGACTAACAGTACTAACAGCTGGGTGGTGGGTCTTTTCCGTATTCATGTGGGGTCGAAATGGCGACGTGCCGGTCCAAGCTCTATCCGGATCTGGCCGTTGCCCAGGGTTCCTCGTACAAACAACTAGAATTTCTTTACTCCCTCCCGTATCGCGACTAAAGGTTACCAAGAGCAAAACGTGGAAGGACATCGCAGGGATGCTGGGCATCGGTGCTAGCAGTAGTGCGGCCTACACGCTACGAAAACACTACACCAAGAATCTACTACCGTTCGAGTGCAAGTTCGACCGGGGCGGAATCGATCCGGCTCCGATCATTGCCCAAGTCGAAGCAGGTTCCAAGAAGAAGTCGAACAAAACTGCTTCGGTCCCCTCTCCGGGTAGGTTTCAACTCGGTGGGACTGTTCATGAACCACGTGGACTCTTCATAATCACAAAACATGCTACGTGGTTCATGAACTGTCTCTCGCCCGTCTGGTGTCCAGCCTAAGACTGACATCCTCCTCTCCCCCTCTTCCTCCTCAAAAAGGATCATCAAACTCGCAAGACTCATTCCCGGCACCGGGCAGCAGTAGCGCCTCGATGGATGGCTACGGTGCCTATCCGGGTGCTGCCGCGGCCGGAGGCTATCCGCCCGGTGCCACTCCGGACTACTCGCAGCAGGGTCAGCAGGCGGGCCCCGGCCAGCAACCACCAGCCGGTGCTCCCGGTCAGCAACCCCCGGCACAGCAGAATCTACAACGACCGCCGTCGCAGCAAAGCGGCACACAATCTCCTCATCCAGGTGAGCGGTTTTGTTTTTCTGGATTTCCTCCTAGGTTTCCGCAGATCACACAGCTTTCATTATCGATCAACCTTCTTCTACTAGTTTTAAGGCGTAACCTAACAAACTATACTAACCCCAAGATCGCAGAATCATACAGGCCGCAAAAATGCTGCAAGCGTGTCAGATGCGTGTTAGTGTGTGTGCCATGCTTACCGTATTCATCCGAGAGAGAGCTTTTATTATTCTCGACTTGGGAGCTAACCAAGCTGCAAAAAAACTGGCGGGACATGCTTGGAGGGGGCTCTACTAGAGGGGGCGCTCCAAACGTGTCCCACCATATATAGAACACTCTTCACCTTATCAAAAAGCATGCGTGGAAAGGTGCGTTGTTTGGGCAGTTTTTCGCTTTTTGATAGTCTAGGGTAAAAGTTCTAAGTTTACCAAGTGTTTAAAATTAATTAAGGCGACGAAATCAGCGAAAAACTGATCCCAAAAAGAGTGTTATTAGATATAAGATTGCCTAAATATGTATAAAAGGCATAGCTTATTTTGAAGTTTCGATCTTCGTATGTATTATATTTGCACTGTTTCACGATGAGCTATGCCGAAACAACTATAAATTATTTCCGATTATACTGAAAAGACATAACCAAATGAATACAAAACTTTATGTGTGTAAATAACTGTGTGATCAATCACATCAATCATTTAGACTAAAACGTCCTATATCACATTAACTTACGATACTCCGAACACACTTGTCTATCCAGGTTTATATGTTTGATTTATCAATCGTTTTAAATGGCAGGGAAAAGCTATCATTTCACTCCACGCATCATAACCGGCTTTATAAAACATTTGCATATCCTTTTGTTCCATACTTCCTTGCGTCGTTTTTTCGCCTAGCCGACTGGCTTCTTTGCATCGGTTTCTGCTTTGCTGGGTACCAGACCAGGCATCAATCTTGCTTCTGGCATTACGGACGCAGATGAATCTGGGATTTGAAATCCATTCAGTAATTCCGGCAGATTTTCATTCCGGAGCTCCTTTAAAGATGCTTTTCGGAATGCATTCCAGGATTTCTCAAAAGACTTCTTTTCCTTTCGTATTTTTTCATGGCATCTTTATTAGTATTCTGGTCCTTCTTGTATCCCTTCTGGATTGCTACAGATAAGATCCGAGCAAATTTTTCTGGGATTTCTCCTTGAGATTATTCCAGGATTCCCTATTTCCGAAAAATTTCTCCTAAAGTTTCTTACGGGGATTCCGAAGAATTTCTCCAGACTCTAGGTTCCAGGAGTCTTTCCACATGTTTTCCAGGTATAACTTACAAAATCTTTCGCGTGATCTTGATCCCGGAATTCCTCCTGAATTTTCGCCAAGAAATTTTCATGAGATTTATCGCAGGTTATCTGCAGGAGTGTTTCATGTGCTGTCGGGAATTTCTCTTGGATGCTTTTCCACGATCCCTTGCAGTGTTTCTCTCGGAATTTCTTCCGAAGTTATTCCCGGGATTTCTACCAGTAGTTTTCGCTGGACTTCTCCCAGAGTTTTTACAAGAGTTATTCCTGGGAATTCAACTAACGTTTCTACCGAGATTTCGCCCAGAGGATTTCCCTGTATTGTTCTCAAAGGTCCTCATGAGTTTTCTTCCAGAGTTCATCTTGTGGCTTCCTTCTCGAGTTTTGTTCCTGGATATTTCTGAAAAATCTCGCGAAACTTCTCGTGAAGTTTCACCTGGGGTTTCTATTGGAGTTTCTCCAACAACTTCTTCTTGAAAATTCCTTCCGCTTGTTGTTCCCGGGGCGTCTCTCAGATTTTATCATGATTCATCATGGATATTCTCCCAAGATTTTCACCGGGTTTTTTCCGGAGTTCACTTTGGGATTTCTGCAGGAGCTTTTTTGACGTTCCTCATTCTTGCAATTTCTGTCAAAGGTTTTTCCAAACTTTTCCTAGTAGTTGTTTCCAGGCTACTAGAAATCTAGGATAGGATACGACAACTAGTCAGCCCAAAAGAGACCAATTTGGGGACCAATTATCATAGCAACGCGGAAAAACAAGACAGCAAGCTGTGAAATTAGACAGAGAAGTTGCAGGTGTCACATCCTATCCTAGCTAGAAATATTCGAGCAATTCTTTCCGGGATTCCTACTTGAAACTTTGCCAGGATTCCTGATTTCCGATAGTTTTCTTCTTGTTTTCACGGGGATCCCGGAGAATTTCTTCAGGCTCCCGGTTTTCAGGATTTTTTTTCCAAATGTTTTCCCGGTATTGCTTACAGAGTCTCAATCGTGATCTTATTCCCTGAATTCCTCCTACATTTCTTCTAGGATTTTTGGTTTCTCAGGAGATGTTTCTCATATGCTGTATCGGGCAATTTCTCTTACAGTATTCTTCCCACGTTTTCTTTCAGTGTTTTTCTCCCCAAAATTTCTCCAGGAGTTTCTCCCGGGATTTCTACCAATGATTTTTGCAGGATTTCTCCCGAAGTATCAGGAGCTTTTCTGTGAATTCTACTAGAGTTCTTCCCAGGAGTTTTTACGGGTTTTCTGTTGGAACTTCATCCAGAGTTTCTTTCAAAAGTTTTCCTTGCATTGCTCCCAGATTCTTTCGCTGGTTTTCTCTGGGAGTTCTTTTTGCAGTATTCTTCTAGAGTTTCTTCCGAGATTTCCGGGATATTCTTAAAAAGTTCTCGCGAGATTTATCTTGAGTTTCACCTGGGATTTCTCTTTGGGGGGAACCTGGGAAACTGACTTTGAACATTCCTTTCGTTGTTACTCCCGAAGCGTCTCTCAGAGTTTACGATTCATCATGGACATTCTTCCAGGATTCTTTTCCGGGTTTCTTCTTGAGTTTGTTTTGGGATTTCTGCAGGAGCTTTTTCTTACGTTTTTTTGTGGAATTCTTTTTGTGATTTATTACTGTCAGAGGTTTTTCCAAATCATGGTGCCATGATGATAATATTTACCTTCACGGTGACAGCCATATGAAAGATTTACTTAGTTAGTTCCAATATAGCCCACCTTATCCGCAGTGCGAACACGGATCCATTTCTCGTGTCCGTTGAGGACTACTGGTCTTATTAGCGTCCTGTACATGGTTTACAGCCTGTACTAAAAACGACTTCCATTGATAATACGTCTTTGTATTTCACGGCTTACGTTATTGTCAGCAAGGAACCGAGATGCGTTTCAGGCGGGTATAACCGTTTCAATGATGTCCTGTCAATGATATCCATGTCGTCAGCGAACCAAACAAATTGGCTTCCCATCGAGGTTCGATCGAACTAGAGTTTCTTCTTCTTGGCGCAACGTTCCCACTTGGGAGGGCAAAAGAGTGACATTAATCTTGTTAGCAAAGTCACTCGCACCGATTTTCGCAAACTTGCTTTTTCATAAAGCTGAGTACGAGATACCCCCACTCAATAATTGTTTTGTAGAATTAAAAACGCTGTAGTCCTGGCCACTTTAAATGCTTGTAATGCATCTCCGATGTACTGCAAGCATTGATCGTAGATAGAAGTAATCGATTCTATCATTTTCCAATATTCTTTCAGTGAATGGCTGTGTATGTGTAGACTAGACTACACTAGACTAGACTTGGCGTAACGTCCCCACTTGGACAAAGTCTGCTTCTCAGTTCACTGTTGCTTCCTGGAAAAGCCATTCTCTCCAATGATCCCAAGGAATTGTGTTACAGCTTGTTACGTCCAAGGATACCTTGAAGTTGAATGAATCCTATTTCGACGATCAACATTTTCTCATAGCCTTAGCCGCGTCTTCTCCAGTGGAGAATCACCACTCGTGAGTTGTAGATGGATTGTTGTATTCTGTATTCTATAGGACAGCTTAGCTTAGCTTAGCTTAGACTGACTGCACATATCTATGGTTGCTACTCCGTGATTGACCCGAACCAATGAAAGTTGCACAATGAATCAACTGAATAATTGACTGGGAGTGGTCAAAATTCTCACTGTGCACGCTTCAGAGACTCTATTTAACGGTACAATAACGGCGCCGGCCACGTCCTTGCAGTCAGGTTGGAAGAGGGCAGGAATATTAGTATCAACCTTTGTTATGTGAAAGTTGGCGTTTACCGCACGTCTCCACCAAAGGTTGAAGGAAGGGTTGGTTGTTAGTAAGGAAGGTATCGTTGGGTCTGGATTCACTTTGATAAGTAATATGACCTTTTGTATTTGAATCATGCCATGCAGGCTGTCGCGCTATTATTCGCTTTACGCGGAAAGCAAACAATCGACTGCTTCACGCCATAAGCAAACCATCAATCACCCACGTTGGGTGATTGTTCAATATATACTATAAACCACGCGACAAAACATACAAACTGATTCGCTATTGTTCGCTTCGCGCGGGAAGCAAACAATCGACCACCCGTACGGGTGGTCGCTCAATGTTTACTACAAAAGACGTCACAAAACCTCTCCGGCATACGCGAATGGCATTAAGACAAAAACAAAAACAAAAACTGAATCGCAATCAGCAGCACCGGCCTCCGGCTTCCACACGAACGAACCACGCAAAAGGAACTCAGTATTCTGTATTCTATAGGACAAGTACTAGATTTGTAGTAATGAGCTGGATTTTAGTATGGTGAGAAAGCCAATTCTCCGTTTCTGCAATGAAATGGTGCAAAAAGCGTGGGTATTATGATTCCTTGCCTAATTTGATGCTGTTTGAGCAAAACTTTGGGTAATTTTGTTGTTGTTTTCTCCATTTCTCGCAACATAAACAACATAGTTATCCAAAGTTTTGCTCAAACAGCATCAATTTAGGCAAAGAATCATAATACCCACACTTTTTCCACCATTTCATTGCAGAAACGGAGAATTGACCTTCTCACCATACAAAAATTCAGCTCATTACTACAAATCTAGTACTACACCGAACGTGCCCCATTGTCGATGTCTCCAAGTTGGGTGTATTCGAGATGAATGCTGTCTAAGGACTTAACTCAGTAATACTTAACTTACCAACTTTCGAGCTTTTCTAAAGGTATGGAATGCGGTGGATTCACCCTGTTTCGGAGCTGGAATTCTCACTCGTGCTTCCAGAGGGAATTCCTGAGTGAATCCTCAGAGGGAATTCCTGGGGGAATTCCCAGAGGGAATTCTTAGAAGTATCATAATTCCCAGAGGGAACTCCTGGAGGAATTCCCCGAGGGAACTCCTGGAGGAATTCCCCGAGGGAACTCCTGGAGGAATTCCCAGAGGGAACTCCTGGAGGAATTCCCAGAGGGAACTCCTGGAGGAATTCCCAGAGGGAACTCCTGGAGGAATTCCCCGAGGGAACTCCTGGAGGAATTCCCCGAGGGAACTCCTGGAGGAATTCCCAGAGGGAACTCCTGGAGGAATTCCCCGAGGGAACTCCTGGAGGAATTCCCCGAGGGAACTCCTGGAGGAATTCCCCGAGGGAACTCCTGGAGGAATTCCCCGAGGGAACTCCTGGAGGAATTCCCCGAGGGAACTCCTGGAGGAATTCCCCGAGGGAACTCCTGGAGGAATTCCCCGAGGGAACTCCTGGAGGAATTCCCCGAGGGAACTCCTGGAGGAATTCCCCGAGGGAACTCCTGGAGGAATTCCCCGAGGGAACTCCTGGAGGAATTCCCCGAGGGAACTCCTGGAGGAATTCCCCGAGGGAACTCCTGGAGGAATTCCCCGAGGGAACTCCTGGAGGAATTCCCCGAGGGAACTCCTGGAGGAATTCCCCGAGGGAACTCCTGGAGGAATTCCCCGAGGGAACTCCTGGAGGAATTCCCCGAGGGAACTCCTGGAGGAATTCCCCGAGGGAACTCCTGGAGGAATTCCCCGAGGGAACTCCTGGAGGAATTCCCCGAGGGAACTCCTGGAGGAATTCCCCGAGGGAACTCCTGGAGGAATTCCCCGAGGGAACTCCTGGAGGAATTCCCCGAGGGAACTCCTGGAGGAATTCCCCGAGGGAACTCCTGGAGGAATTCCCCGAGGGAACTCCTGGAGGAATTCCCCGAGGGAACTCCTGGAGGAATTCCCCGAGGGAACTCCTGGAGGAATTCCCCGAGGGAACTCCTGGAGGAATTCCCCGAGGGAACTCCTGGAGGAATTCCCCGAGGGAACTCCTGGAGGAATTCCCCGAGGGAACTCCTGGAGGAATTCCCAGAGGAGCGTCGAAATCTCTTCTATTCTATGCGATTGAGCTTTGATATTCTTCTCAGCCTGTATACTCTCAGACTATGTAAGAAAATTCTATTTTAGAATATAAGCCGGATAGACAAGTGTAGGACAATATGACATTTACAATGTATCATGATCAATCACTTGAACAACAATCCATTATATCCCTGTGCTCTAATGACCAAATCAACCATGTGTGGAACACACATTCCCATTTGCCTCACGGAACCTTACTAATATCGCATTCTCGTCCCTTTTTTGTCCATTCGTCTAACCATGCGCACACCACCCGTCTATAGGTTCGGCACCACCGACCACCGGAGATAACATTAGTGTGAGCAATCCCTTCGATGATCCCGTCGGCCCCCAGCGGCCACCGTATCAACAGGGTGCTCCCTATCCACCGGCTTCACGACCACAAGGTATGGTTTCATTGCTGTTCGCACCCTCTCTGTTTGCACGCAATCCATCTCCCGTAACATTCTCCTCGTCCTTCTCCCACTTCATTTTAATGTCACGCTTTCAACCCGATTATTCTGAATGGGTCTCTAAAATTCCGTAATTCTGTGTTCAACTAGGTGCTCCCTACCCGGGACAACCAGGAGGCTATCAGTACGGTGCTCCCGATCAGTATGGACAAGGTCAGCCAGGTCAGTACCCGCCTGGGCAGCAAAGTCAATATCCACCCGCTAGTAGACCAATGTATCCCCCGTACGGACCACCGGAATCCGGAGAAGGGTAAGTTCCTCCCCAATCGTCACTCAAAACTTCCCGAATTCGTTTCTTCAACTCGCTTTTTTTTTCTCCTCATTCTAGACGATCAACGCCCCCGGCACCGGGTTCCGCTCCGCCGGCGGCTGGCGATCCATACCGAGGCTACGCCAGCAGTCCGTATCCTCCGCCGCCGCAGCAGCGACCGTACGGTCAGCAACCGCCACCGGGCAGTTCCGGCCCGTCGCAGACACCGCCGGCTGGTCCGCCGGGTGCTGCCAGTCAGCCACCGGTTAGCGGTGCACCCGGACAGCAACCGCCGTCGACGCAGCAGGCCCAGGGATATCCGGCAGCCCCGCAGCAACCACCACAACCGGACTACTACCGGCCCGATCAGGTTGGTTCATCAGAATTGCGAGATCGAAGCGCTGAAGATTAATGCTTATGGTGTGTACTTTCAGCCCAATCAACCGAGGAGGCATCCCGACTTTGAAAAGAATCAACAACCGTATCCGCCGTACCAGCAGCGACCGCAGATGTATCGTAAGTATCATTGCTTTCTACTCGTAGTGCAATTGTGGTGACTCATTACCTACTAGAGCTATTGTTGTACTTTTTTGAAAATGTCACTGAAAATGTATAAAAATCTCTTCACAGCCGGTGGATGGCAGGGCGGTGCAGGTCAGTACCGCGGTCAATACCCTCCCCAGGGACCCCAACAACAGTGGGGAACCCACAACGGACCACGGCCCAGTGGTCCTCCGGGAGCCCCTGCCGGCCCACCCGGAGCACCCGGAGCGCCAAACCAATGGAATGCGGAACCCAATCGGTACCCGCCGAATCAGCAACCGCCCTATCCGCCCCATCAACAGGTAAGAACTAGAACCTTTCGAAACCCCTCTCAAACACACTAAATAATCTCTCTTTTTCCCCAACCCCGCCAGACCCAGCAACAACCGTGGAACCAGATGCCACCCACATCACAGGGTTCACCACTGAGGCCACCGCAGCGAGGTGGCAAACCGTTCTCTTCGATGCAACAGGCAGGCATGACGAGCAGTATGCCACCGGCGGCCCAGCCCCAGCCTCCTCCCGGCACTCAACCGGGTCCGGCTCCGGCCGTTCCTGCTCCGCCGGTTGGCAGTGCTCCACAGGCCACTCCGGGAGCCGCCCCTCAACCGGCCGGTCCTGCGGCCAAACCGCTGCCCCAGACACCGTTCCCTTCGGCCAGTACGGTTGCCCCAAAACGGGACATCGTGTTTCCTCCGGACAGTATCGAGTCCACTACCCCGGTGCTGTACAAGCGCAAAAGAGTCAGCAAGCTGGACATCGGCCAGACCGACCCGTGGCGGATATTCATGGCGCTGCGATCCGGGCTGCTGGTGGAGAGTACCTGGGCGCTGGATGTTCTGAACATTCTGCTGTTCGACGACTCGTCCGTGGGGTACTTCGGACTGACGCATCTGCCGGGACTGTTGAATCTACTGCTGGACCACTTCCAGAAAAGCTTGAGCGACATGTTCGAAACGACGGATCGCAAGCGGTTACCGTACGGTAAGGCTTACGGATGGTTTGGTAAGGAGGATGAAGAAAGTGAGGATGATGAAGAAGAGACTGCGGAAGATGAGGAGATGCAGCGAGCTATCGAAGCAGTTGAAGTGAAGAAGGAGGTGGAAGACATTAAGATGGAAAACGGAGAGACGGAGGATGGACAGGATGGACTGAAACGGGGCTGTCGGATGGAGAGGAAACGGGAGCACCGTAAGAGTAGAAAGGCTTGCGAGGTGGATTTAGGCTGCGTGATTGAAACGCCGAATCCGGAAGACCGGATAGTGGTGTTTAACTCAACGACAAACTATACGATGAGTTCCCGGAAGGGACTTCCAGTCAAAATTCAACCGGCGGAGGATGACGTGTTTGTCCTGAACCACCGGAGGGATTGGGACCGAACAGCGGATGATAGATACCATCGAGAAACGGACGTTGGAGGCGACCCGTGGACTGCAGGACACTCGGAGCCGGATCCCCACGACTACATCATGGAGACGTTCCAGGCCGAGTTTGTAAACATTCCATTTGCTAGGCTGATTAAAACTAGTAGAAAGTATAAGATGCGATGCAAGAACAACAACAACAACAGTAGCAGCAACAATAACAATAGTAACAGCAGTCCGTTGAAGCGGAAGAACGCTGAAGAAGAGCAAAGTGATAGCGAAAAGTGCAACAGGACAAACGGTGAAAACCGGATAGTGAACGGAGAAATCGGCACCGAAGCGGAAGAAGACTCCAAACCAAGTGTGGACGGCTTTGTGATGGTGAAGAAGGAAGTACCGGAAGTGACACCGTCGAGTGATGCCGATTGTCGAGAGATCGACATGGAGCTGGAGAAGAGCAGCTTGTCCAACGGTCCACAGGAGGGACCCATCGGGGATGAGACTGATAGCAAAGACGTCAAGATGGAGATCGAGGAGGAGGACAAGGTGGTTGACGAAGAGGTTACCGAGAAGAAGTTCAACGTTACGGCGACGATCCAGGATCCTGCGAAGGTGCTAAAGCGCAGGAGGATGAGCGACTATGAAGATGAGTGCTACACGCGAGACGAGGCCAGCTTATATCTGGTGACGGAGGGTCACGATGCCCTGGCAAGGCGATGTGTAGCTATCTCGAATATCCTGAGGAATCTTACGTTCGTCCCCAACAACGAGACTGAGTTCTCCCGGTCCTCGAGGTTCTTGTCGATTTTAGGGAAGATACTGTTGCTCCATCACGAGCATCCTGTCCGCACGAAGAAGACCCGTAACTACGATCGGGAAGAAGACGCAGACTTTTCGGATTCGTGCAGCAGTTTGCAGGGCGAATCGGAATGGTGGTGGGACTTTTTGGTGCAGATTCGGGAGAACATGTTGGTCTCGATGGCCAACATCGCCGGGCAGCTGGATTTGGCCCGATTTGACGAACCTATTTCGAGGCCCATCCTGGATGGGCTACTGCACTGGTCCGTTTGTCCGTCGGCGCACGGACAGGATCCGTTCCCAACGTTGGGAGTGAACTCAGTATTATCTCCGCAGCGGCTGGCACTGGAAGCCCTGTGTAAGCTGTGCGTAACCGATTCCAATGTGGATCTTGTGATAGCAACGCCTCCGTACACGCGACTGGAAAAACTCTGCTCCGTTTTGACGCGGCATCTGTGCAAAAATGAGGACCAAGTCCTTCGGGAGTTCTCGGTGAATCTGCTACACTACCTGGCCGCTGCGGATAGCGCGATGGCCCGGACGATAGCCCTACAGTCCCCGTGCGTTTCCTACCTGGTGGCATTCATCGAGCAGGCGGAACAGACCGCTCTGGGAGTGGCCAACCAGCATGGCATCAATTACCTGCGGGACAACCCCGACTCGATGGGAACCAGCTTGGATATGCTTCGACGAGCCGCCGGAACACTCCTGCACCTTGCCAAGCATCCCGACAACCGACCGCTGTTCCTGCAGCAGGAACAACGCCTCCTAGGCCTAGTCATGAGTCACATCCTCGACCAGCAGGTGGCCCTCATTATCAGCAGGGTACTGTTCCAGTGTTCTCGTGGAACCGGTCCACTTACAACGATGGAAATCGAATCCTGCGTTCCCAAGAAGCCAACGGAAAAGGAACCCTCCGAAGCGAGCAAATCTTCGATGCATTTAAATTCAATCATTGCCAACACCAGCGGTAGCCCGAACCCTCCGTCGTCCATGGGTGCCCCTCCGGCGCCGGCAGCTCTCCCCTCGATGCCATCCACTCCGTCGAAATCGGCCGACCAGTTCCACTCGCTGATGTCCCCCCAGTCGTCATCATCATCAACCGGCTCGATGCCAGCCCCATCGGCACCGGTCAGCAACAACGGTGGCCCACCGGCTTTCGTACCTCCCCCGCCAGCTGCTACGCCGCCACCATCATCACCGGCAGCGGCGGCCAACAGTACGGAAGTAGTGTCGCCACCGCCTCCGGCGGCTCCGGCCCCCACCCAGCATCCCATCACGGCGTCGTCGTAGTGGAAGAAATCGCTTCTGGTCAAGGCGGCCGCCTCAGCGGCGGAACAGGTCAGCGGTTTGATTAATTCAAATTATATATAGTGTAGACACAATTAGGAAGAGAGAGAGGGGGAAAAGGAAGAGTGAAACTCACTCTACTAGAATGGGGCATATATATAGAGAGTTTAATATAAGAAAACCTAATGGGAGGGAATGAGAGAAAGAATAAGAAACGGCACTAGGCCGCGCGTTTGAACATATTACTTTGTTTGTTGTACAGTAGATTTTTAAGGGACTTGATGCTGATAAGAGATGGACGCGTGGCAGAGATGCGTGCGTGCGTGTGTATGTGTGCATGCGTGTGATATTACTTAATGTGTAATATGGAAAAACCTATTTGATATAACGTGTAGAGTTAGCAAAGTAAAGCGAATGGAAGTCGCGCGATGGCTAGATTTTACTATAGAATGTTGGAAGAAATGCGGGGAGAATGAGATAATCGGAAACAAATTGGACAACCTCAACCGCGGAATGGGACGATTATACGAATATTACCTTTGTTTTAATTGTATAAAATTCAATACATAATTCATGAAAAAGGACGAAGCAAATCTTAGAAATCGATTACCGGTATTGGAAAGCAGTTGTTTTGTTGTGTCTTGTTTTATTCATATCTTGAAGTGTGCTCTCCGAGGGCGCGGTTTCAGAACTAATTCATATTGCACAGTGGGAAAAAGCGACTCAAAACGAATTCTAGTTCGTGCTTTTAAGGTTAATGTCTCGGAAATTACGCTCGTTCAATGATTTCTCCAAGTGTTCCATGGATTTTTCGGAGATTTATCCTGGAATTCCCCCGGGATTTTTTACTGGGCTTCTACCAGGGATTCCTTCAGTAACTTCTGCTGGGACTACTAAAAGGATTCCTTGATGAGATTCTTTCAGGAATGTCTTCAGGGATTCCTTCAGGAATTCCTCCAGAAATTTCTTCAGGAATTCCTTCCGAATTCCTTCAGGAATCCTTGGAGGGATTCATTCAGAAATTTCTCCAGGGATTCCTTTAGGAATTGCTCCAGGGTTGCCTCCAGGAATTCATCCAGGGATTTCTTCAGAAATTTATTCTGGTATTCCTTCAGGAATTCTTCCAGGGATTTCTTGATGAGATTCCTTCAGGGATTCCTTCAGGAATCCCTCCAGAGATTCCTGAAGGGATTCCTTCAGAAATTCCTTCAGAGATTCCTCCAGGCATTCCTTCAGGGAATTCTTCCAGAGATTCCTTCAGAGATTTCTCTTGGGATTCTTTCAGAGATTCCTCAAGAGATTTCTTCGCGAATTCCTCCCTTCAGGAACTCTTTCCCAGATTCCTCGTGAATTTCTTCCCAGATTCCTTCGGGAATTCTTCTAGGATGCTTTCCAGGAAATTCTCTCGAGATTTGTCCAGGGATTTCTTTAGGGATTCCTCCAAAGGGTTCCTTCATGAGATTCCTGCAGGGGATTTCAAGGTGCTTCATAGAATTCTTCCAAAGATTCCTTTAGGGATTCCTTCAAAGATTCATTCAGGGATTACTTCAGAGATTCATTCAGATTTCAAGGTCCTTCATAGAATTCTTCCAAAGATTCCTTTAGGGATTCCTTCAAAGATTCCTCCAGGGATTACTTCAGGAACTTCTCCTGGGATTCCTTCAGGAATTCTTCCAGGGATTCGTTCAGGAACTACTTCAGGAATTCCTTGATAAGATCTGGAGGAATTTCTTCACAGATTCCTCCAGGGGTTCTTGCAGAAATTCCCCCAGGGATTCCTTCAGGAATTCCTCCAGAGATTTCTTCAGAAATACGTTCAGGAATTCCTTCAGGGATTCTTACAGGGATTCCTTCAGAGATTCTTTCAGGAATTCTTGTAGGGATTACTTCAGAGATTCCTTCAGGAATTTTTGCAGAAATTTCTCCAGGAATTCCTCCAAGGATTTCTTCAGAAATTTTGGGTTGAGATTCCTACAGGAATTCTTCCTGGGATTCCTTCAGGGACTCCTTTAGGGATTTCTTGATGAGATTCCTCCAGGAATACTCCCTGGAATCTTCCGGGATTTCTCCAGGAATTCTTTCAGGAATTGCTTCAGGAATTCTTCCAGGAATTCTCAGGAATTCTTACAGGATTTTTCAAAGGAATTCCTCTAGAATTTTCTTCAAGAATTCCTCCATAGATTCCTGTAGGAATCCTTCCCAGAGATTCATTCACGCATTCTTTAAAGGACTCTTCCAGGGGTTCCTTCAGGAGTTCCTCCATTTCCATTCTCAGGATGTGATGCCCTAGGTGAAGTTCCACGAACGAGTCGCTTTTTCTTCACTGCGCATAAGTGGATCTAGATTTTGAAAACCACTGCTTCAGCACGGAAGGCACTTTTTTCAATCAAATGTGTGTGCAAAAAGAAAACCGAACGCAGGGATTTTACACTAGGTTCTGTAACTTTTGTGTTGCAACAAGCACACGTGAATGTGTGATTTCGTTTTTTTTTTCTTCTTCTGATGTTCATCGGAAACGATTTCGATAGCTTCGGAGCTGTGCGTGTGTTTCCCGGGTTAGCCTGATACGGTAGCAAGTGCTAAAACGTTTAGCGAGACCGCATTAGAGCGAGGATTGATGATGTACGGCCGGCCGGCGCTGTTAGAAACTCTGTGTATACTCAAATATAGTGTTAATTGGTTGTTTTTAGACGGAATGGCAGCTGAAGAACTGTTTCTGCTGCGCTGCTAGATCGTTGCCGAAGTAGGTTGTAGTTTGCGCTTGTACGAGAGGTTGAACGGGGTTTGTGTTTGGCAGGGGCTGTTCAGGAAAGAATTTAGGGCACGTTTTGATTAAAGCTTTAATGCTACTGTCTTAGTGTTTAATGTTATTGTCGAAATTTATACATTTCAATCAACAATCGTGGGTCAGCATAGGCTTCCGAGGCAGGACATAAAGGGAAAATACCTAGGAAGAGGAGCTCCAACGGAGTGACGTTAACTTTCTTAGCAACGTCACTCCCGGCGTTTTCGCCTAACATTCATATCACATACAATGTGGAGCGGCTTAGTTCAATTGTATTCAACGATGCTACGCAGTAGGCTGGGTCGGTTCAATACTTGTAATACATCTCCGATACCTTGAAAGTTTTGCTAAGGTCCATAAGGACCACTGATTTCCCTTGATAGGCCTCTCTTAAAGTCAAGGTTCATAAGTAATTCAAAAATTTTAGTCTTAGAGCCACAGCTTCCGTTCAAATCTTGTAAGTTTATGCTTGGGTCCTCTAAATGTGATGTACTGTTCATAAAATTCTATTCAAACCTTGTAGGCCTGAAAGGACTTAAGACCTTCAGATTTTTCTCAGATTAAGCCTTTTTCAATTTGTGAAGAATTCAACTGTGTCCGTAATCTGCTCTCCTAAGCTGAATTGCCCATGCTAATCGCAGAACCCGAAATCCGCTTTCATCGCCAATCCCTTGAGTGGCATCAACCTTTGTACATTTTAGTCTTCAACTCAGAACAACTCGATTGAATTTGTAATGGAAATTTCCCAAAAACAAAAATGAAAATTTGGAAACTCAAGTCCAAAATGGGTGTGTAATTAGTAACTTATTGCAACTAACATCAAGAAGATCCATTTCCGGAGGCAAAATGAAGCAAGAAAAGGAAATCTAACCGAGAAAACACGAACAAAAAAAACATAAATGAAAAACATTGATCTATTAAACTCGATTGATAGTGGAAATAAATTAATGTGTTAGAAGTGTAGCTAAAGTAAAACCCTATAAATATGAATATAGCAAAAAGAATCAATGAAACAACAACAAAACAAAGCCAGAAGAAAACAAAAGAAAGAAACTAGTTTATTAGTAATGACGTGCCCACGGCATAACCATAAAAAAAAGAAAAGTAAAACAACAAACGACAGACAACAGTAAGAAGAGAAAAAGTGGTACTATATATAGGAGCGTGTGTGTGTGAATGCGTATTCTTGAACTGATGGTCGGACGCGCGTCGATCTCCGACGTGAGAGGCTGGCAGTCGTTTGTGGTGGACTTCTTTCACGCATCTCCTACGTTCAAAGTTCTTGCACGTCCGATCCCGAAGTTCCGAAAACATGTAAACGAATCTCCGCAGCCACGTGTACTACACGGGCCGAACAGGGGAAAGGGATTTAGTAAGGAAAACTATTTAAGAAACCAATCTGGTCCTGTTTAAAACACACTCACCTTAATGCGCTGGCTAAAGGTAATCCTTGTTGAAGACCTCTCGTGAAGACCACGAGGCGCATCAAGGGGCACGACACTCTAGTGAGAGAGGTTCGATATGAGTATTCATCATCCCAGGAGGATGATCATAAGAAATACGAACAAAACGAGCGCATGCGATAAAGCAGAAACATAGTGGAAGAAAAAAAAAACAACTACTTATAGCTGTGGTAGAAATGCATGAAAACAAGAAAACCAGAACTATATATAAACAATTGGAAATATCTGATTTTCCTTTCCACTGTAATCCCCCCTTTTTTCTGTTGTACAACTGAATGTGCGTGTGTGAAACTTAAGTAAAACAGAGACGTGGAGGGTAGACAACAAATCCTGGAAAGAACGCGCGAGAAACTTCCCGTTTCCTCGTCCGTTTTTCCAAACATTATTACACAGTAAGAAAAAGCAAAACAAGATTGTAACAGTGGTAGTGTGTAGGTCGCGAGCGGAGTATGTGTACATTTTTTTCTTTGATGAAGTGACTAATTATCGAACGAAGGTACTGTGGGCAGTTGCTGCTTGATGATCTTAACGTTTTGTTCTTGTTATTATTTTTTAAACACACACACACGAGGAAAAGTTTCTTACGTTTTGCCCGCAGATTTTTGTCTCTCAGTAAGAAGGTTAAATTATTATCGCTATTTTTTGTATGACTTTTTCAATTTACCAATCTAGGAGCAGCACGCACCCAATAGTAGAACCATTTTCCTTTATAGATTAATTTATGAAGGAAGCAACGAGTAAATAGTGAACAAGTCGTTGATACATGGAGTAACAAAAAAAATAAGAAAATCCAGAAAAACAAAAAGTATATAAAGTAAATCTTTATCGTAAGAAGCTAATGGTAGCAATGTAGGACGGGAACTCTTAATAAACTATTATTTAAATCACAAGAAAAATGAAAAACGGCAAAAGAATGAAAATATATAAATGTCAAATAAATTCAATTACGAATAATTTAACATTAGAAAACAATGGAAAACAGTAAACCAGACACACAAAAACAAACAAACCGACAAAAACACGAACACACGCATACACTTACTGAAAAACAAAACTGATTGACACTGATCGATGAATGAACGCGCGGGAGTTTAGCTGTTTAAGAGAAAATGAAACACACAGAAACAATGGTTAAATACGACGACGCGCAGAGGGACTGGTAAAATGGACAACAACCCTCTGTAGGGGCTAGGGCATACCCAGTACTGCAGCTGTACTTGTGCTTGCAGCAACAACAACAAAAAAATCGAAAAGAATGAGACGACGCGTAGCAGGAAAGTAATACATCGTGGAATGAAGCAAAATCTATATAATGAAAACTATTTGTAATTATTATTATTGACATAAAAGTATAAATACACTTAGTTTTTTTAATTAAAATAATAAAAAATTATAAAAAAAAATCCGGCACTGTTATATGTTGGTGGAACACAAAAGAAATTCATAAGACGAGCATTGGCTAGTACCCTATCATCTTCCATCATTAATCACCTAGAGTGAACAAGTTCGTGGGAAGTTTTCAAGGTAGCTTCGTCGACCACCGTCTGTTGGCAATGGACCAGAATTCTACCATACGACAAATCCCTCAAAAATCCGTGCCTCAATCTGTCCAAACGCATCACCAGTACATCGACTTCAAGTCGAAAATGGCTCAGAGGTGTGGGAACATGCTTCAGAAGCAAGTGGGAGCATGAGCAATCACTTTTTTTTATTGAGAATAAGTAACGATGATTTAGCAGCGTGGTGGCTCTCTGAATATTTCTCTTTGACGGTGTATACGGCAATGGATATACCGTAAACCGGGGTTAAATTGATCTTCGGGTCGAAATTGATCAGACGTTTTTCAGTTAGGTTGAGCATATTTTACACAGTTTCTTTTTATGTATTGTGCTGTCGGAAACAGATACTAAACGATATTTGCATCAAAACTATTTAAAGTATACTTTATCCAATGAAAAAACGTCTAATCAATTTGACCCCGGTTTACGGTACTCAGTTTTTATCCCGTTATTACAGTGCACATGACATCAATTCAAATCAAATCGATTATAATCACGTACAACATTCTCAAACTAACAAAATGATGGTTTTTACATGTTTTGTGCAACAAATCAATCCACTGAATCATTTTCGCATCTTCACAATTGCCGCAGCAAGTGAGTGTCATGCCTCTAGCGCACCTTGCGCATTTGAAGATTAGCGTTCGTGCAAGTATCAGACATAGTATGCGTTCGGATGATCGATCGGTGTTTCATCGGTTAGCTGCTATCAGGAGAAATGAAGTGATTCTATCTTGTGAACTTAAACGAATAACTTGTGAATATTAATTCAACCCGTGATGATATCTAGAAGATCCCCTAGTTGTGGTAAGCAAAAGTGAGAACGAATGATCACTAGTCAGTTTGCTTCACATTCACGTAGTGGTTGCTGGCGCTGATAATTGGTCGTATTTTTCATATTCACTCAGATTCAAGCACTGGAAGAAGTGTATTGCGAGCAAATACAGCTGATGGTGCTGTTCTCAAGAAACATAGAAGTTCTACAAGAAGCTCGACGCGTACCGCAAAGCAGACTTGACAGAAACTCCCTCGCGAGAAAATGAGGAAGCGATTTCGGCGATTTTCTGAGGAGTGAAAATGAAACTCAGAAATCACAACGCAAATCCTCAACAGCACCGAGCGCGAGCTTGCCGCGCAGCGAGGAGTTCGTCCGACACTCATAATTGCTTGTTGTGTTTCTCACGTCCACTCACACTCAAAAAGCTCTCGCGAGTTCCACTCTCATACAAAGAAAGACTCTCGAGGCGAAAATCGCACTCAAAAACCCGAAATAATCATCGGCTATTTTTTCGTTCCCCTCTTCCTCGCTCAGTTTTTATTGCCCCAAAGGGGTTCGTTCGCTCCCTCGCGACGAGGCAAAAGCAAAACACCGCTCTAGAGCATTTTGCAAAACTCTTTTGATTTCGAGGAGGATTATCAAGCCTGCCGCAAAGTTATCGTGCTACGAGCCGATATAGGTACATATGAAGAAACGAGAATGAAAGCCCTTTTACGGACGGATATGAAGTAATTGGAAGATGGAACCAGTGCTTTGACGAGAATATAAATAGCGAGGAGAATGTGAGTACCTGGAACCAAGGCAGCGGAAGATATACTTTCGTCATTGCAATGAAGGATGACAATCCCACGAGACTCAAAACATCAATGCAGCAGGTAAGTGTAGTGTAGAGGTATGGGGAGTTTTAATAGTCTTCCATGACTCCCAGCCAAAGGGCTCATATAGCCGAGGCGGTAAACGCACGGGTATTCAGCATGACCATGCTGAGGGTGACGGGTTCGATTCCCGATCGGTCCAGGATCTTTTCGTAAAGGAAATTTCCTTGACTTCCTTGGGCATAGAGTATCTTCGTGCCTGCCACACGATATACACATGCAAAATGGTCATTGGCAGAGGAAGCTCTCAGTTAATAACTGTGGAAGTGCTCATTGAACACTAAGCTGAGGAGCAGGCTTTGTCCCAGTGAGGACGTTACGCCAAGAAGAGGAGAGGAGAGGAGGAAGATGAAAGCAGCACGCTAAAACTGTTCAGCACTAAAATGTGTAAGACCTACTCATAAGTGCATAATTTGCAGACCACACAAAAATGTGTAGCAGTTATACATTCTCAAAAAAACAGCTCGTACTAGATGCGAAATGTTGATTTTTTTTTTGTTTTCCAAGGTCACTAGTAGTCCTACCTAGATTGGCGTACAAAAATTTTTGCGATTTTAACAATTTTGCGGACACTGGAGCTGATTTTGTAAATGTGCAAGGGTTACACATTTTTGGTGTAGTCTGGAAATTATGCACTTTAGTGCTGAGCGGCGTTAGCGTGAGTACTTTGACGAGAATATAAATAGTGAGGAGAACGTGAGTACCAGGAATCAAGGCTGCGGAAGAAGTTATTACATACGTCATCGCAATAGAGGATGGGAATGAGTCAACTTCCACGCTAAGACAAGTTTGGAATGCCATCCATCAGCTCAAAAACACCAAAGCAGCAGGTAAGTGTAGTGTAGAGGTATGGTGGAAGTATCGCAGCTAGACTAATTAAGGTGGGCTCTGAATTGTTGGCCAGCGGGCAATAATCAGGATCTGTGAAACCAAATAGCTAGCTGAAGGGTGGAAGGAAAGGATAATCTGTCCAAGAAAGGTGGCAATCCAATATGTGAGAGCTGCCGAGCAGGCTGCTAAACTTGCAAAGGGTAGTGAACTATATGCAAAGTTAACTACGTTATCACAACAGGCTGCTAAACTTGCAAAGGGTAGTGAACTATATGCAAAGTTAACTACGTTATCACAACACTCTGCCTTATGGGTAGTACCGTCTTACCCCGCTGGTTCGACACGTTTTAATACGACACTTTTTAATTCGTACCCCGCTTATTCGACATTTGTCGAATTAAAAAGTGTTCAAATGTCACAGCGATGTACACTGTAAATACAAAACAGTCTGATATAGCGCTTATACTCACACCCGCAGCAGCTCCTCTTGCAGCCGCTAATTCCGGAAGTTCTGATTTGGTGCTATTCGACACCCAAACTATCTGGAGACCAACCGGAATAAGCTGATGATGGCAACAATCGTAGAAAGAACGAGCTTTTCAGTCGCACTACCTCAATATCTGTTGAAATTATGTTTCATAACAAATCCGGAAATCTAAACAAAAACAAAAATAGAGTTGCCAAATTTCAATAAGCATGGTGGTGTAGGGTGACCAATTTGTCGAATTAAAAGTTTACCCCGGTATTCGACAACAGACGGTGTCGTATTAGCGGGGTAATACGGTACGCAGATCGCAAGAAATTTCTTGGCCTATCTCGATGCGTGGAAAATTCAGGCAAGGAATCGCTCAAGAAATAATAAAGCGTCGCTTTATTCCGCATCCTAGTACGGAGCTGAAACGAAACGTCAAATCAAATGGGGCTTGCTGTGTCAAATTTCTTGACCATTCCGGTCACGGAAAAATAATGCACTGAACGAAAATTACTTGAGAGATTCCGTTTGAAGTGCATACCTCGCATTAGTTTACTTCCTAAATATTTTCTAAATGCTTCATGCTTTTGCTTCGGTAAAACCTTAGTGAAGCCATCCGCGAGCTGTTGCTGCGTAATGCAACGCAACTTTTCCTTTCTCCGGACTGTCCTTCACGAAATGGTATCTTATTGAAACATGTTTGGCTTTTGGGTTGAATCCTTCATTTTTTGCAATACATCTCTGATTGTACATATTCGTGAATTATTGTTGAGTCTGTTTGCGGATGTCCAAGTTCGCTCAGCAATCGACTTAACCAAATCGCTTTCTAGCACGCTAACGTAAGCGCGTTATATTCGGCTTCTAGGGACGAAAGCGCGACCGAACTTTGGGCTTTTTTCATCCAGCTTACCGCACCGTTGCCGTAGAAGAACACAAAACCCGTGGTTGAGCGCCTCGTTTGCCTATCATCAGCCCAGTCTGAATCGGTGTATCCTACTAGCTTCCAGTTAGCTTTTGCGCCATACCAGAGCTTCCAGTCCTTCGTTGTGTTGATGTACTGATGAACGCGTTTAGCTGCAGACCAGTCCATGTTATTCGGCTGACTAACCTTCCTTCCAAGCAGACCAACACACAACGGCAGGTCGAGTCGAGCATTGACGGCCTGATCTCTTTCGTTTGTCGGGTGAAGATCACTGCGTCCAGATTTTAGAACTATTGTGATATACCCTTTTGATGTGAGGTACGCAAGTTATCTCAGTAACATGTTTGTCACTGAGATACCTTGGTATCGACTGAATTCAAGACCATCTATTATTGATTAATAGAGATCCTGAGTTACAGTATGTGACTCCCCCATTCTGGCGAGACTAGCTTTATGAAGCCAACCACGTCCTTGGGAGATAAGATCCGTAGTCAGCAGGCCCTAAAAACTTTGAACCTACTTTGAACCTACGTTGGGTGAGTGCACTGCAATAGCAGAGGATGTGTTCTGATGTTTCCCTCTCCTCGTTACAGAAGCGGCAGTTTGAGGTTTGGATTGCTCCGATCTTTTATAGATGATATCTGCAGGGGCAGTGTCCAGTTATTAGACCGGTGTAGATGTTGAGATCCCTTTTGTTGAGACCTAATAGTTGTTGGGTTTTCTTGGGATTAATCGTTACGAGCCTTTTGGATTTGCTCGTATGGGGAAGTGCATTCCAGTTTGATGTGATTCGACTGACCATATATTTGTTCAGTTCCATTTTTACAGAGCAGTCTGAGATCCCGCAGAAGGGCTTAGGGCCAATGAACCTTTCATTAGATCCATTCATCAGCAATCTCGTTTCCCTCTAGACCCGTATGCCCTGGGATCCAATATAGGTAGACTCGATTGCGCATGGATAAGTTTTTCAAAGCCAGAATGCATTCCCACACTAGCTTTGAGTTACAGGTGTAGTTATTAAGCGACTTAAGTGCCGCTTGGCTGTCAGAGAAAATACATATTTTTGCAAACCTATACTTTCTCCTCAGGCATAATAACACGCATTCTGATATTGCATATATTTCCGCCTGAAACACTGACTGTGTCCTAAGTGGACAGAGATTTTTGTTCTAGGGCCATAGATTCCGGAGCCTGTCAGATTATTTATTTTTGAACCATCTGTGAAGAAATTTATAGAGCTTATTGGAACGCTGGGTCCACCTCCTTCCCACTCCTGGCGGGAAGGAATGAACACATCCTAAGGTAAGTCATAATTGACTACCGTTTTCATCCAGTCACTACACATTCCTATTGCGGGATGTATGGCAAATTTATTTAATATGCTGAGGTGACCCGTAAGGTCTTCCGACAGCAGTGTTTTTGTTCTCTTTAACCTTAGAGCACTTTTTTCCGCTTCCAGCTTTATGAATTGATCTAACCGGGGCAGGTGAAGCATTGCGTCTAGGGCCAAAGTGGGTGCACTACAAACAACACCAGTGATGGCTATGCAAGCGGTGCGTTGGATTTTGTTGAGCTTAGCCCTTGCAGCAGTCTCATTAGTTTTAGGCAACCAGACAAGGGAAGCGTAAGTAGTCCTGGGACGGACAATAGTTTTATATATCCACATGATCATACGGCCAGATACAAAAGCGCTCCGACCAAGCTACGGTTAAACGATAGATCCTCGAAGGGATTACTATCCAGATTGTCCAAGGTATACCCGGTATCCATCGGGGTCTTAACCGGTCGAGAATCTTCCATTTTGAGCTTTCGGACTAAGCTTTCTATGTACGCCGTCAATCTCAGGGTGTAACATCCACGCTCCTTCAGTATCTCGTTCCCCAGAAAGTGACGCAAGGTGCCGAGTGAAGTCATACCGAACCGTTGACGCAGGCTTTGAAATACGCGGTCGATCTCCCAATCGCTAGTATTTCCGATAATCAAATCGTCTGCATAGACCAGAAGGTAAGCGACACATTTCTCGCGGCGTATGTAGAGCCGTAGAGGTATGCATCCGAATCACACGGCTCGAACTGCAAGTCAAGGAGAGCAGCATGTAGGACTTTGTGCTTACACCTTGCAGACTGGTGCAAGCCGTAAATGCTTCCGCAGCCGACACACGAAGTTCTCATTTCCCTTCTTGGCGAATCCGGGAGGCTGGCCCATATACAGCTCCTCCTCAATTTTACATTTTACCGTTAAGTTACGCTGTTTTTACGTCGTACTGCTTCAATAGCGGCTGCTCCTGTCCAGCTATCGCCAACAGTACACGCAATGTCGTCTGCCGCGTTACTAGTGCGAAGACCTCCGTATAATCCACTCCAGCTAACTGAGTATACCCCTGAGCCACTATGCGAGCTTTGTGCTTGACTACCTTGCCAGTATCATCACGTTTCAGTTTATACACCCACTTTGCACTAATATACGTGAAAAATCCGTTGTGATAAACGTGAACAGGCAAACGTAAATATGAGAACAGGCAAATATAGGGTCTTGTACCATTTGGGCAGGTGTACCTATTTTGGGCACTTGCCGCTATAACTAAGTCAATTTCAAACCGATTGATTTGAAATTTTGTACAGAGTTAGATACTGTACCTGCCTAACTCTATACAAAATTTCAAATCAATCGGTTTGAAATTGACTTAGTTATAGCGGCAAGTGCCCAAAATAGGTACACCTGCCCAAATGGTACAAGACCCTACACCGTGAACTAAAACTAGTTCTAGCTGTCAATATAGGCGTTCTAGAGACCGTAATATCTAGTTCACGGTGTACATTTCTTGCTATGCATAGTTCTCGTTTGTTCCCGTTGTCGTGACTGAGAGTGCACGTATATCAGAACGTTTTTTTTTGCGTGTACCGTCTACCCCCGTTGGTTTGAACGACACCTCATGCAAACCAACGGGGTTCATTTTTAATTTGAACTTCTAGTAACCCTGAGGGCATCGAAAAACACACTGGTGGTAACCCTTTTTGCTGTTTTGTTTTGATTCTGCGTTCCGTTTCACCCCGTTCCATGAGCAGAATGACGTTTGAACCATTTTTAGTTTGAACGATGTGCAGATTAGAGGGGGTCAAATTAAAAAGCGTTCAGATTAGATAAGGTCAAACCAACGGGGGTAGGCGGTATAGGCTTCTTGCCAGCCGGTAGTCGCACAAGATCCCATGTTTTGTTCACTGCATGAGCTTTTAGTTCATCGTCCACTATAGCACTATCCATTCTGGGATCATCATTGCTTATTTAAAGTCACGAGGTTTTTCACCACTTGTCTCACCACAAAATCATCATAGCGTTTCGGTAGTACTCCACGAGTACGCCGCTCTGCCCTTTCCAGCACTTCACTTCCGGCGGGATCTTCTTTGAATCCATTAAAGTCACTTTCCAACGTATCGTTCGCATCATCGTACACTGATTGCTGTTCTTCTTCACGCACTTCATTCCGGTCGACGTTGCGTTGTTTCGAATCAAAACTTTCTCATCATCTTCTTGATCAGCAGGCTGCGTCGGCAGCGTCTCCTCTTCTCGGTTTTTAGCGAGGGTTTCCTTACGCCTCTCCTCCAGTTGCTCGGATCCGTTACCACCGAGCTCCAAGAATTTGGCGTCCCGGCTGATGACGAAAGAAGTCAACGAAACGAGTGGTTCCACGAGTAGCGCAGAGCGACGACGGCTTCGCGCTTCAAGCCGCAATATGCAGGGATAAGGACGGGTGCCTCTTGACGGACGGACGTGAGATGATCGAAAAGTGCAAGCAGCACTTCGATGAGCACCTCGCAGGCATGGAAATAATCGTTCACGATTCATTCATTTCGAGCTCTCTCGCAAACATTCTCGCGGAACGAAACACAATCCCAGCAATCCTGTACATAGTGTGTTACGCACTCAGGCGAATGAAGGAGAAAAGCAAATACACGAAAATTATGGCAGCGTTCATCGTTGTTCACGTTCACCCGTTGACTCATTCGGTACGGGACTGCAATCGCAAGGCGAATGTCTTGAAAGGATCACACGTGAATGCATTCCTTCAATCGCGGCGATTCTTTCGTTTCATTCGTCGTACTGCTGCTGATGCTGATGGTGCTAGTTTTATCTATCCCGTACAGGAGTACAGTACATTCTCAAAAAAAAAACAAATCAAAGAAAAAGCCGCAATGTATTTGTCAAAAGTGGTCAAATATTTATCGTTCAGGCAAATCAGGCACAAATCGGTGAGTTTGATCCTAATCAATGTCCCGGCGGCGCGGTAGACATGCATGCATTCAAGTACGGTAGAAGTATGTAGAAATATTTTCTGATAGAAAGCTAGCACATCTCATCATGATACATGGTACAATAGTAGATATATTTTACCGAATCAACCGTTTCCGGGTCGCACCATCTGCACAATGTCACCGCCAAGGTCAACGCATTTCCCCTCTTTGCCCTCGTACGACCAAGGAAATATAACACGAATAGACATGCTTTACCTTCCCATCTAGCAATAAATAAAGAAAACGCACCAAACCAGCAAAATAATATTGTCATAACAATCACGTGAATGCAATCTTTCATCACAGAGAACAGACATCCAAGTCCAGTTCCGAAACTGTGTAAGGAATTTAACGGCCATTTGAAATCGGCAACACAAGTGGCAATAGCGTGGCGCTGCAATCGGGTAATTTCCCATACTAATTGAATTCACCACTTGAAATGTTTCAATTCACCACTGACTGTGGCAATATGGTGTTTGGTGGCGTTCGTGTTGTCATCGTGTATTGGTTTGCAACCTTACTCAAGTAAAGATTCAAATCTTTACACAACCTTCCGAATGAAATTTGTTCTAGCCTGGATGTCTGTTCTCTGTGCTTTCATTCACACTGAATCTAAAATTTGATTCGTGTGTGAACGTTCGTGTAAAGATTCATTGAATCACGGCCCAACCGAAGAACCTCGATCGACATGATTCAATTGCTTCGGTGCCATTCTCTTTATGCAATCTTTCTTTCTGCAGTTCATTTGTATTGAGACTCGGTAGAGTTCATTGGAACGGTTTGATCCAACCGTGAGCGAACGATACAAAGCAATAAAAACAAAGAGCGCAGTTGGCAAGATGAATGTGAGTGAATGAATTTTCCCGTGCCTGAGCACCTGAATGGCATGAAGATAAAGACAAAGTAGTAGCGGTGGCAGACAGATTTTACACTGGAAATCTTTGTCAATTGGCATTCAGCAGGTGTTTAAGAATTTTTACAACTCTGATGTACCGTGCCATGCCCTAATACCGTGTGCCTCCTAATACCGTCTATTTGGCAAAAAACTCAATTATTTTACTAAGTGTATTACATTTTTAACTGAGTAACTAGTTTAATCATTAGCATATCAAACCTTCTCAAGTTAGGCGTGATAAATTTGGCACATATCTACAAAAACAAGCAATTAAAAATATTTACAGAATGTGAGTGCAAAGGACCAATACACGGTATTAGGGCATGGTTCCTTTTGTGTTCCAAATACCGTGTTTCGGCTAAAACTTGCAAACTGAAAATATTATTGATACCTTTTACTTTATGAATCAATTGTACAAACCTCTAGGCAACATTTGACGCACAGGTTCTTTTAAGTATAAATTTAGTATGATTTATATAATGATGATTCAAAGGACCACCAATGTATGCGGGTCACATACACGGTATTAGGAACAATGCTATGTTTTACAATTTTGATTTAAACAATGGTTTAAACATTTGGAATTCCATTAATCATATTTATTATACATAATACACACAATAAGCAATAATATAGCGTTTGTAAAATCAAGAAACATGGATTATTGATTTTTACAGGGCTCTTTGAAGTGACGAGCATCCTTAAGGTCACGGTATTAGGGCATGGCACGGTACCAGAAGACGGACATAAGCCAACCATATCCAATACTGAGGGAAGTTAAGGATGCTATTCACCAGTTCAAGTCCAGCAAAGTAGCTAGAAAGGATGGTATCTGTCCCAGTTGGTTCTGACTACTGGGAAACCGAACAACTACAGGAGGATGTTTCATTGCTTCCATTCAGAAGAAAGGCGACCGTTTAGAATGTGAGAACTTTAAAGCGATCACCATTTTGAATACTGCCTATAAAGTGCTATCCCCAGATAATCTTCAATCATCTGTCTCTTAAAACGTTCTTGGGAAGTTATCAAGCTGGCTTTATCGATGTCTTGTCGACAACGGTCCAGATCTTCACCGTAAGGCAAATCCTCCATAAATGCCGTGAATACCAGGTCCCAACGCATCACCTGCTCATCGACTTCAAAGCGGCATATGACCTTACTCTTGTCTATTTAGCGTTGGAGGTTCCGTACCCGAGCAAAGTCCATCATCAAAATTACAGCAAATCGAAAACATGATTTCTATTCAGCAACAAATTGATATCACATTTTGATATCAGTTTTCGGTTTGCTGTCGTTTTAAATTAATGTAAATATTTAGTGTTAGAATAGTTCAAATTCTTTCAGTAAACAATGTAAAGTAATTGTAGTGATATATCGTTAGTGCAATTATATTATTGTGTTTATGATTTGATATCAACCGAAAAACTCTACATTTAACGATTTTTCATTTTGCTTGCGTTGATAACAAAAACTGTTATCAATTTGCTATCATCGATAACAGCAATTGTTTTCAATTAGCCGTCACAGGAACATTTTTTTTGCTCTCATTTTTGATGTTTTAATCATTAAAACGACCAAAACGACAACAATCTGAGTTATCAAAATGTGCAATATCACAACATCAAAATTAGTTTTCAATTTGCTAGCAGATTTTACTCTGGTAGCCTGTCCATCGTCGTCGATTCAAATTCTGTCTGTCACCCTTCCATTGCCATTGTTCAACTTGAGGAATAGTGCTCTCTCCACCTGGCAGCCACTATTGCATATTGTCTGTCAGCACGTTTCCATCACGGTTGTTGCACATGACGAGAGAAGGCGCTGTTTAAATCCGCACGTCATTTACAGTTCCGTAAAACTTGTGGACTGTCATCATCATCAAACAACTAGAGAACATGAACATACCTTCTACTGCCCATAGGTGTAGTACAATTTTTATTTTCGATTCCACGATTACAAGAGTCACTCTAGATAAGCTAACTTAAGTTACACTTCACGTTCGCGTTAGTCAATACAATAGTGCATTACTGCCTGTCTACTGGTAATAATAAAAAAAACCTAAAACAATAAATTGCATTCCGATATAGCTAAACGCCACAAACAGTTTTAGGTTAATATCAAGTTATAAAGCTAAGCAACTATACGCAGATAGAGAATAAATCTTTTAATTCAATGAGTTGTTTCATCATAACGTTCACTTGTTAGTTTTGTTTCGCGTGAATTTAATATTCTTTTTTTTTTGTTATGTAAATTTCACTAAGCCGTGAATGGGATGAAACTTAATCGCAACGAATTGTATTTAGGAAAGGAGCACTTTTCGATTGTTTTTTCATTCATTAAATATAGAAATAATTTACTCTTACTTATGGTTTCCAAAGGCCCGAATCGATTCAAGCTAAGTGTGTGATGATGGTGTTGTGCGCATGTTGTGAGTGTTGGTGAATTGAGGTTTGTGTGTGTGTGTTCGAGTGCATGTGAATGTGATAAGCTCTCTAAATTTCACTCGGGAAACTTGGAAAAAGGGATTGCACATTTGTCAGCCTGCCTGGAAATTGTTTGATTATTTGTTACAACAACAACGGTTTCCGGTTGATTTACGACACTTTTATTGCGATGCAATAAATTAAAATAAGTTACCTTCCTGATTACAAATTATTCGGAGCTTTGAGAACTAGACGGAACATCTATTTGGGTTTTTAGTGATTTCGTTTATTTTAGTAGTACGGTAGAGTTATTATTTTGTAAGTTAATTATTTTGTCATATTGTTTTTAGCTACACTTAAATCGGTACGCTTACTAATTTGGTTTGAGTTTCAACATGCTGTTTCTACATGTTTAAATCTTATTACGCTACATCGATAGAAGCTGTATCAAATCAACGCGCGCCGTTTTGGAGACACCTTCGATATCCCCCACACTCACTCCAGGATATGAAGAGTTATGGTCTGTTACTTAGTAGGTTATCTGAGTTTGTTCCAGTATTATCATTAATTTGGTTTCGTGATCTTAGCTCTCTAAAACCGAGGTCGGTACGCTTGATTGGTAATAAATAATTTGTCGATTTTTGGAAGAATCCATTGTCCATTATCTACCAGAGTATAGTAACTTGGAGACCGATTGGTTTACCAGAAACCGGATGATTTGCCACCGGGTGGATTCTTCACGCGGATGCATGCACGATTGCCGCTGGTGTCCATTTCCTCTGCGAATAGAATAAAAGGAATTTGATTAAAATAATGACAACTGTTGGAGAAATAATTGACTGAGTACTTGTAAAGTTTTTAAGATATGTTGGGATAGGCAGATGGATTTCATAATGAATGAAAGGTGGAAGTCACACTACGATGAACATCTGATAGTACAAAAATAAAGGACCAAAACAGAATATGTTATCATAGGTTAAAATTACATCGATATTGTTAAGGAAGTTAACATTGCAATGCATTGGAGCGGCCATCAAAACTTCCGTTTTAGGAATATTAGAGACAGTTGAGTTCGCCATCCGCAAGATGTTGCAGAAATGCCGCGACTACAACGTGCCCACACATCACTTGTTCATCGATTTTAAATTGGCGTATGATACAATCGATCGAGACCAGCTATGGCAGATTATGCACGAATACGGATTCCCGGATAAACTGATATGTTTGATCAAGGCGACGATGGATCGAGTGATGTGTGTAGTTCGAGTATCAGGGTGCCTTCGAATCTCGCAGAAGGTTACGGCAAGGTGATGGCCTTTCGTGCTTGCTGTTCAACATTGCTTTTGAGGGTGAAATAAGGAGAGCCACAGAGAACAGACACCCAAGTCTAGTTCCGAAACTGTGTAAGGAATTTAACGGCCATTTGAAATCGGCAACACAAGTGGCAATAGGAGGCAATCAGTGAAGTACTAGATTGAAAGTAGTGAGCTGGATTTTTGTATGGTGAGATGATCAATTCTCCATTTCTGCAATGAAATGGTGCAAACAGCGTAGGTTATATGATTTATTGGCTAATTTGTTGCTGTTTGAGCAAAAGTACGAATAAGTGTGTTGTTGTATTATTTTTTCCTGCAACTTCAACAACACAGTTATCCAAACTTTTGCTCAAACAGCCTCAAATTAGTCAATAAATAATATAACCCACGCTGTTTGCACCATTTCATTGCAGAAATGGAGAATTGATCATCTCACCATACAAAAATCCAGCTCACTACTTTCAATCTAGTACTTCACTGATTGCCTCCTATAGCGTGGCACTTACTTAATCTTACTCAAGCAAAGATTCAAATCCTTACACAATTTTCTGAATGAAATTTGTTCTAACCTGAATGTCTGTTCTCTGTGGGAGAGCGGTGACAAACACGAGTGGAACGATTTTCACGAAGTCTGTTCAGCTGCTTGGTTTCGCTGATGATATTGATATTATTGCTCGTAAATTTGAGACGATTGCGGAAACTTTCATCCGACTATGAAGCCAGATGAAGTCGTTAATGTATCGAAGACTAATTACATGATGGCCACGCCCGCCACACCGAATTTCTATCGACAGTGATGAAATCGAGGTGGTAGAAGAATTCGTGTACTTGGGATCACTGGAGACCGCCGATAACGACACAAGACACCAGCAGGATATCGAGCTTACTTTGGACCCCGCAGAACTCTACGATCGAACAAAATTCGCCGTCACACGAAGTTAACTATATCTACAAAACGCTGAGACCTCTATAAGATCCTTTATAAGCACAAAACATGGACTCTATGTCATGTTGCGTCATTCGACCGGTACAAGAAGACGTGGTGCGCAGCGAGCTAGGTGGGTCGACCAAGTGGAGGACGATCTGCGGACCCTTCGTAGAGTGCGGAACCGGAGACGCACAGCCATGGATCGAGTAGAATGGAGGCGACTGCATATCAGAGGACACTCAGGCCTTAGTCTGATCGGTAAGGTAAGGTAAGAGACAGTGTGGCAAGAGGTCGATTAGTCCCGTAACGTGCGTAGATTACCTTAGAATGGTGCGTTACGGCGTAAAATCTACCACATCAAATTTTGATCTTGCTATTTTCCTGCCTGGAGTAACCAGCCAGTTATTTAGGAACAACTCATGATCAATGTTTGATGTACTTTTTTATTGTCTGTGATTTATTTGTGAGTTTTAGATTTACTGCTAATTCACGTTTCAAGTCAGGGTCATTTTTTATTTCAGTATTTCAACCGAACACTCCACCTGCAATTAAGCCGACAAAGCAACCCGGGCGAACTAAGCAGACAGCTGATTTGAAGCAGCCCAACGTACAGGCACCTTGACTAAACGTAAGCATTGGACCACGGTGTACTAGATTTAGAAGGTGATACATTCCGGAAATTTGACAGTTTTTGATGACATAATTCAAATCGTTCTAAGGCGTGAACAAAATTATCTAGTACACCACATCAATTTGATCAACGTTGAAGGACGATAAGAACGTCGTCACATGTTTTCGTCCAAAATTGTTGTCTACATACACCCAAAACAAAGCGCGCATATTTTAGGAGAAAACGCGCACGCTGCAAGCGCAAAAGTAGCTTGTCGGCGGTAGAAGCACTTTTCCGCGCTTATTTGATGGTGCGCCTGCGCGCACAAAAATTCGAGTAGTATTTTTGACCACACATTGACAAACTGCAATGTGTGGGTACCATCGGTTGCTATGCTGTTGTGAATGTATTAGTGCGCATTAGCTTTTGGGTCACCAATACATACAAAACGTGCATATGTATTAGTAAGCATAAAATTGAGAATGTGTGAGTGTTCGAGATCGAGCGGAATGACAGCGGTTTGTTTTGGTTGCAAAACGGACGGCCGCCGTCGTCCCGCAAGGGCGTTTTTGGTTTATTTTTGCTTGCCCGTTCGGAAGTTAGGACTCGTCGGCAGTGATTTTGTTTGATTTTCCGCTGTGCGACTCCGGTTTGTGACCCGTACCGGAACACGGTCCGTCGTACGCGTCGGGTGTAAATGCCCGTTTGCCATCCGCGAGTGTGAGGAATTGGATGGGAAAGGCCGAATTTCGGCTAATCAGCAGCAGAAGCACACCTCTAGCATCGATCCCCCGGCAGCAGTAAAACAGAGCGGAGGAAAAAAAAATAAGGATTGAGGACAAAGTGACACTTACAGATTTGGAATATCGGATCGAACAAATAAACGAGTGCAAACAATGACCGAAACCCAAGTGAAAACCCTGTGTGATAAGGCGAAGACAATTTTGGCAAAGGAGTCAAATGTACAGGAGATAAAATGTCCGGTGTCAGTTTGTGCACGGCCAGTTGGACGACCTGATGGAGCTCTTGCGGATAAGCGGACGATCGCCGGACACTAATTACCCAATCAAAACAGTGATGCTACTGGTGGCGCTAAAGGTTCGATAGCGTGAGAGAATCACAATCCTGCGCGGTAATCACGAGTCCCGCCAAACCAACAGGTGTACGGCTTCTACGATGAGTGTTTACGGAAGTACGGCAACCCGAACGTTTGAAAGTATTTTACCAACCTGTTTGATCATCTCCCGCTGACGGCCTGGTCGACGGTCAAATTTTCTATTTGCATGGCCATCTCAGTCCCTCGATCGACACGCTGGACCACATCCGGGCGTTGGACAGATTGCGGTAAGTACCTCACGAGGGACCCATGTGTGATCTCCTTTGGTCCGATCCGGATAACCGGAGCGGCTGGAGCATATCGCCACGAGGTGCTGGTTACACTTTCGGCCAGGTCATTTCGGAACTTTCAATCACTCAAACGGTCTGACGTTGGTATCTCGGGCGTATCAGCTTGTCATGGAAGGCTACAACTGGTACCACGATCGTAATGTCGTTTAACACTATTCTCTGCACCAAACTACTGTTATGGATGCGGTAACCAGGCAACATTAGGGTAAACGTACCAATAGTGGTGCAATTAGTAGCTCCTGATAGTAAAATAATTGACTAAAATTGATAATACCACAAAACAAGAAGTCTGAAAACGTTAATCGGTAGTTTTTCATTTAAATTTGATAGGAAAAAGGTAAGAACCATCGTTCATTTGAGTTCATTCTAATAAATCACTTGCACCAAAAGGTATACGGTTCCCATTATGGAGGTAAAATTTTACATTGGTTCCTATAGTGGCGTTTCCATTGAATTCTTATGGGACCCACCACTATAGGAACACAACCACCACTATAGGTGCAATGGAGCAAAACACATAAGGAAAATAATTGTTTAATAGGTTTTTCGACGAATCCTGAACAAAAGTTTGAATTAATGTTATTAATTAAGTATAATGCATCTATTAAAAATGTCATTTGCAAGCTTTTTGGTCGAAATAGTGCTAATTTAACACTACTACCATTTTTGATACTACCTGCACTAAGGAAGCTTTTACCCTAATGGATTTAGACAATTTTTGGAAGTTTTCATTCCTACAGTTTGATCCAGTTCCACGTTGCCTCACGTGACCAAAAGAACACCGGACTATTTCCTTCAAGAATATCATTATAACCAAATTAACCCTAGTAGGATTTTGGGATCAATATGATCCAGATAAGCTCGCTGAACGTACACTACGCTTCCCATCATTTTTTTTTTGTCAATTTTACTTACCCTAAAAACTCAAAATTGACGTTTCATTAAAATTTGTGGGTGATCGTGGGTACCAACTTAAGTCAAATTGCATAAACACTCCATCTGGTACTGTCAGGGCGTTAACAGTTAACGCCCAAAATAACGTTTTAATCAAATTTCATGGATTCATCCATGAATTTCTTCAATACTTCATTACAAAATTTTCCAGAAATTCATCCAGAAATTCCTTCAGATTGGCTCACATACTTCTCCTTCAGTAATTCCTCAAGGAATTCCACCATTAATGCCTCCAAAAATTTCCTAAAGAATTTCTTCAGAAAAACCTACAGGAATTCTTTCAGGGATTTCTCCAGGAATTCCTTCCAGCATTCCTCCAGAAAACCCTGTTGGAATTTTTACCTAGATTAATCAATGAATTTCTTTAGAAATGACTCAAAAATTCCTCTATGAATTCCTTCAGAAACTTCTCTAGAAGTTGCTTCAGACATTCCCCCAGAAGTTCCTCCAGGAAGCTTCAAATATTTCTTCAAAAATTTCTCAAAGAATTCCTGCTGGAATTCCTCCTGTCAGTGCTCAAAGAATTTCTCCATAAATTACTCCAAAAGATCTTTCAGGAATTCTTATGAATATCCTCCAAAAATTTCTCCAGGATGCCTCAAATATTTCTCCAGAAATTCCTAAAAATAAATCCTCCAGGAAATCCTTAAAAAATTCCTCCAGAAATTCTTTTAGGAATTTCTCCATTAACTACATTAGCTCCTCCTCCAGGTGTTCCTCCAGAAATTCTTTCAGATTTTTTTCCAGGAATTCCTTCCAGGATTCATCCATAAATTTCTTCAAAAGTTCATCAAAAAATTCTCCAGAAATTCATTCAGGAATACCTTCAGATAGGCTCACGTACACTGTGCTGCATAATTGATCGGACAAACGCCGATTTTCATACAAAATGACCAAATTCGAGATGCTGTAACTATGGTTTGCTTTGATGGATTGAGCTCTATTTTTGACACGGAACTACAAATATGCTGAATGTGGTGTATACAAAGTATAAAATGTTTTCGTTCACAGGTCTGGGCGTGGCAAGGCGTTGAAAAAATTGCAACAGTGATCGGACAGCGGCACGCGTGTAAATCAAAGGGGTACCGCTGTCCGATCACTTTTGCAATATTTTCAATGCCTTGCCACGCCTAGACCTGTGAACGAAAACATTTTATACTTTGTATACACAAAATTCAGCATATTTGTAGTTCCGTGTCAAAAATTGAGCTCAATCCAACAAAGCAAACCATAGTTACAGCATCTTAAACTTGGCCATTTTGTATGAAAAACGGCGTTTGTCCGATCAATTATGCACCACAGTGTACTTCTCCTTCAGTAATTTCTCAAGGAATTCTATCATAAATTCCTCCAAAAATTACTCCAAAAGTTCTTTCAGGAATTCTTATAAAAATCCTCCAAAATTTCCTCCAGGAAGCCTCAAGTATTTCTCCAGAAATTCGTAAAAATAAATCTTCCAGGAAATCCTTAAAGAATTCCTCCAGAAATTCTTTTAGGAGTTTCTCCATTAACTACATTAGCTCCTCCAAAACATTCTTCAGGAATTCCTCCAGGTGTTCCTCCAGAAATACTTTCAGAATTTTCTCCAGGAATTTCTTCCGGGATTCATCCATAAATTTCTTCAAAAGTTCATCAAAAAATTCTCCAGAAATTCATTCAGGAATACCTTCAGATAGGCTGACATACTTTTCCTTCAGTAATTTCTCAAGGAATTCTACCATAAATTCCTCCAAAAATTCCTTCAGAAATTCCTCCAGAAATTCTTTTAGGAATTTTTCCAGGAATTCCTTCCGGGATTCATCCATAAATTTCTTCAAAAGTTCATCAAAAAATTCTCCATAAATTCATTCAGGAATACCTTCAGATAGGCTCACACACTTCTCCTTCAGTAATTTCTCAAGGAATTCTGCCATAAATTCCTCCAAAAATTCTTCAGAAATTCCTCCAGCAGTTCCTCCAGAAAATCTTTCAGGAATTTTTCCAGGAATTCCTTCCGGGATTCATCCATAAATTTCTTCAAAAGTTCATCAAAAAATTCTCCAGAAATTCATTCAGGAATACCTTCAGATAGGCTCAAAGACTTCTCCTTCAGTAATTTCTCAAGGAATTCTTCCATAAATTCCTCCAAAAATTCCTTCAGGAATGCCTCCAGGTGTTCCTCCAGATATTCTTTCAGCAATTTTTCCAGGAATCTCTTCCATGATATCCATACATTTCTTCAAAAGTTCATCAAAAAATTCTCTAAAAATGCATTCAGGAATACCTTCAGATAGGCTCACATACTTCTCCTTCAGTAATTTCTCAAGGAATTGTATCATAAATTCCTCCAAAAATTACTCCAAAAGTTCTTTCAGGAATTCTTACAAAAATCCTCCAAAATTTCCTCCAGGAAGCCTCAAATATTTCTTCAGAAATTCGTAAAAATAAATCCTCCAGGAAATCCTTAAAGAATTCCTCCAGAAGTTCTTTTAGGAATTTCTCCATTAACTACATTAGCTCCTCCAAAACATTTTTCAGGAATTCCTCTAGGTGTTCCTCCAGAAATACTTTCAGAATTTTTTCCAGGAATTCCTTCCTGGATTCATCCATAAATTTCTTCAAAAGTTAATCAAAAAATTCTCCAGAAATTCATTCAGGAATACCTTCAGATAGGCTCACGTACTTCTCCTTCAGTAATTTCTCAAGGAATTCTACCATAAATTCCTCCAAAAATTCCTTCAGGAATTCCTCCAGCTGTTCCTCCAGAAATTCTTTCAGGAATTTTTCCAGGAATTCCTTCCGGGATTCATCCATAAATTTCTTCAAAAGTTCATCAAAAAATTCTTCAGAAATTCATTCAGGAATACCTTCAGATAAACTCGCATACTTCTCCTTCAGTAATTTCTCAAGGAATTGTATCATAAATTCCTCCAAAAATTACTCCAAAAGTTCTTTCAGGAATTCTTATAAAAATCCTCCAAAATTTCCTCCAGGAAGCCTCAAATATTTCTTCAGAAATTCGTAAAAATAAATCCTCCAGGAAATCCTTAAAGAATTCCTCCAGAAATTCTTTTAGGAATTTCTCCATTAACTACATTAGCTCCTCCAAAACATTCTTCAGGAATTCCTCCAGGTGTTCCTCCAGAAATTCTTTCAGATTTTTTTTCCAGGAATTCCTTCCGGGATTCATCCATAAATTTCTTCAAAAGTTCATCAAAAAAATCTCCAGAAATTCATTCAGGAATACCTTCAGATAGGCTGACATACTTCTCCTTCAGTAATTTCTCAAGGAATTCTACCATAAATTCCTCCAAAAATTCCTTCAGGAATTCCTCCAGGTGTTCCTCCAGAATTTCTTTCAGGTTTTTTTCCAGGAATTCCTTCCGGGATTTATCCATAAATTTCTTCAAAAGTTCATCAAAAAATTCTCCAGAAATTCATTCAGGAATACCTTCAAATAGGCTCACATACTTCTCCTTCAGTAATTTCTCAAGGAATTCTATCATAAACTCCTCCAAAAATTACTCCAAAAGCTCTTTCAGGAATTCTTATGAAAATCCTCCAAAATTTCCTCCAGGAAGCCTCAAATATTTCTCAAGATATTTGTAAAAATAAATTCTCCAGGGAATCCTTAAAGAATTCCTCCAGGAATTCTTTTATTAATTTCTCCATTAACTACATTAGCTCCTCCAAAACATTCTTCAGAAATTCCTCCAGGTGTTCCTCCAGAAATTCTTTCAGGAATTTTTCCAGGAATTCCTTCCGGGATTCATCCATAAATTTCTTCAAAAGTTCATCAAAAAATTCTCCAGAAATTCATTCAGGAATACCTTCAGATAGGCTCAAAGACTTCTCCTTCAGTAATTTCTCAAGGAATTCTTCCATAAATTCCTCCAAAAATTCCTTCAGGAATGCCTCCAGGTGTGCTTCCAGAGATTATACCATGAATTTCTGCAGAAATTCCTCCAGGGGTTCCTACAGCAATTTCTCTATGAGTTGCTCCAGACATTCCTCCAGAAAGCCTGAAATATTTCTCCAGAAATTTCTTTAAGAATTCCTGTAAGAATTCCTTTAGCAATTCCTCAAAGAATTCTCCCATAAATTACTCCAAAAATTCTATCAAGAATTCTTTAGAAATGCCTCCAGAAATTTCTCCAAGGATTGCTCCAGGTAATCCTCTAGAAATATCTACCAGAATTCCACCAACATTTCCTCCAGAAAATCCTAAAGGAATTTCTCCCAAAACTCTTCCAGGAATTCCTCCAAGAATTTCTATAGAAATTTCTTCCGAGATTCATCCATGATTTTTTTTTCAGAATCTCATCAAAAAATTCTGCCAGGCATTCCATCAGAAATTCCTCGAAGATATCCATAAATTCATTCAGGAATACCTTCAGATAGGCTCACACACTTCTCCTTCAGTAATTTCTCAAGGAATTCTGCCATAAATTCCTCCAAAAATTCTTCAGAAATTCCTCCAGCAGTTCCTCCAGAAAATCTTTCAGGAATTTTTCCAGGAATTCCTTCCGGGATTCATCCATAAATTTCTTCAAAAGTTCATCAAAAAATTCTCCAGAAATTCATTTAGGAATACCTTCAGATAGGCTCAAAGACTTCTCCTTCAGTAATTTCTCAAGGAATTCTTCCATAAATTCCTCCAAAAATTCCTTCAGGAATGCCTCCAGGTGTTCCTCCAGATATTCTTTCAGCAATTTTTCCAGGAATCTCTTCCATGATATCCATACATTTCTTCAAAAGTTCATCAAAAAATTCTCTAAAAATGCATTCAGGAATACCTTCAGATAGGCTCACATACTTCTCCTTCAGTAATTTCTCAAGGAATTGTATCATAAATTCCTCCAAAAATTCCTCCAAAAGTTCTTTCAGGAATTCTTACAAAAATCCTCCAAAATTTCCTCCAGGAAGCCTCAAATATTTCTTCAGAAATTCGTAAAAATAAATCCTCCAGGAAATCCTTAAAGAATTCCTCCAGAAGTTCTTTTAGGAATTTCTCCATTAACTACATTAGCTCCTCCAAAACATTTTTCAGGAATTCCTCTAGGTGTTCCTCCAGAAATACTTTCAGAATTTTTTCCAGGAATTCCTTCCTGGATTCATCCATAAATTTCTTCAAAAGTTAATCAAAAAATTCTCCAGAAATTCATTCAGGAATACCTTCAGATAGGCTCACGTACTTCTCCTTCAGTAATTTCTCAAGGAATTCTACCATAAATTCCTCCAAAAATTCCTTCAGGAATTCCTCCAGCTGTTCCTCCAGAAATTCTTTCATGAATTTTTCCAGGAATTCCTTCCGGGATTCATCCATAAATTTCTTCAAAAGTTCATCAAAAAATTCTTCAGAAATTCATTCAGGAAAACCTTCATATAGGCTCGCATACTTCTCCTTCAGTAATTTCTCAAGGAATTGTATCATAAATTCCTCCAAAAATTACTCCAAAAGTTCTTTCAGGAATTCTTATGAAAATCCTCCAAAATTTCCTCCAGGAAGCCTCAAATATTTCTTCAGAAATTCGTAAAAATAAATCCTCCAGGAAATCCTTAAAGAATTCCTCCAGAAATTCTTTTAGGAATTTCTCCATTAACTACATTAGCTCCTCCAAAACATTCTTCAGGAATTCCTCCAGGTGTTCCTCCAGAAATTCTTTCAGATTTTTTTTCCAGGAATTCCTTCCGGGATTCATCCATAAATTTCTTCAAAAGTTCATCAAAAAAATCTCCAGAAATTCATTCAGGAATACCTTCAGATAGGCTCACGTACTTCTCCTTCAGTAATTTCTCAAGAAATTCTACCATAAACTCCTCCAAAAATTCCTTCAGGAATTCCTCCGGGTGTTTCTCCAGAAATTCTTTCAGGATTTTTTCCAGGAATTCCTTCCGGGATTCACCCATACATTTCTTCAAAAGTTCATCAAAAAATTCTCCAGAAATTCATTCAGGAATACCTTCAGATAGGCTGACATACTTCTCCTTCAGTAATTTCTCAAGGAATTCTACCATAAATTCCTCCAAAAATTCCTTCAGTAATTCCTCCAGGTGTTCCTCCAGAATTTCTTTCAGGTTTTTTTCCAGGAATTCCTTCCGGGATTTATCCATAAATTTCTTCAAAAGTTCATCAAAAAATTCTCCAGAAATTCATTCAGGAATACCTTCAAATAGGCTCACATACTTCTCCTTCAGTAATTTCTCAAGGAATTCTATCATAAACTCCTCCAAAAATTACTCCAAAAGCTCTTTCAGGAATTCTTATGAAAATCCTCCAAAATTTCCTCCAGGAAGCCTCAAATATTTCTCAAGATATTTGTAAAAATAAATTCTCCAGGGAATCCTTAAAGAATTCCTCCAGGAATTCTTTTATTAATTTCTCCATTAACTACATTAGCTCCTCCAAAACATTCTTCAGAAATTCCTCCAGGTGTTCCTCCAGAAATTCTTTCAGGAATTTTTCCAGGAATTCCTTCCGGGATTCATCCATAAATTTCTTCAAAAGTTCATCAAAAAATTCTCCAGAAATTCATTCAGGAATACCTTCAGATAGGCTCAAAGACTTCTCCTTCAGTAATTTCTCAAGGAATTCTTCCATAAATTCCTCCAAAAATTCCTTCAGGAATGCCTCCAGGTGTTCTTCCAGAGATTATACCATGAATTTCTGCAGAAATTCCTCCAGGGGTTCCTACAGCAATTTCTCTATGAGTTGCTCCAGACATTCCTCCAGAAAGCCTGAAATATTTCTCCAGAAATTTCTTTAAGAATTCCTGTAAGAATTCCTTTAGCAATTCCTCAAAGAATTCTCCCATAAATTACTCCAAAAATTCTATCAAGAATTCTTTAGAAATGCCTCCAGAAATTTCTACAAGGATTGCTCCAGGTAATCCTCTAGAAATATCTACCAGAATTCCACCAACATTTCCTCCAGAAAATCCTAAAGGAATTTCTCCCAAAACTCTTCCAGGAATTCCTCCAAGAATTTCTATAGAAATTTCTTCCGAGATTCATCCATGATTTTTTTTTCAGAATCTCATCAAAAAATTCTGCCAGGCATTCCATCAGAAATTCCTCGAAGATATCCATAAATTCATTCAGGAATACCTTCAGATAGGCTCACACACTTCTCCTTCAGTAATTTCTCAAGGAATTCTGCCATAAATTCCTCCAAAAATTCTTCAGAAATTCCTCCAGCAGTTCCTCCAGAAAATCTTTCAGGAATTTTTCCAGGAATTCCTTCCGGGATTCATCCATAAATTTCTTCAAAAGTTCATCAAAAAATTCTCCAGAAATTCATTCAGGAATACCTTCAGATAGGCTCAAAGACTTCTCCTTCAGTAATTTCTCAAGGAATTCTTCCATAAATTCCTCCAAAAATTCCTTCAGGAATGCCTCCAGGTGTTCCTCCAGATATTCTTTCAGCAATTTTTCCAGGAATCTCTTCCATGATATCCATACATTTCTTCAAACGTTCATCAAAAAATTCTCTAAAAATGCATTCAGGAATACCTTCAGATAGGCTCACATACTTCTCCTTCAGTAATTTCTCAAGGAATTGTATCATAAATTCCTCCAAAAATTACTCCAAAAGTTCTTTCAGGAATTCTTACAAAAATCCTCCAAAATTTCCTCCAGGAAGCCTCAAATATTTCTTCAGAAATTCGTAAAAATAAATCCTCCAGGAAATCCTTAAAGAATTCCTCCAGAAGTTCTTTTAGGAATTTCTCCATTAACTACATTAGCTCCTCCAAAACATTTTTCAGGAATTCCTCTAGGTGTTCCTCCAGAAATACTTTCAGAATTTTTTCCAGGAATTCCTTCCTGGATTCATCCATAAATTTCTTCAAAAGTTAATCAAAAAATTCTCCAGAAATTCATTCAGGAATACCTTCAGATAGGCTCACGTACTTCTCCTTCAGTAATTTCTCAAAGAATTCTACCATAAATTCCTCCAAAAATTCCTTCAGGAATTCCTCCAGCTGTTCCTCCAGAAATTCTTTCAGGAATTTTTCCAGGAATTCCTTCCGGGATTCATCCATAAATTTCTTCAAAAGTTCATCAAAAAATTCTTCAGAAATTCATTCAGGAATACCTTCAGATAGGCTCGCATACTTCTCCTTCAGTAATTTCTCAAGGAATTGTATCATAAATTCCTCCAAAAATTACTCCAAAAGTTCTTTCAGGAATTCTTATTAAAATCCTCCAAAATTTCCTCCAGGAAGCCTCAAATATTTCTTCAGAAATTCGTAAAAATAAATCCTCCAGGAAATCCTTAAAGAATTCCTCCAGAAATTCTTTTAGGAATTTCTCCATTAACTACATTAGCTCCTCCAAAACATTCTTCAGGAATTCCTCCAGGTGTTCCTCCAGAAATTCTTTCAGATTTTTTTTCCAGGAATTCCTTCCGGGATTCATCCATAAATTTCTTCAAAAGTTCATCAAAAAAATCTCCAGAAATTCATTCAGGAATACCTTCAGATAGGCTCACGTACTTCTCCTTCAGTAATTTCTCAAGAAATTCTACCATAAACTCCTCCAAAAATTCCTTCAGGAATTCCTCCGGGTGTTTCTCCAGAAATTCTTTCAGGATTTTTTCCAGGAATTCCTTCCGGGATTCACCCATACATTTCTTCAAAAGTTCATCAAAAAATTCTCCAGAAATTCATTCAGGAATACCTTCAGATAGGCTGACATACAGGGGATAGACAAAATGATCGGGACAGGCAAAATTTTCACTTTCCAAAAAATGTTCAACTAGCTGCAACTTTTCGAAAAGTGCATCACATATTCTCAAATTTTTACTGTAAGTTCTTCAACTAGTTGTGTATCAGTGGACAAATTTGGAAAAGATTGGACAATTCTTCACGAAGTTATAAAGATTTTTGAAAAAGATAAAATTATCCGATAGCCAACTTTGAGCTGTTATATCTCCGGATTCAATGAACCGATTGCAATGAAATTTTGACCATTCATGACTTATATAATGAACTCTGGAAAACATTTAACTTAACGTGAAATTTTTAACAAGCGAAAAAGTTATAGCGATTTTATTTTTTTCACGATTTTTTAGAAAATTGGTCTATTTTTAATATGCATCCCAATACTTTTTCAATTTATTGGCGGCTATGTTGTTACTTTCCTTCAATACGCATTTATATATAAATCAATTAGAGGGAAACTAAATGAACTCTAATTAGCATCTTGAATTTTGAAACGATGTTGATGTTTTGGATAATTTGGTGTTCTTTTTAGAAAAATAATATAATCGTTATAACTTTCTTCCGTGTTAAGAATATTAAGTTAAGTCAATGGTTTTTCATAGCTCATTATATAAGTCATAAATGGACAAAATTTCATTGCATTCGGTTCATTGAATCCGGAGATATAACAGCTCAAAGTTGGCTATCGGATAATTTTACCTGTTTCAAAAATCTTAATAACTTCGTGAAGAATTGTCCGATCTTTTCCAAATTTTGTCCACTGATACATAACTAGTTGAGGAACTTACAGTAAAAATTTGAAAATATTTGATGCACTTTTCGAAAAGTTACAGCTAATTGAACATTTTTTGAAAAGTGAAAATTTTGCCTGTCCCGATCATTTTGTCTATCCCCTGTACTTCTCCTTCAGTAATTTCTCAAGGAATTCTACCATAAATTCCTCCAAAAATTCCTTCAGGAATTCCTCCAGGTGTTCCTCCAGAATTTCTTTCAGGTTTTTTTTCCAGGAATTCCTTCCGGGATTTATCCATAAATTTCTTCAAAAGTTCATCAAAAAATTCTCCAGAAATTCATTCAGGAATACCTTCAAATAGGCTCACATACTTCTCCTTCAGTAATTTCTCAAGGAATTCTATCATAAACTCCTCCAAAAATTACTCCAAAAGCTCTTTCAGGAATTCTTATGAAAATCCTCCAAAATTTCCTCCAGGAAGCCTCAAATATTTCTCAAGATATTTGTAAAAATAAATTCTCCAGGGAATCCTTAAAGAATTCCTCCAGGAATTCTTTTATTAATTTCTCCATTAACTACATTAGCTCCTCCAAAACATTCTTCAGAAATTCCTCCAGGTGTTCCTCCAGAAATTCTTTCAGGAATTTTTCCAGGAATTCCTTCCGGGATTCATCCATAAATGTCTTCAAAAGTTCATCAAAAAATTCTCCAGAAATTCATTCAGGAATACCTTCAGATAGGCTCAAAGACTTCTCCTTCAGTAATTTCTCAAGGAATTCTTCCATAAATTCCTCCAAAAATTCCTTCAGGAATGCCTCCAGGTGTTCTTCCAGAGATTATACCATGAATTTCTGCAGAAATTCCTCCAGGGGTTCCTACAGCAATTTCTCTATGAGTTGCTCCAGACATTCCTCCAGAAAGCCTGAAATATTTCTCCAGAAATTTCTTTAAGAATTTCTGTAAGAATTCCTTTAGCAATTCCTCAAAGAATTCTCCCATAAATTACTCCAAAAATTCTATCAAGAATTCTTTAGAAATGCCTCCAGAAATTTCTCCAAGGATTGCTCCAGGTAATCCTCTAGAAATATCTACCAGAATTCCACCAACATTTCCTCCAGAAAATCCTAAAGGAATTTCTCCCAAAACTCTTCCAGGAATTCCTCCAAGAATTTCTATAGAAATTTCTTCCGAGATTCATCCATGATTTTTTTTTCAGAATCTCATCAAAAAATTCTGCCAGGCATTCCATCAGAAATTCCTCGAAGATATCCTTTAGACATTCCTCAAGAAATTCCTTCAGAAAGGCTCATACATTTCTCCAGAAAATCCTCCAATAGTTACTCAAAGAATTCCACCACAAATTCCTCCAAACATTCCTTCAGAAATACCTCCAGGAATTCCTATATAGATTCCTTAAGTCATTCCGTCGAGCATTCTTCCAGAAAACCCTTTCTGAATTTCTGCCAGGATTTCTGCAGGATTTTCTCCATGTATTCTTCTAGAGATTTATCCATCAACTTATTCAGAAATTCCTTAAAAATGCCTTCATGAATTCCTTCAGAAATTTCTCCAGGAGTTGCTCCAGACATACGTCTAGTAGGCCTCAAATATTTCTCAAGAAGTTCCTCAGAGAATTCCTGTAGGAATTCCTCCAGTAATTCCTCAAAGAATTCCCCCATAAATTACTCTAATAATTCTTTCAGGAATTCTTCAGAAATATCTCCAGAAATTCCTCCAGGGATTGCTCCAGGTAATCCTCTAGAAACATCTTCCAGAATTCTATCAACATTTCCTCCAGGGATTCCTCCAGTAAATCCTAAAGGAATTTCTCCCTAAACTCTTCCAGGAATGCTTCCAGGAATTCCTCGAGAAATACCTCCAGGGATTCCTCCAGAAATTTCTTTCGAAATTCATCCATGATTTTTTTTTCAGAAATTCATCAAAAAATTCCTCCAAGAACTTTCTCAGAAAATCCTCGAGGATTTTCCCAGACGTTCATGCAGAAATTCCTTCACAAAGGCTCATATATTTCTCCAGAAATTCCTCCAATAATTCCACAAGGAATTCCACCATAAATTCCTAAAAAAAAATCCTTCAGAAATTTCTGCAGAAATACCTCCATGAATTCCTACAGGGATTCCTTATGTTATTCTTTCCAACGTTCTTCCAGAAAACTCTGCTTGAATTTCTGCCAGAATTCCTGCAGAAATTTCTCAAGAAATTTTTCCAGAATTTTATAAAAAATTCCTCAATGAATTTCTTTAGGAGTTCTTCAAGGAGCTTCAAATATTTCTCCAGAAATTCCGCACTTACTGTAGGAATTCCTCCAGTAATTCCTCCAAAAAATTTTTCAGAAGTTCCTCCAGAAAAATTCCTTTAAGGATTGCTCCAGGAATTCCGCCAGGATTTCCTCTAGAAAATCCTCTAGAAATTTCTACCGGAATTCCTCCAATATTTATTCCAGAGATTCCTCCAAGGATTGCTCCAGAAAATCCTGAAGACGTTTCTCCCTAATCTCTTCCAGGAATGCCTCCAGGAATTCCTCGATGGATTCCTCCCGAAATTTCTTCAGGAATTTCTCCAGGAATTCCTTCAAGAATTAGTTCAGTAATTGCTTCAGGAGTTTCACCAGGAATTTCTTCAGGAATTTCTTCAGAAATTCCTCCCGGGTTCCATTTATGCATTTCAACAGAAATTCCTCAAACATTTCCTCCAGAAATGCATTCAGGAATTTATTCAGAATGTTCTCGAAGAGTTTCTCCAGTCATTCTTCCAAAAATTCCACCTGGTAGGCTCAAATATTTCTCCAGAAAATCTTCAATGAATTCCTTCATGATTTCCTCTAGTAACTGCTGAATAAAGTCCTTCATAAACTCCTCAACAAATTCTTCAGGAATTCCTCCATCCAGAAAATCATCTAGTGTAAATTGAATTTCTGCCAGAATTCCTCCGGAATTTCCTTCAGAAATTCTTCCATGGATTCCTCCAGAAAATCTGAAAGGAATTTCTTCTGGAACTCTTCCTAGAATTCCTCCAGGGAATCCTCCATGGATTCCTTCAGGAATTTCTTCCGGGATTCATCCATGAATTTCTTCAAAAGTTCATCGCAAAATTCTCCAGAAATTCATCCAGGAATTCCTTCAGATATACCTGGACATACTTCTCCTTCAGTAATTCCTCAAGGAACTCCACCATTAATGCCTCCAAAAATTTCTTAGGGAATTTCTCCAGAAAAACCTACATGAATTCTTTCAGGGATTGCTCCAGGAATTCTTTCCAGCTTTCCTCCAGAAAACTCAGTTGAAATTTCTACCTGGGTTAAATCCATGAATTTCTTTAGAAATTACTCATAAATTCATCTATGAACTCCTTCAGAAACTCCTCTAGAAGTTGCTCCAGACATTCCTCCAGAAGTTCCTCCAGGAAGCTTCAAATATTTCTCCATAAATTTCTCAAAGAATTCCTGCTGGAATTCCTCCAGTCATTCTTCAAAGAATTCCTCCTTAAATTACTCCAGGAAGCCTCAAATAAATCCTCCAGGAAATCCTTAAAGAATTCCTCCTGAAATTCTTTTAGGAATTTCTCCATTAACTACATTAACTCCTCCAAAACATTCTTCAGGAATAACTCCAGGTGTTCCTCCAGAAATTCCTTCAGGAATTTCTCCAGGAATTCCTTCCGGGATTCATCCATAAATTTCTTCAAAAGTTGATATAGAAAAAATCCTCCAAAAAGTCATTCAGGAATACCTTCAGATAGGCTGACATACTTCTCCTTCAGTAATTGCCCAAGGATTCCTCCAAAATTTTCTTCGGGAATTTCTCCAGAAAAACCTCCAGGAATTCCTTCAGGGATTGCTCCAGGAATTCTTTCCAGTATTCCTCCAGAAAACCCTATTGGAATTTCTGTCAGGATTCTTGCAGGAATTTCTTGAGAAATTGCATTTTTTTTTCAGATGTTTAAAAAATTCCTCTATGAATGCCTTCAGAAATTCCTCTAGGAGTTGCTCCAAACATTCTTCCACGAAGCCTCAAATATTTCTCCAGAAATTCCTCAAAGAATTACTGCAGGAATTCTTCCAGTTTTGAGGCATTACTCCTACATTATTTTCTTCAAAAAATTTTTTTAGGAATTTGTCCAGAAATACCTCCAGAAATTCCTCCAGGGATTGCTTCAGGAATTCCTCCAGATGTTCCCCCAGAAAATCCTCCAGTAATTTCTGCCAGAATTCTTCCAACATTCCCTTCGTGGATTCCTTCACGGATTTCTCCAGAAAATCCGAAAGGAATTTCTCTCTAAATTCTTCCAGGAATGCTTCCAGGAATTCCTCGATTTTTTTCCAAAAATTTCTCGATTTTTTTCCAGAAATTTCTTCAGCAATTTCTCCAGGAATTTCTCCAAGAATTTCATCGAAAATTCCTCCTGGGATTCATCCATGCATTGTTTCAGACATCCCTCAAACATGTCCTCCAAAATTTCATCCAGGAATTCCTTTACAAAATCCTCTATGAATTTCTCCAATCACTCCTCCAGTCATTTCTTCAGGAATTCCACCAGCAAGCCACAAATGTTTCTCCAGAAATTCCATAAAGAATTCCTCCAGCAATTAGTTCAATAATTCCTTAAGGAGTTCTTCCAGGAATTTCTCCCGGGATTCATCCATGAATTTCTTCAAAAATCATCAAATTTGTTTTCCAGAAATTCCTCCAGAAATCCCTTTAGAAATTCCTCGATGATTTACCGAATTCCTCCATGAAATCTCTTAGAAAGGCTTACATATTTCTCCTTCAGTATTTGCTCTAGGAATTCCACCATAAATTCCTCCAAAAATTTATCCACGAATTTCTCCATAAATACCTCCAGGAATTCCTACAGGTATTCCTCCAGGAAACCCTGTTGGAATGTCTGCCTAAATTGCTCTAAGATTTACCCCACAGATTTCTGCACGAGTTTCTCTAGGAATTTCTCCAAGAATACCCCCAAAAATTTCTCAGAAATTCCTCAAAAATTTCTCTTGGATTTCATTCAGAAGATTATCTTGAAGTTCCTCCCGACATTCCTGCAGGAATTCCTCCAGGAAACCTAAAATATTTCACCAGAAATTCCTCAAGAGGAATCCCCGAAGGAATTGCTAGCGGAATCCCTGGGAGCATTCCTCAAGAAATCCTTGGATGAACTTCTGGAGGAAGCTACGGAAAATTCCTGGAAAAATCCCTGATGGGATCCTTGGAGGAATTTCTGAAAGAATCCAGGAAAGAATTCTGAGATGAATCCCTTGAGAAACTCCTGGAAATATTTCTGAAGGAATTCCAAGAAAATCCCTGAAAGATTTTATGGAGGAATCTCTGCAGGATTCCAAGGAGAAATCCCTGGAGAAACTCCTGGAGAAATTCTTGGAGGAATCCCTGCTGAATTTCCAGGAGGTTTTTCTGCTGGAATCCCTGAAGGAATTTCTGGAGGAATTCCTAGAGGAGTTCTTTGAGGATTTTCTGAAGAAATTTTTGATGCTTTCCTGGAAGTATATCTGTCTCCTGAAAGAATTCTTGAAGGAATTCCTCTAGGAATTTCTGGAGGAATTCTTTGAGAAAGTTCTGGAGAACTTTATGGATAAATCCCTGGAAGAATTCCTGAAGAAATTCTGGAAGAGTTGCGGGGGCCATTTCTTTATGATTGAGAAATCCATGGATAAATTCCTGGAGGAAACCTTAGAGGAAATCTTGAATGTATTTGGGCAGAAATTCCTTGAGGAATAACTGGAGCAATTATTTGCGGAATTTCTAGAGAAATATTTGAGGCTGCATGAAGGTATTTCTGCAGGAATTCCTAGAGAAATTTCTGTAGGAATTCCTGGAGAGATTTCTGAAAAAAAAATTTCAGGCTTACCTGGAGAAACTGCTATAGTAATATCTCCTGGGGGAATTTCTGATGGCATTTCGGGAGAATTTTCTGATGAAATTCCTGGAGAAATTCCTGGAGCAAGAATTTCACTAAAGGAATTTGAGGAGTAATTCGTTTTGAAATGATGATTAACCTGGGCTTGTTAGGGGAATATCTGTAAATAAAAAGAAAATCGCGTTAAGTACTGTTCCTTTGAATTCCACTAAGAATTTGCATCCTTTGACAGATACGTATTTCGACCTCAACTGTAAGGTCGTCTTCAGTGTCTTGTACTTGACTCAAGTACAAGACACTGAAGACGACCTTACAGTTGAGGTCGAAATACGTATCTGTCAAAGGATGCAAATTCTTAGTGGAATTCAAAGGAACAGTACTTAACGCGATTTTCTTTTCATTTTGAAATTTCTGGAGATTTATTTTTATGATTTCTGAAGGAGCTTCTGGAGGAATTTATGAGGAATTTCTAAAAAAATCATGGATGGATCCCTGGAGCGATTTCTGGAAGAGTGTTGGGAGATTTTTTCAGGATTTTTTTGGAGGAAACTGTGGAGGAATTCCTGGAGGAACCCCTAGAGAAAATCTTGGAGAGATATGGTTCTTTAGGGGTATCTGGATTTTTTCATAAACGGAATATCCGCCCAAAAATTTGTCGAAATCCAAAATTTCATTAGTTTTGGAGTCCGGCAACTATTTTTAAAATGCATTGATATGGGGATTTTTTTTGTTCGGGTCGAACTGTCAATTTATCGATTGAACTGAAATTTTATCCACGGAAATCAAAACTGTTTTGTTTATTTAACCATCAAAACAAAAGGTATTGCAACGCAATCAAATCACACTATACACAGAAAAATTAGCTCTTTCGATCAAGCTATAGAATAGTGCAATATTTTATTCACTTAACAACCCAACTCAGGAATGAAATTCCTAAAAATTGTTTAGAGAAATACCTGTAGGAGTTCCTCGAGGAATCCCTGGGGAAATTCCTGGAGGTGTTTCTGAAGGAACTCTTGAAGGAATTTTAAGAGAAACTTATGGAGAGATTCCTTAAAGAATTACTGAAGGAATTCCTGGGGGAGTTTTTTGAAGAATGTGTGGAAGAAGTCCTCGAAGAATTTCTGAAGATATTTTTGGAAGAATTTTTTTAGGCATTTCTGAAGAAATTCATTGACAAATACCTGGTGGAATTCTTGAAGAAAATCCTGGAGAAATTCCTACAGAAATCCATGGAGGAACACCTGGATTATTTTCCAGTGGATATCTTGGAGGGAATTCTTGGTAGAGTTTCGTGTGAAATTTCAAGCATTTTCTGGAGGAATCCGTGGGAAAATTTCTGGAGCAATCCCTGGATGAATCCCTGAATCCCTGAAAGAGTTTCTTGAGGAATTCCTGGAAGAGTTCCGGGGGAATTCCTTAAGGATTTTCTGGAGGATTTCAAGGGGGAAATCTTGAAGGTATTCTGGTAAAAATTTGTTTAGAGTTTCCTGGAGCAATCCCTGACCAATTGTTGGAAAAATTTCCTGAAACAATTTCTTGAGATATTTTTGAGGTTTCCTGGAGGAACTCCCTTAGGAGTTTCTGAAGGAATTCCTGGATGAATTTCTGGATATTTTTTCTGAAGAAATTCAAAGAAGAAACCCTGGAGGAATTAATGGAGGAATCTCTGGAGGAATTTCTTGAGAATTTTTCAGAAGAGTTTCGTGAGAAATTCCTTGAGGAATCCGTTGAGGAATTCCTGGAGAAAACCCTAGAGGAAATCGTGGATGAGTTCTGTTAGAAATTTCTAGAGAAATTTTCATCAGAATTTCATCAGAAATTCCTCCAGGACACATTCCTCTAGGAGTGTCGTTGGCAGTTTCCTTAGCAATTCTTTCCAATATATCTTAGAAAACTACGGTAGCTACACTTTTGAAATTCATTTGGCTATATATTTATCTGGTATATCCACAGATAATCTTTTAGAAAATTATTTCCATTTGATAAATATTTTTTAATTTTTTTAATTGATTTCTTTAACAATTTTTCGGAAAATTCTTTTGTGATTTTCTGCAGCTGTGTCTTAAGAAATTCCTTAATTATTTTGGAAATTGCTTCGGCAATTCTGTCGGGAAATCAGTTCGAATTGACTTCATCAATTTGTTCGGAAATTCCATTGAGATTCTAAATTCCTTAGGACTTCCTTCAGAAATTTCCATGAACAAATTTTCGGTGATAACTTTTGCAACACATTCAGATATTTCGTTGGGAATTCAGTCAAAATTGACTTCAGCAATTCATTTTAAAATGTTTCTGATATTTTTTTAGGCAAACTATTAGAGAATTACCTACATCGAAAATATATTTTAAATTTGAGAACAAATTTAACCCTCAAATTTTTTATTTTGATCTAAATATCAATTTTCGTCATCTAAAATCGATATAAACAAGTTTTGGAAGATGATTCTTTTTTATTCTCGATTTTGTGAATTTTGGTTTTTGATTTTTCTAATTTTTATTTTTGAACATCCCTACACTTTTATATTTTTCCTGGAAGCCTATTTGGCATACCAATTTTAAAAACGAAGACATTTTGAGATTTTATAATTATTGTAAATTATTATTTTTTAATTTTTTTCATGACAAATTTTATTTTCCGTGTAACATTTAGGAAAACAATTTTAGAGTGTATTTAACTCCCTTTAACTCTTCTATTATAATATAATGATTGAGGAAAAATTTAAAATACGTTGATTGTTGCGATTAAATACAAAAGAAACAATGACATCCAAAAGGTGATTAAAACATCATTTTTTCAATGATTTTAAAAAAATGTTATAACGCTTTGAAGCGTAAACCGAAAATCATAGTAAAATATACAGAACAGTTATAAATATCAGCTAAAAATATAAAAGTTTTGATTGCCCAGGCAAGAAAAAATACAAAAATGCTCAAACAATACACCGTCTAAAGGCGGGATTGGGTATTAGAGGGTTAATTTGACTAATACTTGGAAATTCTTTTAAGATTTCCTTTGGAACTTCCTTCTGATTTTTTTTTAGATTTTGTTGGCTTTTTTGTTTGAAATTCAGTTAAAATTGAATTCAGCAGTTTGTTTAGAAATTCCTTTAAGATTTCCTTTGCAAATAATTTCAAAATTTCTGTTCATACATGTTCAGTAACTTCTTCGGCAATTTGAAATTGAATTGAAATTGACTTCGGCAATTATTTTGGAAATTCTTATAAGATTTCCTTCCGCACATTATTTGGGAATGCTCTCTTCAATGTCAAAAAAATGTTTTTCTGTAATTTTTGTATATTTTTATGGCAGTTGCGTTGAGAATTTAGATGAAACCATTCCGGCAATATAGAATGCCTGTACCAATTATATCAATACCTCAGGAAAACTACAGTGACCCCACACCGATGAATCACCTTAATTTTTGTACACTATTTATGAATCACCATGTTGATCAAATGGAGTGATCCATAAACTGTGGTCATTTTTGTCGATTCATAAATTGTGGGGTCACTGTATTTGTACAAAAATAACGAGATGACCAACGAATGTCGCCAATATGTAAAAAGATGGTTTAAAGTTTCCATACTTTACAGGCCGAGATGAACTAGCCTAGGTCTAAAAATCTCGTTAATACAAATAAAAAACATTCTTTTCAGGAAAAATATAGAAACGGAGCCGTGCCAATGATGAAAAAAATAGTAACGGAGCGTGTGCCAATGATAGGAACCCTGTACCAGTTATGGATACATTTTGAACTTTGATTCCTTTTCGCACTATTTGCATGCATTCCTTATAGGATTAGCCATAACGTGTACACGAAAAAGGGTGCAAGGAAGCTGAAATTTTAAGGAAAATGATTTATTTCTACCATAATTTGAGCAAAATGTGCAGTTTACATGAGTGCAACCATTTTTTTTATTTTTTTCTTGTTGATTCACATCGTTAAAGTGCGAAAATCAACTAAGGTGAATAATTGGTACTATCGCCATATTAGAACACTTACCCTACTTGAGAATTCCTTTGAGATTTCCTTTCGTAAATTGTAAAAAAAACATACCTGTATTAATGAGATTTTTAGTTCTAGACTGACAAGAAGAATCATCGTAAAAAAAATCTGTGAATTTTCTTTAGCAAGTCTTAAATTATTTTTCAAAAGGAATTTCAAAGGAATTCCCGAAAATTGTCTAAGTCAATTTGAACTGAATTCGCAATCAAATTTCTAGAACGAATGGCTGAAATAATTAGCAAAAAAACGTTTCTCACAATATTCCAAGTAAATTCCAAATTAATTTGCCCAAAGAGCTTCCGAACAACTGAATTTCCATTTCAATTGCTGAACCGCAAAAGTACTAAGAGATTTCCTAATCTGCAAAAGGAAATCCTTAAAAAATTTAAAAATTATGTGTCAAAGTAAATTAGAATTGAATTCCCAATGAATTTTCCAAAGGAATAACAAAAAAATCGAATTAATATTTCAAGATAGTTCTGAAGAAAAATTTCTTGTCAAATAACGTACAGTAAAAAAAATCAAAAGATTTTCAAATAATACCTAAAAAGTTTCCGAAAGAATTCCCAAGAAAATAGTAAAATAAAATCTCAAAAGAATTTACAAAAAAACTGCCAAAATCAAATAGAATCAAATAGAAAAAAAAATACCGAAAAAAATACCCACATTGTCAAAGGAAATTTCAAAAGAAATTTCAATTACTTTGCTTAAGGAAATTACCGAAGTCAATTGCCGTATTTAATTTCAACTGAATTCTCATCTAGATTGGCGAAGGAATTACGAAAAGAATTAACGAAAAAGAAATTCAGAGACATTTTAAACGGAACTCTCAAATAATTTATAGGGGGAAATCTCAAAGGAATTTAAAGATAATATGCTAAAGTAAACTTCAATGAAATTCGCAATGAAATTGCCAGAATAATGAATAAATACATATATTACCAAAAGAAAAATCTTCGAAATTCGCGAGTGAAATCTTAAAGGAGTTTCAACTAAATTCCCAACAAAATTGATCAAAAAAATGTCATAAGAATTCACAAATAACATTGAAAGTCAAATTTTCAAAGAAATTTCTGAAGGTTCCGAAGGAATTATCACAAGAATTACCAAAAAAAGTCCATTAAATTTCCTAAATCTTTAAGGAATTTTACAATACATTGGTGAAGTAAATTACAACTTATTTTTAAAAGAAATTGACAACGGAACTATAAACACAATTACCTTAAAAATATTCTCACACGCTGCCAAAAAATGTTAAGAGGGTGTTTAGGAGCTGATCAGTATCTGTTTCCTCCAGTGGACTATATTTGGTAGCTTCGGTAACGGTCCTCTCGGATTCGATTCTTTTACAGATACGGATGGTTTCTTCCTCGGGCGTCATGCAACTTAATATATCACATTGGTTTTACTATTTATCTTCGTTACACATTCCACGTCAATTTATTCAAATATTTACAAATACATTTATTGAACTTACAACTAATAAGATTATTTAGGGACTCGGGAAAACTTTGAGAAAAGCTCGGTTCCTTGGTATACGACACTCCTCTTCAGTCGCATGTACTCGTATGCATTTCCTTGGGTTTCTTCAGTGCTTTCATGCTCCATGCAGCACCGAAGGGCTCATCGATGCACTACAACACTCGAACAAATGGAAATCTCAAAACTCTAAAATAATTTTCTGGAATTGGTCGAATGAATTCTTAAAAAAAAAAACTACAAATAGTTGGCCGAAGTGAATTTCAATAGATACCCGATGAAATTTTCGATGAAATTATCAAAACAAACACCTTAAAATATTTTCACAAGTTTCCGAAGAAATTCATTTTTAATTAAATATCAGCAAAATTACCAAAAGAATTACAAAAAAAACAACTATAAGAAATTTACGACGAAACTTTCAAGTAGATTGCCAATGGAAATATCAAAGCAAAATCAAAATAAAATGTTGAAAAAACGTAAAAGTCTTTCCGAAAAAAATTTCAACTGAGTTTCCAACAGAAGTACAATAAGATTAAGAAAAAAATGCGAAAAATATTTCCAAAAGTTTTTGAAGAAACTCCAAATTGTATTGAAGGAACTCTCAAAAGATTTGTCAAATAATTTACCATCGTTAATTTCAATTGGATTCCAAAGAATTATTAAAAAAGATGGATGAATTCCCAGAAAATCTGCTGAATAAATCTCAAAAGAAAAACAAAAAAAATGGGTATGAGCCTGAGTTATCCACGAAATTTTATAAGAACTGGCTGCAGGAATTGCCTACATATTCCCAAACGAATTATCGCAGCAATTCCATCGGGAAATGCCGAAGGAGTTTCTGCAGGAATATTAGAAGAAATTTCTAGAATACTTGTCTAGACCTATCCCCAAGAAATTGTGAAAAAGAAATTCTATAGTAATCGCCAAGGATCCCGAGATATTTTCAAAGGAACTGCTTATGCTTTTTTCAAAGGTTTAACCGCCAAAATTATCAAAGAATTGCTGTGATAATATCAGAGAGAATTTTCAAACAAATTATCAAATGAATTGTGAAAGAAGTTTCCAGAGATGTTTCAGAAAGAAGTTTGCAGAGATGTTTTAGAAGAAATAATCAAAGCAATTCTTAGATCATTACAGAAAATAAATATCATGGAAGATGTCGAAGATTTTTGCCAAAATAATTCCAAAATTATCAAGAACTTTTCAGTATAAGTACCGAAACAATTTCCAATAAAACTGCCGAATTTCTCATATTAACTAAAGAAGTTCAAAGGATCTGCCGACGAATTTTCGAAAGAAGTCATAAAAAATAGCTTATAAAATTTTAAAAACAACACGAATTGATTCCCAAAATAATGACGGAGGAAATTTGTAAGAAAGTTATAACAAAATTGCCTTCAATCTTTAAGGGGCGTCATCAGAATCATCAATCATTGCTCTTAAATTTTGAACATGCAAATCTAGAAGCAATAAAAAATATGCACAGGAATTATCAAACACTTTACAAAAAAAAATCAAACAAGTAATAGGAGGAATTCTCAAATAAATTGCAGAAAGAATTTCCGAGACAATGTTACACAAACTCAGAAAAAATATGATCAGGGATTCACGAATAAATTGGAAATTTTGTAATAAATTGCCCGAGTATTTATCAAAATTGCTGAAGAAATTCTCGTATACCTTGTTTGCCGAAGAAAATCTCAAAGGTTCCCAGAGAAATTTTGAAGAATGATCAGAACCTTCTTTCCACTTTGCAATTCAAGCACATACATTTTTATAACACTCTTCTTTACCTTTTTTCTTGATGTAATATCCCAACTGGGGCAAAACATGCATCTCAGCCTAGTTGTGCAATAACTTTCTGTGGAAACATTCTCTATTCATGACCATTTTACATTTGCGTATCGTATGGCAAACTTCCTCATTGCAACATTGCATTGTTGAATATCCACTTTTTAAACATAGACTATGAACCCTTTCACAATAAGTATAAACATTATAGGTAAACCGTTGCACAGTGATAATCTTCACATAAGAAAAAAAGATCACGCTGCTGACACCACATCACTGCACTTTTTCGCACATACTGCTCAGACCTATCGCGGTCTATCTCACTTTCTGCAAGATGCTGCATTTTAAAATTGTGTTAAAAAAAGCCCTCCACTATCCAACAAACTTCTTTAAAACCGTGGATTTCTCCAAAGTCGAAACCGTCGAAACGCAAGAACAATTACCTGACCGCCACCGACAAAGACCGATCCGACCGCGTTTCCTAATTATTCCAAATCCGTTGTATCATGTACTCACCTCACCGTAAACACTTCTTTCACTAAAATTTTATACGTTTAAGTATACGAACTACTGAAATAATAAAAAAATATCGCGTTTAGTTCCGTCTTTTCTCTAAAGATAGCCGCAAACCGACGACCGACCAGCGACGACGATGGTAAAAAACAAACTGATTTTAATTATTTTTATCACACACACTCAAGCGTTGCTTATACAGTACGGAAACTATTTCAACTTTCCATACAGTACATGTGTGTGTGCATCATCCATCGCAGGGAATCGAGTTCGGTAATCGAGTAGTTCAGAAGTGGGTCTTGTGTCGTGATACTATTTTTGCTACGCATGTATGCGGTTTACCGTCCGTGAGCGTTTGTGCGCCATCGGATAAGCACGTTTCGCGCACATTCCATGCATATTCCGTGCACAAAACGACAAGCGCGCGAACGCGCACAATTCTCTGTTTTGGGTGTAGGTATTTAACTAGCCTGCCTTGCGAAATTGTATGCCGTGCATTAGATTTTCCCCTTCCACTTGCAACATCCACATTTTCGTGACAGCTAGTCCACAGGAATCCCAGGAAATTTGTTCCAGGACTCCTCCAGGAGTTTCTTGAGGGATTCTCACGAACTTCTTGATGAGATTCTTTCGAAGATTTATTTCGAATTTCTGCAGAAGTTCCCTCTGGCGTTCTTCCAGGAGTTTCTTCTAAGAGTCCAAAAAAGGTTCTATCTAGGATTCCTTTAAGGTCTCTTGTCAGGATTCCTCCAGGAAGAAATAACGGGACTTTTACAGAGATTCTTTCCTGGTTTGTTTGAGGAATACTTTCTGAATTTTTTTTCTCTGTAAATTAATTTCAAGATCACTCTAGGATTACTCCTTCCAAGATTACTCCCGCATTTTTTTCTGAGATTCTTCCAGGACATCTTTCTGTGGTTTCTCCACATTTTTTCTGTTATCGCTCTAGAATTTCCTCTTATGATTCTTCAGGGAATTATATTTGGAATTGTTTCTGAAGTGCCCACTGATGTCTTTCCCGGAGTGTCTTTTGAGATTCCTAATAGGTTTCTTCCCAGGAACTCCTTCCAGGAGTCCTTCTGAGATTCCTTCGGGGACTTCGATGGAAATTCTTCCGGGTAGATGGCGTTCCGGGAATCCTCCAGGAATTTCATCCGAGATTCTCCTAATAACTTCTGAGGAAAACCAGAGGGAACTTGCTAGAGTATTTCCTCAAGGAAATCCTGTAGCCCGAGCAGAAGGGAATAGCAACAGCATAATAAAATGTGTTATTTTGAAAAAATAACTGAGTAACGGAAAGAGTTATTTTCATGTTATTTACATAACATATCCTGTTATGAACTTGTCTGTCATAAGCGGCAAAATAACAAAAATTATAACAAAAAAATGTTCCTGGAAGACCTGTTTAATAACATGTTTTGTTAGTTTCAAAAACAACTTAATAACAGCGAATTTTTAAAATATTTCAATAACAAATTTTGATATGAATAAGTTATTGATAACAATCTGAAAACAAAATTTGTTTTTTTTCTGTTGCGGATAGAAACTCCTCCAAAGTCCCATATGAATTCAATGGGATACGCAACAATAGGTTCTATTGTTAAATGTTTCATTCATAATTGAGACGCTATTGTTGTCGCAAGCCATTTCTGGAGGTCGATTTGAATAGGTCGTATGTGCTTTTGTCGATTAAAAATTAGATCAGTTGGATTTACTTATTCTAGCGAAAACCGTTGAAATTTAACAAAGTTGATACATACAGCAGAATCCTCACAAAATAAGCTTTCCTTTCCATCATTAAAAGTCTCAAAAATATCTTCCATATTGATACAATAACTAAAATAAACTGATCGAATTTTATATCGACAAAAGCACATACGACCTATTTAAATCGAGCTCCAGATTTATTATCGAAAACAGACAGGAACAATAGTTTTCGTCTATTTTCCAAACAACTTAAGATGAAAAACTACCGACGTTTTGAAGCCCTTTATTAGGTGGTTCATTGTTTATATGATTAATTTACATTATTACCTCATTGATTGACACATTTATCCAAGTGAATCTAAGTGGGCTCGATGCAGTGAAATCAATAAAAATAAATTGTCTAAAAATAATCAATGGAGTTGTTCTTCTTAATGACTTATTATTTTACATTTTTGTCGAAAATGTGTTGTTCGTCCTTGAATTCCATCAGTTGATCCAAAATGTTTCATAAAATGATTAACACTCTTTTACACTCTCTATATTCGTATTCATACCTAACTGAAACTGGGACAAAAAAAACAGGTATACTTTTCAAATTGCTTATAAAACAAAATGCTGATAAGTTGGCTCTGTCACAGTTAAAACGTAATGTCAGAAAGAAAAGGAACTGATGACAAAATAATATTTTCTTTTACAGTTCCTCACGGAATGCTGTGAACAACGAAAATCTCGAATGGTGTAGTTTTGATTGCTAAGCTAGTTATGTTGTGATATAAATGATCAAATGTTTGTACAGTCTCAATGACACAATAATAACTGAACTTGTGCTACAACAAAACATGTTATTGAAATGTAATTTAAAGAAAATATACCAAGAGCACAATCATAACAAAATAAGATTGCCCAACAGAACATGTTATGGAACGGTGATGCCTTAATAAGTTAATAATAACAAACTGAGATATGAAAACAGGTTTTGTGGTTCCGTTGTTATTATTTTAATATTTTCCTCTGCTCAGGAGGAACTTAATGAGAAACTCTATAAACAAAAACGGCAGGTGGCATTTCTCGGAAATACTCCCTAATAAACTCCTGAAGGATTTCCTTTAGAAACATCTGAAAGAATTCTAAAATGAACTTCCAAAGCATTTCCAGAAGGATCTGCAGAAATTTCTAACGAAACTCTTGGAGCAAACCAGAAAAGAGTTTCTGAAGAACTCCTGGAAGCAGTTTCGAAAATAAAAACAAGAAGAACTTCCCGGAATAAGTTCTAAGAGGAATCCCAGAATAAGTGCCAAAAGGAATCCTGGAAGAAGTTTCCGAAGAAATCCACGAAGGAGTTCCTGACAAAAATCCTGAAGCAATTTCTGACAGGAGCGCAGAAAAAGAAAATCCCGGAGGAATTCCTAATGGACTCCGAAGGAATCCCGAAAAACCCTGGAAGTAGTTCCCGGAGGAATCCCGGGAGAGGTTCTTAAAAGAATCCCGGTAGGATTCTGTAGTAGATATGATGTGGAATTAAATTAAATTAAATTTAGAGTGTGTATTTGTAGATGGTATATTTTGAGAGTGCTCTATTTTCGAGCAAGCGATGATGATAATAATCATCAGCATAGGAGCCCTCATGAATGTGTGCATAACGTTGTGCTTGAGAATGGTGCACGTGATAGTTGGGAGATGTGTTGGTGTGTTCGAACAAGAGCACTTGAAGTTGGAGGTTCTGCTTTCTATTGTCTTGAAAGGCAAGGGCATTCTGTTGGCTGATCTTGGATCAGATGGATGTGTTTTGCGCATCATCTGCTTGAGATTTGGCTGGTCGTTTTCCGCAGTCACGACAGATTCCTGGAAGGATCTTATGAAAAACTCCTGAAGAAGTCCCAGAAGAAACTCCGCGTGGTATTTTGGAAGGAGCTTCTGGAGGAATCTCGGAAGAAACTTCTGAAGCAATCCCCGAAAGAGCTTCTGGAGAAATCCCAGGTGAAATTACCAGAAATCCAGAAATATTTTCCAGGAAAATCTTTGATAAAAAGATGTGAAGAAATTACAAGAGAAACTAATTGGAGAATCTAGATGGAATTCCTAGAGGATTCCCGGAACTCCTCGAGAAATTCCGGAAGAAATCCTTTGAAGTTCCAGAAGGAATCTCGGCATGAATCCTGGAAAGAGTTCCTGGAGGTATCTCAGATGGAACCTTTTCACAATCACAGACGGGATTCCAGAGGGAGCTTTTGAAGGAACCCCTCCAGAAGGTTTTCCTACGGTTCTCCTCTGGAATTGGACTTTAAGATTTCGGGGTCCAAAAGAGTTCTTTTAATAGTAAGGTAAACCCCTTTTCGCAAGAAGTGGGTTGGCAAGGGAGATGGATACTGAAGAAGGAACTAGTTTGCGTAGCGCAAACGTAGGGAATTCCATTGCTGCCCCGGCGTGGTTGGTGAGTAGCGTGGTTAGCGAGGGCTCAAAAGGAATCGAGAAGGGTTTCCTGATATAGAAGTGGGCGGGTATACTACTGCTGGACCGCAAGCAGGGCTTGCTAAAGCTAAGGAAGCCGATTCTAGTGGCGAGACATTGCCTATATGGCAGTGGTGTCAACAACAGAACCCATGAAGCAGATGTTAAGGTCAAAAAAGCAGTTAACCCAGAAACAAAAGGTCAAAAAGCCCGTTTATCAGACCCAGCTAGGCATCCCATAGGGCTGGGAAAGATGAGCCTGGCAAGGCGGACTCGTCCCGGTTTGGGGAAAGCAGGAGCTTACGACGTTGTGTGAGTCTCTAACCATTACAGATTGGTGCGGGTCATAGGGAGGCCCAAGGCTCAAGGGCTATGACCATTGACCATATTGAATAGGCGTTCGAAGAAGAATAAGTCAGTTAGAGCTATTTCCAGTACGAGGAACCGGGCTGACGCTTTGATCATCAAGACCGATGAGTCCAACTACTCGAAGGTCCTGAAAACGATGAGGACCAACGGACACTGAACTCGGAACTTATAAAGGACACTGGCGTGCGCTTACATACCGCCTATGGAGGAAGCCCTTGGTGAGGAAGTCAAGTCTGGCAGTTGGTGGACTGTATGACGGCAGAGTTGACAGAGCGAAGGCCGATGGTGATAGCGGATGACTTCAATGCTTGGACTGTGGAATATGGAAGCCATTTCACGAACCACCAGCGGGATCAGATTCACCTAGATGGACTTATCAAGCTCGATGTCGATCTGGCTAATGTAGGTACAAATACTATGTACCTTTTACCGGATTCGAGCAAAGTCGAACATCAACGTTAATTTTTGCAGCTCTGGCCTAACCAGTACCTAGTTCAAACCTTTCAAATTGAAGGATGGACGATGCCTACACTCAGAGCGACCACCTGGTTACACTGACTATAACAACAGTAGCTATATCAGCTATAGCAGCTGTAGCGTACGGAGGAAAGGGCAACCAGGCCAAGCTCTCAAAGATGCAAGACATCATACTTGCACGGCGAGATATTTAGGGAGAGGCTCCGCTGTGAGCGTAACTTACTCGGTGTAAGCGGTGACCAGTTGGTAGTGGTGCTTTCGCGTGTATACGATGTCACGAACTCTAGGCAAGTCCACCCTAGGAATGGGAGACCACAGATGTACTGGTGAATTCAATCTACTACCTCATCTGTTTGCACCACGTCTGTCTACGGGCAAGGCGACGGAACCAACGAGCACGTACTGTAAGGAGCGAGGTGAACGACGAGTGACGTTTCCGATTGCCAAAGTTGCGCTCAAGACCCGGATAAGGGCAATAAGGTCTGCTATGAGGACCTGTATCAGAAAGCCAAATCAAACCCGTGGGGTGATGCCTTAGTGATGACTAAGACAAAGACATGGCCTACAGAGCAGCTTCCAGAGATGCTGTAGAATAAACTTGTGTCCGTCTTCGAGTACATCCGTTTCATAACTGATGTCAGACAGCTTGAGTAAGTTGACAGCGAGCCTTTTTTACACACTTACTCATATCGACAAAATTTGCCTTACATTTTATCCTATGTAATGTAATCTCTACATAGCATCGAGGGCATTTTCCACGTCATGATCCGAGTCCTTGGAATCTTTTCATAGACTCGCTGGGAACTGTGGTGGGTGATAAGGAGAAAGTCAACGTTGAGGAACTTGTAGAGATTACCATGTTTTTATCGTAGGGTAGATCCCTGGTCCCGATGGAATTTCGACCTTAAAAGTAGTCATCGCATAGACTTCCGAGATCTGACGTCTGCTTTGTCTGGACGTGGGATCCTTTCCATATGTTTGGAAGAGGTGGAATCTGTTCCTATTGCCAAAGACGGGGAAATGTTCCGTTGACCTCGACACGTCGGGGAAGGTGCTTGAGAGGATCACCCTTGTCAATCTCTTGAGGTACACCGAGGGCGTTGATGATCTGTCGGGTAACCAGAAAGGAGGTTGATCGTAGACATTAGCTTAACGTTACACAAATCGCCGGAACAACTATCCAGCGTAAGAGAAGGGAGATTTGCTACTGTGCAGTAGTGCTACAGCGTTCCTAACTCTTGGGCCTTGGGAAGTCTTGAGATACCGGGTACCAGTGCAAGATTCTTGAAAACTCCGGACGGTGAAACACTCGGAGTTGTTGTTCGACGATAAGCTCACGTTTCGCAGCCAACTAGACTTCGCCTGCAAGACAGCCTTCACAGTTATAGTGTCCTGTCCCTGTCCCTTATGATGTCCAATAGCTCTGTGGTGTATCCTAGTAAGCGAAAGTGTCTGGCTAGTGTCGACGTGATATGATGGCCCGGTTTGGGACACGGTGCTACGTACCGACAGATACCGCGGTAAGCTAGAAAGTTGGCACAGGGTAATGTACCTAAGGGTGGCTAGTACGTACCGTACCATGTCGCACGATGCACTTTTTGTCAACACCGCTATGATGATGAAGAACAAACAGAGTGCTACGAAATGCGCGGCATGAGAGGTATACGTAGGACTGCCAGGTTGACTTGAATGTCCATATGGCAGCGTGCTTGGGACAGTCCCACGTAAAGTAATTGGACCCACAAGTTGACTCCGAGGGAAATTATTTGGGTCATCAGGTGTCATGTGGATGTAACATTCCATCTGACTCAGATCTTGTCGGGTTATGGCTGCTTTAGACAGTACCCGTTTTGGTCGTATGGGATCTTCCGAGAGGCCGGTCCGTACTGGTATCGAAGATACTGTGGAACGCGTTCGTGTGAGAAGTGTTTGATTGGAAAATCGACTCATCGGCTACTACCACATAGTCTTGGAACTACAGAAAAGGTTGCACGTGAAGTCGAGGAACTGCTAGGTCTGTCGCAGCCAATAGATGGCTCCAAGGCTCGGAAGTTGTCTACGCAGGTCATGCCTATGTGCTGCGGTCGCACTCGTTTTTTTCTATCGGACAGTTGGCCGCGTGGAAGATTCTCTAGTATGATGCAGTCGTGCGACAGCCTACTAGGTAGAGTCCGAGCCCGCAGCATGGAAAGTCTCGAAAAGGCCCACGGTAGACGGAGGTCCCATGTCGGCAGGTCCTTCTGCGGTGTAACTGGAAAAGGGGTTACTAACGGGAAAGTCTTAATCCGGTGCACGCCGTTTCTGTCCTTGACGCTGTCAGTGCAGCTGGAAAGTAGGCGTGGTGTCGACTGTGGCCTGCCTTCCAAGGACATAATCGGAAGTGGTGAGAACATGTCGAGAAAGCTAACAATCAGGTGACAATATGCCAGTGAAATACCTTGGTGTGCTCCTCAAAAAGCAAGTCACGGGGTGCGTAGCTCTAAGACTAGCCAGCTATCCTTGGGGGTGCGAACGGCACTAGCCCCTCTCCGAAGCCAATACCTTCTGGTGGCTCCGGAAAGACCATGGGCTTGGTAGCAATAAGTACGGCTTATAATTAGGTTGGGAAAGTAGAACTTGTACCTTCTTCTTCTTGTCGTCGGAGGATATTCTATACATACACTACCTGACCTTCCTCTCATGTGTCTGTTGAGCAGATAACCCCTCTTCCCCAAATTGTTTAGAGAAAAAAAATACAGGTTTTAAGGTTCTGACGGCACAAAAATAAGATCGATCGGGGATTTTTCGGATTCCATGTAAAAAGCGGACAAGCAAACACGTTTCACTTCTTAAAATTGCAGTTATTTTGAGTTTGCAGTTTTTGAAGTAAAACCTGACAGTTTCCAGAAGAATTAATTGCGAAAGCAATGTTCAGCAGAGAGCATGTAGACATCGGTGATTTGGAGGGTGGATCCTAACGCGCTTCCTGCACGTGGTTGATGAAGACCTGACAAACCTAAACGTTCGGGAAGATTGGAGGAGCATCGTCCAAGACCGACAAAGATGGTGCTCTAGTGTACGCACGATGCTGTAGTAAAGCATCTTGACCAATAAGATATGAAGGTAAGGAAACCCCCTCAAGCTCCTCATACAAATGCACAACCGTGATTTCAAAACAATAAGAGAGATGTGTTGTGATATGAAAAGAATTTTATAATATGTTTAAAACACTGCCAATGTCATTTAAGAAAACTACAATACCAAAACCATGCGTTTATTTCACACACACTCGGCTCACTTACCGCTGATCGAGAACGTCGACTGCTGCATATCCTTGGTTCCATCGGGCCGATGACCTCGCGCGCTGTGCGGCGTACTGACTGCCGAATCGCCGGAGACGATGCTCAGCGCAGGTCCAGGAACGTACTTTTCCGGCAAAGCATACGTATCCGGAACGTCCACCTCGTGCTTCTGGTTCAAATCCAAACTCTGCAGCCCATTGCGAGCCTCCTTGTCATCTCCGTTACGGTTCTTGATACCGTTCAGCGCATCGTAAACGAACGGTGGATTGACCGGCGTTTCCAGGAACGAACCCTGACCTTCCGCAACCCGGAGTAGTCCATTCTCGACGCATACCCGTCCGTGAACGATCACGTACTCCGGGACGCCGTGGCACTTCATACCCTCGAAGATGTTGAAGTCGCATGCCTGGTGGTGAGTGGCGGCCGAAATGGTGCGCACGGCCTTCGGGTCCCAGATGAGTACGTCCGCATCCGAGCCCGGCGCGATGCGGCCTTTTTTGGGATACACGTTGAAGATTTTGGCCGCATTTGTACTGGTGATGGCAACGAACCGCTGCGGGTCGATCAGTCCCGTTTGGACACCCTTCTCCCAGACGACGGACATCCGGTCTTCGACTCCGTTGACGCCGTTCGGGATTTTGGTGAAGTCGTCACGACCGAGTTCTTTCTGGTTCTTGTTGAAGGTGCAGTTGTCACTGCCGGTTGTTTGCAGATCATCCCTGAGTAGTGGAAATGGAACCCGATTAGAACATGATCACGAGTCTATGGGGATTGTGAGGACAATAACAAAACAATAAACCAAAGCATACGATAAACGAAACGAAAGCATGTAGATTGATGGGGACAGGTGACAAGGGCTGTAACTTACAACGCCAGGAACTTCATCAGATGTCGCGGAGTCTCCGGATCCGGGCGTATCGGTGGACTGGTCACGTAGTAGGCCAGCGTGTTAGGTTTAACGTTGGTTAGTGAACAGCCAAGGGAGCTGACCAGGGTTTCGCCATACACAAGTAGGCCACGCCTTCTCGCTTGGGACACCTGCTCGGCAGCCAGCTTGCTTGTTACCCTGGTAACGTACAGCGGTGTCTTGGTCTACCGTTGGGTGTGAATGGTTGATGAGTTTTTGAGGTATTTTTAAGGTAAGGTTATGTTCCAAACGACGAAAGCAGCGTTTATAGAATGAGAAATTTTACCAATTGTAGTGTGAGTCGAATCAATTTCCATGTATTTAGTGGTTCATAATATAGTCAGCTTTAAAAGGATTAGTAGTAATGAAAATGGTGCTTGAAGATAGAATGCATTATTAGATCGAAACACAGCAGGACACAGCGTTAGGTACCATCCACCAAACACAGAACCAATGACCTCGCATCCTCCTTGGACTTGGAGCGAGGTCGGAATGCGTGCAAAATCACCCCGCGGTGTTACTTACTGGGCGAGCAGTTTCATCAAAAATTCCGGTGTCGTCGAATCCGGACGGAGCGGAGGGCTGAGGACATGCGCGGCCGCGTGATGCCAGCACTGGTCGGTGTAGTGCGTGCCATCGGTGCCAAGGGCGGCGGCCAGCGTTTCACCGTAGATACCTACACCGTTGTACCGGCGGCGAGCACGTGCAAGCTCGATTCCGGCCGATTTGCTCATCACATGCACTACGTACAGGGGACAATTGGTCTTCGGGGAGGTGGTCAAGGGGGTGGAACAAGGCCGGAAGTGGGTTACCAGAAAAAATACGAAATAAAGTAGAGGTAGAAAATCAACTAAAGAATGTCTCTGTGGGTTACAAAAAGTGTCGTGCTAGGTGGTTGCATCAAGAAGATGGAAATGTTTATTTTTGGCATAAGGTTTTATGGTAATGAAATAGGCTGATGGAATTTTGGAACAGGCGATATGAACTTGTGAAAAGGTGCTTTTGATGTGGCGTGTCAAACAGTCGTAATTGATGCGGCGAAATGTAAATGATGGAATGGGTTTGGGAAATCAGGTCAAGGGCCAAGAAACGTACATATTTTATCGATAATCGAAAAGTTCTTCTTTAAAGCACATCTGAAATTATATGTTGTATGTTAGAAATATGCGGGCAAAACGGTGAGTGGGATCGACAATATTACCCGGTAATCATTGGCAAAGCCAGCTTTTTCTTTTATCTCAAGCTAGTACACAGGGTCAAATATTTGTCCAAAAAAAAAAACAATGCTCAAACATCTTGTTTGACTCGATCGAATCCTCATAAGTGTTAAACTGGTGTTTTTCCTTGCCAAATATTTCATCCTGTGTACTTCAGACCTTACTGATTACTGGTAAAGGCTAGTTTCCATTTGGTAAGTACTGTGTAAAAGGATTGGACAAGTAATGGTCACGTAAAACTTTTACAATAGGCGTTCGCAGTTGATGAGTGATTCGCAGCCGAAAAGATTTGCCAACAGATGGCACTATCTTGTGATGCTGTCAGCCATGTTGTTAATTTTCCGTGCGGAATAATATGTCACTCACAAGAAGACTAGCAGCACTGCTGAAGATCTGGAGTATCTGGTAGCAGCGCCATCACGGATGAAGGTGGATCTATTCATGATAGTTCGTGTAGATCTTCATGCTTGCACCAATACATTCTTACACTTTTATACAAAGGTACCATCTTAACTCAACAGGCGGCGCTGCCGTCGGTGACGATTGCCGTTAGTATGGGAGAATAACAGTGTTCCATGTCTTCTTGATAAAGTAGTCTTCGGGGTAAAAGTGACATTTCCTTTTTTTTTTGTTTTCCCTTTCGCACCAAAGACGTAGGTGTTCATAAGTTTTGCGGCCTCCTGTTAGTTCTGCTGTTCCGGGGAGTGTTTAGCCGTATCGCTCTATAGTGTAGAGGGAAACGCCATGGGACCGCCAACGGAACGGCAACGAAATGCGAAAACTACGAAGGAATTCATCCATACTTTCCCCGGGAATATCTCCAAGAGATTCTCGGAAATTCCTCCAGAAGTTTATCGGGGATTTCTCCAGAAGTTTCTTGGGAAATTCTTTAGGAGTTTCTCGGAAATTTCTCCAGGAATTCCTCGGGAATTTCTCCATGAGTGTCCCGGGAATTCCTTCAGCAGTTCCTTGGAAATGCCTCCAGGAGCTCCTCGGAAAATGGTGCAGGACTTTCTTGGGAAATTTTCTGGGAGTTGATCGAGAATCCTTGCAGGAATACCTAGAATTCCTCAAAGAGTTTCACGGGAATTCCGCAAGAAGCTTCTCGGAAATTCCTACAAGAGTTTCTCGGGAGAACCTCCAGAAGGTCCACGAGAATTGAACCAACGATTCCTGGGGATTTCCTTCAGAAGTTCCTCCGTAATTCCTTCAGGAGTTCCACGGCATTTATTCCAGAAGTTCCCTGGACTTGTTCTATAGAATTCTGCCAGGTGTTTTTTCAGAAGTTCCTCCAGAAGTTCCTCGGAAATTCCTCCAGGAGCTCCATTGGAATTTCTCATGGATTTTCTCCACGAGTACCCAGGAAATTTCAGAAGTTCTTCGAGATTTTTTCTTGCAGCTCTATCAGAAGTTCCTCGGATATTCTTCCATGAAATTCCTCCATTCCTCCGAGATTTCCTTTAGGAGTTATTCGGAAATGTTCCTTGGAGATGCCGGTAGTTTTTTAGCACTTCGCAGGAAATTCATTCAGGATTTCCACGGGTACTTCTGCAGGAGTTCCTCAAAAATTTCTCCAGGAGTTCGTCGGAAATACCTCAAAAAGTTCCACGAGAATTCCTTTAGGAGTTCCCCGGAAATTTTCTCAAAAGCTCCTCGGTAATTCACGTTTTACATTAATACCTTTAGGAATTCTTCTGAAATTATTTGAAAAGTTCTCCAGGAGTTACTCGGGAATATTCCCAGGAGATCCCTTGCAACTTTTCTAGATGTTCCCAGGAAATTGTTTCATAATTTCCTCCGAAATTCCGCTTCAAGATTCCCTAGGAATTTCTCTGGGAATTTCTCAAGGAGTTTCTCGAATACCTCCAGGAGTTCCTCGGGCGTTCGTTCAGAAGTTCTTCTAGAAAATGCTTGGGAAGTTCTCTACGATTTGCTTAGGAAATCCTGCAGAAGTGCTACATGAATCCATTCAGAAGCTCCTCGGGAATTTCTCCAGAAGTTGCTAAAAAAAAAAAGAATTCCAGGAGAACTCTTGGAAGAATTTTTAAGGAACCTCCGAGAAACTCCTAGAGGAATTCCCGAGAAACTCCTGAAGGAATTTCCGAAGGGGCTCTTGGAAAAATTTCCAAGGAGCTCTTGGAGGAATTCCCGAGGAAATCCTGGAAGAATTCCAGATAACTTCCTGGAGGAATTCTCGAAAAACTCCTGGGGGAATTCTCTGGTAATTCCTGGTGGAATTCCCTGGTAACTCCTGGAGGATTTTCCGGAGAACTTCTGGAAATATTCTCGGAGATTTTTTGGATGAATTTCCGTGGAACTCCTGGAGAAATTCCCGGGGATCTACTACAGGAATTCCCGCGGAACATTTGGAGGGATTCCTGGAGGAATTTGCAGGGGACTCCTGGAAGAATTTCCTGGGAACTTCAAGAGGAATTCCTGGGGAACTTCTGAAGGAATTCCTTGGGAATTTCAGCAGAGGGGAGCTTTTTCGGAAATTCCTGGGGAACTCCTGGAGGAATTCCTTGGAAATTTATAGAGGAATTCCTGGGGAACTCATGAAGCAATTCTCGGAGAACTCCTGGAGAAAAGCCAGGGGGAACTCCTGGAGGAATTCCCGGGAAACTCCTGAAAAAGTCCCAAGGAAATTCTCGGAGAATTCTTGGAGGAATTACCGGGGAGCTCCTGGAGAAATTACCGGGGAACTCCTGAAGAGATTCTCAGGAAATTCCTGGAGGAGTCCTCAGGAAACTCCTGGAGGAATTTCCGGGGAACTCTGGAGGATGTTTTTCTGAGTAACTTGTGTAAATATTTTTAGGGAACTGCAGGATGAGTTTCCAGGCATTATTACTAGAGGACTTGTTGAGGAAATCTAGAACTCCTAATACACATTTCAGGAAATCCTAGAGAGATTTTAGGATGGTTTATGAAGGAATTACCGTAGAGGAGTTCCCTGGTAAATCCTGGAGGAGATTGACCAAAAATAATGGAGGAATTCTTGGGGAATTTCTAGAAATATCCCGTTAATTCTTGGAGAAACTCCTAGAAACTCCTGGAGAAATTCTGTGGAACTCCTGAAGGACTTCTCGGGGTACTTCTGGAAAAAGTTCTGTGTATATTCTGAAGAAATTTTCAGGGGTATTATGGAGGAATTTCCGGAAAACCCTTATGAATTCTTGGGGAACTGCTTAAGACTATTTTAGAATCAATTCTCAGAAGTATCACAGAACGAATTCTGGGAGAACTCTAGGTGGAAACCCAGAGAGTGCTTCTGCAAGAATCTCATAAGGAACTGTTATAGAAATTCCTAAAGAAACGACGAAGAAGAAACTACTGGAAAAATATCAGAAGCATTACATACAAAAACTGGAGCATTCCCAGAAGATATTATTTAAGGAATTCCGCGGGGATGAATCCCTCAAGAAACTCCTGTAGGGATTGTCAACTTTATTATTCTTCGCATCCTTCTGTACTGTACTTAGTATCGTTTCGTTAAAATGCTGCCAGTTGAACAAATCTGAAGCAACATTTGAAAAAGGCCCAAGAGGTCTTGTGTCTTTTTTCGAAAACGCTCCGTAGGGCCCAACAACAGCCCGCCCACTCGAATAAACACCGTTATCCGAAAGATCGATGTTTGCTCTATCTGATAACGGTCTTAGTTTGTGTGAATAAGCTGCTGGTGGCTCAGGAGCGGCGTCTGAAGGCATTGTTTACTAATGCTTGTATGCCCTTTTCAAATGTTGCTCCAGAAATGTCAAAATTACTTACGGAAACAGGAGGTGTTTTACTTGAGCGCTGAACAGGAAACTTGCAATTTCTAAACAAAAACGAGAAAGATAAGAATGAAAAAGGGGGAACTTGCCTTCTCTTTCATCCCGCTCTTTCTCGTATTCATCAAAGAGAATGAGTGAGGAAAAAAAGCTGGCTACGCCAATGCCGGTAACACTTTGTCAGTGTCAGGCTACAGACTATACCCAATCAACACACGATCGCATATAATGTTTGATACGATGCAAAAGTGGAGGCTAGCACGCAAGCTACTGGAAGTTCAACATAAGGAGCTCGAGGCAGCGCAGAGCCGACCGAGAAAGTACAGATGACCGGCACGGATCTCACGCGAGCGCTGAACCACAACAGGAGCGGGCTACCAAAGATGTTGTTTGCCGAACAGCTGGACGAGCTGATCGGCTTCACGAGCGGGTGGACTAACCTCAGCAAGGACCTGAAACAGGGCCTGCTGAAGCTCCGCAAATCGCTAGCTTTGGCCAAGAAGAAGCACGATCTCCTGTTCGAAGAGCGGAGTATGGCTGACGGGAGCAGGGAAGAGTGGACTACGCAAACAGGCAGCTTCTTCTTTGCTGGCAACGCGATGATGGCGCATGAGATCATGCAGCTCGTCGGAGCCGTAGCGGGGAGTTCAAACCGCCTTACGGCTCGAGCTGCATGGCCGAATCCTGCCGAGGAGACGCGACCCGCGTGGGGCAAAAAGCGTCCAGCAGAGGCGGGCGGATAGCAGACGAGGAAGAAAGGGACGGCCAGCGTGAGCAACTAGCCTCCCAATTCGGTTGTGAAATGCACAAGGGGCTGGGAAACCATGCCCCAGGAGGCCAACCCTAAGCGAAACAAGCCCCCAAGCGCGAACGGAGCGAGACAAAAACTGGTCTTCAAAACTGAGGCGGATACATGCGCCGTGGTGCTGAGCGCCTTGCAAGTCGAAAATCGTCTCTCACTGCTGGGCGCGGATGTAAAAAGGCATTAGCTCAGAAGGTATTGGGCAAAAAAGTGCAAAAGTGCAGATGAGAGCCCTAACGGCGGAGGGTAAAAAGTAGTGTAAAACCTGGACGAGATCACCGATGCAGAGGAACTCGCAGCTGCACTTATGCAGTAGGCCGTCCCTTATTTTGCAAAAATTGGAAATGTTATAAGTTCGTTAGTGGAAAATGATCGTTTTAGCTAAGAAATGATCGTGTCAAAATTTGAAGTCCATATCTCAAGGCTAAGTGGTCCCTCAAGGGGCCTAAAGTTGTCAAAAATTGTATGGGATCAAAAAACATGAAATTTTTTTCGACAGAAAAATACGCTATTCTACTAAAACCGGTGATTTTAAGACCCTTATGGGCCAAAATTGTGCTTAGATTTGCGATATCTCTACTCGTTTTTGAGTTATTGAACAAAATAGGGTAAGTTTCCTTCGGAATCTAAAAAAATGGTCAAAAATGCTGATTTTTCAGATGTTTTTTGTCAATATCTTGAAAACGAGTAGAGATATCGCAAATCTAAGCATATTTTTGGCCCTTTAGGGTCCTAAAATCACCGGTTTTAATGGAATAGCGTATTTGTTTTATCGAAAAAAAAAATCATGTTTTTTTGGTCTAATGCAATTTTTGACAACTTTAGGCCCCTCGAGGGACCACTTAGCCTTGAGATACGAACTTCAAATTTTGACACGATCATTTTTTAGCTAAAACGATCATTTTCCACTAACGAACTTATAACATTTCTAAATTTTGCAAAATAAGGGACGGCCTATTATGCAGCGGTGCGAGGTAGATGCACTAAGTGCATCGATCCGCCTGTGAAAGCGTTCGGCAGGCACGCATATCGCCATGATCAGGTTCCCTGTCGGGGAGGTAAACAAGGCGACTGCAGTTGTAGACCAGTCGGGGGGCACAGTATCTACGAGCTGCCACAGGCATGCTTCAAGTGCTTCGAGCAAGCATACAAATCGTGGACGTGTAAAGGTCCCCATAGGAGTAAACTCTGCAGGAAGTGCGGAGTAGAGAAGGCCGTATCGCCAGAGAGTGCAACTCGACACCAAAATGTCTGATTTGCACGGTGAACAAGGGTGACACGACTGGAAGGCGTAAATGTCCAGGCACGCGAAGAGTTCGAACCATCCGACGATAATGCTAAAGTTACACAGCTTAACCTGAACCGCTGCAATGCACTGTGAAGCCGCACAACAGTTGCCTTGGCAGTCAGTCCCGGAGTCAAGTACAGACATCGCCCTACTATCGGACCGCATCCCTCCCGATAAGGGGGAACAGGGTAGCGGATAAGGCCAGCTGGTGGCGACCTGTACAACCGGCCGTTCCCGGGTCCAGGAAATAACTTCCACGTTGCACGAGGGCTTCGCAATAGCGAAGATCAACGGGGTGTACTACTGCAGTTGTTATGCCCCTCCCAGGTGGCCGATAGCACCAGTTCTCGTCTATACTGGATTCGCTATCAAGCGCACTAGTGGTATTGAGTCCCGTGGTCATCGGCGGAAACTTCAATGGCTTGGGGATTGAGTGGGGTAGCCGCTTGACTAACGGGAGAGGCTGGGCTCTACTCGAAGCTATAGCTAGACTGAACGTGGACGTCGCGAACGTAGGCGACAAAATACGGTGCAGAGTCCATCATTGACCTTCTGGAGCCCAAGTCTTGGAGCTCCTAACTTGGACTGGAGGGTCGACGATGGATACACGTACAGTGATCATTTGGCGATTCGATACAGGGTGGAACACGGAGGAAGACGACCACAGTCGAAGGTCGTGGACCGTCATCGGGGATGGCTGACCTCACGTTTCGATAAGCCGGCATTTGTGGAGCGATTGCTTATGGAGGATAACACCGACGATCTATCCAGCGATGATGTAGTCGCTGTTGGATCCCTAAGCCGTGCATGTGATGCCGCAATGCCAAGGCGATCCTTACCTAGAAATGGACGCAAACCGATATACTGGTGGTATCCAGAAATCGCAGAGCTCCGCGCATCCTGCCTAAGAGCTTGAAGGAGGATGTAGAGAGCTCGCACCGATGAGGGTAGTATGGAGCGAAGTGAAGCCTACAGGGCAGCTGAACTGGCACTGAACAAAGAGATTAAGGCGTGTAAGCGGGCATGCTTCGAAATCTCTGCCAAGCAGCCAATACGACGTCTTGGGATGATGCTGACAGAGTAGTCTTGGCCAAAACGAAGGGCGCGTCAGCACCCCCGAAACGCTCTACCGAGATGCCTCCGAAGATCGTGGAAACGTTGTTCCCGCACCACAATACAAGACATTGGGTCTTCGTCTCCTGTGGTCAAACTGGACGAACGACGAGCTCACATGCCCTGAGCTCATAGCCCTGACATGTTCAGAATGGCAATACAGATGCGCCTGACTGAACAGAGGCGAATTTCCGGAGAGGCAGAAAAGGCAAAGAATGGTTCTACTGATCAAATCCGGGAAGCCACCTGGCGACTCGTCGGCATACAGACCTATCTGCCTTTTGGGAATCGCCGGGAAACTGTCGAGGTTTAAAGTTTGAATTCCAAAAGGGTCAACCGATGGTGTACGCTATTGGAGCTGCAACCAAAACGACTGAAACAGTGCTTCAAAAGAAGCGAATGGGAATCCGTTACTGCGCGGTCATCACGCTGGACGTAGAGAATGCGTTCAACAGCGTCAGCTGGGTCGCTATCGAGTGTGCCATACACCACCTAGGAGTCCTTATAGGTATAGTATCAGGTATCAGTAGGTCGGCTCCAGAGGCACGTTCTCCTCCATTTGGGAAATTTGTGCCATAGGTATAATAGCCTATACCGGATACTGGAGAGCTACTTCCAGAATAGGGTGCTAATCTTTGACACTGAGGAAGGCGAGAGGAGTTAAAACATCACCGCGGGGGTACCTTTGGGATCCCAGAATTCTGGGTCCGGTACTATGGAACGCGGTATGATGGCTTATTGAGGCTCAAACTTCCACCGGGCGTAAAGCTTCTCGGCTTCACCGATGATATTACCCTCGTGGTATATGGCGAGTCGATAGAGGAAGTGGAACTGACAACATCGTCTATGTTGAAGTGGCAGAGGGAATGGGATTCCTCCAGCAAGGGTAGATGGACACACAGGCTCATACTGAGCGTGTCCAAATGGATGAGCAGGCCCCATGGCGAGGTGAACTTTCACAACTTGACACAATTTCTGTTAGGCCATGGGTGCATCAGTTTACTGGTGTAACGGTAACTTCTTCCATTATACAAAGCTACGATTTGTAATCTGTTCATTAGATAATATCAGATCATCCTAGGTCATTTAAACTGTTCTTGAGTTTAGATCCTAAAGTCTACGGGTGTAACGATAGCATCTTTCATTATACAAAGCTACGATTTGTAACCTATCATGTCCAGCAGGTGTTCTGGAATGTTAAAAGATAGTATCAGATCAGTCGGGATATCCTAGTTCATCCAAACTGTTCTTGTGTTTAAATCCGAAAGTCTACGCGTGTAACGATAACTTCCTTCATTATACAAAGCTACGATTTGTATTCTATCATGCCCACTAGGTCTTCTGAAAATTCAAAAGATGGTATCAGATCAGTCGGAATATCCTAGGTCATCCAAACTGTTCGTGAGCTTAGATTCTGAACTCTACGGGTGTAACGCTAACTTATTTCATTATACAAACCTACGATTTATATTCTATCACGCCCAGTTAGTCTTCTGAAAGTTCAATAGACAGTGTCAGATCAGTCGGGATATTCTAGGTCATTCAAACTATTCTTGAGTTTAGATTTCAAAGTCTACGCGTGTAACGATAACTTCTTTCATTTAACAAAGCTACGATATGTATTCTATCATGTCCAGCAGGTGTTCTGGAAGTTTAAAAGATAATATCAGATCAGTCGGGATATCCTAGGTCATCCAAACTGTTCTTGTGTTTAGATCCGAAAGTCTACGGATGTAACGGTAACTTCTTTCAATATACAAAGCTACGATTCGTATTCTATCATATCCACTAGGTCTTCTTAAATTCAAAAGATGGTATCAGATTAGTCGGGATACCCTAGCTCATCCAAACTGTTCTTGAGTTTAGATTCTAAAGTCTACGGGTGTAACGATAATTTCTTTCATTATTTAAAGCTACTATATATCTTTTATCACGTCCAGCAGGTGTTCTGCAAGTTCAAAAGACAGTGTCAGATAAGTCGGGATATCCTAGGTTATCTAAACTATTCTTGAGATTAGATTCTAAAGTCTACGGGTGTAACGATAACTTCTTCCATTATACAAAGCTACGATATGTATTCTATCACGTCCAGCAGGTGTTCTGCAAGTTCAAAAGACAGCACCAGATCAGTAGGGATATCCTAGGTCATCCAAACTGTTCTTGAGTTTAGATCCGAAAGTCAAAGCGTGTAACGGTAACTTCTTTCACTATACAAAGCTGCGATTTGTAATCTATCATGTCCAGTAAGTCTTCTGAAAGTACCAAAGACAGTATCAGATCAGTCGGGATATCCTAGGTTTGTCCAGAAACCGCGGTTGATCATGCAACGTTACTTGGTATAGCAGATATGGCAGCTGTTACGAATGTAGACCTGAAGTTCTGAACTCCTAGGTAGTTTGGCTGATCTGGAATATAGCTATAGTGTCTCTAAATGAGATTTGAGATTTGAAGAGCTTTACGGGTCCCAGCAGATTATGCAATGCTATTATTTATAGTGAAAACAGATAAAGTTATTCTTGCAGATTTGAAGGACTTCATTATAGGACAGTTTTTACGACCCTGAATGTCCCAAAGGTTCATAATAATATCAAGTGGACTTCAAATTGGTCCATTAACAGCGGTTATTCGATTCTGATAGTATTTCTGATGTTTTACCTCTTATATCAAACAAGCCAATATCAGTTTTTGCTTTTCAGCAATTCAAGTAGTAATAACTGAATGTGTTGTTCATTAGATTTTCTCACCTAATCGGGATATCTCCGGTTTTCTTTGTAAAAAATAGATTCCAGTGTATTATGTATATCAATATCTGATAGTACAGGGTATACAGTAAAGGCTTTCTGATGCTTTTGATATCTCGTCATCTTTCAAAGCGACCTAGAAATGCTCCATCACCGTAAGATGTGTTTACAAAACAATAACGAGCCTAATCTAATCTACAGTATTTACAGAGCTATTTCAATAATACCATAATAAGTACGTAAAGCGTGCCAGCAATCAGAGAGCATTCGTCTGGCTAATCAAGAGTGTGACAATTACCTAATAGTGAAAATTGGTGCAATAATGTTAACTGAGCATGCAATATGTATGAGTTTGTCCCATTCCACCAAAGGTATTTAACACCCCACCCGTACTATATTTAACTCTAAACCTCACCTGATGGGCAATCACGCAAGCCCGGTTCACCGCCTCGGCTTCCACTTCCTCGGTGCGCGACAGCTCGTGACCTTCCGGTCCGGTAACGCCCGCGGCCAGCAGCTTCTGTACGTTCTTCGCGATGACGTCTCCATTCTCGGCGTGTACCTGTGCCACCGCCCCGAGCTCTTTGCACGTCTCGAAAATCTCGTACAGTTCACTGTCGGTCACCTGGAACAGGCCCTTGTAGGCCATGAAACACTTGAACGAGTTGACGCCACGCTCCTGGCACAGGATTTTCATCTCGTCGCGAACCGACTTGGACCACCAGGTAATGGCCACGTGCAGCCCGTAGTCGCAGACCACCTTCGAGTCGGCACGTGCCCGCCATGTGTCGTACGCTTCCAGGAGCGATTCGCCCTTTTTCGGAATGACGAAATCAACTGTGAAACACGATATGTACAAAGCGGATGAGTGCAAACAATTGTTTGTGTACGCAGTTTGGATCTTTTAGAAATGGGGACACTTACTGACTGTGGTGGTTCCACCGGCGACGGCAGCCTTGGTTCCCTGGTAGAAATCGTCCACCGCAACGGTGCCGCCAAACTCCAGCTGGAAGTGTGTGTGCGGATCGATACCACCGGGTATAATCATCTTTCCGGTAGCGTCTATCGTGCGGCAGCCTCCCGGGACGACGAAGTCTGCACCGGAGCCGACATATCTGTGCGGAAGAGCAGGGATAAGCAGTGTGAGACGGAAATTTATTGCTAGGGTCGATTGGCGCGATATATGCTGTAGGTAGGTAGGTAGGTGGTACGAAACAGGATGGAACTAAAGTAGAATGTACTAAGTTTCGGAAGCGTGCCAACTGGCAGGAACACCATGCCGTAATATCGGCAGCTAAAGTGCCGGTATTATACAGATAGTTGTATCATCGTTTCTGCGGATAGACAATCGTATTGATTTTGCTGGAATGTGGCTTTTAGTATTTAGATACCGGCACGACGCCGGCGTCTGGATTTTTTGGGTTCATGAACTATTTTGGGAATAAGAATCAAATTTCTCCATTTATTCACTTTCATGAACCATGTTCTTGGATTTTTTTCAATTTGTCATCCTCCAATTGTACTCAGCCAAATAAACTTAAGATTTCCATGCGGTCCAACTTATGAAACGGCCTTTAAAAAATTCATAATGATTCGAATGAATTTCATAAGGTCGCTCTAAGACGTAGAATCGTCTCACAGCTTGGATTTTATAAATGTTAAGCAACATGGTATGTATTCACAAGCGTCGGTAGCCGTGTGGATAAAACACGAACTCAGTGACCCTGACATTAATGAATCGAATGCAGTCTGTATCATTTTAAGATTTTTTTTTTGCTCTTTTCATAAGTCTATCTTATGAAATTTCCCAAATGGGTGCCATCGCCATGAACACGAGCCTATTCATCATTTACCTGAGGAAGAAGGGAAGGAAAAAAGGATTGGACAGGGAAAAGTACAGGTATGGGAATAGGATCGTCAAACACGCATAAGCGTTCCACAATGGGTTCAAAAAGCGCCCTGAAAAAAGAACTGTGATAACGCATAAAGCCTATAGCTTTTTACCACAGCGGGTCAAGAACAACAGAACGTCCTGAAGATTCAGGTTTCTGAAGCCAGATTCTCTTAATAAGTGTAACTGGACAGTTACAAAATTAATGATACGAAGTTCCATAATCGAATTCACAGCTATCACAGGCAAATGAATCAGCTTGGTGATTATTCGTCATGTGATAGCTGAGTCGACAGTGGGCAGTCAATGCTTTGATCAGCATGCTTCAATTCTGCTTTGACAAATTTGTTAGATACTTCGCCACCCCAGAAGATGGTTCAGTACAATACAATTTTGTTTGACGACATGACTCCAAACTATTCCAGTATTGTCTGTGTTGAGTGGCAGCTCCGGTGTGAATCTGAAGCTTTACTCAAAACTTCGATATCGGAATAGCTGGCTCAGGGCCAATGAAGTCATGCGATACTCCAGTGCGAGCTAATTCATCAGCAAATTCATTTCCAGCGATGGAAGATTGGTTAGGTACCCATACAAGGTGAACAGCGTTTGCTGAATTCAGATCCTCGATTTGAGTTTGTCCAGCGATAACTATCTTCGACCTGGAGTTGGCCGAAGCAAGTGCTTTAATAGCAGTTTGGCTATCTGAACAGAAGTATAATACCTTGCCCATTACGTGCTGAGCAAACTTAAGAGCAAAAATTTCGGCCTGTAAAACGGCGCAGTGTCTACCAAGTGAGTAAGGTTGATGCACGAGAATAAACACCAGCACTTGCTCGATCCTCGAGAAGGGAGTCGTCTGGTATATTTCCCTCTAGATACCCAGATGTCCACTCTTCCCGGGAAGGGAATTTCGTGGAAAATGTCCTATATGGAAAATTACAAGCAATTGTAAGATCACTTGGAGCAAGGACAATTTTGTCCCAATTCACTAAAAGTGGAAACAACGAGATGTGTGTTGATGTGCGGTTCACAGGAGTTTCCTCTAGTAGACCGAGTACCCGTAGACGGTAAGTGCAAGAAAGTGATTCTTGTTTGAGATGAATGTGTAGTGGAGCAACGTCAAAGAGAACTTCGAGCGCTGCCGTGGGAGTTGAAGAGAACGCTCCAGACATCGCCATTATGCACATCCTTTGCAGATGGCCTAACTTTGATTGGATCGTTCTCATTTCGCCCTTTTGTCACCACACAAGACATCCATAGGCCAATATTGGCCAAACAACAGTTGTCCATTCGATATACTTGGGTTTAAAACCCCAGTTGTACCAAAGGTTCGCCGGCATTGTCCGAAGGCCATACAAGCTTTCTTGATTCTGAACTCAATGTGAGGTGTCCAGGAAAGCCTGGAATCAAGAATGACTCCAACGTACCTTACCAGTTCAGTCACATCGATTTCAGAATCAAAAAGACGCAAAGGTTGAACGCCATTACGATGTCGCCTTTCCGTGAAAAGAACAATAGATGATTTACCCGGATTAACCGAAAGGCCATATTGGCGACACCAACCCTCAATTACCTGAAGAGCGCTTTGCATGAGGTCGAAAAGGGTGGTGATACACATACCAACTAACAATGCTAGGTAGTCGTTGGCAAAACCATAAGTAGGAAAACTGCTATTATTGAGTTGCCTCATTAGCGTATCTGCTACTAGATTCTACAAAAGTGGTGATAAGACTCCCCCTTGGGGGCATCCACAAACACTCAATTTCCTAATCCCTGCTGCTGCTAGACGCAGACGTCGAGAAAAGATATCGGTTTTTGAGCATTTGATGAATCCAATTGGAAATCATTGGTGATATACCATGACTCCGTGCGGCTTCCAATATGGCATCGAAAGGAACATTGTCAAAGGCACCCTCGATATCTAAGAAAACACCCGAACAAGATTGCTTTTGAGCGTATGCTTTCTCGATGTCGTGAACAACCTTGTGTAAAAGAGTCACAGTGGACTTACCAGATTGGTAGGCATGTTGGTTCACATGAAGAGGCACGTTGGCCAGATGAACATCATGGATGTGATGATCGACAATGCGTTCTAAGCATTTCAGATGAAAAGAGGTCAAACTGATAGTTCTGAAGCTCTTTGCTTCTTCATACGACGCACGACCCACTGTCGGAATAAACTCCACAGTAATATCCCGCAAGGTTTTGGGAATATACCCTGTCACAAAACTGCAAACAAGTATTTTTTAAAAACATGTTTGAAATAATCAAATTCCTTTTGAATCAAAATAGGATGTGTACTGAATAAGTTTGTAAGAAAGAAGTTTGTTCACCCGGAAAGCCTCCAGAGAGCTTTTTGGTTGGCTTTGCAAGCTGACCTGAAAGCCTCCGAGCCAGCCGATCGTCATCTGTTCCATTTCTTTCTACATTGTTTCCTGAGCTTGGCCAGATCAGAGTTCCACCAAGAGGTTCCTCTTGTGGTCTTCACAGACCGCAGAGGGAGAGCTTCTTCAAAAGCTTCCACGATGAAGGCCATTGTAGTATCAACGGCATCTACTAAATCACTTGGAGTGTCAATGGATGGTGAGTATCCATGAAATTTGGCTGCAACCAAATCGGTAAAGAGATCCCAGTTGGTTGACCGGGGGTTCCTGAAACGCAAAGTTTGCGAAGTAACATTCACATGTTCAAAAAAGATGTAGCGATGTTCATATAAAAATTCTTCATCTGACACATGCAAACACTTCCTCTCTAGCAGATACCATGAAGGTTGGCCGGTTGCTTATGTTAAGCAATCTAAGATCTGTACTACTTAAGTATTCATTCAACTAGAGCCTCTCAAATTAATGTCTGAACTGCCCCAGATTATATTTTTATTATTATTATTATTTATTTACGCCACTTTACCATAGTAGGCATTCGTGTCGGGCCCAGATTATATGGTAAGCATTAGCATCACTGCCAACAATTAGCGGAAGGCCTTTTGAAGTACAGTATGCAATGACTTGTTTGAAAGCATCCGTAGGGGATGGTTCAGCATGTGGTAAATCAACCGAACAATAAACGTATTTCCTGAGATGAGATGAGTGTAGCAACGATTGTGTTGTTGATAAGCACACATGCTCGAGGCATGACACGCGAGTTTGTCATTTCATTTTTACTGAAAGTAGCAAACACCGGATTTACAAGGTTTCCTAGATAGAAATTCCCCTTACGATAGTAAGGTTCTTGCACGAAGGCCACTTGAGCTGTACTCGCATAAGTCTGCAAAGATTGATCGTTACTGTTCTTTTATGCCAAAGATTAATCTGAGCTATCCTAACCGTAGCCACTACCCAAACTAGGCAAGATTAAACTACATATTAACAATCACAGCATAAGAAAGAACAGCAACAATAAAATCAGATCGGTATCGTTTGGAAAACGCCAAAGGCGAGGATACACAGAATACACTGTGTAAATCACATAATGCGAAACCATGTAGATGCAAATTTAAACTAAATAACAACATCTTCTTAATCCCGCCCTTATTTAGCCTCAAGTGAGACTAAAGAAGGGCAGCTGATTCTCTCGGAGAAACACAAGGTCCATTGCTCCATTGCTCCGGTTAGCGCAGTAAGGGCAACATACTGTGGAGGGCGCCCTGGTACTCCACAGGCTCCGTTAGCGGTTAGGTTTTTATTAGACCCCCTTAGCCATTCATTCCTAGGCACGGTACGGTAAGCATAAAGCCGCATCACACCATGAATTAGGGGTCACCTGTTGGTTGATTCTTACCATCGGAACAGGCGGTCCGTAGAGACCGGCCAATTGAAACAATCGCTACCGACACTACACATAGATAGCTGATCGAGAAAAGAAGTTAATATTGATGATCAACTTCATACGGGCTCGAACAGCCGGCAAAAAAACGTAGGTCGAGGGGATCATGGACGCCAAACCAAGAAGGTGCAAAAGAGTAGATGCCAAGCGCGAGAAAGGCGACGCGCTCATCATCAAGACCGAACAGTCTAAATACTCGGACGTCTTCAAGGCGATGCGAAGTGATGCCAAGCTCGTTGATCTAGGAACCGACGTGCGCAGTATCAGACGTACTCATACGGGCGAGATGCTCCTGGAGCTGAAACACGATGAGAAACGCAAGGGCGCCGCCTACAAAAGTTTGGCGGAAGAGGCCCTTGGCGAAGGGGTAGAGGTGAGGGCTCTCACACAAGAAGCGACTCTGAAGGGGAAAACCCTTGACGAGGTCACCAAAGTGGAAGAGCTCGTCACGGCACTGTGGTGCAGAGACACAGGTAGCTTTGGTTCCGCTACATGTGGCGGACGCAATTCGTTATAGTAGGGGTCTCCAGTTAGCCTAGTGATTAAGGCTATGGATCGCCAATCCGGAGACGGCGGGTTCGATTCCCGATCCAGTCGGGAAAATTTTCTCGACTCCCTGGGCATAGTGTATCATTGTACTTGCTTCACAATGTACAAATCCATGCAATGGCAGGCAAAGAAAGCCCATCAATTAATAACTGTGAAAGGGCTCAAAGAACAGTAAGTTGAAGTAAGGCAGGCCAAGTCCCAGTGGGGACTTAGAGCCATAAAGAAGAATAAGAAGGAGAAGAAGCAGAAGAAGAAGGAGAAAAAGAAGAAGAAGAAGAATAAAAAGAAGAAGGAGAAGAAGAAGAAGAAGAAGAAGAAGAAGAAGAAGAAGAAGAAGAAGAAGAAGAAGAAGAAGAAGAAGAAGAAGAAGAAGAAGAAGAAGAAGAAGAAGAAGAAGAAGAAGAAGAAGAAGAAGTGAAGCTGAATGTGGGCTGGTCAGTATGCCAATTGACTTTGTATGAGTCACCGGAGGTTTGTTTCAGCTGTCTGGAACCAGGCAGGACACAAGTCATACGACTGTAAAGGCCCTGACAGGAGCAAGCTGTGCGGGCGATGCGGTGAACAACAAGCACCCAACGGATGAAAGCAAGAAAGCTGCAGTAAATAAATCACAGTACGGGTAAAACAGCTGAACTTGAAGCACTGTGAAGCGGCTCAGCAACGGCTTTGTCAGGCTGTTTCAGAGTGGGGGACGGATCCAGAAGAATGGCGGTGATATGGACGACGGGTAAACACCCCGTCCAGGAGTTGGTGTCTACTATCTATGAGGGTTTCGTAGTCGTCAAAGTAAACGGGGTCTTGACAGGATCTTCTTCTGTAGCTGTTAAGCGTCTCTGCGGTGCTCGATCGAGTAGTTTACGCAGATGCTGGAATGTAAGACGACCGTGCTGACAGAGCGAAGGCGGGTGACTTCAATGCCTGGGCCGTGTAATGGGGAAGCCGTTTCACGAATCAGCGGGGTCAGATCCTGCTAGAGAAAATACTTCAACGACGAGGTATTTAGGGAGGCACTCCGCCGTGAGGTACTCCGTTTCAGCGGAGACGAGCTGGTACTGGTGCTCTCGCGTGCGTGCGATGCGACCATGTCTAGGCAAGCCCACCCTAAAAATGAGAACTAAAGCGATCGCGGACCTGCTCCACGCCTGCCTACGGGCTAGGCGGTGGATGCAGCGAGCACGAACTGAGGAAGAGCGAAACGATTGGTGGGTGGTGCTAAAGTCACGCTGGAGACCGAGATAAGTGCAAGCAAAAAGGCCTAATCTGAGGGTCTCTGTTAGAGTGCCAACGCGAATCCGTGGGATGATGCCTACATAATAGTGATTGCCAAGACAAAAGGTTTAATGGCTCCTATAGAGCAATCTCCAAAGATGTTGGAGGGGATCATCGACGGCCTGTTAATTGTATCATGATCCTAGTCCTTGGCCTCCTTTTGTAGGACAGCTGGGAATCGGAGCTGGCGATGAGGAGAAAGTAGCTATTGCAGAGGCTCCCGGGATGTTCAGGTCAAGTGGCAGAGCCTTGTACTATTGCTATAAGCGGGGAAACCACCCAGAGACTTGTCGGCATATCGACCGAATTGCTTGATCGACACGGCGGGGAAGGTGCTCGAGAAGATGTTGAAGCACAATGTGGGAGTCAATGGTCTCTCGAGTAGCCAGTAGGGCTTCCTGAAGGCGAGGTCGACCGTAGACGCTATCCGGTCGGTTACCAAAACCGCCGGGATAGCACTCGAGCGTAAGAGAAGGGAGATTCGCTACTGTGCAGTAGTGACTCTCGATATAATGGGCCGTTCATAAACCATGTAGACTTTTTCGGGGGAGGGGGGGGGGGTCTGGCTGAAGTCTACGCTCCATACAAATTTTTTGTATGGACGGAAGTCACGAAGGGGGATAGGGGGATCTGAGATGACTAAAATTTGGTGTAGGTGGTATAAATAAACAGCCCGTAAGGAACGCGTTCAATAGCGTCAGTTGGCCAGAGCATAGCTTCCCAAACATCGTTTCGCGACCCCCCTACCGCTTGCAGACACGCTTCGATTACTCAACAAAAAGCGGGGTGATGACAGACTGGGGGGTCACGAGAGCCAAGTTTGGGAAACGATGGGCCAGAGGATACTACTCCAGACAATTTTGTCCAGAGAATATGTAAAGACGAGTTTGGCTGGACTCGTAGAATGACTAGTACAGATGCTATACAAAGGGTAGTTCAAGGGCTCGGAGTCGGCTGCGTAGGTCATAGGGGCCGTTCATAAACCACGTAGACTGGGTTGGGTCCGAGCCTTCTGCCGCCCAAAACCGTGTTACTTGTAGTATCACTCATTGGGCGCTCAAGTGCGCTACAGGGGGTCTCAGGGTGTTTCATAGGAGTAGTTGGATGTTTCAGGGACGTTTCAGGTGGTACCAGGAGGTCTCAGGGGTACTTTAGAATGTCTCAGGGGCTTTTCAGGTGAGCTCAGGGGGCTCCAGGGGCGTTTTAGGAGGTACTTGGAGATCTCAGGAGCATTTCAGAGTATCTCATGAGCTCCCAGGAGATCTCAGGGGTTCCCGAGGCGCTTTTGGAGGTCTCAGATGCGTGCCAGGTGGATTAGGAGCATTTAAGGTAGCTTCAGGGGCATCTCAGAGAGTTCCAACGGGACTTAGGTTAGTATCTGGCCTCTAAGGACCTGGAGATATAAGAAGTAGATGAAATTTTTTTTTTTTCGAAGACGCAGTGTATGTTTAATTAACAAAATGAGAGATAAATTTGTGAAAAAAATACCACTTGTTTTGATGGGATTCAAATCCACGACTCCGTATCGCTAGTCCGGCGCTTTTACCGACTAAGCCACAATACAAGTTACAAGACTGACTAGTATAGCAGGTAAAGGAGCAATCAAATTATTTGCGTAATAGGAGTATTTCAGGAAGTCTCAGGGGGTACCTGGAGCCCTAGGGGGTGTTACAGAGAAGTCTCAAGGGGTTTTCGGAGTTCTCACGGAGTGTATGGGACACATTCCCCGCACTTCTACGCCAAGGGTGGGAAATTTCAAAGTGGTTGTTTTGCCCCAAGCTTTCCAGCATATGAAAAAGGGTAGATTCAATCTTAAGAAAACCATTTGTTTTACTTAAAATTTGACTGGTAACTTACTTAAATAGTTAGGTGAAGTAATAGCATTTTATGTAAGAAAAATGAAATTTTTCATTGATAAGTTTCAAATATGCCTGCTTGCATATGAAAGTTTAAAAACATTATACCTATTTTTTGTAAATGTAGTATAATAATGTATATTTTATACACCCAAAGGCAACTTTTCATAAAAATGGGTTTAGATATGTTTTAAGCACTTTTTGCAATAGCCGCAGTTTAATGGTGTCCCGTTACGAAAATAGCACATTTGTTGTAATAACTAATTTATTACGAACTTTAGAAAAATGATTTTCAGGATTCTCTTAGTACTCGTGGAGACTTTTCTTCCAACATATGGGTTACCTTGATCGACGCGTTATCTTAGGCGTTACAATGGGTACGTAGACATGGTGTCCCGTTACGAAAATTTTAAAAACATTCATAAGTGGATAAATAAGTTTGGTTTGATCAAATATTTAACCAAAAAAACTGTAACCATGATGTAATGATATTGTAGGTGGTATATATTTACATAATCCTTCTTGGTGTAACGGCCCTACTGGAACAAAGCCCGCTTCTCAGCTCTACGAAATCTACGTAAAGTAACGGCAGGTATTCTGATAGATCAGTATAACAAGTGATATTTTATTAAGTTTTGTTGCGACAGCATACTCTTTGAATGCTATAACCTTTTCAACATGTCCTATGAATTACCACCATGATGTATAAAAAGGCTTATAGAATCACACAACGTTCAAAACATGAAAATCCTGAAGTTATGGTGGGCATAATTTACTTTTATGACGACAAACATATTTTGAAGCGTATATTCTTATTAAAAATTAAAAAATGCATCACGAAAATGGCATTGCATTACTTTTTGTGACCAAGGATGGGAACACTCACTTGCAAAGTGTTACACTCACTTGCTATTTTCTCAGCACAGAAGCGTGCAATCAAGAAATGATGTATGGATGACTTTTGCATTGTGGTTTTGTCTAAAACTTTGCCGAATAGAGTAGGGGTCGCGCACGCATACTGAAGCCGTGAGGGAGCTGCGAAGGCAACTCTCCACGAGGTGAACGTAAATTACACTCACCTCGTGGAGAGTCGCTTTTACAACTTTGTCACGACTTTGGTATGCGTGTGCGACCCCTACTCTATTCGGCAAAGTTTTAGACAAAACCGCAATGCAAAAGTCGTCCATACATCGCTTCTTGATTGCACGCTTCTGAACTGAGAACATAGCAAGTGAATGTAACTCTTTGAAAGTGAGTGTTCCCATCCCTGTTTGTGACTACATAAATTAGTAACCATTGATAAAAAGTCTAGCGACCTCCCTCTTGTCGATTTGGTTGTCAACCTTTTTTTCTTCTCGAAATCCGTTTGTTTGTTTGTTGTCGTAAGCCAAATATCAACGGAAAGCTCCCATAATCCCATCGCTTCCAAAATGAAACATTGTTTTTTCTAACTTCGACCAAGCCGCGAGTTTAACGGTTCCCCAAAACTAACATAGTATAAAAGAAAAATCCCCTTTAAAATGTAGAAATTATTTCAAATAAAATTGGTTTCTTTATTCCAAAGGCGCATGAGCCTTCAAATAAAGGATTAAAGCAACATGCAACATATGCTGTATTGGAAGAATGTACTATAGATATCATTAAATCTTCTTCGGATCATTATAATGTAGAATGTGGAAAAACCGCGAAGATAGATACGTCGTACAGCCATAGTTTTGGAGATACAATTAAACTGCACGTACCCGACCGCCGATAACTCATTTTCAAAATACTGGCATTTCGTCAATTTTCATCCGATTTTTTTTTTAAGTCGCTCTTGATCGATCATAAATTGGTGCTTATTTATTACACTCAAGTGGCCATGTATTATTCGGAACCATTTGGGAGATATTCCGGGTTGCACTGTGGTCAGGGGGTGGGGAAGGGATCTGTTTTGCCAAATGGCTAAAACTGATTATTTCGTGTGTGTTATTGTGTTTTAGAGGCCCCCGCGGAACCTGATCCAGGTGTTACGGAGCGGCCATATTAGTTGATACATACTTAAGTCATTTTTTTTTCTATCCCATTCTTTCGGAATCATGAAGATTGACACGTCGCTCAGCATGTGTTGGTTGCCAACTAGAAATGTCCCCGATGACATCCCTGTGAAACCTGTGCTATATGTTCCGGGGTGGCCAAATTAGTTGATACATACTTCAGTCTATCGTTTCTGACTCAGTCATTCGAAATCATGAAGATTGATATGTCGCACGGCATGTTTAGGTTAAAAACCAGAAGTGTCCCCAATGAGACCCCGCGGAACCTGTCACGGGGATTCGGATGAGCCAACTTATTCCAATCTGGTTACAGCAGCTGCGTTTCACTGTTCGCAACAAAAATTTCGCTAAAAATCGATGGTTCAAACACAACAACACTCGAAATAATCACTTTCAGCCATTTTGACAATCCCCTGACCCCTGCACAATCCAGAATATCGCCGGAATGGTTCCGAATATTTAACGGCCACTTGAGTATAATAAACTCGCACCAATTTATGATCAATTGACGGCGACTTCAAAAAAATCGGATGAAAATTGACGAACTGCCAGCATTTTGAAAATGAGTTGTCGGGAATCGGGTACGTGAAGGTTTAATAAGCCTCGAAACAGGTTCCCCAGGGCCCATTCCGATGGCCACCATAGGGCAAGAGCGGATTTGAAGGCCTTTTTGTGTCCTGTCGGACAGCTACCATCTCTCTGAAAAACATTGCCGAAGACACCAACATTTTATCTAGCAAAGCATTTGATCTACAACTAGATGTCTTTAGCCGTAACGGGACACCATAAGCAAAACACTGTTTTCACGCAAGCGTAACGCTGCGCTCCCAAAACTAAATCAAGAATATTTCCGAAACTATACATTTCTCAGTAAAACTCACTTCGGCAATCTTGTTCACATCAATCCAAAGAAGAAATGTCTAGAAGACTCTATTATTCAAAACCTCATAACAGAGCTAATATACGCATTTCAGTTTGAAATTTTTAAAAAGAAGATTTTTGCGATGGTGTCCCGTTACGAAATGTAACATGTTATATAAAGTAAATTGGAACCAAACCCCCATAGAACAAGTATTGCATCAGGAAGTACATCTAATAAGCTTGTTATAAAACCTGTTAAACCATATGATCATGAACATTGCATTCAATTGCAGACGTCATTTGATCACGAAAGTTAGTTCCTCGCGGTGTCCCGTTACGCTGGAATGTGTCATGGAGGTTCTAGAGAGTCTCTGGGGCGCTTCATGCTATTGAAACGCTTCTGAATTTCCCTTAGTCCCTTTGAAATTCTCCTGAACACCTCCTGAGACCGCTTCACAAAAACCCTAAAAGCCCCTTGCAATGCCCCTGAATCCTTCATAATCCCATTGAAACCCACTTAAAATTTCCGTTATCCATTACAAATGCCCCCGAAACCCCTTGGATTTAAGGATGTCCCTGAAACCTTCTGGAACGACCCTAAAGCGCTTATGAAATTTAATTATTCCATTTAAATAAACGGCCTTGAAATCCCTGCAATCGTTTCGAATGTCCCCTGAAACCCCTTGGAACGCTGTTAAAAGGCTCCAGAAACCCCCTAAACGCCTGAAAACCCCTGGAAACGCCCCTGCAATGCTATCAAAATCCCCTAATACCTCCTTAAAACGTTCCTGATACCCCCTGAAATTCTGTGAAATACTTGAGAAACGCCCCTGAAGCCCCTTGTAACGCCATTTGAATGATCCTGAGATCTCTTGAATTGCCTTTGAAGCCTCTTAAAACTTCCTTGAAGTCCTCATGATCCCATTGAAACGCCGAAGAAGCCTGTCGGATTCCCCCCTTTTTTGGGTTCTCCGGGAACTTCCTGTCTTTATCTCAAATACTCATTAGCAAGAATTGTTCTCGCGAACTAAGTTTGCTCATTAAAGTCCTAACTCAATTTAGGCTCAGAATCCCCTATTTTTATGTCCTTATTTTTTTCGGGTGTATAAAAAGAATTTCAAATACAGAAAAATCTTTTTAACCTTCCAGGACGCGCGCCATCAAGCAACCGAAACTGCACCGTGCTCGCGCTGTATACGAAAAGCGAGGTTTTTTGGTAGTGTTGTACTTCTTACAACAGCGCGCGCGCTGAAGGGTTAACCGGATAACTGAAATTTGTTTCTGTATACCAATCAGATTTCTCCATTTGTTCATTTGTTTCAGCTTGGTGTGTCTACAGCAGTAGGGCCTCACTAGCAGAATTTCCTGATCCGATATTTTTTTGCATTTTAAAGTAGGGTAACCAATATAATTTGGATCCCCATATATTTTGAACCCCCTGCGTCCTATTATCACAACTTACACAGGTTTAATGATGAGATGACGGAAATTTTTAGAATCATTCGCTAAATAAGATCGCTCTGCACGGACAGCAATCATTTCCTCACTGGAAATATCCCTATTTGCCTTGAAATTATTTTTTGCCAATCTCGTCATCCGTGCGAGTTTCGCATCATGTTTACAATAAGAGATTGCGGTGCTGAGGAAACTTGCACATGTAAACAAAAACGTTTATCATTCTAGCGCATTAAATTCGCAAAGTTCGTCTAATCAGCCTTTGTCAATCAAGTAATTAGGATGTGATCCAGCATATTCAAGCGGCAAATTCTTCCAAAATAGTTTAAAACGAGTTTAAACACCGGGTGTCCAAAATATATACTGAAGAAGGTCCAAAATATATTGGGGTGTCCAAAACAGTGAAAACTAATGCTTCAAAAATCAGTTATTTTCATCAAATTTTCTGTCAGAAATTACCTTGTGGGTATTTTTAACGGACAGTGGAGGCTTTTACGAACATACTAACATCATCATTATGTGTAAATACTCTCTGAGTCTGTTTGATTTTGAATTAAATTCAAACCAATGTCCTCTGGGGGTCCAAAATTCAACCGTTACCCTAGATACTTTGACAAAATCTGCTATGTGGAGCGGACCTGGTGTGATGGTTAGAACACTTGACTATCACGCCGAGGACCTGGGATCGAATCCCACTCCCGACAAACTCGCAAAATGTGAGTTCTTCCTTCGGAAGGGAAGTAAAGCGTGGGTCCCGAGACGAACTAGCCTAGGGCTAAAAATCTCGTTAATACAGATAAAAAAAAATCTGCTATTCATCTAAGTGTGTAGTTCTATAATAAAACAATAAAATAATCTCGTCAGGTGAAGCCACTTAATTACATAAAAAGCTTGCATGACTTGCACGTTCGAATCACTTGTGACATAAAAACACAACTGCCCTTTGAGGTGGGTTCAATGCAGTTGCATTGAAGTGCGTTGTTCTATTCTGCTGTTTCCTCATGTGGATTACATAGATACTCTCCTTCACCTAGATTGACATGTACAATAACTCAACCTGCTGCCATTTTACGATCGTTAAACGCATAAATCAGCACTGCTGTTAGTAAGACCAACCAAATCAACTCTCTGGGGCACTAACTGTCTTCACTCAAACCAAGCATCCAGTGCCGGATGTACCGATCGTTCAAACTGTAAAACACATCAAATTCATGACGTTCCATCCATTCTTGCTACCACACTCTATAGTGCTGACTGTTATTGCAGCATTTCTTCGCCTGGCACGAGTCTAACTTGTAACAATGTTTGAAGTGAGTAATGGCCATACCTGATAGTTCCGTCCTCGATGTAGATATCCGCCTGTTGCATTCCATCGTGGTTTACCACGTGACCCCGTTTGATGTAGAGTCGGTTTTGTGCACTCTGCAAAACGACGGAAAAGAAAGAAAAAACATAATTGAAACCACTTGCCACTTGCGATTCGTGATGCTTGGGCCTCTATGGATGAGGCTATAATGTCGAGATCTGGTTAATCAATTTCTTATGCTGGCTTTCATTAAGATTTAAAAGAAAGAGCCGTGAACTGGCGAAACCGAAGAAAGTGCTGATTTCTCGTACGCTATTGCCAGCATAGTCCTAACTAGCGAAACAAACTAAACTAACGACCTCTCCAGATGATGCTGGCGTTGTTCCGTCCATGGCGATGAGATTTTTCGAGCTCAACTTGCGGAAACTTAGGCTTTTTGCGTTGTTCCACAGATGCATACACTGACTGACTGTAGAGCACCTGGCACGAAGTTCAACTTTGATCTACTTGACCGGAGGACGCACCGACATTAACTGAGCTGTGAATTCTACGTCCGTCGGTCAGCCGGCAGCAGCAGAATAGCTTATCGAGGATAATCAGTTGTAGCTTGGCAGGTACAAGGCGCCCCATCAGCCGGCCTTTGCAAACCCGTTTCGTGATGTTTGAACAGTTGAGTCAACCGTCAACAACGGCGTGCAATTAAAATTTACAGTTTTATCACCATGAAGCAAGCGTGTTAGCAAGTTCAAGATTAGCCAGCATCTCCGACGCGACGAGTTATCTGTTCCGTATCAGTGGAAAACAATTTCACACATATGATATAATACATATTGGTGATTAGGACTCAGCTTTCTTCAACCAACATCTGTATTTCCCCGGTTCTGTACCGTCACATATAGTTTGTTTAATTTTGTAGTTATTGAAGAGTTTTCCTCGTGAATCATCAATTAGTTAAGAAGAATTACGAGCAACCATATAGCTCCACTGGTTAACACGCAGCTCCTCAGTATGATCATGCAAATGCGGTGCCTGGGTTCGATTCTCAATACGGTCTTGGATCTTTTCGTAATGGATTTTTGCTTGTTTTTTTGAGTAGTTGTCGCTTAGTGTTCCCAGATTTTCTTCTACCGCGTTGACGGCCGCCCACGAAGTCTCTGAGCTCTACTTGGTTCACTGCTTAGTATTGTTTTTGCAATTCTTTCTTCCGCCATTCGCACTACGTGTCTAACCCACGGAACTCTGCCGTAGCGGTATATTATTCCTTTAACGATATTCGCTTTTTGTGAAATAAGGCTGACACAAATTTAATTTTGACTTTTTGTCTCCTACCCCTTCAAAAAAGTTTGGCTGGATTTTGGATTTTGAAGGGGCAGATAAAAAAATATTTATCAAAATATCGGGTCTTGCTAAAACCTCTTTAAGTTTTTAATATTTTTTAGATTAAATGCTTTATTATTTTCATCCCCCTCCCCTCGACCCACCCACCAGTGGTGGGACAAAAAGTGAAATAAATATTTGTAACGGCCTAAGTTCTCATACAAAATCAAATTGAGTTCATTTCATAACTGTAATTAGGATTTTCAAAGTAAATTTATTTATTGAAAGGCCATCTAACACTGACCAAATATAACATATGATCATGCGCGTAACTACAGCGCATTTGGCCCCTAATCTCCAATGTCATGCTCACTTGTCACGCACTACAGCTAGCGTGCCTGACATTGGAGCTGAGGGGCCAAATACGCTGCAGTTACGCGCCTGCATATGATTTGGAATTAACTGTCCTTTATCCTTCCCTGCTGATCGCTTATGTGTCATAAGTTCATTTCAGCTGGCACGCACTCCATTGCATTGGTATTTCGTCTCATTTTAACGAGTAAAGGTTTTAATTTGAAACAAATTAGATTCCTGTCCTCACCATTGCTAGTAGCAATGGCCAGACCAGAAGAGAAAATATATGAGATTGTATGTAATTATGTAATATGTAATTGGTCACGCATTCACTTCATTAGCGGGCGGTCATGACTTTGAGCCCCGACACTTACATTATTTTGTTGTTCAGTTGCTCTTCTCCCTTTCTGAATCCATGACTTTAATGGACCCGGACTTGGACATTGGCAAACGGGAAGTCATATGGTAGTGGGATATTTTGGCCCGGGCAGGTATTTTGGCCCACCTACAAAAACTCGGTATATTTTTATTGGAACACGAAAAGTATTCAACTACGTAGTAAGCTTTATATTGGTTTTCAGTTAAATATGCTGTTTAGTATGAACAAATAGAGAAATTGTTTTTACTCCCAATAAAAAGCATCAAAATCCAAGGAGATGACAAATTTGCAGTCAGTTCCGAAGAGGTATTATTTTTTTACAAATGAATATTTCGATCATGTTAATGTAGTTAGAGCCTTGTTAGAACTCATAATAAACTGTTCTCAAGCTCGGTGTATCGATAACACAGCGCAACATTTTTTTTTGTCTCAAGAGCAAACTTATGTGTCTCTGACAGATTTTGGGCCGCTGAATCCGAATCTGGGCTCGGATTTGCTCCAGCACGTCAGAATTTTGAGCTATACCTCAATTTATAGGGCAAAATATGCGATTTTGGGCTTTTTTTGAATTTGGCATGGAAATATTTTTTTAAGCAATCAAAAGGTAAATTGGTCAATTAACATCTAAATTAACGACTCATGCAAAAAATTTCGTTTAACAAAATCTAATTTGATACTTTTAAGCGATTCATCAAAGAATAAAAATAGAAAGAATGCCCTCTTTTGTCTGTTTCTATGTAAACGTCAAGCGATATGACAAGTAGGCGTATCAAGGTGGAAGCTATCTGTGACAGTGTTCGTGATGTGTCATAAGAGACCACCACCACACGGGTGCGTATGTTTTGGTATCCGCATACAATCAGCAATGCACGCTACCGCATGAAGGTTGAACTTTCATCCGCACCCGAGCAGAGGGAAATATCAAACTAATAACTATTAAATCACACATACTGTTTTTATATCGTGTTTTGTTATTATTGACTTATCAAGGCATTAGTTTTCCATAACATGTTTTGTTTAACAATTTTATTTTGTTATGATCAGGCTATTGATATATACCCATAAAATAATATTTTAATCATATGTTTTGTTATGGAACATATTTAGTTATTATTATTCTATTGAGAGTGTACAAATATTAATAAACAATAGCACAACAATAACAAGTTTTAAAATTAGAACTACATCATTCGCGATTTTGTTTACAGCACATTGCTTTCAGCATACCGTGTGTATGATCTAATTAGTTCCTCTAATTGAGACTGAACGAGCTTTTCAGTTTATTATTTTATAAACACTCCGATAATTATGACCTGTTTTATGTTCCTTTTTTAGTATTTAGCTACGTATATTCGTAGCTATTCCTTAGTAATTCAATATAGTGGACCTCAGAATGTTGTTGAACTTTATGAGTTTGTAGTTCATCACAAATACCTAGACTCATACATATATATTTTTTATTTCGTCATTAGGATTAAGTATCCCACACAATCCATACAATTGCGTGTGCGTGACTGACAGTACTTTGACAGATTTCCCATGGGAAAGCTGTAAAAACAAACGTAGATCTCGACGGAACGAACGCTATGTGTTCCAGGCTCTAAGTCTAGGATTGTTTTAAAGGGTAGTCAAAAAAAAAAAGATTTACCATTTACTTAAATTTTTAAATAATCGTAACTTTTTAAACACTGAACCGACTTTTATTATTTTTTTATTGAAGGGCAAATCGCTAATTATTGCACGCCCTCAAAACTTGCCAATTTTGTTTCACACTCTATGCTTTTGTTATGAAGTATGCAACAATTGGCAAAACATTGAATGAAGTTAATGGCACAAATTTCTCGAATTGAGAAGAACGTGCCTCTGGAGCCGACCTATTGATACTGTAGGTGTGCCAATTAGATACTCATCGTGTGCCAATTAGGTATAACATTGATTTAGTTACAGCGGCAAGTGCCAAAAATAGGTACACCTGCCCAAATGGTACAAGACCCTAGCATTATTACTTACCTTGTTTTTAGTTTGATATCATAACTAATTTTGCTTTCGGATTGTTATCAATAACTTTAAAATAACAACATTTGTTATTGAAATATTTTCAAAATTCACTGTTTTTATGTTGTTATCGAACTAACAAAACATGTTATCAAATCTTCCAGGAACATTTTATTGTTATGATTTTTGTTATTTTGCCGCTTATGACAGCCAAGTTTATAACAGAATTCGTTATGTTAATAACATGAAAATAACTTATTTCATTACTCAGTTATTTTGCCAAAATAACACAGTTTCTTATGCTGTTGTTATTCCCTTCTGCTCAGGCAGATAGCGCCGCGGTAGTGTCCCCCCGAGCATCAGCGGAGTGGGCATTCTTGATATTCTTTTTCTTTGGTTTTATGATAGGTACGATATTTCCCATACAAGTCACCCTCCAAGAGTTGCATGCAAGTTTACTTACTTACTTTACTTACTTTTTTAGATGTTAATTGACCAATTTATTTTTTGATTGCTTAAAAAAATATTTCCATGCTTAATGGTTGGCAGTCAAAAAAGCCCAAAACTGCATATTTTGCTCTATAAATTGGGGTATAGCTCAAAATTGTGACGTGCTGGAGCAAATCTGAGCCCGGATTCGGATTCAGCGGCCCAAAATCTGTCAGGAACACATAAGTTTGCTCTTGAGACAGACCCAAAGTTATTTTTTTACGCTTGTTATATGTATTACAATGGCCAAAATATATTCAACATAATCAGATTAGATTATATTTTAGACCACCTGTCAAATTCATCTCTACAGTTATTCCTACAGGGCTAAAAAATCCATGTCAACTATTCTGAAAACAGATTGATTGATTGATTTGTCTTTATCGAAGAGACTTTCATGTAAACAGATAAATAGTGTACGTTAGGGCCTCCTGTGATCTGGGTTATTATACGTTTATCTTATAATGTGATTGTTATGGGTTCGATTTGCGTACTAACAACTTTTCGTCGAAATGGAAGTTTCAGGGATTCATTCATCCAGTTGAGAACATCTATCCATCTCGACAGTTCTATGATGACTGAGACAATATGTTAGTAATGTAGGTTTTATAAAATACGTACCATCAAAACTATTATATATTTGACTACCTTCCAATTCGATACAATATTTGTGTGTAATGTCCTTATATTTATCACACACACACTTCCCTCAAATTTTTGCGTAATTTATACAAGGTGCCTTACGCCATGCAATAGTTAATAAGTTAACGTTATTCGTAACATTTTTCATGAAACACTTTACACTACAATCTATATATATAAAACTGAGTTTGAAGTCCCTTTGAGGCAACAAAAGCCAAGAACGGGTGAACCGATCTGCATGGCTCTTGAACGCTTCGATTCGTATTCATGGTGGCTGTGTTTATAAGTAAAAAAAGTTACGAAAATGAACTAAAAAAAAGGAATTTTAGAAAGTACTGATTTGTTTTGACCGGGGAAGAAAATCAACGCGATCGAAATGAAACCAATCTAGAGTGCCAAGTTTCAATTGACAATTGTCAAACCACCACAACTTGGCAAGACAAAGTTTGCCGGGACAACTAGTGTGTAATAATTGGCGATTTTAACAAAACATCTCCCTCTTTAGAACGTTACGTAATTTTTAAACGTCCCCTACCTTAAAAAGTTATAAAAATTTTGTAACCCTCACATAGTATCAAACTGTGAATGAAGTTTTGCGAAAACACCAGCATTTTGTCAATTAAATAAATTTAAAGAGGTGGGCCAAAACATGTGCACTAGATGGTCCATAAATAAAATCAGGTGGTCCAAAATAGAAGCAAGAGATCCTTCAGGAGTTTTGTAATTTCTTGTATTTACTACCAATATTTTGAGTTCTCTTTGAGTTTTTCTGTTCGACAGAAAACATGTTGCTCTGCGTAATGCCTACTGAAATTATCCGTGTTTTATGGCAAAGTCATTCTTTTTTCGCTAAATTGTTCACAGGGGGTCCACAGAGGGTCCAAAATACCTTCCTTACTCTAATAAACACCCAATCGAACTGGTAGAGAGAAAAACAACCTTTTGTTCATCATTCTACCATGATAGAGCAGGAGGTGAGAGCAGCACAAAACCAAACAAAACCAAACAGAGTGTCTAATCCTCATCATACGAAACACCGACCTATAATGATCGAGTTTTTTTCTTGCACATTGTTTAATGCCTCATGAATAATTTGATAACCAATTACTAATTCATTAGGTGACTTTCAATTTGTAACGATATCTGTTTCTTTTTTTAATTTTATTTGAAAAACATTGATCTCGATACACAGAAAAAAATATGTAATTAAAATTCAGCGAGAAATCATGCACATAAAGGGAATGCTAGAGTTAGTGCACTTTTACATGAGATATAATGTAAAATTACATTACCATCATGTAAATTTCCGCCAAGCATCGCGTAAACCATCATGGACTCCAACCGGTTACGCGACTACTGGCGGAAATTTACACGAACGTAACGTAATTTTACATGATATCTCATATAAATATACTCCAATTTTAGCATTCCCTTTATGTGCATGATATCTCGCTGAATTTTAATTACATATTTTTTTCTGTGTATGTTTGGCAAAATTCTTAGCAAAACACAGTTTCCCGAAAAAAATATAACGCTGGACGGAATGGTGTTGTAAGCTTTCCCCTATATAATGTTGCGCGTTTCAAAGCATAGATGGCGCTTGATTTAAAATAAAGCCGTTTTATGGAAAATTATCTATGCGCAGAAGTTTCGTCAAGATGGCCAATTGGTCGGTGAGCAGAACGCATCGAAGTAGTGTTCCCCCAAATTTTCTGAAGTGGTGAGAAGTGGTGATAAAGTAGTGTAAAAAGTTCTTATAGTTATAGTTTTTCTCTTTCATTTAATTATTAGGTAGCTTATCAGTTCCAATTGAGTGAATTTTATTTAGTATAAAGTTACAAGGTTGTACGTTCTGCCTATATCGAAGTTTTTGAAGTTTGAAGGTATGTAGTAATGTCGTTAAGATCGGGACACGCTTCTTACCTAACCTTTTGTTGAACAGTGAGCCTGTTCAACAGGCGGCGAGTCTGGGGCGGAAAGCCGTTTTTTGGATTAGCTGGTGCGTGAGCGAGCGAGTAACGAGGTGCTGAGGTCGAGAACCGGTACTGTGGTTTCCACGTGAGCGACGAAAATCCGCAACGAACGGACGGGAGCTAAACCGAACGTCCGACCGACGCGCGGCGTGGCCGTCGTGTCCCGTAGCGTCCGTCACCATACGCTACGTTTCCGGAAATATTTCTACCGATCGCACGTGTCGCCAGTCTATCGTTTTGGAACCATCTCGCCGGTGCGCCCATGCACTAAACCCAGCCCAGCAACATTTCGCAGCCAGTTCATCATCCCACAGCATCATGAACCCTGCGCGCAGGTACGTGGTTAGGTTAGTGTTTGGCCATTCACTATAAGCGTACGCTCCGTTTGAGTGTGTCCCACATGAACCCGGGTAGAGAGAAGAGAGAGGATTTGATTGAGGAAGAGAATAGGATAGGAAAATGAGGATTTCTCGAGAATAAAATTTGTAAATCTTGTTTGAAGATCTTTTACGTTTCTTTATCACCTTACCTTTGCTCGCGAAGCGGTTTTTGAGGTTTTCTTGCTTTCCTAAAGTTTTCGTATTTCGAAACCAGCATCTCCAATCCTGCATTCCCCCGGTCGTGATATTTATATAGATACAATCTAGATAATTCCCCATCGAACCGTTTTTGCTTGAATCGAGTTGGCATCATTTCCCGCTTAAGCAACCGTACGAAGCTTCCTAGACCATAGATTCCATGCAAAATTCTTAGTCGGACAATTCAACAGACAGGTGGTCTCTCCTTGGAGAGTGGCACATAAGCCACCTCGTTTGCCAAACCTATCAAGTCGGGTCTACGCACGGTTACAAATTAATCTAGTGATTTGTTGTAAAACAAAAATCCTCCTCCTCTCCTCTTCTTGGCGTAACGTCCTCCCTGGGACAAAGCCTGCTTCTCAGCTTAGTGTTCTATGAGCACTTCCACAGTTATTAACTGAGAGCTTCCTCTGCCAATGACCATTTTGCATGTGTATATCGTGTGGCAGGCACGAAGATACTCTATGACCAAGGAAGTCAAGGAAATTTCCTTTACGAAAAGATCCTGGACCGACCGGGAATCGAACCCGTCGCCCTCAGCATGGTCATGCTGAATACCCGTGCGTTTACCGCCTCGGCTATATGGGCCCTCAAAACAACAATCATGCTCAAAACAACAATTATCTTTTGATTTTTATTTCCGTCTACTCCATGTCTATTTCGGTCGCAAAATTAATTCAACTTTCGTCACACCGCCTACGCTACACTATGGGACATAGAATTGTCAAAAAATATGATACGACCGTAGTTGTATATTCGAAAAGTTGGTTAAATTCTTCACAATACGAATCAATTGTAAATTGATATTGAGCATGAAATATAGATGAATGTACCTTCATAACAACAGCCAACACATTCTAATAAATAATGTTACCCATCAGATCATGATATGCCATCACTGTTATTGTGAAATATAACCATACGGCACCGGGGCAAGATGAATCGCGACATTTTGAAATGGATTTCAATAAAATTTGGAAATTTATCCTTCACTTAAAGATTGTTTGAATCGAAAACTGTGTGTTATGGTAAACAAATTGTTCATCATCATTAAACATCATCACGTTAAACCGCTGTTTCATCTTACCCCACCTGTTTGAACTTGCCCTGGTGTACCTTACGCATAAAATCACGCATACATCTGCTTGCCCCTCCCAAGGACAAAGAAAATTATTTACATTATACCAATGGGCAAGGATGGGAACGCTCACTTGCAAAGAGTTACACTCACTTTCTCAGCTCAGAAGCGTGCAATCAAGGAACGATGTATCGACGACTTTTGCCTTGTGATTTTGTCTATAAGTTTGCCGATTAGAGTAGAGTTCGCAAACGCACACCAAAGTCGCGAGGAAACTGCGAGGGTAACTCTACACGAGGTGAATGTACACGACTTTGGTATGCTTGTGCGACCTCTACTCTATTCAGCAAACTTTAAGACAAAACCACAAGACAAAAGTCTTCCATACATCGTTTCTTGATTGCACGCCTCTGAGCTGAGAAAATAGCAAGTGAGTGTAATTCTTTGAAAGTGAGTGTTCCCATCCCTGCCGATGGGAGTTATTTATTCGATTTATTGGATACCTTTCGTTACATTCTGCAGCAGTGAAATCAAATGTCGGAATACCATATAGCTTTTGTGGTGTGATGACAAATCATTTCGCTAACTGCTGTTTTGGTGTGGTTTTCTTCGGCATATGCAAATCGGAAGCAAACCGTTACTCGTAACTGGAGTGACATTTAAACGTAAAATATACGTGACCAATTTGATTTCCAGTGCTATTGAGGCAAGTTATTGATAGTCTAAAACATCATTATGCTTCCATCTAGGGTATATGTTCCATCATTAATCTCACGCTCCCATATTCATCCTATTCGAAAACAAGCGATTACGGCACCGATTGATTCCGTTCTTTTTGGTTTCATGGGTGCTCACTTCTAACAAAAAATACAAAAATAAGAAACAAAACAAACAGCGCTTCAATCCTTTGTTTTTCGTAGGATGAAAATGGGAGCCACAAGCTTAAGAAGGGAACCAATACCCTATTATGTTTTTCGTGAAGGTAAGTTGAAAAAATCTGTGTTAATTGATTATTTTCCGTTAGGGCCCTTTATAATCCACGTAGAACAAATTTTGGTCATCCCACAGACCCCATCTCCCTGGTAGACATTTGTTCATAAATACAAATATTTGAAAATTTTATGGATCGTAGACTGGATAAAACCTTTCCGCAAAAAGTCAACATAATACACGAAATGCTATTCTGATATGACGGGAATTAGCGCATAGGACGAAGTAGCCCAAGTAACATTTTTTTGTCAAATAGACCAGAACAGATTCTTAGAACCCTCAAAAAACCAAAATAAAAGATATTCGGTTCTATGGTGGTTCTCGAAACCTCTACAAGACTAATTGTGGTTCTATGCTACAATTTATTTGTCGTAAAAACAATTTTGTGACAAAAAAAGCAACGGCTCACTTTCCAAGCTTAAATCCTCAATCAAACAAGTATCATTCTATCGCAGAATGTAAATTGTCCCAATGACGCAAACCAATCGAGCGACTCGTTCTAGATTGGGTGCTTCTCCCTGTCAATCACCTAATCAATCAATTAACCCGCGCTGGATTAGGAGTGAGCTTCCGACAACGCAGCGACGACGATGGATACTTCCAAAATTATCGAGGTGACATCAGCGCGTATACACCAATTGAGTTGTCCTCTATTTAATTTATCTACTCCCAGCTACGAATGGGGTTGCAAACGGATATATCACTAGATTAGAAGTTATCGGCTATAGTCAGAACGGATAAAGTTACTGAAGGTGTCTGGCGTTTCCTGTGGGGGTACGAGTTCAAAAAACTATACAGACTGCAGAGTCATAAAAAAGAACACCCAACATGCGGAAAGGGCGAAGAAGTTGTGGCTTCAACACTTAACATGCTGAACAAAGTAGCACACATGTAGCATGGATTGATGGGTTCTTAGTTAGGCCACAACCAGTGTGCTTGAAGGTGCGCATTTATAAATAAAAAATAACGCCGGCTGACTGACATATGCACCTACATATGCGCTTAGGGTAGAAAGTGTACGGAAAGCTCAACAGTCTGCCGTTACAAATTATGCATAGACAAAAAACGGAAACCTATAAACAGGTGAATAATTGGCGAATTACATACTCGTTCCGGTTTCGGGGACAACCTTTATATGGTTTATTTAGTTCAACATAAAATTCATAATAATTAATTGGATGAGAGTTCGACTGCACTATTATAGCTGTTTTGATTATCGGTAACGCAGTCTTTTTGATTTGTAAAACGAGTTTTATTATTTAACCCGACGTTTCGGCCCAGGTATGGCGCCTTCTTCAGGGGAAACTGTAATTATTATTGGTTTCATTTCAATATTTTAAGTATACTACACATTTTTAACTTACAATAAAGTATTCGTTTTTGGTTTGGGGTTATGGCGAACTGTAACTGTCGGGGTTTATAATGTTGGTACATGCTGTAATTTATAAATCTTTAGTGTTTCCGTTATGGATTTTTGTTCGAAATTATTTTAAACTTACACTAACTGCGGTGAAAAACTAAAATTTAAAATTGGTTTCTATACTATTTTTGCGCGCTTTTAGTCTTCTGTTGGTTGGACCTCTCTGTTGTTAGTTGCAGCGGTTTTGAAATATTTCTCTTGGTTGTAAAGTTTCATCATTCTGGTCTAATTCGGTCATGCTTGTTGTGTTCGTAATGGTTCTTAATACTGTGCAAGAGAGCAGCATATGCAGTGTTGAGTGCCTCTACATCTGTACGTTTGTGTACTGTGTGGTTAGTATTTGTGATGTGGCATATCTCTAGGAAGGGGAGTGTGGTAGTTTTGTTGCTGTGATCTATAATTTCTGTTCGGTCTAAGTCGAATTTGTGTTGGCTCTGTATACAATGCTTGATCAACGCTGTTGTTGTTTCTGCTAGGGCTGTTAAGGCTGTGTAACAGTATGCGGCAGGAAAAAATGCGAAAGTGTCTTTCAACTTCAAACCTCATTTTCTTCCATTTAACGTTAACAAATCTATGTTTCATCGTTCCATGATCTCTAATAGGCTAGTTTTCTGAAAAGTTAATTAAAAAATTTCCCATTTTGATCACTAACCTTTACAGGGCGGCGCCTGAGGCTGAGGACAATCAGAATTTTCAAACCGCAGAAAATCACACAGGTCGCTAAATTTCGCATCTGATAAAACAAAATTTTTGATTTTCTCTACAATATCATCAAATATATGTACTTATTTCATCTGGTATGTGAAACTACATGGCTCTGGATCAGTGTGGTCTGGTTGTTCATCGAATTTGAGCTAATTTTGTTACTGTTATAGTCATTTTGTTTAATGACCATTGGGCGCGCAGTTTATTGATATCCGCTTATTAGGCCTACATTATCACATGTTAAACATCAAATATGTTCATTTTTATTTTTCAGTGCTAGAATATAGACATTGACTGATACACTGTCATGAAAAAATACACATATATATCCTATATTTAGCGTGTAATAGTGCCTTGAACTTTTCGCATTTTTTCCTGCCACACCCTGTAGGCCATTTTCGTTTGTCACCAACCGATCACACGTCTCTGCATGTTGCCCAACGCGCGGTCCTTCAGTAGATCAGCAAGTACACGGGTGCTCCCAATGAAGTTGAGAGATCGGCAGTTCCACGTACTGAGTTTCCAATCGCAAGTCACTGGGGTCGTAGCCGTTGGTCTCAGTTCGTATTATTCTGTTGTTGATTTTCCATTATTTTTTTTTACGGCTAGTTTGTAGGGCCTGACACCAACTACCTACTTTCTGGAGGACCACAATGCACAGTTGAGCTTAGAGTCCTTCCCTGGCACTCGGACGTTCAGCCGCCCCTAAAATGGGGATCAGACGCTGTTGTGAGCCTCTCCTCCTGGAGAAGAGACGCTCAGGTTTACAGAAGCAAACCCCACCCCTGTCTGCCTACGAACAAAGTTCCCACCGGGGTTGGCAGCCTGGCCGGTGCCACTCGGAGGTAGGGATAGGAGTTGCTGGGCAAAGGCTAGTAATCTCGATGGGATCTGTATTGCAAGAATTCCAAATATTCTTCCATGAATTTCTCCAGCATTTTTCGTGCAGGCAATTATCTAAGTATTTTTCCAGGAGTTCTTCCAAGAATTCCAGCAGGGATTCTTTCTAGAATTCCTCCAGCGATTATTTTGAGAATTTCATCAGAATTTCTTTCAACAATTTTCCCAGAAGTTTTTCCTATAACTGCTCCACGGATTCTTCGTTCTTTCAAGAACTCCTTATGGGATTCTTCCTTGAATTCGTACAGGAATTTCAAAAAATCCGGCAGGGATTTTTTCAAGAATTCCTCTTTGGATTTTATCCGTGTTTTTATAAGTATTGCTTCAGAAATTCTTCCAAGAATTGCTTTACAGACTCTTCTATGAATTCTTCCAGGGATTCGTTAAAGAATTCATCCAGAGCTTTTTCCATGAATTTCTTGTGGGTTCTTTCTCAGAATTCCTCCAGAAATTTATCCAAGAATTTGTCCAGGAATCAGAGATTCTTTCCAGAAGTCCTCAAGATATTAAGAATTTCTTCCGGGGGTTCTTTCAATGATTCTCTCAGGAGTTTTCTATATAAATGCTCTAGGAATTCCTCCAAAAAATCCTTCAGGAGCTCTTCGTAAAGATCTTCCAAGAATTCGTACAGAAATTTCTTTAAGATTTCCTGCGGGCATTATTCCAAGATGTCGGGGCCCGTGGCGCAATTGGTCACACGTTTGCTTCATAAGCAGATGGTCATGGGTTCGATCCCGGCCCCGGCACTTTCGTCAGTTACTCTTTGCCCCTGAGAGCAGCTGACACTGACCCTCTTCTAAGCTCATGGCTCAAACGAACCCGGATACTTGGACATCGGCGAACGGCAACCCATAATGGATCCCCAATCGGACTGGAAACAGGAACAACCAACAGCCACACATCAACATTCTCGTGCTCATCATTCTACCATGATAGGGTAGAAAGTGAAAGCAGCGCAACGGCAACCAGTTCGATGTAGTACAACTAGAATAGAATACATTTAGGCGCTGTAAAATTGGAATCGCTCACGCAGTGCCCTAGTGGACAATAGAGCTGTGAATTTGGTTAAGTGATTGAAGAATAAAAAAAATATTCCAAGAAATCCGCCAAGGATTTTTCCAAGAATTCCGACATGGATTCTATCAAGACTTCATCCAGTGATTTCTCCCGGTATTCCTTCCATGGATTCCTCCAAGGAGTTCTGTAGGAATTCCACCAGGGGTTTTTCTAAGAATTCCATCACAGATTCTTCCAAGAATTTCCACCAGAGATTCTTCCTAGAAGCCCTCTAGAGATTATTTTGAGAATTTCTCCGTGGATTCTTTAAATGGTTCTCCCATGAGTTTTTTTTTCCAAAAACTGCTCCAGGGATTCCTCCAAGAATGCATCCAGGGGTTGTTTCAATAGTTTTTCCTGGAATTCTTCCAAAAACTCCTCCAGGAAGTCTTCGAAATATTCTTCCAAGATTTCTTCTGGGATTTTTCCTACAATTCGTACATAAAATTCTAATTCTTTAAGAATTTCTTCAGGTATTATTCCAAGAATTCCTCCAAGGATTTTTTCAAAAATTCTTTCTGGGATTTTTGCAATAATTTCTCAATGAATCCTTCCGGGAATTTCTTCGAGAATTCTTCCAGAGGTTCCGTAAATTTCACCAGGTTTTTTGCCCTAGAATCCCTCCAGGAATTTACCCAATAACTTGATCAGTAATTCTTACAAGAATTCCGCCAGAGATTCCAGAAGTCCTCCAGATGTTGTTTTAAGTATTTCTTCGAGGGTTCTTTTAATAGTACAATGATACATAATGCCCAATTTACTGGCATTTTACCAGATTAGCTGGTATGTCTGAAACATACGGGAAAAACTTGTAATTAGAAGGCACGAAATGTTGCTAATTGGCAAATTGAGAGATGAAATTTGTGAAAAAAATCGCGTTCGGAATTTTTTGAAAATTTCTCCATGGATTCTTTCAGCAGTTTCTCCAGGAATTACACCAAGGTTTTCTTCAGCTATTCCTACAGGAATTTCTTCAGGAATTGACCTAGGGATTCCTGGAGGGAATCCAAACTGTACTTGAGTTTAGATCCTTAAGTCTACGGGTGTAACGGTAACTTATTTCACTATACAAAGCTACGATTTGTAATCTATAACGTTTAGTAATTCTTCTGAAAGGTTACTAGACAGTATCAGATCAGTCAGGATATCCTAGGTCATCCAAACTGTTCTTGAGTTTGGATCCTTAAGCCCATGGGTGTAACGGTAACTCCTTTCATTATACAAAGTTACTGTTACTATCAAGAGCCAAACTTCAGGATAGTTTGGATGACCCTCAATGGTTCCAGAGGTTCATAATAATAAAAAGTAGACTTCAGGTTGATTATGAAACGTTACTCAGTATGTCAGATATATCTGATGTTACGAATGTAGACCTGAAGTTCTGAACACATAAATAGTTTGGATGACCTGGAACATTCCGATAGCAACTCTAAATGACATTTGAGATTTCAAGAGCTTCACGGATCTCGGCAAATACTGCTATGCTTTTATTTATGGTTTCTTGTAGATTTGAAGGACTTCATTATATTGCGGATTTTTAGAAAAATTTCCACTCTGCGGTAGCCGCCGAGTTCTACCGCAGCTGTCAAAGTCCTACCGCAGGCTTGAAAATCATCCTATCATTGAAACTGAAGGCCATATCAAAGCATGCTTGCAAGGTGAATTGAACTGAAAACCAACAACAAACAATGATCATCGGCGTCGCATCCAAGGCTATCCAAGGCATCGCTAGGGCTCGCTAGGGTAGACTGATAATACCTCAGTGAAAATCAGTAGTCTGACAGCTGCGGTAGCTTTTCGTTCTACCGTAAAACGGAAAGTTTTCTCTAAATTAGCAATATAACAGTTTGGGCGAACCTGAATGTCCCAAAGGTTTATAATAAAAAAAAGTAGACTTCAGATTGGTCCAGTAAACACGGATAAATATTCAACGTTACTCAATATAACAGATATGGATGCTGTTACAAGTGTAGACCTGAAGTCCTGAACTTGAAGGTAGTTTGGCTGACCTGGAATATCCCTATAGTGTCTATAAATGACATTGTAGATGTCAAGAGCTTCATGGATCCCAGCAGATTATACAATACTATTATTTATGGTGATAGTTAGTCTTGTAGATTTGAAGGACTTCATTATAGAACACTTTGGACGACCCTAAGTGTCCCAAAAGTTTATAATTAAAAACTTCAGATTGCTTCAGTAACTGCGGTTGATTATGCAACGTTACTCAGTATAGCAGATATGGCTGTTGTTGTAGTTCTGAACTCCAAGGTAGTTTGGCTGACCTGGAATATTCCTGTAGTGTCTATAAATGACATTACAGATGCCAAGAGCTTCACGGATCCCAGTAGGTAATGCAATGCTATTATTTGTGGCGAAAATACATAAAATTATTCTTGTATATTTTAAGGACTTCACTATAGAACAGTTTGGAATACCTAGAATAATCCCCTAAATGAATACATAAAAACGTAACCCACATCCAAGCTCAGCTATTAGAACAACTGGTATGTCAATTATTTCGATTTTCTAAATTTCATGGTGTTTAGGATGTTCTAGGTTATCAATGAAGCCCCAAGTACAAATATCCCTTTTTTTTCAAATAGAGGACCCAATTTGCAACAACTTTACCGAAGACAGTATTCTGTTTTATCGAATGGGTGAATTTATACAGCCGTTTCTACGTTGGAGTCATATACAGGGGATACTCAAAATAACTGGGACAGGTAAAATTTTCACTTTTCAGAAAATGTTCAACTCGCTGTAACTTTTCGGAAAGGGCATCAAATATTCTCAAATTTTTACTGTATGTTCATCAACTATTTGTGTATCAGTGGTTCAAATTTGGTAAAGATCGGCACATTCTACACGAAGTTATGAAGATTCTAGAAAAAGGTATAATTATCCGATAGCCAACTGTGAGCTGTTATATCTCCGGATTCAATGAACCGAATGCAATGAAATTTTGATCATTTATGACTTATATAATGAGCTATGAAAAACGTTTGACTAAACTTAAATTTTTTTACTCGAAAGAAAATTATTATGATTGGATTATTTAACACCAATTTATCCAAAACTTCATCATCGTTTCAGAATTCGAGATAGTAATTATAGTTCATTTAAATTCCCTCTAATTGACTTGAATATATTTATGTTTCAAAGGAAAGCAACCAAATAGCCGGTATTAAATGGAAAAAGTAATGGGATGCATATGAAAAATAGATAAATTTACTAAAAAAACAGAATAAATAAAATCGCCGTAATAATTTTCTTATTATAATTTGAAATTAATTAAACTGCTTATCAAAGTTCATTATATAAGTCATAAATGATCAAAATTTCATTACATTCGGTTCATTGAATCCGGAGATATAACAGCTCAAAGTTGGCTATCGGATAATTATACCTTTTTCTAGAATCTTCATAACTTCTTGTAGAATGTGCCGATCTTTACCAAATTTGAACCACTGATACACAACTAGTTGATGAACATACAGTAAAAATTTGAGTATGACCCCTTCGGTTCCAAAGGGTTATCCCTCGAGCAGTCGTGTCTTTGACTCCCTGCAGCGACACCGCGCTGACGCTGTGTACCACAACCGTGCATTTTTCATGGTGCGTGTACTCAGTACATGACGCGACCGCTCCCGGTCCGTTTGTCCAGAGTTTGTCGTGTTACTGGTGGACCGACGCAGGTTCGCGCCGCGCCTGCCTACGGACTAGGCGGCGGATCCAGCGAGCACGATCAGAGGAAGAGCGAAACGAACGGCGGGTGGTGTTCGCCGCTGCACAAGCCGCGCTCAAGACCGAGATAAGAGCAAGCAAAAAGGCCTGCTTTGAGGGTCTCTGTCAAAGTGCCAATAAGAACCCGTGGGGTGACGCCTACAGCATCGTTATGGCCAAGACGAGAGGTGTGATGGCTCCTACAGAGCAATCTCCATAGATGTTGGAGGGGATCATTGGAGGACTTTTTCCGCGTCATGATCCTAGTCCTTGGCCTCCTTTCGTAGGACAGCCGGGGACTGAGGCTGGCGATGAGGAAAGGGTCACCGATGTGGAACTTGCGGGGATAGCTAAGTCCCTTAGCGTAGGTAAGGCCCCAGGTCCGGACGGAGTTCCGAACCTGGCCTTAAAAGTAGCTATTGCAGAGGCTCCCGAGATGTTCAGGTCTGCTATGCAGAAATGCCTGGACGAGGGAGTCTTCCCAGAAGCTTGGAAGAGGCAGAGCCTGGTACTATTGCCAAAGGCGGGGAAACCACCCGGAGACCCGTCGGCATATAGACCAATATGCTTGATTGACACGGCGGGGAAGGTGCTCGAAAAGATCATCCTCAATAGAATGTTGAGGTTCACTGAGGGCAATGGTCTTTCGAGCAACCAGTATGGCTTCCGGAAGGGGAGGTCCACCGTAGACGCTATCTTGTCGGTTACAAAAACCGCCGAGAAAGCACTCGAGCCTAAGAGGAGGGGAATTCGCTTCTGCGGGATAGTGACTCTGGACGTAAGGAATGCATTTAATAGCGCCAGTTGGGCTGCTATTGCCGATGCGCTCTTGCGTCTGGGGATACCGGAGTACTTGTACAAGATTCTCGGAAGCTACTTCCAGAATCGCGTACTAGTTTACGACACGGAGGTGGGTCGGAAGTGCTTTCACATAACCTCAGGAGTCCCGCAAGGTTCCATCCTGGGTCCGGTGTTATGGAATGTCATGTACGACGAGGTGTTGAGGTTAGAGTACCCAGTGGGAGTGGTGATTGTCGGATTTGCCGACGATACTACGCTCGAAGTCTACGGTGAAACGATCGAGGAGGTAAAGTTGACTACCAACCACTCGATCAAGGTTGTGGAGGCGTGGATGCGGTCCAGGAAACTGGAGCTGGCTCACCACAAGACAGAGGTGACGGTTGTTAACAACATGCAGTCGGCGCAGCAGACGGAGATCAGTGTAGGAGAGTGCACTATCCTGTCAAAGCGCTCTGTCAAGCACTTGGGCGTGATGATCGATGATAAGCTTACCTTCGGTAGCCACGTCGATTATGCCTGTAAAAGAGCCTGCACAGCTATTGCGGCACTGTCCCGGATGATGCCCAATAGCTCTGCGGTGTACGCCAGTAAGCGTAAGCTTCTGGCTAGTGTTGCTACGTCCATACTTAGGTATGGCGGCCCGGCGTTTGGAACCGCACTAAGTACTAAATGCTACCGACGGAAGCTGGAAAGTACTTACAGGCTTATGTGCCTGAGGGTTGCGAGCGCGTACCGTACCGTGTCACACGACGCTCTCTGCGTCATTACTGGTATGGTGCCTATCAGCATTCTTATCAGTGAGGACATGGAGTGCTTCGAAATGCGCGGCACAAGAGGCATACGCAGGACTGCCAGGATGGCCTCTATGGTCAAATGGCAGCGCGCGTGGGACAGTTCCACCAAAAGAAGGTGGACCTATAGGTTGATACCGAGGGTAGATAGTTGGATTAATAGGCGCCATGGGGAAGTTACATTCCACCTGACACAGGTCCTTACAGGTCATGGTTGCTTCCGAAAGTATCTACACCGTTTCGGGCATGCGGATTCTCCCGAATGCCCAGTGTGCAATGGTTTAGAGGAAACGGCGGAACATGTTTTGTTCGTGTGCCCGCGTTTTCGCACAATGCGTGACCGCATGCTTGCCACATGCGGGGAAGACACAACTCCGTCCAACTTGGTCCAGAGAATGTGTAGGGATGAGATTAGCTGGAATGCCGTTTCAACGGCTATCACCCATATCGTCTGGGAGCTACAGAGGAGGTGGCGCGTGGACTCGGAGAATGGCTAGTCCAGATGCAGTACAAGAGGTGGTCCAGGGGTTCGAAGTCGGCTTCGTAGGTCATACCGGTGCCCTGCGGTCGAGATCGACCCTCACAGCGATTAAGTGGCCGCGGAGAGGAAGTCCCGGTAGCGGTGCTGTCGTGGCGTCAGTCTACTGGGTTGGCTCTGAGCCCACGGTTGGAAAGGGGTCCCCGGCAAGGGTCGGGGTAGGTGAGACCCTGCTGTCTGCAACCTACGGATGCATCTGATAGGGCCTGAAGGGTAGTGATACCCTTCCTTTGCGGGCAGGTCAGATCGGGTTGCATGTGGGCATCAGTTCTTGATGTCCGCTCAGCAGTGGGGCGCGGGCGGGGTTGACCCTGCCCGCCTTCCGAGGACAAAGGGAGTGGCGAGGACCACTCGGGAAACTGGCTAAGCGCCAGCATGCTACCGTGATGGACTCTCCAGAGCGAGTCATCGATGTTCGTTGCTGCAAGGCTACGGCAGCTAACCTTGAGTGTGCGATATGCACTAGCCCCTCTCTGAAGCAATACCTTCTTGGTGGTTCCGGAGAGACGTAGGGTTTGGCGACCATAGGAATGTGTTTAGTGGGTCGAGGAGAGAGTAGTCCTGGCTTCTACTATTGTAGTAGAAGACGGCCTCAGCCCCACACTATCCTAACCTTCCTGTTAGGGTGTCTGATGAGCAGATTTATCCCCCTATGGTTTAGAAGAAAAAAAAAAGAGTTTGTCGAAAATCGATGGTGTTCTAGAACAACCATTGGAAGTAGAGGATTAAAAGTGTAGATCTGAAAAATGTCAATCTCGGAGTTGTCACGTTACAATTTTCAGTTCTTCAAAGATGTGTTTGGAACCTTCAGCGCTAAAATTCAAATGAATGATTCATTCATGTTGCCGTCTTTAACTATTCGTACCTTGTGCAATGAGCGAATACAATTACAATACAATTTAGAACAGTTAGCATAATATAAGAGTTGATTGAACTCACCTGTAGATGGATCGGTACTTTTTTAACTGGTGCTACTGGCGCTGCCATTGCTGCTAATTATCTTCTTGTTCCACCAAGTTTACTCACTATTCCACACGTTCACTGTATCCCCCTTTTTTCTTCTTCTTTTTCTTCACCTCACACTTGTATCGTTTTCATAGGCAGAAATTGTTGTTCTCGGTTATAACTGTGAATGAAAAAATTGATGTTTATTGATCCCTAATGGTCGATAATCACACACTTCAATTACAACGACGTAAACTTTCCCACCGTCGTCATAGTCATTACATTGCATTGCTGGGCATCTCAACAATAACAACAACAACGGCCCGGAGTTAGCAGTTACACAAACTATCCGATGATGCCCATATCCAAATGGAACCGTTTCTATCACACTTCTTTGATTCGACCCTTTTCCGATGCTGACTGAGCACCACTTATGATCCGCCGGTTGTAATCTAAACACATGTGCAATAGGGCGGTGCTATCATAAAAAAAAATCAATAATCAGCTTTAAAATAAAAAAAAAGTTTGAAAATTCTCGTACTTTCTGGACTAAAATCATTTTAAAAGAAAATACTAAACGTTTTAAAATATAATATTAAGTTTAAGTTTATGTATCCTACAACCTGTAATTTGTAAAAAATAATAAAAACAGCACCCAGGAAGATGATTTTTTGATTGAAAACTTTTGGAATCTTGCCACACCCTACTGTGTAATCTGATACAGCCGAAGTCAACGAAGCAAACACGCAGCTGAAACCCAGCTTTTTACAAATCATTTCAGCAAACAACATCAACCAGCATCCGACCAACCACTATCGATCGATCTCTTCTTAGCTCGGCTCTGTAATCGAATTTTGCACCTCCCATCCTGTGTCCATCGTTGTTGCGTATCTATCTACACCACAGCGTTCGTTCTTATAACATCAACTCATACGGAGAGAAATGTTTTTTTGAAAAGCCTTCGAAAGTGGAAATAAGAAAAACCAATATTTATCGCAACCTTCAATGCCGACCGACCGACCGACCGAGACCTAGTTCGATGAGGGGTCTTCAGCGGTGCACCGGTATGATTTGAGGCCTAACAAATAAAGCACCTACAGGGCAGAGGCACAAATCGGCGTGGTTATTTAGTTTAGGTTTAGGATGATGCCCATTTGGCGGTATATTTGAGTGTAGGTACCGTTTCACTCTCTCTGGTGGTGCTTTGGAAGTGATGTATGAAGCAGCATGGGAGCAGCGTATCTCGGCCTACGAAACCATCCTCGGTTCAAAGAAGAGAGCAAGCGTATGTACCTATTTTTTGAGATTTTAAATGGCAATTTTACCATCAATTCTTTTCAATCTTTTCAACTCTTAATCTCACATAAACCCGTTCTAAAATTCGTATTTAAGGACAAACGTCTAAACAACCCATTTCATCATTGCTCCAGAACCTGAAATGCACAAATCTCAAGAAGTAAACTTCTAACGATAATGTAATGTTTATTTTGTTCTTACTCACTTGTAACCCGTAAAGTGGCAGGACAATCCGACAATTTTCAAAACTCTAGATCTCAGTGGTTTTTTGAGCTTTTAAGTTATTTTTTTTATTAATTAAGTGAAATAGTGGTACATTAAGCTGCACCAATGGACACCCACCCCCCTTATTTTGGAGAGCCGAAATAGATGGTGTTGGGATGATTTAGTTCCGGGGTGACTACATACATATTGAGAACAGCCTTTTTTGTGGTCAGCTTCAATGCTGTAATTTTATTAATTTCGTTTTAAATACATTTTTAAAAATTGTCTTAAATATTACTTACATTATAGTATTTTTCTACCATCCCCAGAAACAAACTTCCCAACACTTTCACTTCTAATTCACTTCTGTTTGTACTGCTATATACATCAGACGATACCAGTGCTGCCAGTTTCACAAAAGGCAAAAACCACCACAACAGATCCCAACAAACATTTTTGCTGTACAAAAGTGGAACAAACCACTCTTAAGCAAACTTTAGCTTAAGAAACTGTTGTTCAGCTAGTTCTGTTTCTTGGGATGGCTTTTATTTATATTTTATTGGAATGCTTCATGAAACTGTTTACAGTCATGACTTGAGCCATAAGAAAATATGTTTCACAGATCCTAGATGACCAGTTTACTTTGTTGAACGTGTCTTATGAACCTAGATCATCTTAAGGCCTCCAATATACTATTGAATCACAGTAATAATACTCTGTAAGCTCCTCAATGTTATATCTGCAATTATTTCATGAAGCAAGAGTGTGAGAATACTCCTAGAGTCGCCAGACATAAGCTGGCAACTGCTTTCTTACTGTTTGGATGTTCTAAGATACCCAAACTATCCTGGAGTTACGACTTCATGGACAACAGTCACCAGTCAATCTACGTTTGTGGTTATTGTCCGCTGGTATCAATGGTGCTTCGGAATGCAACGATTAGCCCTTTCTGAGGACATACGACATTGAACCGGCCCACATATGTATGATGCGAAAAAAAGTTTTCAAAATTCACAAGGGGCACCCTTTAGAATCGTGCCTTTGGATGAGAAGACCAATCTTCAGCACGCCGAACTCGCCAAACCGGCGTGCTGAATGAGGGACTAGAGGTCATCCAATTTCCCATATATTTGGACTGAACATCCCATACAAACCTTCAACTCGTTTGCGCCAGCTCAATTTTCAACCCATTGAGCTGAATCTTTCACAGATTGTTCTTCTCATCTAAATGCACGATTGTAGAGGGTGCCCGGTGGAAGTTTTCGACATTTTTGTATTTGGGCCAGCCTTGTACGACATTGTAAGGTTTACAAAATGTCCTGGAATTCAGGACTTTGAAGTTCAACATAATCTACCTCAATTGCCATTCAATCTACGTTTGCGGGTACTGTCCGTTGATATCCATGGGGCTCCGAAATGCAACGAAAAGTCCTTTCTGAGGTTGTTCGACATTGTACGGTTTACAAAATGTCCTGGAGTTCATGATTTTCAAGTTCTACAAAATCTACCTCAATTGCCATTCAATCTACGTTCGCGGTTACAGTCCGCTGGTATCCATGGTGCTCCGCAAAGCAACGAGAAGTTTCTTTTGAGGTCGTACGACATTGTAAGGTTTTCAACATGTTCTGGGGTTCAGGACTTTCAAGTTCTACATAATCTACCTCAATTGCCATTCAACCTACGGTTGCGGTTACTGCCCGCTGATATTCATGGTGCTCCGAAATGCAACGAGTAGTCCTTTCTGAGGTCGTACGACATTGTAAGGGTTTCAAAATGTCCTGCAGTTCACCATTGACAAGGTCTACAGAATCTACATCAACCACTACTCAATCTACCATTGTGTTTGTTGTAAAATAACCTGCGGTTCAGGATTTACAAGGTCTTCTTAATCAACCTCATCTGCCATTCAATCTTCGATTGTGGTTATTGTCCACTGATATCCAAGGTACTCCATATTCCGACGAGAAGTCCTTTTTGAGGTTGTACGACATTATAAGAATTACCAAATGTCCTGAAGAGCACGGATCTCAACATAGGTTTGAGTGTTCGACTGTTTGGATGCACTAGATGTTGGATTTCTCGGCTATGCAGTCTCAGAACTCCTTGGAACGACAACGGGTTTAATTCGTCCCTACGTTTCGGCAATGTTTATTGCCATCTTCAGGGGAAAAAATCATTTGGTTCGTTCTGTGTTGTGTCTATAGTCTTTGCTACATTCCGCTTAGCAAAGACTATATACACAGAACGAACCAAATGATTTTTCCCCTGAAGATGGCAATAAACATTGCCGAAACGTAGGGACGAATTAAACCCGTTGTCGTTCCAAGGAGTTTGGAGACTGCATAGCCGAGAAATCCAACATCTAGATCTCAACATATTCAGAATGTATTCCCAAGTAACAAACTTGTCACAGAAGAGTCACGGCGGCGCAGGTTTATGTTGTGTAATAGTCACTGTGGCTTCTAGTAAGCAAGTATTTATTTGTTAGATGTAAGTCACAGTGACATCTGCACAACAGAAACCTGCACAATCGTTGTAATCTATCGTACTTCACAATGCAACGAAATAACCTGTTTGAGGTTGTACGACATTGTAAAGTTATCAAGATATCGTACAGTTCAGGATTTCGAGGTCTACATAATCTACATCAATCAAAGAGGGTGCAGGCACGTCAAACTCGAACAAACTACGCCTCTACCTAACATGCATCGAGCGAGCCTTCCCAAACAACACAATGCGATTTCGCGGGCCATCCCCATCGGCAAAACAAACCGATTTCCAAGCAGGATTCGACCAGGCTTCTGGTCGCGTTGCCAGTCACACTAATACACTCGTAAAAGATGAGCAGTAGGCCTACCTTGCCGCTTGCGGGTCGCCTGACATCAATCGCCATTCAATCTACGTATATGTAAGCTGATATTCTCAATCTTCCTCGAGAGACAAGTCTTTCGCACGGCTGTTGGACTTAGTAAGGACCACAAAATGTCTTTGAGTCTACGGCTTCTATGTTCTATAGAATCTACCACAGTTGTTATTCAATATATACTCGCTGTTTTTGGTCATTGTTATTTATGGTACTTTGCAAAACAACGAGAAAATCTTTCGGCGGCGTAATCGATGTTACCAAAAACTTTTTTCAAAGTTTTACTTAATAAATTTCAAATGATGTCCAACCACTATTTGTTGAATGCACATACCTTCTGTATTCTCTCGGAAAGCAATCTCTGTGTCTGCGTGGCTTACCAGGATATCGAGCATGTGGTGTGGGGATGCGATGAGTATCGTGAGGTCAGAACTGAGCTGCATAAAAGTCTCCGGGTCCAAGGAAAACAACAGAAACCACTTCAGACTCTAGTTTAATTTAAAAACACTTCACTAATACTTTACTTTTGCAAAAGAAAATAAAAAATGAATAACTCTTTTAAAGAAAAACTAGAAAGGACGAGCAAATTCCTTTTAATTCTACTACTGTGCTTATCTTCGGACAGATAGGCCTATTTCGTCTGTGACTTACAGACTTCTTCAGTGTCAAGTGCTCGACTGAAGAAAACCTCGCATTCGTTGTGGTATTTATACTAGGAGTGTATGTGTAGGTACGTGTGTAGGTAAAAGTGTAGGTATAAAAATGTAGGTACAAAATTGTAGGTACATATTTGTAAAAAAGGGGGGTGTATCTGCCTGTTAGAAAACAGGGTGTCAATAAGATACCTAAAGCTAGGAAAATTCCTACCGATTTGGTAGGTAGTCAATTGGTGTTTGTTGTGTTATTTTTTCCTGCCGATTTGGTAGGTAGTCAATTTGTGTTTTGTATATTGTGTAATGTTTTGTGTGTGTTAGGTAAAAATTTAAACAGCCACGTGTACCCATTGCCCTGATCCTTGTTAAGTAGTTTTTTATTGTTTTGTTTGTAAATTTCTAAACTTTCTGCAACATCAAGTTTCCATGGGTTTGTAATGTGTCGTAAGAGTTTAATATTTGAAGTATTCATAAAATGTCCTTCATTGAAAATATGTTCAGCAACTTTAGATTTAAAATGATGAATGAGTCCCTTGTCTGTGTCTTTGTGTGCTTTTGATACTTCCGTTATGTGTTCTTTGAATCGTGTGTTGAGTGTGCGTTTTGTTTGTCCTATGTATATTTTGTCACAGTGATTACATGTTACTTTGTAAACACCAGATTTTGTTAAGTTGTCCAACGGGTCTTTCGTAGATCCTAAGAGAGTTTGAAGTTGGTTAGCTTTGCTTGTGAAAACTAATTCAAAACCAAACTTTCTGAGAATTGGTCGGAGTTTTTTGGTGTCATTGTTGTAGTTCACAGTTATCCGTTTAAGTGTAGGTTCTGTCCGTGTCAGTGTAGTCAAAGAACGTCTGTATTGTTGTTGTGTCTTTTTGTTGATGATCTGTTGTATTGTTTGTTTTGTGTAACCGTTCAACTGTGCTGTTTCGAAAATGTAATTAAGTTCTTTCGTTTTTCCTGTTTCACTAAGTGGAAGTGTCTGCATTCGGTGTATCATGTGATTGAAGGATGCAATTTTGTGTTGATGTGAGTGATTTGATGAATTTGGAATAGTGCGTTGAGTGTGTGTCGGTTTTCTGTAAATTTCGAAGGAAAATGTTGATTCTTGTTTTACGATGAGTATGTCCAAAAATGGTAGTTGGTTGTTCTGTTCAATTTCACAAGTGAATTCGATGTTTTTGTGTGCATTATTGATATTGTTCAAGATTTCAGGTAAAAGATGTTTCTTAACAATGCTAAACACGTCGTCAACGTATCTCCACCAGACTTCAGGAAGCTGTTTGTTGTTTTCTAAGCGTTTTTCCAAATTTGCCATAAAAATTTCACTTAAAAATGGAGAAAGTGGATTGCCCATGGGGGCACCATTAAGTTGTTTGTAGGTTTCATTTCTGAACGAAAAATAATTTTCTTCCATACAAAGTTTGGTTAATTTGATGTATGTACGAACTTTCTTAATCCAATCTGAATTTGAATCTTCATATTGGTTCAGAAGCCAATCTTCTAGTAGGTTAATGGCCTCTTTAACTGGAATGCTTGGAAATAGTGATTTAACGTCGAATGAAACTAAAATTTCATCGTCGTTAACGGATAAATTCTGTACTAGTTCTGTGAATTGTTCGGAATTCTTGACAGATCTACTGTGAAATTTTTTAGGCATGTTTTGGAATTCTTGTACTAAATATTTGGCAATTTTGTGTGTAGGTGAACCTATGGCTGAAACAATCTCACGCATTTCATTTCCAGGTTTATGAACTTTGGGAAGTCCTTTTATTCTTGGCAATGAAGGGTTAGATTCTTTCAGGCTTTTAATGACGCTTCCTAAAACTGGTGTAGACTCTTTGAGAGTTTTGTCAACACGTCTTACTAATCCTGGAAGAGGATCAGTACGTTGTTTTCGGTAAGGTCCATTTTGAATCTTGTTATTCATTATTTCATCATAGTCCTCTTTGTTCATGATTACTGTTTTGTTTCCTTTGTCAGCTTTCAGATAGAAAACTGGTTTCTGGTTAAGTTCTTTGATTATTCGTTGTTCTTTCAGGTGTTCTTTGTTCAATTTGTTTTGTTGTGTGTTTTGAATAGTGTTAGCTGTTTGTGTTCTGATTTCTTGAATCTGTGGTGTCTGTAAATTGTTCGTGTTGATAGCTGTTTCAATGTCGATTATGGTTTGTGTTGAATCTGGTTTAGAGTGTACTGCGTAGTTATTGTTATTCTCTCCATTTAAAGTTAGCGAAAGATTATCCTGAATCTTTCCCTAATTTTCTAACAAAAGTAAAAGTTGCAGAATTTTGTGAATCAGAAAGAAAAAGGAAATTACTAGATAAAAAACTTAAAGCATTAAAGATGCAAAATCCGAAGTTTACATGTTCTTCTACACAACCACAAAACACAACACAAGAACTAACTGGGTTAGTGGTCAATCGCTCTTCCGAACAGTTTACGGAAGAACAGTTGACCCTTCTCAACAAAGGTCTTAACTACGCAGTACACTCTAAACCAGATTCAACACAAACCATAATCGACATTGAAACAGCTATCAACACGAACAATTTACAGACACCACAGATTCAAGAAATCAGAACACAAACAGCTAACACTATTCAAAACACACAACAAAACAAATTGAACAAAGAACACCTGAAAGAACAACGAATAATCAAAGAACTTAACCAGAAACCAGTTTTCTATCTGAAAGCTGACAAAGGAAACAAAACAGTAATCATGAACAAAGAGGACTATGATGAAATAATGAATAACAAGATTCAAAATGGACCTTACCGAAAACAACGTACTGATCCTCTTCCAGGATTAGTAAGACGTGTTGACAAAACTCTCAAAGAGTCTACACCAGTTTTAGGAAGCGTCATTAAAAGCCTGAAAGAATCTAACCCTTCATTGCCAAGAATAAAAGGACTTCCCAAAGTTCATAAACCTGGAAATGAAATGCGTGAGATTGTTTCAGCCATAGGTTCACCTACACACAAAATTGCCAAATATTTAGTACAAGAATTCCAAAACATGCCTAAAAAATTTCACAGTAGATCTGTCAAGAATTCCGAACAATTCACAGAACTAGTACAGAATTTATCCGTTAACGACGATGAAATTTTAGTTTCATTCGACGTTAAATCACTATTTCCAAGCATTCCAGTTAAAGAGGCCATTAACCTACTAGAAGATTGGCTTCTGAACCAATATGAAGATTCAAATTCAGATTGGATTAAGAAAGTTCGTACATACATCAAATTAACCAAACTTTGTATGGAAGAAAATTATTTTTCGTTCAGAAATGAAACCTACAAACAACTTAATGGTGCCCCCATGGGCAATCCACTTTCTCCATTTTTAAGTGAAATTTTTATGGCAAATTTGGAAAAACGCTTAGAAAACAACAAACAGCTTCCTGAAGTCTGGTGGAGATACGTTGACGACGTGTTTAGCATTGTTAAGAAACATCTTTTACCTGAAATCTTGAACAATATCAATAATGCACACAAAAACATCGAATTCACTTGTGAAATTGAACAGAACAACCAACTACCATTTTTGGACATACTCATCGTAAAACAAGAATCAACATTTTCCTTCGAAATTTACAGAAAACCGACACACACTCAACGCACTATTCCAAATTCATCAAATCACTCACATCAACACAAAATTGCATCCTTCAATCACATGATACACCGAATGCAGACACTTCCACTTAGTGAAACAGGAAAAACGAAAGAACTTAATTACATTTTCGAAACAGCACAGTTGAACGGTTACACAAAACAAACAATACAACAGATCATCAACAAAAAGACACAACAACAATACAGACGTTCTTTGACTACACTGACACGGACAGAACCTACACTTAAACGGATAACTGTGAACTACAACAATGACACCAAAAAACTCCGACCAATTCTCAGAAAGTTTGGTTTTGAATTAGTTTTCACAAGCAAAGCTAACCAACTTCAAACTCTCTTAGGATCTACGAAAGACCCGTTGGACAACTTAACAAAATCTGGTGTTTACAAAGTAACATGTAATCACTGTGACAAAATATACATAGGACAAACAAAACGCACACTCAACACACGATTCAAAGAACACATAACGGAAGTATCAAAAGCACACAAAGACACAGACAAGGGACTCATTCATCATTTTAAATCTAAAGTTGCTGAACATATTTTCAATGAAGGACATTTTATGAATACTTCAAATATTAAACTCTTACGACACATTACAAACCCATGGAAACTTGATGTTGCAGAAAGTTTAGAAATTTACAAACAAAACAATAAAAAACTACTTAACAAGGATCAGGGCAATGGGTACACGTGGCTGTTTAAATTTTTACCTAACACACACAAAACATTACACAATACACAAAACACAAATTGACTACCTACCAAATCGGCAGGAAAAAATAACACAACAAACACCAATTGACTACCTACCAAATCGGTAGGAATTTTCCTAGCTTTAGGTATCTTATTGACACCCTGTTTTCTAACAGGCAGATACACCCCCCTTTTTTACAAATATGTACCTACAATTTTGTACCTACATTTTTATACCTACACTTTTACCTACACATACACTCCTAGTATAAATACCACAACGAATGCGAGGTTTTCTTCAGTCGAGCACTTGACACTGAAGAAGTCTGTAAGTCACAGACGAAATAGGCCTATCTGTCCGAAGATAAGCACAGTAGTAGAATTAAAAGGAATTTGCTCGTCCTTTCTAGTTTTTCTTTAAAAGAGTTATTCATTTTTTTATTTTCTTTTGCAAAAGTAAAGTATTAGTGAAGTGTTTTTAAATTAAACTAGAGTCTGAAGTAACAAGTTCTACTAAAAGCTCTAAAGTAATAGTAAAGGAACAGAAACCAGTTAGAGAAGTGTTGGCAGGCCGTGAGAAACTCTGAAAACAAATCCCCCGCCTCCTCATATTCATTTGAAATTTCGCTTCTTCTCCTTTTCTTCATAAACTAAATGTCATGCTCAACCTTACAATATATAATAACCTTGCCCCTGTCTGTTGCCGTCCCATTCCGTTTGTCCTCTTCTCGTCGTTGTCTACCGATTAAGTCCCCTTCTTTTTGGTTCCGTTACAGATCAGGACATTTTGTCCCATCAATGTTTTTAGTATAAGTTAGCAAATAATTTAGTTTAAGTACCCTGACTCTTTCCTTCCCAATTTTAAACATTGTAATCCCTAACCTCAAAACAGCCGCGAGTTCTTCGGCTTCCCAAACTAACATAGTATTTAATCCTCGAGCGATCGCGGTGTTGTATTTTGTACAACACGTTGAAAAAATCTCACTTTTTTGTTCAACAATTGCGTGGTGCTGACGGTGGTTAACCCGGGAGTGGTCGCGTCGTGTACTGAGTACACGCACCATGGAAAATGCACGCTTTTGGTAAACAACGTGAGCGTGTTGTCGCTGCGGGTGGCCGAAGACGCGATTGCTCGAGGGTTAAGGCAGTAAAAATATATTAAAAATGTTAAATGTAAAATCAATGTAAAAGAATGAACAAATGATTTCAGTTCAGTTATGCCCATGTGATACCCGAGTCTTCCAAATAAACAAACCCGAGCAGAGGGGAATATCAAATTAATAACTACGAAATTACAAAACCTGTTTTTATATCTCGTTATGTTATTATTGTATTATCAAGGCATTACGCTTCTATAACATGTTATATTGGACAATCTTATTTTGTTATGAACAAGCTATTGGTATACAGCCATTAAATAACATTTCAATATTACATTTTGTTGTAGAACAAATTTGGTTATTATTGTGTTATTGAAAGTGTACAATTACTATCAAAACTAAAACAAGTTTTGAAATAAATCCTACGTCATTCAACAACGTTATTTACAGTATTTCGCGAGTTATGCTTACGGTAGTTGTAGCTGAAAAGTTCCCAAAATATCAGCCACTGCCCAAGCGGCGCAGCACCCTACATACATCAAAACGAGGCAGACGATATTGAAGGTGGGGTTTGAAAGGGACGTTCCAGATTCCGCCTTTGACATGAGAATTTCAATGATAAAAATGTCAAACTTATTGAGTAAACGTGTTTGAACGAAGCTTATACAGACAGCTGAATCCAAAATTGTAGATGGTTTTGAATGGGATTTTTCAGAAATATTTAGTATTTTCACATGTTTTCCCTGTCGTTCCAGAGGATGAAGTCGGATCTACCTATTTGTGGTAAAAGATTACATGAATGTGTAGTTGAACATACGCATATGAGGGAAGAGAGAAACTGAAGTTCGCAACCCGACTAGATGGACATTACAAAATTATAACAAGCTGTGTTATTTTGTTACAATAAATTTTTATAACAAGGGTTGTTATAAAACATGTACCGTTAGTAGTTAAAATAACAGAAATTCTAACAAAATTGCCATATGAAAAGAACAAAAATGTAATAACTTTTGTTATGATCATAACAAAAATATTACAAGACTTGTTCCATAAAATATGGTAGAATTTAACAAAATAATAACAAATTGTGTTATAATTCCTTGGCAACCTTTTAGGGTAAAAACTATTTTTTATACTCATTTTTGGGTAAACATTTTTTGTGTGTTATTCTATTTTTAGAAAAAGTAGGTGGCATAAAAAAAAGTTTCCAGTACGTTATAAAAATTTCGGATCCGAACGGGATTTGAACCAAGACACCTACCATCGGTAGCAATCTGACGCCTCTGCCAATGAGGCCATCACAACATTTGAAGAGGGCGGTGATAGAAGCTTTACTGGATCTACGTATTGCCAGTTTCGTCATTTAAATCCTTGTTTGTCAGACGCACACGAGCGGGGTGGTATGACGTCACATTGAACTCGTTGACGTATAGTAGACTTGATTTGTCGTTAGTGATTTTGTTTTAATCTATCACAATTATATCATATGCAGATATGATAACAGCTGTAGATATAATTTAGTTATATTTCACATTTTTTTTTAAATTTTAAGCAATGAAATGGAATCTATCATATAAGGAGTCATCCATTAAGTTTATCGTCACGTTTGGAGGAGGTAGAGAGGGTTGAAAACTTCATCTGTGTAAAATTCAACTCAAAAATATTGGAAGGCATACAAACCGTAGTTCCATGTAATGTAAACATTGTTCGTCCGGTCGCAAATTGCAGCACATGCAATATCCGTCATTTAAGAAGACTTTGGGTATTATCGTCAGGTTTGTTCTCTCCGTCTTGAGGGTTTTATCGGCCAAATTGCCTGAAACATTCCGGTCAACCAGTGAGAGATTTTCGATATCGATTTGTATTAAATCGATGGCGATCGCTATCGTCAGATAAAGCACTTTAAAGGAAATCCGAATCTGTTTGATACGGATGCCCACGCAGTTATGACGCTTGTTTGAAACAAGAAACAAACTGAGAATTTACTTTTTCCAAAGTTGTATTTCTTCGTTCATACTTAGAGTTTATCGATAAAAAACAACGGCTAAAATATAAACGACTCATAAAAAAATGATCATTTTCCATAACAAAATCAGAAATTGCCAATAAAAAAGTAGGGGTGGGAGCAATAATAAACTTAAAAATTTCCATAAACAAATCAAAAAGTGCATAAATAAATCAAAACTTCCCATAAATAATTAATTTTCGAGCAATAAAAAATGTTAGAATTTCCACAAATAAATCAACAATTGCAATAAAAAACTATATTTTTTTTTGAACAAAAAAGTTTATATTTTCCATATATAAATCTGATTTATCCATAAATAGTTTAAAAATTTCCAATTGAAAAACATCAAAAAAGCAATTGAAATTTTAGCAATAAATACGAACTTATGAGCAAAGTAAAAGTATCAGCCGAGCCATGCGGCGAAGCCGCATTGAGGTTTGAGGAACTGAGGCGGCAAAAGGCCGCCGATGTTTCCGAAATCCGATGCGCCGTAACTGCGTCGATTCGGTTCTAGGGAATCCACAGATCCAAGAATTTGCCCGGTATAATACGAACAGAGATGTTATCTTTTTTTAAAGTCCGACGAGCGCTAGCGAGTTCGGGCAGCAAGCTATTGTCTGTTAAATTTCACAATAGTTTCAGTTTTTCTATCATAGTTCTATGATCTAGTATGTTCGAAATTTTTTGTTGGAAAAAATATAGTTTTTTATTGCAATTGTTGATTTATTTGTGGAAATTCTGACATTTTTTATTGCTCGAAAATCTATTATTTATGGGAAGTTTTGATTTATTTATGCGCTTTTTGAATTGTTTATGGAACTTTTATAGTTTATTATTGCTTTCACCCCTATTTATTTATTGGCAATTTTCGAATTATTTATGGAAAATTTTTAATTTCTTATGGAACGATTAAGGCTGATACAAATTTATTTTTGACTTTTTGTCTCCCCCCCTTCAAAAATTTTTGGCTGGATTTCACATTTTGAGGGGGCAGATGAAAAATATTTATCAAAATATCGGGTCTTGCTTAAAATTCTTTAACAAATCCGATGAGTTTTTATTATTTTTCAGAATAAATGCTTTATTATTTTTATCCCCCCCTCGACCAGCCAAAGAGTGGTGGGACAAAAAGTGAAATAAATATTTGTAACGGCCTAATTGGCTGCCAAAAAACAACCCATTATCATCATTTAACGTTAGAAACTTCATTTGTTTCTGCAAAATGAAGTTCACAATCTTCCTGTAACTTTCAAACTGTTCTTCCAATCAAGTGAGTGATTGTTTTTGGGATATACAAATGTGTTGGGAATAACATAATGTTGTTGATGGAGCATATGCTATCGAATAACTTATGAAAATTGCGCATTTTCATATTGAGATGCTTTTGAACTGCAAGTCCAGTATGTGCAACAAATTTACAGTTATCGCACCGCCAAATGTCAAAATGGTGCGCCATGTTTGCCCAAATGAACAGACGGATGAAGTTCACGTTCATTTAACAACGTCAGTTAATGGTTTGTTGATATGGTCAGGCGTTCCATTTATCGAATTTTTGTTCGCTAAGTGAAACATAAACATTTTGCATTTATCGTCTACTGTATCTTTGATATCATACTAAAATTTGAAAACGGTCTGATAAAAAGTTCCAAACCTTTTTTCACGTTGTTTACCCGACTATCTATCGCGTAAGATTGCAAAACTAAGGTTAACAGAGAAGGAACAAAACCTAATGATCTGTCGAAGGGGAAGTTGTCAATGTTTACTTGTTTTGTTTCACATCAGACAAGACATTACAATAGTCCATTTTACGAGCCGATTTAATGAATGAATTTTGACAGGAAGTAGTGTCCAATAACCCGTGAAAATCAATATCATCATCAACATTGTTGTCACTTCGTAAAATGGCTCATTGTTTCCACAAAACTAACCCAACATCATCTAGAAAATACTGTGCTGTTGCGTCAACAGGTTCTTCGCCACAGCTTCCAGCAGAAATAATGTTCTTTAAAACGCTACAAAGCGCTATAACAGTACCAAAACGTACTCTATGAAAGCAGCTGTTTTGTTGGTGAGGATTCTTATTCGATTGGCACATCATCCGGGAACTATTCCGGTTTTGGATTAGAGTGCAATAAAAAAGCCCCAAAAAATAGAAAACATATAGCTATAAAGTATTTGATTACAGCTTACAGTTTGAATTGATAATAATGCTTACATCCGACAAGCCATGGTGATATCCCAACAGTTTTTTTTATTACACTTCCAGCTGTAATGATATCGCATAACGATAGTAGCTTCAAAGCACTGCTGGTGTGGGAAGAATTTGGCAGATTATAAATAAATGATAACAAGTTCTGTTGCATTTTTTTTAAACAAATATGACGAAGTCCCCAAATTACGCGTCGCTCAAGGGAGAGGGGAAAGTACAACCGAGCGTTACGGTCCATACAAAAATTTTAGGACTTTCATACAAAAACGGAAGAGGAGGGATGTTAAAACATGACGATTTTAGCGTTGCGTTCTAAATAAATGCTATAAGTTTTGTTTCATGGCTTTTGGCTCGAGTGGTCAATATTACAAAAACGATCAAACTATTTCGCGTCAGTGCAAAAAACCCAACTAATTTTGAAATAATTTTGTTACAAAAAAATGTTGCAAATACAACAATAAATTTGTTACGAAATTTTGTTATTGGCAATTATTTTAATATGCACAATTTGTTACAAATGCTGTTATTTATCTGTTTAAATAAATAATACAAGTTTTGTTATAATTTTGTTTTTAAAATAATAACAAATTTTGTTACAATTTTGGTATGGTTATTCACATATACGAACCCTTACAACAAAATTATATGAATTTGTGTTATTTCTAACAACGGTTGTAATAATTTTGTTATCATTTTGTTAGGAGCTTCTGGTCGGGAATGATTGTTCCGCCATTCTCACATGCTGGTTTAAATATGTATAGCATTCTCAGCCAACACGAAGTCATATATGATGTAGAAAAGGATGCTAATGTGGAGGCCACATGCGTACATGCTTTCATTTAACCACGGATAAAGCGTATGCATATCGCCTCCACTTTAGCATCCTATTCAACAGCATGTGCGATTGTTTGATATCATAACTAATTTTGCTTTCGGAATGTTATCAATAACTCTTTAATATCAAAATTTGTTATTGAAATATTTCCCAAATTCACTGTTATTAAGGAGAAACTTCAAAGAATACCAATATGGCTGCCACAATGGCCGACTTGAACCCCTACTCACGTTTTCAAGAGCACAAATCTTAAAAATTCGTAAACAAATGCGCTCGATTTGGAAAAGCTGCCTCTTTTTGCAAGTGAGCAAAGCCAGGATAATCAAGTGCGGCTTGGTTCGATGCTTCGTTCGTCAGATTTGTGCCTCTGAAGTTTGTATGCAAAATTGCAATGGGATTTATTGATGTTTCACCTTTAGTTGTTATTGACACTAACAAAACATGTTATTAAATTGATTTTCCAGGAACAAATTTTTGTTATGTGACTTGTTATTTTGCCGCTTATGACAGACAAGTTTATAACTCAATATGTTATGTTGATAACATAAAAATAACTAATTCCATTATGCAGTAATTTTGCCAAAATAACGCATTTTGTTATGCTGTTGTTATTCTCTTCTGCTCGGGAATAAGTAAAAAAAATCAATTGATGATAATAGACAAAAAAAAATTTTGTTGTTTGTACTGAAGCTACGATATGTTACACTCAGGCAAATAAACCTAAGATTATCATAAGGTCTGACTTATAAAATGGCATTTAAACAATTCATAACAACTAGAATGATATTCATATGGTCAGTTTATGACACAGAATCGACTCACAGTTTGGCTTTTATACACATTTAGCAACACGATATTCTCAAGCGTCGATAGCCGCGTGGGATGGACACGAGCTCAGTGATCTCGACGTTCATGGATCGATTCCAGTCTGCATCATTTTACGATTTTTCTGCTGTTTTCATAAGTTTATCTTATGTAATTAGGTCATAATGTTCAATTTTCATTAGGTATTCTCATGGCATTCATACTTTACAGTTATGGCTAAATTTCATAAGGTATTTTGATAAATTTCGGTAGTTTACTTCGCTGAGTGTATAGAATTTTTGTTCCATTCACTGGAAATCTAGAGATACACTTCAAATATGGACCGTGATAAAAAAAAACTACGGTACGTAGAATACAATGATAAAAAAGAATTCGAACTTTTTCTTTGAGCAGTTCGTTCTCAGCCGCCTGTGAACCGACTTTCAATTTTCTTTCAGGGATCTTCGACCCAACTTTTCTATTTTTATTTTATACAAATTTCATGTTTTAGGGATGCTTATTTTTCCTCCAGAAAAGCGTGAGTGAGGAACGTTATTAAAAAATCCGATATTGTTTTATTTGCACGTCAAATTTAAGTCGTTACAACTTAAAATGACTGCGAAATGTGATTTCTGCTAATAAGGCATAGTACACTGAGTGCTGCGAATAGAAACAGTTTTATTTTTCAAGCTAGCCAACACACACCTACACACTTCCGGCACACAGCTTGTAAACACACACGAGCGTTCAATTTTCTTGCAACCACCTCTCTCAGCTCGGTTGTCAAACACGCCGTCGCGACGCTGTTCGGAAATGGTAAACATGATCAATCTACCATTATTCCAATTTTGTTCCGGTGTTCAAAGTTTATTATTTTCCATTCGCGATGGAAATTTTGATGGAAAGTTGTTACAAAATTAGCTAAAATAGGCTCAAAACAATGTTTATCCTTCTCCTCGCTTTCCAACGGCTTGACAGCGACAAATGGAGATATCGTGACAACAATTTTGATTGTATCTGCAGCACCTAGATAACAATACTCTTCAATCAATCACACAGGCTCAACAAGGTATAACATAACCTCCATATTCAATGTTTGGCTCCCGATGTTTGGCTCCCGCTGAGAGAGCATATTGAGTCAGTCCGCGAGACTCAGATAGTACATAGGTAATACAAAATGGTCGCAACTATCCCTAGCTACGATCAATAATTGCGGCTTTTGATGAACAAGCGCTCCAGTGCTCTTACCAAGCATCCTAGAGGGTTAGGGTTTTTATCAAAGTTGTCTAGATTGAATGCTTTTATGTCTTTAGTGTTCTCGATATGCATCCTAGAGGCAGGCCCGCATTAAGCATTGTGGGGGCCCGGGGCTAGAGCGGATGTGGAGGCCCCTTGGAGGGATGACCAAAAATGTTTTTCCTTATTTTCGAACAGTACTTGAGAAATATGAAAAATAAAGCTAATGTTAGCAAGCAAAAAAGGTTGTTGTGGGGGCCCCTAAAATATGGGGGCCCGGGGCCCGGCCCCCCCTTAGATCCGGCCCTGCCTAGAGGGTTGGAGTCTTCGGCAAAGTGCTTTGGATTGATTGGGACTACATTCTTCGTCTTCGGTTTTGCTCTAGATTTACTTTACCTGAACTACATCATTTGTATATTTTGATTTGATTATGTAATGTTCTAGATATGCATCCTGAAGGGTTGGATTTTTTAAAGAACTATCTTGGATTTATTGGTACCACATTTACAGGCCTTTGATATCAATCTAGGTTGGCTGTAGCTTCTCTAGACATTTTTTTCTTTTTGCTAGTCTCTCCAGAACACCAGAACTTGCATCCTAGATGGTTAACCAATTGCAATTGCAGTGTTTGAAAAAGGTTGATAGTGGCTACCTTTTACATCTTTGGTTTTGGTATAGATCTGCTGTAACTGATATAGACCAGTTTTTTTTCTTTCGATATACCTCTCCAGAGCTTTAGATATGCATCTTGTTGGAAGGCATTATTTACTAAAGTGCTTCGGATTAGTTGATACTACATTCTTACACGTCTTACAGTAATCTAGATCAGTTTTATCGGGCTGCAAAACGGTGAGTCGATAAGGAGAGTGTCCAACATAGCTCTGGTCCTCACAAGTTCCTACCTCATGCTTCCACGGGTCAAGCGATGACAAAGACCGCCAGCTAAGAGTTGTGTGCTAAGCTGGTAAAGCATTGTCCAGTTAGAATCCGGACGTAAAGGATAATTTATTGTGACGCTCTAACTGATCATAATGATATTTTTTTACAGCAGCCTGATCATAACAAGTCCTCTATTATGGTGAAAGTTTCATCGATTTTCTTGCTACGAGTAAAAAGTTATTTCAGATTGAAGACAAACGAAGGAAAAAAATCTTGCACAAACGCGCTGAAAATTCAGCGTGGTTAGGTACAACAGTCACGAAAAATGTTAATATCTCCAAAACCATTATGTGTGATGTGCTCAGATGTTGTTAACCATGCCATGAGGAAGTATCCCAGGAAGATTGAAGTTTATGTTCATGGATAAATCTGCTTGGAATTCCTAGATTTGGCAGGAAGTTCGAGTTCTGGGCATCGTTTTCTCACATCACGATTTTGATACCAAATGTGTACAAAGATGATAACCTCAAGAATCGCGTGCTGCGTTTCAAAAATGCACACAAGGGATCTGTAGAAGTTTGAGCTACTTTGGTGAGCTATCACGACAGCTTGAGATGTACAGTGGTGTCGTCACTGTTGGATAGTGTTTATTAACGAAAAACACGCATATTTCGCTTCTATAGAATTCACTAAATAGCCCTTAATTTCGTTAAAAAAGAAATATTTGGCTAAGTTTCTTTGGAATCCTAATCAGACTGCTAGAGGGTTTCAGGACACTACAAAGATGACCCGATTGTTAAAGAAATACGCCGAAGGGGTTGATGTTAAAATTTACTACCATTGTGCAGATTTTTAAGGAAGTTATCACGGAAAAATTGAAAAAATGTATTAAAAATTTAATCAAATAATTTCTATGATATTTTGATATGAAACTACAGTAAATTATCTTTGTTTTGAGGGCTTAACCTTTTCTGTTTGTTATTCCACCTCTGTGATATAAGTGATTATCTGCGTCCGGATTCTAACTGGACAGTGCCTTAGTGCAGCCTGGGCACTATTGTCCTTCTGACTTCCGCTAGATTGAGGAGGTACGACCCGAGCGTCTGTTCACCAAGAAGGTGCGGCTCAAACAGCCTCTGTTCTGCCATCCAGCGGCTGAATAAGAAATGCTGCACCACGCCCAGCTAGATCCAAGGTGGTAGCCCCATCAGCGTGGTCGTCCCAGTGTTGGTTGGAACGTTAAACAGAACTGGCACGATGGCCTTCCGGCGAGACAGGAGTGTTGGCGTAGGCCCAATAAGACACGGACACGTTTAGTACTTCCAGTGAGCTATTCGATCTTTGAAGGAAGCACGACACTAGACAACGGACTAGCATGCAACGCCCAGTGGCACAGCCGAAAACTTTTCCTGACAGCTGCGGCGGGAATCGAACCCGCGCTCCTAGCATGATGCGACTAAATGCTTGGTGACACTAGCCGCACGACCACGAAGCCACCTGTAAAAATCCCCATTGCGAATAACATATTTACGAGAACATACGACTCGAAACAATCGGCAAAGATCCACGCGACGAAATAAGGACTACGATTGCAAACTTGGAACATGGAATTGCAAGTCACTTGGTTTCGCAGCATGTGACAGGATTATCTACGACGAACTACATCCCCGCAACTTCGACTTCGTGGCGTTGCAGGAACTTTGTTGGACTGGACAGAAAGTGTGGAAAAGCGGGCATCGAGCGGCTACCTTCTACCAAAGCTGTGGCACCACCAATGAACTGGGAACAGGATTTACAGTGTTGGGCAAGATGCAACAACGTGTGATCGGGTGGCAGCCGATCAACGCAAGGATGTGCATTTTGAGAGTTAAGGGCCGTTTCTTCAACTACAGCATCATTAACGTCCACTGCCCACACGAAGGAAGACCTGATGACGAGAAAGAAGCGTTCTACGCGCAGTTAGAGCAAACATACGATGGTTGCTCGCCGCGTGACGTGAAAATCGTTGTCGGTGACATGAACGCGCAGGTAGGAAGGGAGGAAATGTACAGACCGGTAATCGGGCGAAACAGCCTGCACGCCGTATCGAATGATAACGGCCAGCGATGCGTAAACATTGCAGCCTCCCGTGGTATGGTAGTCCGAAGCACCTTCTTCCCCCGCAAAGATATCCACAAAGCCACCTGGAGATCACCCGACCATCAAACAGAAAACCAAATTGACCACGTTCTAATCGACGGCAAATTCTTCTCGGATATAACCAATGTCCGCACATACCGCAGTGCGAATATAGATTCGGATCACTACTTAGTCGCTGTATGCATGCGCTCAAAACTTTCGACAGTTATCACAACGCGTCGAAGTCGAACTCCGCGGCTCAACATCGAGCAGCTGCGTAACGTAGAAGTGGCTCAAGACTACGCGCATCAGTTAGTAGTGGCCCTACCAACGGAAGAGCAGCTTGACGCAGCTACACTTGAAGATGGCTGGAGGGACATCTGATCCGCCATACGTATCACCTCGGTTGCAGCACTAGGCTTCGCGACTACGCATCACAGAAACGACTGGTACGACGGTAAATGTGAACAGTTGAAAAACGAGAAAAATGCAGCATGGGCGAGGATGCTGCAACACCGTACGAGGGCGAATGAGGCACACCCACAGGCTGTACTCAGTCTTCCGAAGGAAGAAGCGCCAGCAGGAAGAACGAGATCGTGAAACGATGGAAGAGCTGTACCGCGCTAAGGACACACAAAAGTTCTACGACAAGCTGAACCGCTCGCGCAGAGACAGCTTCGTGCCAAAAGTTGACATGTTCCGAGACAATCACGGGAATCTTCTCACGAACGAGCATGAGGTAGTCGAGATGTGGCGGCTGCATTACGATGAACACCTCAAAGGCAACTTACTTTGCAAGCACCGAAGGTTGCGTGGTAGCAGAACTAGGAGTACGTCCGCACGACTAAAAATTTCCAGCCCCTAACCTCCAAGTAATCGAGGAGGAGGTTGGCTGGTTGAAAAGCAGCGAGCGAGCATCTAAAACACGGTGGAGAAGCACTGGTGAGGTACTACACTGGATCATTACCAAGTTTTGGAAGGAGAAAGTATTACCGGAGGGGTGGATGAAAGGCATCGTGTGTCCCATCTACAAAAAAGGCGACAAGTTGAATTGCGGGAACTATCGCGCGATCACACTACTGAGCGCTGCCTACAAGGTACTCTCTCAAATTTTATGCCACCGTCTATCACTGATTGCAAGTGAGCTCGTGGGGCAATATCAGGCCGGATTCATGGGTGAACGCGCTACAACAGACCAGATGTTCGCCATCCGCCAGGTGTTGCAGAAATGGCGCGAATACAACGTGCCCACACATCACTTGTTCATCGATTTCAAATCGGCGTATGATATTCTCAATTTAGTTGAAAATCGGAGTTTTCGACTAGCGAAGTTGGGTTTTTCTCCAAATCCGTGCGTCGGACCTAACTTCGGAAGTGGTGCGCTGTATAGTAAACCTGGTCCGCTATACAGCGCACCACTTCCGAAGTTAGGTCCGACGCACGAATTTGGAGAAAAATCCAACTTCGCTAGTCGAAAATTCCGGGTTTCAACTGCACGGAGAATACAATCGATCGAGAACAGCTATGGCAGATTATGCACGAGTACGGATTCCCGGTTAAACTGATACGATTGATCAAGGAGACGATGGATCGAGTGATGTGCGTAGTTCGAGTATCAGGGACACTCTCGAGTCCCTTCGAATCTCGCAGAAGGTTACGGCAAGGTGATGGTCTTTCGTGCTGGCGGTTCAACATTGCTTTGGAGGGTGTAATAAGGAGAGCGGGGATAAACACGAGTGGAACAATTTTCACGAAGTCCGTTCAGCTGCTCGGTTTCGCTGATGATATTGATATTACAGCTCGTAAATTTGAGACGATGGCGGAAACGTACATCCGACTAAAGAGTAAAGCCAGGCGAATCAGATTAGTCATTAATGTGTCGAAGACAAAATACATGATGGCAAAGGGCTCCAGGGAGGAATCACCGCGCCCGCCACCCCGAATTTCTATCGATGGTGATGAAATCGAGGCGGTTGAAGAATTCGTGTACTTAGGCTCACTGGTGGCCGCCGACAACGACATCAGCAGAGAAATTCAGAGGCGCATTGTGGCAGGAAATCGTGCTTACTTTGGACTGCGCAGAACTCTACGATCGAACAAAGTTCGCCGTCACACGAAGTCAACTATCTACAAAACGCTGATTAGTAGTCCTCTATGGTCACGAAGCATGGACTATGCGTGGCGAGGACCAACGCGCCCTTGGAGTTTTCGAACGGAAGGTGCTGAGTACCATCTACGTCGGAGTGCAGATGGAAGACGGGACTTGGAGAAGGCGAATGAACCACGAGCTGTACCAGCTGCTGAGAGAACCAACCATCCTCCACACCGCGGAAGGCTATGGTGGGCCGGTCACGTCATCAGGATCCGACATCCTGCACAATCCGACTAAAATGGTTCTCGAGAGTCATCCGACCGGTACAAGAAGACGTGGTGCGCAGCGAGCTAAATGGGTCGATCAGGTGGAGGACGATCTGCGGACCCTACGCAGAGTGCGGAACTGGAGACCCACAGCCGTGGACCAAGCAGAATGGAGACGACTCCTGTATACAGCAGAGGTCACTCAGGCCTTGCCTGACCGGTAAGTAAGTAATTTTTCTAAAAAAAATCATACGGATTCTTCCAAATTTTCCTTTTGGAATCTGCGTCTCCACAAGTTCATGCGGATGTCGGATGGCAGTTCGGCAAAGGTTCACTTTCGGTGCGAGGGTTGCCGTTTGGCAGGCGTAAGGTGATAGTACATATATGTGTTGAGATTATGTACTGTGAAAATCATGCGACACAGTTCGTGGGTTGCCGTTTTGTATAAAATGCGGATATTAGTTGTAGAGGTGTGGATAGAAAGATACAACATAAGATGAAAAAGATGAACCTCCGCTTGAATGATAGAAATCTATAGCTACACCAATGCTCATTTTATTGACCAAGAGCCCTTAACTTTCTTTTGATGCGTCTTAAAGTTGAGGTGAGGCCAAGGTAAAATCAGATTCAAACCACTCAGCGAAACCAAGACATGTTGCTTCAGTCTCTGGATGAGCGATTTAGAAAATGCAACATGAAGTATTAACCCCCAACCTGTTTGTAGTATGTACCTACTCGTTGACTAAATAATCACTTTTTCAAGTTTTTCTACCGTTCGGTGCTCACCCATAGCTACTTGGCAGAACCGTACGCAACAGGTTAAACGTTTGTTCCTTATGCTGTGTTTGGTAAAGCTATTTGTATCCACTACCGACCGTCATGCCGCCACAGGCCGACCGCACCTGCATGGTTCCGTAGCCACGGCCGGCGGGCGGGTCACGGTCTGTTGAACCGCGCATCAGTTTGCAAAACTGTTGCAAACTCTTCTATTCGCGCACTTCAACTGGAACTTTTGTTTCGGAAAAAGACTAGCTTATAATTCAATTACCTATACCTACTACTACTGTGCCTGTGCTCGGTGCTGTCTGCCGATGATAATGGAGCCCTTGCACAGCAATGGGTTCGGGTTTAGCACGGGCACGGTAAAGAATATGGGACACCCGCTGAGCGTGGTTTAGCTATAGAGTAATGCGGGGCAAAAGTTCGCACCTAACAGACTTCACAAAATAACTTTTGAACGAAAAGAATTTAAATCGTTTTTCTTCGTTAAACGGGTCCCTATCATGTTGCCTTCAAAACGTAGTACTAGATTTTTTCGCGTTTCTTTTGTAGTTTTAGTAATACCATTTTTAAAACAAGTACTCCAATGCGAACTTTTGCCCCATAGTGGGGGCAAAAGTTCGCATTATGCGGGGCAAAAGTTCGCACCTTGTCCAGGGTAGTTCAATGGTGTGATGTTCATTTATTTCATGTTAATTCATGTTCATCTTTTCACTCTAGCCATGTAATCTGTTTCTTTCTGTTCTTAGAATTACGACCCAACTGGAATACGACCTGGTGTTCAGCTTTTGTAAAGAGTGTGTTTTTTGAAGACTTCCACAACTATTAACTAAGAGCAGTCCTTTACAGCGTTACTGAAGTTGTCAAAATACATTGTGGGATAATCATAGAGATACGTGTTGCACAAAATGCATGAAAAAAAAATATCAAATATGCAGCAAAGCTGTTGAACGGGACTGTTATCGAATCTTATCCCCATCAGTAATGGTGATGGATTATAACTGAGAATTTACTAATTATGCTATTAAAGACCCCGGTAAAGTAGATGAACATAAGATCTTCAGAAACATACGAAAAGACACGCCGAGGATGACGAAGATAATGTTTTAAAATGTTTTTTTTTAGCCGTTTTTCATTCATTGATTTAAATGCGTGAACATAATGTTTGCTTTACAATCAATTTTCTTATAAAACTAAGTTCAGACCCTCTCTCGCAACGATTTCAGGGTGCATACTACTCATATTATGCATATATAGTCGTTTCTATACGAAATTATCATTGCTTCAAAGATTCTGTAATTATATTGATGTACTAGACTCAGAAATCTAGTGCGAACTTTTGCCCCACTGTCGAGGTTTTAACAATGCCCCTTTCTGCAAGAAGCACTATTAGTTTATTGTTTATTCGAGTGCACCTCGTGAACTACTATGGAATAACGATTCTCTGACATAAAGAGGTTATGAGATTCTTCTTCTTCCTTTTACTACAAATTCTTATTCTAAAAGGTCCAATAATTCTATCGAAACCCCTGGAAACACATTTTTACGCATAACTCTGCCAAACAATAACGAAATCATTCCAAATTTTATTGACGAGTAGCTGACCTGATTATGTGTCGAACCCATACAGATTTGTTTGGGTTCTTAACTCGTGCTCAGAAAAAGACCCACTGCGAACTTTTGCCCCGTGCGAACTTTTGCCCCGCATTACTCTAGGCTGGATAGAAGACAACAGGTGTTGTAACGCGCGAGTGCCCATCAGAGGGGCCTCAGGCGGGGTATAAGATGGCATCATCGCGCGCGCGTAGTTACTAGATGCGACCGCAATCGGATATCTGAGGGATGTATCGGGTTGCTTCTCCGGTGGATGTCAACAGATCGGTGGACGACGAGATGGACTCAGCGTTAGTAATTCGATAAATGGAAGTGCCCAAGCAAATTTGATCAATGTGACGACCAGCCAACCGGATGGAACAACGCATAGTTGCCCCCAATTTGTTTCCGTTTGTGCTGTTTGAAAACTTATACGGCATGAAGAGATTTGTTGTGCAGGTTATGTGGTTGATTAAGCGATCGTTAGCTGATCGCAACATAATCGAAATTTGTGCTCTTTTTTGTTTTTGGAGTTAAAAATCGATTAGTTAACCGATGAAGCGTTACTGCATGCCAACTTTCACATCTCGTCAACAATGTGTAGGGGAATGGAGTTCACTTTTGTTTTCCTCCGATTTCCCAGTTCTTATGAACAGTTCACCACCACATGGCAGAAAGGGCTCCCTCGTGGTTTTTGTCTTCCGCTCAGCTTAACTATCGACCATCGGCAGCTCAGCAGCAACAATAATAATGGGGGGCCGGTCGGCTCAATAGTGTTGACATTTGCAATTAAGATTTTCCCAACCGACGACAAAACGCCCGAGATTCTATGGGAAAATTATTTTTAGTTCGAGTTTATGCTTTTGTTTTTCCGTTGCGACTGCCACCGGATTGTGCTGCACCAATACATTTCAAACTTTTCGCTGTCTGGCTGTGTTGGTAGTGGGTGGGTCCCATAGCATTATGTCCCATACAAACGAGGGTATCAGACAAGAAAATTTAATTAAAGCCGGCTTTACGGTACGATGTGGAATGAGGGTGATTACACTGCTATCACACGACGACGCGGCTGTGGGGGCTCATTTACGAATATGAAATAAATGCTCAAACCGGGGCGTCTGTTTTGAATCGTTTCTGAAGAATTCTGAAAATGTGCGTCATCTGATGTGATAAATTCATCAAGGGTAAAGAGGTGATTCTTAATTTCTTCATCTTTAATCAACGCGGTCATGTTTCGTGACCTCAAAAGATCATGCTTAATCAGCTTAACTGTTCTTGGAGTAAACACTCTGTTTTTACATAATTAACTAAAGTAACATTCATTGCACGATTTCCAGAGGATACAGACGAGATTTTGTTTGGTACTCTTCGAACAAAATGAAATATTACGAACTGATTTAACGTCAACGACTTTAAGCGCAAAATAACGGACAAGAATTGGAACCTGGAATGTATTAACCCTAGCCCAGCAGGGTAAACTGGCACGACTAGCCAATGAAACATGCCGTATTAAGCTTGAGAACCTAAGACTTTGACCTAGGAAGTCCGTTGGCCGAACTATGGAGAACACAGAATGGCGTCGTGTCATATTCTGCAATACTCTGGCCTACGAGGTGATAACGCTTCTCGCCACCGTGGAATTTTTTTTCTTGCTCGGCGCTCACGCTTACGCCCTCGCTGCGCTCATGAAGTGGGATCAGGTATCAGGTATCAGAAGGCCGGCTCCAGAGGCACGTTATCCTCCATTTGGGACATTTGTGCCACCGCCAAAATAACAGCCTATTTCATCATCTATCTGAGGGAAAAGTAAGGAAAAAGGATTTGGATGGGGATAGGGACAGGTAGGGAAATAGGAAAATTACCCTGGAAGAGGGTACTAACGCACAAGCGTACCACAATGGGTTCAAACAGTGCCCTGAAAAGGGCACTGTAATAACGCATAAAGCGAAAGAGAGCCTATAGCTCTTTACCACACCGGGTTAAGAACAACAGAATATCCTGAAGATTCAGGTTTCTGAAGTCAGTTTCACTTAATAAGTGTTTACCGAATACTCGGAAACGCAGTTGCGCAAAAAACTGGAAAGTTACATATCAAATGATACGAAGTCCCATAATCGGATTCACAGCTATCACAGGCAAATGAATCAGTTTGCTGAATATTCGCCATGTGATAGCTGAGTCGGCAGTGACCAGTCAATGCTTTGACCAGAATGCTGCAATTCTGCTTTGACAGATTTGTAAGATACTTCGCCACTCTTGGAGATGACTCAGTACAATACAATTTGGTTTGACGACGTGACTCCAAACTATTCCAGTATTGTCTGTGTTGAGTGGCAGCCCAGGTGTCAATCTGAAGCTTTAGCCAACACTGCGATATCGGAATAGCTGGCTCAGGGCCAATGAAGTCATGTGATGCTCCAGTGCGAGATAACTCATCAGCCAATTCATTTCCAGCGATGGAAGAATGACCAGGTACTCATACAAGGTGAACAGCGTTTGCTGAATTCAGCTCCTCGATTTGAGTTTGACAAGCGATAACTACCTTCGACCTAGAGTTGGCCGAAGCAAGTGCTTTAATAGCAGCTTGGCTATCTGAACAGAAGTATATTACTTTGCCCATTACGTGCTGCTGAAGTGCTGATTGCACTCCGCACATAAGAGCAAAGATTTCGGCCTGAAAAACGGTTAAGTGTCTACCAAGTGAATAAGACTGATACAGCCTTAGCTCACGAGAATAAACACCAGCACCTGCTCGACCTTCGAGAAGGGAGCCATCAGTGTAACATACGATGCCGTCTGAAATACTTCTTTCCAGATAACCAGATGTCCACTCTTCCCGGGAAGGGAATTTCGTGGAAAGTGTCCTATATGGAAAATTACAAGCAATTGTAAGATCACTTGGAGCAAGGACAACTTTGTCCTAATTCACCAAAAGTGAAAACAACGAGGTGTGTGTTGATGTGCGGTTCACAGGAGTTTCCTCTAGTAGACCGAGTACCCGTAACCGGTAAGCGCAAGAAAGTGCTTCTTGTTTGAGATGAATGTGTAGTGGGGCAATGTCAAAGAGAACTTCGAGCGCTGCCGTGGGAGTTGAAGAGAACGCTCCAGACATCGCCATTAAGTACATGCTTTGGAGATGGCCTAGTTTTGACTGGACCGTTCTCACTTCGCCCTTTTGCCACCACACAAGACATCCATAAGCCAATATTGTTTCGTGGTGGCTTGTCAGTCTTGACAAAAATAAAACACTATTTATGTTATTTTGTCCGACGTTTCGGTCCGCAATGGTGATCGTTTGCGAAGTAGGTTCTAAATTCCGGAGTGCTAATTTTCGGAACGAGTTTCCCCCGATAGGGCATCCAATTTGGCTGCGATTGTGCGGGAAAATTCGAACCAAATCGACAGTTACAGGTTCTACCGAACCACACTGGACGAGAACACTGTAACTATTGAGTCCCTGAAGAAGGTCCCAAACGGACCGAAACGTCGGACAAAATAACATAAATAGTGTTTTATTTTTGTCAAGACTGACAAGCCACCACGAAACAGTTCCGTAAAACAGTCGAACACACCAACGATAAGCCAATATTGGCCGAACAACAGTTGTGTAAATCCATTTGATATACTTGGGTTTTAGACCCCAAGTTGCAGCAAAAGTACGCCGGCATTGCCCGAAGGCCATACAAGCTTTCTTGATTCTGAACTCAATGTGAGGTATCCAGGAAAGCTTGGAATCAAGAATGACTCCAACGCTCTTTACCTGTTCAGTCACATCGATTTCAGAATCAAAGAGACGCAAAGTTCGAACGCCATTACGGTTTCGCCTTTCCGTGAAAAGAGCAATAGATGTTTTACTCGGATTAACCGAAAGGCCATATTGGCGACACCAACCCTCATCTACCTGAAGGGCGCTTTGCATCAGGTCAAAAAGGGTGCTGATGCACATACCAACTAACAATGTTAGGTAGTCGTCGGCAAAACCATAAGTAGGAAAACCGCTATTATTGAGTTGCCTCAATAGCGTATCTGCTACGAGATTCCACAAAAGCGATGATAAGACTCCCCCTTGGGGGCATCCACAAACACTCAATTTCCTAATCCCTGCTAGACGCAATGTCGAGAAGAGATATCGGTTTTTGAGCATTTGATGAATCCAATTGTAAATCATTGGAGATATACCATGACTCCGTGCGGCTTCCAATATGGCATCGAAAGGCACATTGTCAAAGGCACCCTCGATATCTAAGAAACCCAAACAAGATTGCTTTTGAGCGAATGCTTTCCCGATATCGTAAACAACCTTGTGTAAAAGAGTCACAGTGGACTTACCAGATTGGTAGGCATGTTGATTCACATGAAGAGGCACGTTGGCCAGATGAACATCACGGATGTGATGATCCACAATGCGTTCTAAGCATTTCAGAAGAAAAGAGGTCAAACTGATAGGTCTGAAAATCTTTGCTTCTTCATACGACGCACGACCCACGTTAGGAATAAACTTTACAGTAATATCCCGCCACGATTTGGGAATATACCCTGTAGCAAAACTGCAAACAAGTATTTTTTTCAAAACATGTTTCAAATCCCTCTGAAGCAAAATAGGATAAATCCCATCTGCCCCAGGAGATTTGAAAGGAGCAAAGCTATTAAGTGCCCACTCAATCGATTCTATAGTTACAATACTCCGAGTCGAAGCAAGGGAATCGTAACTACAAGAAAAGACATCAGGTTCATCCGAAGATGTAATATCCACACATCCAGGGAAGTGTGTGCTAAATAAGCATTCCAGAACTTCCTCATCAGAGGAAGTCAGATCGCCATTTGGCAAACGAAGTTCGTTCCTCTTGTGATCTTCACAGATCGTAGAGGGCATTCCTCTTCAAAAGCTTCCATGATGAAGGTCGTTGTAGTATCAACGGCATCATCTATATCACTTATAGTGTCAATTGATGGTGAGTATCCATAAAATTTGGTCGCAACTAAATCAGTAAAAAAGATCCCTGTTTGTTGACCGGGGATTCCTGAAACGCAATGTTTGCGAAGTAACATTTAAATGTTAAATAAAAAAAAGTAAATCGCGTTAAGTACTGTTCCTTTAAATTCCACTAAGAATTAGCATCCTTTGACAGATACGTATTTCGACCTCAACTGTAAGGTCGTCTTCAGTGTCTTGTACTTGACTCGACTGTTCAAAAAAGATGTAGCGATGGTCAGATAAAGATTCTTCATCTGACACATGCCAATTGGTCAACTCGTGACTAATTCTACTAGAGCAAAGCCTTATGTCTAAAACTTCCTCTCTAGCAGATACCATGAAGGTTGGGCGGTTACCTATGTTAAGTAATTCAAGATCTGTACTACTTAAGTACTCCATCAAACTGGAGCCTCTCAAGTTAATGTCTGAGCTGCTCCAGATGATATGGTGAGCATTAGCATCACTGTCAACAATTAGCGGAAGGCCTTTTGAAGTACAGTTTGCAATGACTTGTTTGAAAGCATCCGTAGGGGATGGTTTATCATGCGGTAAATAAACCGAACAATAGACGTATTTCCTGTTGAGGTTTCCAACAGATACATCAATTGTGATAGCACATACATCTCTTATGGTTAGTTCAGAGATGAGTGTAGCAACTATTGCGTTGTTGACAAGCACACAGGCTCGAGGCATGACACGTGAGTTTTCCATTTATTGTTTACTGAAAGTAGCAAACACCGGGTTCTCAAGGTTTCCTAGATAGAAATTCCCCCTACGGAAGTAAGGTTCTTAGACCAAGGCCACTTGGGCTGAAACATTTTGCATAGGTCTGCAAAGATTGATTGTTGCTGTTTTTTTTTTTGCTGAAGATTGATCTGAGCTATCCTAACCGTAGCCACTACCCAAACTAGGCAAGATCAAACTCTTCGCAACAACAGCAAAACAAAGAACAGCAGCAACAAAACCAAATCGGTATCGATTGGAAAACGCCAAAGGCGAGGATACACAGAATACACTGTGTAAATCGCATAATGCGTAACCATATAGGTGAAAATTTAAACTAATTAACAACATCTTCATAATCCCGCCCTTATTTAGCCTCAAGTGAGACTAAAGAAGGGCAGCCGATTGTCTCGGAGAAACACAAGGTCCACTGCACCATTGCTCCAGTTAGCGCAGTAAGGGCAACATTACTGTGGAGAGCGCCCTGGTACTCCACAGGCTCCGTTTGCGGTTAGGTTTTTATTAGACCCCCCTAGCCATTCATTCCTAGGCACGGTAAGCATGAAGCCGCATCACACTATGAATTAGGGGTCACCTGTTGGTGGACTTTTACCACCGGAACAGGCGGTCCGTAGTGTTATTCTTAGCCAATTGAGACAATCGCTACCGACACTACGCAGCTATCTAGGCTGATCGAGAAAAGAAGTTAATATTGATGATCAACTTCATACGGGCCCGAACAGCCTTCATATCTCGTCAACAATTTGTAAGGAAAAAGAGTTCACTTTTGTTTTCCTCCGATTTTCCAGTTCTTATGAACAGTTCACCACCACATGGCAGAAAGGGCTCCCTCGTGGAAATCGACACTACTGACATTGTTTTCCGCTCAGCTCAACTAACGACCATCACATCGGCAGCTCAGCAGCAACAATAATAATGAGGGCCGGTCGGCTCAATAGTGTTGACATTTGCAATTAAGATTTTCCCCAACCGACGACAAAACGCCCGAGATTCTATGGGAAAATTATTTTTAGTTCGAGTTTATGCTTTTGTTTTTCCGTTGCGACTGCCGCGCCGGATTGTGTTGCTCCAACACATTTCAAACGTTTCGCTGTTTGGCTGTGTTGGTAGTGGGTGGGTCCCATAGCATTAGGTCCCATACAAACGAGGGTATCAGACAAGAAAATTTAATTAAAGCCGGCTTTACGGTACGATGTGGAATGAGGGTGATTACACTGCTATCACACGACGACGCGGCTGTGGGGGCTCATTTACGAATATGAAATAAATGCTGAAACCGGGGCGTCTGTTTTGAATCGTTTCTGAAGAATTCTGAAAATGTGCGTCATCTGATGAGATAAATTCATCAAGGGTAAAGAGGTGAATCTTAATTTCTTCATCTTTTATCAACGCGGTCATATTCGATGACCCCAAGAGATCATGCTTAATCAGCTTAACTGTACTTGGAGTAAACACTCTGTTTTTACATAATTACCCAAGGTAGCGTTCATTGCCTGATTTCCAGAGGATACTGACGCTTCTTAGTTTTTTTTTGGTACTCTTCGAACAAAATGAAATATTACGAAATGATTCAATAGCAACGACTTTTAGCGCAAAACAACGAACAAGAATAGGAAATTGGAATGTATTAACCCTAGCCCAACAGGGTGCATTGGCACAACTAGCCAATGAGGAATGCCGTATGAAGCTTGAGATCCTAGGACTGAGCGAAGTCCTTTGGCCGAGCTTTGGAGAACACAGGTTGGCGTCGGGTCAAATTCTGCTATACTCTGGCCTACGAGGTAAACACGCTTCTCGCCACCGCGGTGTTGGTGGACCGTGGAGTTGGTTTCCTGCTCAGCGCTCATGCGCATGCCCATGCTGCGCTCATGAACTGGGAACCTATTAATGAGAGGAAAATTCTGGTCAGATTCAGAACACGGATTCGAAACCTTACCATGATCCAATGTTACGCGCCAACCGATACTGCCGAAATGCAAGACAAAAATAACTTTTACAGCCAACTGAATGCTGTCGTGGACAAGATTCCGAAAGGCGATATTAAGATCCTCATGGGCGACTTCAACGCAAAGGTTTGTTCCGATAACTCGAACTATGACCACGTCATGGGACGCCATTGTCTCGGAGAAATGAGCGAGAACGTTGAGCTGTTCGCAGAGTTTTGTGGTAATAATGACATGGTGATTAGGTGATCGCTCGTTCCCCATCGACCAGTGCACAAAGCGACATGGGTTTCCCGTGACGGCGTCACGGAAAATCAAATCGACCATTTTTGCATCCGCCGGCAAGGATCGGAAAACTCACTTGCAAAGAGTTACACTCATTTGCAGTTTTCTCAGCTCAGAAGCGTGCAATCAAAAAACGATGTATGGACGACTTTTGCCTTGTGATTTTGTCTAAAAGTTTGCGAATAGAGTATGGGTCGCATACGCATTACGCATACCGGGTTCGTGAGTGAGCTGCGAAGGCAACTCTCCACGAGGTGAATGTTATTTACACTCACCTCGTGGAGAGTCGCTTTCACAGCTCTGTCACGACTTTGGGATTCGTGAGCGACCCCTACTCTATTTGACAAAGTTTGAGACAAAACCACAAGGCAAAAGTCGTCCATACATCGTTTTTTGATCCCAAGCTTCTGAGCTAAGAAAATAGCAAGTGAGTGTAATTCTTTGCAAGTGAGTGTTCCCATCCCTGTCCGCCGGAAATGGCGACGGATCCTTCTTGATGTACGGATCAAATGTAGCGCCGACATTGCGTCTGACCAGCATCTCTTAATCGGCGAGATCCGGCTGCGCATTGCGAGGATCCATCGACAGAAGGAGAAAATCCGGCGCCGGTTCAACACACGCCGATTGGAAGATGCTGCGATGAAAAGGTCCTTCGTAGAGGAGCTGGAGAACCGTGCTGCGGATATTCCGGAGGGTGGAAGCGTAAAAGATCAATGGAGCGCAATCAAGAGCAAGGCAATCGCCACCGGCGAGAATAATTTGGATAAGCTACACACCCGGAGTAAGCAGTGTATCACAGATGGCACCTGGAGGAAGATAGAGGAGTGAAGAAACGCCAAAGCCGTGATAGAGCGATCGAAAACACGAGGTGCCAAAGTCGTACCCCGTCAGCGCTAAACGGCTCTCGAGAAGAAAGTGAAACGCTCATGTAGACGGGAAAAAAGAGCGTGGGCGGACTCCTTAGCCGACGAAGGCGAGAAAGCCGCAAACACCGGCGACATCCGTCTCCTCTACGATGTTTCACATCGCCTTAGTACGACTAAGATGAATTCTACGATGCCCGTGAGAGACACGTCTGGACATTTACTGACCGATCCGGATGACTAGTTGAAACGCTGGTTCGAGCACTTTGGAAACCTTTTTCAAGTGTCGGTCACGCCATCAACACCCCAGCATGATCCACCAAGGGTTCGACGCATTACCCGTGTCAACACCGAAGCTTGCAGGAGATAGAAACAGCCATCCGTAGCATGAAATCGAACAGGGCCCCAGGGGTCGATCGCATATCAGCTGAGATGCTCAAAGCTGACCCCGTAGTATCCGCCCAACTGCTGCATCAATTATTCTGCAACATATGGGAAACCGCGACATTTCTGGTAGACTGGATGCAAGGCGTCTTAGTAAAGGTACCCAAAGAGGGTGAACTGACTGAATGCGATAATTGGCGAAATGTCATGTTGCTGTGCATCGTTCTCAACGCCCTCTGCAAAGTGATCCTTAACCGCATACAGGAGAAAATTGGCGCAACTCTCCGACGTCAGCAAGTAGGATTCCGTGCCGGACGATCCTGTGTGGACCATATGGTCATACTCCTTATCATCTTGGAGCAAATCAATGAATTCCAAGAGTCTCTCTATCTGGTGTTCAGTGATTACCTATCACAGCTACTGTTCCTCATCGTAGGACGAGATCCTGGTAGGTGCGATAGATTGTGAACCAAACTCGTGGGTTCGTGTGGCATGGCAGCATATTACCAAGGAGTACCTAAATGACTTCAAATTGGCTTATGACGTTGCTCTCCTAGCTCAGCGGGGGTCTAATATGCAGAGCAAGCTCGATGATTTTTCCGATCGCTCCTAAACGCAATGGCAGGTCTTACCATCAATGTCAACAAGACCAAATCGTTGGATGTAAACACGGTCAACCCTTCCAGCTTTACGATTGCTGGGCAATCAGTGGAGATTGTTGAAAGCTTCTAATATCTTGGTTGCCAATTTGAGGCCGATGGTAGCACCAAGATCGACATAGGTGCACGGATCAAGAAGACTGTAGCTGTTATTCGCCTTCGCGGTGACCGATCGAGCAGTTCACGCAAATGCTGGACCGCATGCGAAACTAACGGCGGGTGGTGTTCGCCGCTACAAAAGCCGCGCTGAAGACCGAGATAAGAGCAAGAAAAAAGGCCTACTTTGAGGGTCTCTCTCAGAGTGCCAATGCGAACCCGTGGGGTGACGCCTACAGGATCGTTATGGCCAAGACGAGAGGTGTAATGGCTCCTACAGAGCAAGCTACAGAGATGTTGGAGGGGATCATTGGAGGACTTTTTCCGCGTCATGATCCTAGTCCTTGGCCTCCTTTCGTAGGACAGCCGGGGACTGGGGCTGGCGATGAGGAACTTGCGGGGATAGCTAAGTCCCTTAGCGTACACAGCAAAAAAATTCTTGTAAAATCACATCATTTTCGATGCACATCAGTCACGTCGTAAAATTGATGTAAAAATTACATCCGTTCTACGCAGCGAATCAGCCGCCGCAGCTTGAAAGTGGGTCCAGCAATCGCTAGAACCGGAACGATTGATGAATCATATATAAGTAAAAATTCGGCATGGATTCGTACACTGATCCGTTGATTGTGAGCCGTATCTCTTGCCTCTCGGCTATTTCACCGAGTTAGAAGGAAGGTGATAAATTTGATACTGCTTCTAAATATCCATTGAAATGGGTTTGTTGACACTTTCCTGTGCCAACCAGGGTGTACATAGTGAGTGTGATAAATGTTAGAAAACGATGTATGCGAATGAAATTACGTTCAAAAATGGATACATCGCCAGAAATTACGCGCCTGGATATTACAAAATTATTTGCTGTGTAGGTATGGCCCCAGGTCCGGACGGAGTTCCGAACCTGGCCCTAAAAGTAGCTATTGCAGAGGCTCCCGAGATGTTCAGGTCTGCTATGCAGAAATGCCTGGACGAGGGAGTTTTCCCAGAAGCTTGGAAGAAGCAGAGCCTGGTTCTATTGCCAAAGGCGGGGAAACCACCCGGAGACCCATCGGCATATAAACCAATATGCTTGATAGATACTGTGGGGAAGGTGCTCGAAAAGATCATGCTCAATAGAATGTTGAGGTTCACCGAGGGCGAAAATGGTCTTTCGAGTAACCAGTACGGCTTCCGAAAGGGGAGGCCCACCGTAGACGCTATCTTGTCGGATACAAAAATCGCTGAGGAATCACTCGAGCCTAAAAGAGCCTAAGTCTGGGGATACCGGGGTACCCTTGGGGATACCTGTACAAGATTCTCTAAAGTTACTTTCAGAATCGAGTACTAGTTTACGACACGGAGGTGGGTCGGAAGTGCTTTCACATAACCTCAGAAGTCCCGCAAGGTTCCATCCTGGATCCGATGTTATGGAATGTCATGTACGACGAGGTGTTGAGGTTAGAGTACCCAGTGGGAGTGGAGATTGTCGGATTTGCCGACGATATTACGCTCGAAGCGTACCGTACCGTGTCACACTACGCTCTCTGCGTCATTACTGGTATGGTGCCTATCGGCATCCTTATCAGGGAGGACATGGAGTGCTTTGAAATGCGCGGCACAAGAGGCATACGCAGGACTGCAAGGATGGCCTCTATGGTGAAATGGCAGCGCGCGTGGGACGTAGCTCGTATGCCGAAGAAACAACAAGCTTAAACCACGTTCTGCAGAGAACCAGGGAGGGGCCGTCGGCTTCGTGATATTTAGGCCGCGTAGGTGTTGGCTTTTTGCAGTTGAGGACCTAAGGACTCCAAATGTTCAGGATAACTGGATGCGATTGGCCTAGGACCAAGAACAATCAAGGCGGATGCTTTATTAGGTGTAGACTCACCGCTACGAGTTATAGCTTAACAAGTATCAAGTAAGATTTATTTTTAATAAAATTTGAGAGAATGTTGAAGTTCAAATCAGTCTAATTTGAATCAACTATGGCAAATTTGAGGTATGTACTATAGCCATAAATGTTACACTGAGCCTATCTCTACTCTAAACCGTTTGAAGAGAATCCCTTCGTTTACTTTACGATGAATTGCCGCGACTCCTGATATAGTTCAATATACTTCAAAGTACTTAAGTGTTCAACCATATACTGAGTGATTGCAGCCATTCCACCAATAAAGCACAATTTACCGGTACTTCAAACTGATCAGGGCTTGGTCGCCGGTCTTATCGCTCGCAAATGCAATTGTCAATAAATCGCACATCGATTGCACCGCTGGCTGGTTGTACCTATATCACGGGCAAATGCTAATCGAGATCAAATTGGGTCAAGTCAAGGTTTCGCCACCGCCCGGTCTGACCGTAAAGCTGTCGTTCAGCTCTGGGCAAAGTATTGCCACCGTCGCGTCAGTATGAAGAGCACTTTGAACTGTGTGTATTGTATAGATCAAACAATCGATGCCAAACGAGCGATACAGTCAGTGATGTGGTGGAACTAGAATAACAATAACATTCGTGTCACACAGAGCGGCCAGCAGCTTTTGGCGAAGTCAGCGGTCTCATTTGCGTAAACAGGGGAACAAATTGCCCGTTCTAGATTATGTGGTCAATCCCGTTCGATTAGTTTTCAGTGTGGCGTAACAGCTGTGGGGTGCTAAACTGCATTTGGTAGATATCATTTAGGGTAATTTATTCTTGTTGGTAGTATGGTATATTCTGGCTCATTGGGTCTGCCAAGACTTTTGCTTAATTTGAAAGAGCTCCAGCTCACTTTCAAGAGGTCGTTTTGAATTAAATCACACCAGTCGCATCACGGTTATAAGGTGCCGGCCAGAGTGGACGCGTCACGCGGCGCGGCGCGGTGCAATGCGGCATTTGACAGGTCGCGCGTCGACGCGCGGCAGAACTCCGTTCATTGGAATACAAGGAAAACAATCATAACATGCCAGAGTGCGCGCGGAACGATGCGAAGCGGAAAGCGTTTAGCCGCGTGACGCACGACAAAACAGTGCATGCACTGTTTTAGATGACGTTAATTTTACGAAATTGTTTTTCAAATGTATTCAAATGTGAATATAAAAAATAATAACATGAATAATACCACATGTTTATTATACGGTGGCGTCTCGTAACCTCACTTTTCACCTATTATGCGAAACAAAATCAGTAATTTATTCAAATTTATGACTAAAGACTTAACGGAAATAATCGAAATCTCTGTCATTCTACACCCATTACAAGCAGAGCTTTCACATTAGCCCTACCCATGTTTCATGCACAAAAAGGGTTGATACCCTCTCGTTTATTTTACTATCTCAAAGTATTCTACTAGGGTGTAAGCTTAAAAAATAGTTTCAAAATAAAAATACACTATTTTTGAGTAAACAAACTTGTTCCATTGCCTTGCTGTTTAAAAATAAACCAAGGGGCGCCATTTTTTACGTATACAACCCTGTGGTAACTCTGACTACAAGCTCACTTGTTCATAAAATTTCAAAACTTGTACCTGTAGGACGAGTAGATTTGAGGTTAGGGAATCACCATTGTCCCAAATGTATATCTCTTCTGAATCATCTGAAGTAAATAGCATTTGAGGGTAAATTTAGATAAATGATTTATTTTTAATTTTAGGTTGAGCACAATAATCACATATCTCTTGGAAATTTTTCATCAGATAACATGTACTCATGTGCAAAGGTGACGGAAATTATAAAAACTTTTCAGTTTACTTTACGAACAGACGCGTTGCACCGCGTTCACTCTGGCTATCAAGCCGCGTTGGAAACCGCGTCAAAAACGCGCCGCACCGCGTCGCGCCGCGTGACGCGTCCACTCTGGCCGCAGCCTAATGCACCGTCGCGTCGTCGTTTCCACACATCAGAACCTTATAGCTCCATATAGTACTTGTCGTCATCGCCATCAGCTACATCACCGTATCTTGGGCAAAGATTCAGTTCCAAGAAAGTAAAAGATACCCATCGTGTTGGGTCGGTCGGGGCTGTCACATTAGGCTATTGTCAAAGGGAAACGAGATTTTCATCTGATACTGTTGAACAGATGTGCAGTCGTTCCAACTCTGCCCTCCATCAGCTCCAGTCGGGGTAATTGAGATGTCGTCGCGTGTCTTTCTCTCACTGAACATGACGAGAATTAATCGCTACGAGAATTGTCCGCCCGATCGTCGTCATTAGCGGTGTCGGTGGTGGAAAATTGTCACGCGACTCATGACGTTCGAGTTCAGAGCATGCGTGTCGTGTAATCTGACAGAGCTGGAAAAGTAAAGTGAGGATGACATCGTCACACATTTGCAAAATTTGATTTGCAAATGAATGCTTTGAATAATCTGGACTCTTCCAAACCATGTCCCAGGGCTTTATTTATAGAGCGATTCCAAGCAACAGCATCAAAATTAAGGAAATTTTTTAATTCATGATTTTCTATTGAACTGAAACTTTGCACAGTTTTTCAGTTCCATCTAAATCGCCATTTTCCGATATCAAATTATTATTTTGAATCACGACTAACTTTTCAAAAGGGTGTATGTGAAAATGGTTCAAAAATATTCAAAAATCTGCACAGCCAAAACGGTTCGTTCGATTGCTATGAATTTTTCAGCAAAGTTAGATAACTAAATGGTGATTCCTAAGAAAATATACACTGTGAAAAAACATCTTTTTTAACATTAAAAAATATCATTTTTGTCACAAAAACTCAAATATCTCAAAACCCTATCTTTTTACCAACGTAATTTATTTAGGGAAAACGGTCCATTGTATTAGCAATCTATTATAAAAATTTGGTGATGGTAAACTCATAAATAAAAAAGTTATAACATTTCAAACATTTCACAATTTTCACATTTGGTAATTATTTTTTCTGTGTAAATTATTTCGATCAGAAATCGCAGTTTGATGCTGATTTTATTGTTCAGCAAAGTTAGATAACTTAATGGTGATTCCTAAGAAAATATACACTGTGAAAAAAAAAACTTTTTTTAACATTAAAAAATATTATTTTTGTCACAAAAACTCAAATATCTCAAAACCCTATCTTTTTACCAACGTAATTTATTTAGGGAAAACGGTCCATTGTATTAGCAATCTACCATAAAAATTTGGTGATGATAAACTACTAAACAAAAAAGTTATAACATTTCAAACATTTCACAATTTTCACATTTAGTAATATTTTTTTAGTGTGGATTATTTCGGCCGGAAATCGCAGTTTGATGCTGATTTGTGAATGGCCTTACGTGAGTAAAACAAGCTGTTTTTATTATGTATTATGTATATTATATGTACAGTCATGTTCCGATTTTATCACGCCCTCCGCGCATTAGACGTTTATTCATTAATTTGCTGTTACATTTGAGGACAAGTGTTTTCCCTCTTCTTCAAGATGAATGTTGAAAGCGTGTTTTGCAACGTTAAAATATTGAAATGGGTATAGATGTTGAAGTATATTCCAAAGCATTTTTGAAAAGGGGCGTGATTAAATTGTTTAAACAGATGTCCCTGATGGTACGGTGGCATGACTCTCTGCACTTAGCACTTCTGGCAATTTCTCAGTTGTTGTCGTTTTCGAACTTCCTGCGCCCTGCTTTACCGATGATATACAGTTGGCTCGTTTGTCAAAGTCTAGACGGCAGGACGTTCAAATGCGTAAATTTGTATTCAATTTGGGCATAACCAGTCTCTTTCAGTTTATCTATGGTGCTTTCGGTGAGATTTCGTAACTCTTTTGAACATTTTTTTTTTCATCAAATGGTCTACAAGAGAGCGTTGAGTTGAAGACCTTTGAGAAAGCGACTGTTCATGTTGTACGTTAGATTATAATAAACAAAATCACTTATAAGTTTTAACTGACTAGTTTGGTGTTGTTTGCTTGGCCGAAGAAAAAAATTACAATAAAGTTTTAAATATCCATAGCGGTAGTATTTTTTTTGCTTTTGCGTGTGCATTGTCATGGTATGTATACAGACAAACAAACGTAACACTGACGAAATTTTCATTGACCACGCCTTTAACGATCATTTTGAATCTTGGTCGTGGCTTTCATAACCAGAAGAGTGCCCATCGTTTTTCTTTGCGTTTGACGTTTTACACTAGCGCCTTCTGATGACGATATTGCACAACGCAGTGTTTCATGAAACATTTCCACCAGGTGGTGGTAGTGTGAACTGGGCGATGGATTTTCACGAAAATTGTTCTAGGCGTTTCGTCTGTTTGTCTGTGGTATGTACCTCTCATGTATTTGTTGTTGTTGAAGTTACTCGCATTCTTCCGATCATAAAGTCTGTTCTCTAAGAGGTAATTTTTTTTGCAGATCAACTAGACGTATACGCGTATATATAAAACTTTTATTATGCAGCTTTCGTCTTAAAAATAAGTTTAATTCCATTTTTCAACACTATCAAGGGATTTTTTCACCAGTCATGTACAATAAAAAGTATGACACTCTCAATATTTTTGATCACAACACTGGATCGCGTCTAAGTTTCAAATAAATACTATAGTAATTATGAATAACCAAACAAAAATATCATGAAAACAACTTGTTTAATTCAGGCGGTAGCCTTTACAATAAAATCAGCATCAAAATATAATTCTCGAAATAATTTACACAGAAAAAAAATTTTTTTTGTTACTAAATGTAAAAATTGTGAAATGTTTGAAATGTCATAACTTTTTTGTTTATCAGTTTACCATCACCAAAATTTTATGGTAGATAGCTGATTAAATGGGCCATTTTCCCTAAAAAATTGACGTTGGTAAAAAGATAGGGTTTTGAGATATTTGAGTTTTTGTGACAAAGATCGTATTTTTTTAAAATAAAAAATGAAATTTTTTACAGTGTATATTTTCTAAGGAATCATCATTTAGTTATCTAACTTTGCCGAAAAATTCATAACAATCGAACAATCCGTTTTTGCTGTACAGCTTTTAGAATATTTTTGAACTATTTTCGCATACACCCTTTTGAAAAGTTAGTCGTGAGTGAATATGAAGGTTTGATATCGAAAAATGGCGATTTAGATGAAATTGAAAAACTGTGCAAAGTTTCAGATATTTTTGAAATGGTCGCTCAGGATCGACTGACATGACTCCGTGGAATTCCTCTATATTAAACAAGTCCTGAAAGACGGGTTTCGATCAGATCACAATAAAGCATTGATTTTTACATGTTATCAGGTAACAGTAACACTCAATTCTGCTTTTACACGATGGATGCGTCCGCGCAGAAAAAGTACGTGTAAAAAATCGCGCAAAAAAATAAAAATCCAAGGGAATTTTTTTAACACAATTTACCCTCCGCAAATTATCAAAATCGCGAAACTTCGAGAGAATCGTGTATAAAAGTCGTGCAAAATAAAATTGCGTAAGAAATCGTGTAAAAACAGGAATGAGTGTAATATACTTCCACAGCTTTTGCTGAGTCAAAAGCATTTGGTAAAATTTGGTAATATAGACATTGTGTAAACACAGGGGGTACAACGGACCAGATGTTCACCATCCGCTAGGTGTTGCAGAAATGCCGCGAATACAACGTGCCCACACATCACTTGTTCATCGATTTCAAATCAGCGTATGATACAATCGATCGAGAACAGCTATGGCAGATTATGCACGAATACGGATTCCCGGATATACTGATACGATTGTTCAAGGCGGATCGAGTGATGTGCGTAGTTCGAGTATCAGGGAGACTCTCGAGTCCCTTCGAATCTCGCAGAGGGCTACGGCAAGGTGATGGTCTTTCATGCTTGCTGTTCAACATTGCTTTAGAGGGTGTTATTAGGAGAGCGGGGATAAACACGAGTGGAATGATTTTCACGAAGTCCGTTCAGCTGCTTGGTTTCGCTGATGATATTGATATTATTGCTCGTAAATTTGAGACGATGGCGGAAACGTACATCCGACTAAAGAGTGAAGCCAGGTGAATCGATTAGTCATTAATGTGTCGAAGACAAAGTACACGATGGCAAAGGGCTCCAGGGAGGAATCATCGCGCCCGCCACCCCGAATTTATATCGACGGTGATGAAATCGAAGCGGATGAAGATTTCGTGTACTTGGGCTCACTGGTGACCGCAGACAAATGACACCAGCAGAGAAATTCAGACGCGCATTGTGGCAGGAAATCGTGCTTACTTTGGACTCCGCAGAACTCTACGATCGAATAAAGTTCGCCGTAACACGAAGTTAACCATCTACAAAACGCTGATTAGACCGGTCGTCCTCTATGGGCACGAAACATGGACCCTACGTGCAGAGGACCAACACGCCCTTGGAGTTTTCGAACGGAAGGTGTTGCGTACCATCTACGGCGGAGTGCAGATGGAAGGCGGGACTTGGAGAAGGCAAATGAACCACGAGCTGCATCAGCTCCTGAGAGAACCAACCATCGTCCATACCGCGAAAATCGGGAGGCTACGGTGGACGGGTCACGTCATCAGCCCCAAGTAACACAGAAAACATCTTTGAGAATAAACTTCAAAAAAGACGTTGTAGTATAGTACTATAATCGTATTTGTACACATATTATGTTGAAATCATGTTATAACTGTGTTTGGCAATAACAAGTTACTGAAAAATGTTATCATCCTCACTACAAGTTGAAATAACGTAAATTTAACGTTGGTTACACAAGATATTTGTGTCATCGTTTTGCTTCAATTGAAGATGATATGTATAACATCAGTAGTACATAGTTATAACCTTTGAGCTCAAACATGTTATTAAAACGTTGTTTTCACGTACTAAATACGTTAATGTACAACATTATCAGTTTGATAGCTCTTCTCACTGACTTGATCACTATTAAAGAAACATCTCTTTCACTTAAAAATTCAAAGCAATCCAAATACGATAGCAACTTTAATGTTATGCTTTGCGGTTTGATCCCGCTAGTTACAAATGGGCATGGCAGGTCTCCCGTCACCTAAAAATCACTGGGGGTACTTACGTGGCGGCTAAATCTCATTTACCAGCACAGTTTTTACACTATTTTTGATCCCGCGAAACATACTAAAACAATTAATTGGTATTCGTTCTAGGAAACGCACTCAAACTTTGTTATTGTTATACCTATGTTCAAAACAGGTCATCCAAAACCAAAAATAACAACGTCGTATGCTATTGAGAAGTAGATGTTCAAAATACGTTGCTATGATGTTTTTTCAATGTATTTCATTCGATTCTAGTGGTATTCGACAAACATGTTGTTGAGATGTATAATAGTCGTAATTTGAACGTATTTCTAGAACTTTGAGTTTTTCTGTATATCAGGCCAGACCAATTACAGTGCCTGCTCAAAAGTTTCACACTACCATTTTTATATATAGCCGTTTGTTCATCTACTGATATTTCTGCCAATAGTTATCCATCTGGAACATTTTAAATATGTAATGAAATAATATAATTTCCTTATTGATAACGAAGACAAGCTCTACAGTCTAAAAGAACATCATTTATACATCATAATTGAAAATAACATCCCAAAACATTCTGACGGTACTTTGACAAGAAGCCACCATGTTGCATGTCTGAAAATGTGTCTGAAAATTTCTCACAAACCACAGAGATGTCAAAAAACTTTCTTCTTATTTCCAATCCGATGGAAAGCGAATGAATTTATGATGAGGAAAAGTGCTTATTTCACCATAAATTTTGAACGGTACATGAAATTAAGTCATAGTGCCCAAACATCGAGATGGTAAATTACAAACGAAATGTAAGGCCCGTTAATTATTTTGAGCCATTACTAAATACTGCATTTATAATAGATGCCATATTTATTTGCTGTGCGTGGCTGATAAATATTAATTTCGTGCCAGCAATAAGTAAGTTGTTATGATGTTGCTGAGAACATATTCGATACATAATTTTATGTTATAAAAATGTATTGAAAAACATCTTCAGTAACATCGAAGATGTTTTATAAGCCGCCATTTTTTGCGCTTTTTCGGTTATATAAGTGTATGAAAATACGTTTCCCATATTTGAAACAAAACATGGACGTTTGTATGAAACATGTATTATATACAGAATTATAACAAATTGTGTTACTTGGGAGGATGTCGGATAGCAACCCGACTAAAATGGTTCTCGAGAGTCATCCGACCAGTACAAGAAGACGTGGAGCGCAGCGAGCTAAGTAGGTCGACCAAGTGGAGGACTATCTGCGGACCCTACGCAGAATGCGGAACTGGATACAAACAGCCATGGACCGAGTGCAATGGAGACGGCTACTATGTACAGCAGAGGCCACCCCGGCTTTAGCCTGATCGGTAAGGTAGGTAAGTATCTACAGCCATACATACATACATTTATTTGTTCAACATCATTAAGACCAGACATAATCAACAATAGTACGCCACAATACTCGGTTTGTGGCTGCCGCTCTCCATCCTCGGTCGCGCCCAATGCTCGCCAAGTCACGCTCCACCTGGTCCGCCCATCGTGCTCTCTGCGCTCCACGCCTTCTTATGCCAACCGGATCAGTTGCAAACACCAGCTTTGCAGGGTTGTTGTCCAGCATTCTTGCAACATGCCCTGCCCACCGTATCCTTCCGGCTTTGGCCACCTTCTGGATGCTGGGTTCGCCGTAAAGTGCAGCGAGCTCGTGGTTCATCCTTTTCCGCCACACACCGTTCTCCTGCACACCGCCGAAGATCGTTCTTAGCACGCGTCGCTCGAAAACTCCGAGTGCTTGTAGGTCCTCCTCGAGCATGGTCCATGTCTCGTGCCCGTAGAGAATCACCGGTCTTATTAGCGTTTTGTACATGGTGCATTTGGTGCGTGGGTGAATCTTTTTCAACCGCAGTTTCTTCTGGAGCCCGTAGTAGGCCCGACTTCCGCTGATGATGCGCCTCCGAATTTCACGGCTCACGTTGTTGTCAGCCGTCAGTAAGGATCCGAGGTAGACGAATTTCTCCACCACCTCGAAAGTATCCCCGTCTATCATAACATTACTACCCAGACGGATCCGGTCGTGTTCAGCCACTCAGTAGTTATTTGCATTATGAACTGCAACGTCACATATCCAGCTCTAATCTAATGTTTTTTTTTATATTCTTCAACCACTTAACCTAATTTACTGCGTGAGCGATTCCAATTGGCAGCTGCATTTTTACTTTGTACTGCGCCGTAATGTATTCTATTTTGTTGACATAGTAGGCAATCGCCCTGCCCCGAGGGGTTAGTTACCCTTGACAACCATAGTTGTTATATTTTCCTAACAGTCAGTTCTAAACTAGACTCCGACCAGCGTGGTCGTTAATAAAGTGCTACGAAACTATCCGTGTCCGTTTCATTCCGAAGCTCACACTTCAACAGGTGCTCAAGCAGTTCGGACGTAAAATAAACGTTTATTGTGAATTTAAGTCTTTTCCTCCGGAGATATCCGTCGTTCCAAATCCTATTCTCAAGAGGTTATGGGCACCAGCTCGAAGGACCTGCAACATCCGGTTGCTACGTGGAAGCGGTGCAGTGGAGTGAAAATGTGCGGAATGCGGATATTCTCGGATGCAAGAGGTTTGTCGGAGGTGCTCACCGGTGTGGTCTCGGAAGAAGCAACCGACAAAAGTAAGTTTGAAGAATGGAATCTCCAGGCGGCTGGCGTATCAGAGGTGATCACCGGTGTGGCACCGGAAGCATCAACTGAACGAGTCATGGTGGAGAAGGATCGAAAGTAATCTCCAAGCGGCTGGCGTATCAGACAGAAGTGATCACCGGTGTGGCACCGGAAGTATCAACTGGACGTGTCATGTTGGAGGAAAATCGGAAGTTACCTCGGCTGTTTCACGAAGCGAAGGGCGTCGCGGAAGTTCTTACCGGAGTGGCTCCGGTAGCAGAAGCCGATAAAGCCAAGTTCGAGCCAGAGGGGGAAGCAAGACTCACGAGGGCAAGCTGAAACGAGAGTTGATCGTCGAAGGTTTTGCGGATCCAGTGGGACTGGAAGCACAACGGAAGTACCTGGATGAGTGGACCAACAAACCTCAGGAATCCAACAACCAATCTCATGATGAAAGGTGCCGAAGGGAAGTTCTCGCTGTTCGCGGAGGTCGCCGGTTAATCGATTGAGAGGGGGTGTTGACATAGTAGGCAATCGCCCTGCCCCGAGGGGTTAGTTACCCTTGACAACCATAGTTGTTATATTTTCCTAACAGTCAGTTCTAAACTAGACTCCGACCAGCGTGGTCGTTAATAAAGTGCTACGAAACTATCCGTGTCCGTTTCATTCCGAAGCTCACACTTCAACATATTTTAATTCTTCTACATCGAACTGGTTGCCTTTGAAGACGGACTTGGTAGTCTTGGTCTAGTAGTGGCTACCACTTCTGATTCGTATGCAGAAACTTCTGGGTTCAATCCCTGGCCCGTCCCTTTCATCCTCCTTTGTATATTTCTATATAATTTCTCTCTCCTCACTAGATATACAACTCAAATATATTCACATGTTCATTGACATTTCTAGAACAGAAACGTGTTCCGAGAAATCCGTTTACCTTCCTTCCAACTTTCACAGCACAGTGTCAAAATATCATATAACGCCTACGAGTTATGCAATCAAGCGAACTGTGCCGCATTATCTTCAGAGTAATAAACACACTAATCTTTCAGCTTGCGCCTGACATCCACGCACCAATGTGTGAGCCCACTGCCAACCATATCCTACCAATACTCCGACATCCGCATGAATTTGTGTAGACGCAGAGATATATTCGGTTTGATGTGGGCCCATATAGCCGAGGCGGTAAACGCACGGGTATTCAGCATGACCATGCTGAGGGTGACGGGTTCGATTCCCGGTCGGTCCAGGATCTTTTCGTAAAGGAAATTCCCTTGACTTCCTTGGGCATAGAGTATCTTCGTGCCTGCCACACGATATACACATGCAAAAATGGTCATTGGCAGAGGAAGCTCTCAGTTAAAAACTGTGGAAGTGCTCATAGAACACTAAGCTGAGAAGCAGGCTTTGTCCCAGTGAGGACGTTACGCCAAGATGAGAGGAGAGAGAGAAAGTAATAAATGCTTGCATTATTGATTGTCATAAAGCTTTTAACATGATAATGCAATAAAGCATTAAACAACGGTCCTATAGAACTATACCGAGCTGTCAAAATCCCATAATGCCTCAATGCTTTCATAATGTAGATTAAACGCTTCATTACTTGACAGATGTAGAAGAAAAGTTATCTTGCATTAGCTAAACTAAAATACGATTGAATTAATGTTAAGATATAATGTTTGTGGTTACTTGGGTACTCATCACACAGCCAACACACCTGTCCGTACGTCCTGTCTCCTCGTAACTCACTAACTCCCCCCATCATCATAGCCTACCTTGATCACATCATCATTGTAACCGTGCTATATGCTACATATGTATAGTTTTTCAAAATGTTTTATTTTTCATTGAAAGGCAATTCAATAACCAACATTATCGAAGTGATGAGAGCGCTGAAAATTTGTGTACATAACTCAAATATTTTTCTGCAAAAACATAGATTTTTGGAGTCCATTCTGTGCTGCCTTAACAAAAATCTTCTGTTTTCTAGAATAAACTACCATTATGTTTCATCACTCCTTCATGTAATCTGTAGGTATGTGAAGCTTAGATATACAAAATCAAATAGAAGATATAGTATTTGTTTACTGGAGAAAAATCGAATTTCCTGTTAGCTAGCTGACCCACTTTGCCCCCGTAAAATGAGCTTGGGCAAGATGGGTCATGTTTTGAAAATTGTTTGTGAAGAATCAGATTTCGAGCTGCATGACTTTTCTACCATCTTTTATCCAGAGTTGCATTCTGTCACTGTCAATGGTAAGCAAATCGCTGATTTTGATAGGCCGACTGCGATCCAAGTCAGCGTGCGTTCTGTTGAGTCACCGTCACTTTTCTTATTCGATCAAAACTGGACTGACTGTGATGGTGTGTGGAAATCACTGATTGGCCAAATCCAAATGAAAATTTTCCAAGATGATATTTTAATATGAGCTTGAGCTTCCCACCAAACATTTTAGCTGTACAAGAGTGGAACAAACTACTCTTAAGCAAACTTTAGCTTAAGAAACTGTTATTCAGCAAGTTCTGTTACTCGTAGATGCTAATCCAGTATCGCCAGACCAGCTACATTCACACAAGGAACCAATGAGATATCTGACGGGGACTAGCAGGCATTTGTGTGAGCGTTGGTGATCTTCTATTTTAGGCAACAACGGCGCCTGCCACGTCAGGATGCAGGTCAATGTAGGGAGGGGGAAAAAGTGATGATTGCAATCATTTGTATCCACATCAGACCGAATATACCTCTGCGTCTGCACAAATTCATGCGGATGTCGGAGTGTTGGTAAGATATGGTTGGCAGAGGGCTCACACATTGGTGCGTGGATGTCAGGCGTAAACACAATTGTGTGAATGTGTTTTATTATTGCGGCACAGTTCGCATGATTGCATAACTCGTAGGCGTTATCTGATAGATACTGTGCAGTGCAAGTTGGAAGGAAGGGAAACGGATTTTTTCAACCCGTCTCTGGTTCTAGCGATGGCTATGAACGAATATATGAATGTACATTACTTTTATACTTTTTTATGTGTTGAGTGTAGAATTAGCATAAGTTAAAATACACAAAAATAAAAACCAAAAAAAAAACTTTTATATGTAGAGAGGAGCGAGAAAGTGCGTAGAAAGATACAAAGTAGAAGGAAAGGGACGAGCCAGGGGTTGAACCCAGGACCTTCTGCGTACACATCAGAAGCGGTATCCACTGGACCACCAAACCCGCCAAGATGATACTTTAATATGTGGTACAAAATAACAAGTTTTGCATTAGATACCTTGCGAAAAGTACTAAAACAACAGCTGCAATGATTGTGATCTAGAGTGTGGGTCGATATCAAGTCGTTACCTGTCATTGTCGTTTTGAACGGCCTGGAGTGATAGTGGCGATGGTGCAATATCAGTAGTCACCTGACAAGACTGATATCGCGCAACTCTTCTTTTATCCTAGCTTACTAGCGTATCTGACAGTTGTCATTGAAAACAGAGGAATTTGATGTGTACTTAGAAGGTTATAGTGATCCATTTCTTAGGTGACCATTCTTGCACCTCTTTACCATAAATGGAGGTGGGTCGGTCATACACTACAGGGCGGAGACGAAATTTCTTCTTATTCTTTATGGCTCTACGTCCCCACTGGGACTTAGCATGTCTCGCTTCAACATAGTGTTCTTTGAGCACTTTCACAGTTATTAATTGAAGGGCTTTCTTTGCTTGCCATTGAATGAGGGAGTCGAGAAAATTTTCCCGACCGGAACGGGAATCAAACCCCGCTGTCTCCGGATTTGCGATCCATAGCCTGAACTACTAGGCTAACTGGAGACCCCAAGCAGCAAGCAAGCGCAGGATTGGAATCCGGTAGGATATCGCAGCAGAGGTATATCCAGGGGCTCCTGGTGACGAAGTCTCAATAAGGAAATCTAGGAGGTCGATGGGGATCTGACCTGCGACCAGATCAATGTTAAAGCGAGCAGTTGTCTATGATGATCATTTACGTTTTTCTTTTTGTACCCCTGGGTGCTCAGGGTACATAAGTGAGTGAGTGAGAAACAATATTGAGTCTGAATCTTCAACTTATAACTGCAGAAGATCTCTAGGTTAAGCTTAAAAAAAGCTGACAGTGTAATGCAATCAATATGCTATGCGCATGAAGTAGTAATCGGATGAACTCAGCATTCATCTCACAATATTCTTACGTGCAAAGCCAGAAAGTTTGATAAAATATGATCCCTCAGCTATGTACAACAGTGCTTCCCAAACTGTGCGCCGCGGCGCCCTGGTGCGCCGTGAACTTTTTGCTGGTGCGCCGCAGGCTCTTGAACCAAAACCAAACAAAAAAAAAAACAATATGGAAACATATTTTTTGTTCGATGGAACTTAGAAGTGTTGCTTCAGGGCATTTTTCCAATATTTATCCCAATCTTCTAATATTTTATGAAATTCCTGGTACTGGTGATTTTGACCAAACTTTTAAATTTTAGGATTTTTGGGGAATTCTTGTTAAGATTCTAAAATAGGATTTTCAATACTTCAGTAGTGTTTTCGATTCTATTAACATCTTGTATAAAAAGTGTTTATTTGAAAAATCTTATTTTTCCAGAATGAATTCCATCAGTCTCCCGGTCTTTGAGTTCTCTACCGGTTTTCGAGACAACATGTTCCACTAACGTCACTATCGCAGAATACTTCTGCAAATTATCGGTTTCGTGCAAGTAGGTCACTCTCAAAATTGATCATTTTTGAGATCCTGATGAAAAATGATGGAAAACTGTGTACATAATTTTTGATCTCATTAAGACCCATTGAGAAATTCTTTAAGGAACGCGAGATTCAAACATTTTTTATAAATTTTGTGCACCAAAGACACTCCTGAAAGTTTATTAACTTTTTCAATGGTCGTTTAAAAATAGTCATAAAAATGTGAATGCTTTTCTTTAGACAACCTGATCCTGAACATTATTTTTTGGTTTCTTAGTTTGCTGAAATTTTCCACACTTCAGTCTTTAGTGACCATCTTTTAAAGTTTAATTCTATAATTTTAATAAAATTCTGTGAAATCATTTTAATTCATCCGGAACTATCACAGTATTACTACAATTTTTGGTTGCATTATTAGAAATCTGCAGCTTGCTTTAGATGCACATAGAAGTTTTTCTTATATTTATTTACTTAATGCGATAAATAAATATGACATTTGAAATCTAACAAATATTTTAGAAATCCTTAAGCAATTTTTGTTATAAAAACATGTAGAGAAACTCAATTTTATTTGGATTTGTTGTCGTTTTGAAATAATGAAAATTCTCTGTAAAAGGGTGTTGGTGCGCCACGAAATTTTCGAAAATTTCAAAAGGCGCCGCGATAGCAAAAAGTTTGGGAACCTCTGATGTACAATTATCACGTAATGTAGAAAAGTACCTGAACTTAGGAAGCTGAACCCTTTTGCTTACTAGCTGATTAGAGAGGGGAGTCAGCCGTTTCGAAGTTAGTGGTGTTAAAGGGTCTATTTTTCACATGGGATCAATTAACAACGAACAGGAGGTGCAAACTATTTTTATGATAATGAACTGGAAAGAGCTAATGTGGTTGTTGCTGTTGATGATGCTGTTGTGGTAGAAAAGTTACGGAAGCGTGACCAACATTGGGCTGTTCTTTTTTTTATCATTCACTAGACAGACGTGCAGTCTGATGATGATGGGAGAGAGATAGTTCTGGTGTGCCGTAGCATAATAATCCCGGATTGAAGAAACGGAACCGCCGCCCGCTGCATGGATGGATGAGGGGGAGATTCCGAGCGAAACTCTTCCCGGATGGTAAATAATGACAAGGGGACATCTTGTTGATATTTTGGATCATAAAGATTTAGAATTTCACAGCAGAGTTCGATCACTTATACCTAACTCTTAACCTAGAAGCTAAAATTGTATCCAAGTGCAAAATTTGTGATTATCTTGTTCCTTGTTTGTTATCCACTACTACCCGGGTACCACTGCAATCGTGCGAGAACAGTGTTCTGCTACTGGGCGGTGGGCTGTTAATAAAATAATTGGCAACAGAATCGGAGCATAGGGCGCGAGCATTCTTGATTCCCTCGTGTGGTAGGTAGCTACGTTCGTTCCATTCATTGGGCCATAATGATAGGTAGCCTGGCTGGCCGACTGTCTGTCTATTCGGCCAGAGGCAATCCACATGTTCCGTATGGTTCTGCTCGAGCATTTTTTCTTGGATATCTCCCATTTAATTGCATCTTCCCCATTCTTCGGCTCGCTTTTCACACTGCCACTAATCCGAGAGCAATTTAATTTCCTTTTATGTAGAGATTATAAAATTTTCACACAATCATAATCGCTCTATTTTCACTGACACTCTTCCCATCTCCGACAACTTTCAAAGCAACTGATCTTCACCATAATAGACCTTACCACTTTCTTTTTCCACAAAAAGCACAATTTACAGGATTCCCGTATAAACTGCGTAAAAAAGTTCACTTTTTACCCTTTCTTCGATAGAGCGAGCTACCGCACACACAATTTTCTATGACGATTTTCACATCGACTGGCTTCACCCGTGGGGTAAATTCACTGACTGCACTCTCGCTGCGGTGTACCGTTTCGATTGCTGTTGCTTCTCCCGATATAACAGCACAACAGGAAGGAGAGAAAAAAAAATCTATCTTTATATTTCCTCCAACATTCACCACTGACTGACTGACTGATGCACGATCGAAACAACTTGAACCACACGCGGATAGCCACGGATTAGAACACTTCCACACGCGTCGCCGGAAAACAACGAACTGAGTGAAGAGCATGGATCGAATCGACCGCGATGCCGTTGATGGGCCAACCAACCAACCAACCGTCTCTACGGCAGCTACAACGACGATGAGGGCGACGTGACGCAGCGGCCTAGTGAATTTCAAAAACGAAAAAAGGGCCGAGGCGGTGCATGCGTGAGTGCTCTGTTGAGGGGTCCCGTTCGAAACGCTCTTGATGTGCACAAGGTGGCTAACGGTTTAACACTATCCAGTCAATTTATTTGCTTCGCAGATGGCCTAGAAGCATCATTCACGGACAGCCCCCTTCGCCGAACGAAAATGAAGTGAGTGCCTTCTCGCACACATAACCACTTTCCCTCGTCATGAATGGGGTGGTGTCGTCGGGAGGAAAATCCATTTTTCCTCATTGTTTGGCGAGAGTAGAGCATGCGCGCTTTCGCCGTTCGCAGGCCTAATCTCTCTGCGTGTGGGGTGTCCGAGGTGAACTGATGAACGTGACGACGACGCAGAAGAGAGATTTCCAACCGAACAAGTGGTGTGCAGCTGTGCAACGAGTATGAGTGATTTTAAATTAGGTACCTATGCCTGTAGCTAGTTTGTTTTGTTTGGGTGGAGTGTTAGCCGGCGTTGTTGGTTGGCAGTTGATGTCATCGGATTGATGTAAGTCCTATAAGTAATGCATTGCGAGCCTTTACGATGGGGGAGACGTTACGCAGTAGCAAATTATTAGTGACACGAGATAAATGAGACGCAATAAGAAATCTTTTGATAATAGTTTGAATTATTTGTTTTGTTTTTGAGTTGAGTTGAGTTTACTCCTTCAATAACGGTTTAGTTTGCCCGATTCTGACTATTATCCGATACTATTCTTATCTGTTGGTTGATTGTTTTTGAGCTGGTGTATGGCATCTTTAACTTCCCTATGGCGTGGAAGTTGTTTCGTTCCCGATGACTCACGTGAACGTTTCTTCCTCTCTTTTTTTTCCTTCTAAACCATAGGGGGAAAAATCTGCTCATCAGACACCCTATCAGGAAGGTTAGGGTAGTGTGGGGTTAAGGCCGTATTCTACAACACTAGTAAAAGCCAGGACTACTCTCTCCTCGACCCACTAAAACGCATTCCTATGGTCGCCAAACCCTTCGTCTCTCCGGAACCACCAAGAAGCTATTGCTTCAGAGAGGGGCTAGTGCACATCGCACCCTCAAGGTTAGCTGCGTAGCCTAGCAGCAACGAACATCGATGACTCGCTCTGGAGAGTCCAGCACGGTAACATGCTGGCGCTTAGCCAGTTTCCCGAGTGGTCCTCGCCACTCCCTTTGTCCTAAGAAGGCGGGCAGGGTCAACCCCGCCCGCGCCCAACTGCTTGGAAGACATCAAGAACTGATGCTCACGTGCAACCCGATCTGACCTGCCCGCAAAGGAAGGGTATCACTACCCTTCAGGCCCTATCAGATGCACCCGAAGGTTGTAGACAACAGGGTCTCATCTTCCCCGACCCTTTCTGGGGACCCCTTTCCAACCGCGGGCTCGGATCCAACCCGCATGGCACCGGTATGACCTACGAAGCCGACTTCGAACCCCTGGACCACCTCTTGTACTGCATCTGGACTAGCCATTCTCCGAGTCCACGCGCCACCTCCTCTGTAGCTCCCAGACTATATGGGTGATAGCCGTTGAAACGGCGTTCCAGCCAAACTCATCCCTACACATCCTCTGGATCAAATTGTCAGGAGTTGTGTCCTCCTCGCATGTGGCAAGCATGCGGTCACGCATTGTGCGAAAACGCGGGCACGAACAGAACGTGTTCCGCCGTTTCCTCTAAACCATTGCACACTGGGCATTCGGGAGAATCCGCATGCCCGAAACGGTGTAGATACTGTCGGAAGAAACCATGACCAGAAAGGACCTGTGTCGGGTGGAATTTAACTTCCCCATGGCGCCTAATAATCCAACTATCTACCCTCGGTATCAACCTATGGGTGCAGCTTCCTTTGGTGAAACTGTCTCACGCGCGCTGCCATTTGACCATAGAGGCCATCCTGGCAGTCCTGCGTATGCCTCTTGTGCCGCGCATTTCGAAGCACTCCATGTCCTCATTGATAAGAATGCTGATAGGCACCATACCAGTAATGACGCAGAGAGCGTCGTGTGACACGGTACGGTAAGCGCTCGCAACCCTCAGGCACATAAGCCTGTAAGTACTTTCCAGCTTCCGTCGGTAGCAATAAGTACTTAGCGCGGTGCCCCACGCCGGGCCGCCATACCTAAGTATGGACGTAGCAACACTAGCCAGAAGCTTGCGCTTACTGGCGTACACCGCAGAGCTATTGGACATCATCCGGGACAGTGCCGCAATAGCTGTGGAGGCTCTTTTACAGGCATAATCGACGTGGCTACCGAAGGTAAGCTTATCATCGATCATCACGCCCAAGCGTTTGACGGAGCGCTTTGACAGGATAGTGCACTGTCCTACACTGATCTCCGTCTGCTGCTCCGACTTCCGGTTGTTAACAACCGTCACCTCCCAGACAACCAGTAATCGTATAAGATGTTGCATAAGATGATAAAGTGGAGGCCATATGCGTGCATGCCTCCATTTAGGCGCATGTAAAGTGTACGCATATCGCCTCCACTTTATCATCTTATGCAACATCTTATACAATCACTGGTTGACTGGGCTCTGTCTTGTGGTGAGCCAGCTCCAGTTTCCTGGACCGCATCCACGCCTCCACAACCTTGAACGAGTGGTCGGTAGTCAACTTCACCTCCTCGATCGTTTCACCGTAGACTTCGAGCGTATTTTCGTCGGCAAATCCGAAAATCTCCACTCCCACTGGGTACTCTAACCTCAACACCTCGTCGTACATGACATTCCATGACATCGGATCCAGGATGGAACCTTTCGGGACTCCTGAGGTTATGTGAAAGCACTTCCGACCCACCTCCGTGTCGTAGACTAGTACACAATTTTGAAAGTAACTTTCGAGAATCTCGTACAGGTACTCCGGTATCTCCAGACGCAAGAGCGCATCGGCAATAGCAGACCGGCTGGCGCTATTAAACGCATTCCTTACATCCATAGTCACTATCGCGCAGAAGCGAATTCCCCTCCTCTTAGGCTCGAGTGCTTTCTCGGTGGTTTTTGTAACCGACAAGATAGCGCCTACGGTGGACCTCCCCTTCCGGAAGCCGTACTGGTTGCTCGAATGACCATTTTTGCCCTAGGTGAACCTCAACATTCTATTGAGGATGATCTTTTCGAGCACCTTCCCCGCCGTGTCAATCAAGCATATTGGTCTATATGCTGACGGGTCTCCGGGTGGTTTCCCCGCCTTTGGCAATAGTACCAGGCTCTACCTCTTCCAAGCTTCTGGAAAAACTCCCTCGTCCAGGCATTTCTGCATAGCAGACCTGAACATCTCGGGAGCCTATGCAATAGCCAGGTTCGGAACTTCGTCCGGACCTGAAGCCTTACCTACGCTAAGGGACTTAGTTCCACATCGGTGACCCTCTCCTGATCGCCAGCCCCAGTCCCCGGCTGTCCTACGAAAGGAGGCCAAGGACTAGGATCATGACGCGGAAAAAGTCCTCCAATGATCCCCTCCAACATCTCTGGAGATTGCTCTCTAGGAGCCATGACACCTCTCGTCTTGGCCATAACGATCCTGTAGGCGTCACCCCACGGGTTCGTATTGGCACTCTGACAGAGACCCTCAAAGCAGGCCTTTTTGCTTGCTCTTATCTCGGTCTTAAGCGCGGTTTTCGCAGTGGCGAATACCACCCGCCGTTCGTTTCGCTCTTCCTCTGATCGTGCTCGCTGAATCCGCTGCCTAGCCCGTAGGCAGGCGCGGTGCAGGTCCGCAATCGCGTCGGTCCACCAGTAAGCCAGTGGCCTCCCATTTCTAGGGTCAGGGAATGAAATTATCAGCAAATTGAGACGAAAATTGGCATTTTCCGAGCAACCGAACAATTCAACGATTCTTTTTCCAGCGAGAAATGTTTATCGTTCGCTGCTGTTGTCAACGACCAAAGATAGCCGAAAACTGAAAATCGCTCTTGCCATTTTCGCTATCCAACTTTATCGCCTTGCCGGTTATCGCGATAATTATCAGGAGGCAAATAACAAAAATTGTGCCGCCAATGGGATTCGAACCTAGACCCTCCACAAAAATGTTTCTTAGCGCGCACCATAACCACGCGACCACTCAAGCTGCTCGAAAAGAGGAAGAAATTTGATTCATAAAAGCTACCTATGGTGGCGACGGCCAGACGGAAAGGCGAACAAAGCGCAGAGAGCAAACCGGCCTTCTTTTCATTGCTGGCGATAATCTGTTTTCGGCGCTGCGGAACGAGCGAGAACACATTCTCGGGAGTAAACCGGGTCTGAATTTATCGCACGTCTTTTTTCGCCGATAATGCGTGTGAAAGAGTTTTCTGTGATCGCGATCGTGATCGATAATTTCATTCCCTGTCTAGGGTAGACTCGCCTAGGCATGGCCGCATCACACGCACGTGAGAGCACCGCTACCAGCTCGTCGCCGTCTAAACCGATTAAGTTTCGCTCACGTCAGAGCGCCTCCCTAAATACCCCTTCGTCAAAGTATGATGTCTTCCACCTGCGAGGGCTTGGCCTTGGCCTAGCCGCCTCTACTTCCTTCCGCTGTCTGCTGTTGTTGTAGTCGATCCTGTAGCGAACCGCCAGGTGGTCGCTGTGATTGTAGCCATCATCTACTCTCCAGTTCGATTCGAACTACTTATTAGGCCAGGACTACAAAAGGTCACGTCAATAATTGATTCCGCTCCGTTTCGACTATAGGTACTCTTGGTACCGACATTAGCCAAGTCGACATCTAAGATGGCCAGTGTTTCTAGCAGGATCTGACCCCGCTGGTTCGTGAAACGGCTTCCCCATTCCACGGCCTAGGCAGTCACCTGCTATTACCACCGGCCTTCGCCCTGTTAGCACGGTCGTTAAGCGGTCCAGCATTTGCGTTAACCGCTCGATCGGCCACCGCGGAGGCGCATAACAGCTACAGAAGAAGACCCCGTTTGCTTTGGCGTTTCTTCCTCTGCTTTGGTGTTATGTGCCTACTTTCTGTGTGCCTGTAGGTGCTCATCGAAGTGCGACTTCCAACTTTCAATCTCGTCATGTCCATCCATTGCTCCCATCCTTATTCCTGTACATTATGGTTCGCGGCACGATGCCGGTTGGGTTGAACTTCCTCACACTTTGCTTCACTCAGGTGGCGTTTTTTTTTCTCGTGAAATAGTCTGGTATGATGTTTCAATTTCTGTTTGTAACGTTCTACATTTTGCCGGGTTCCATGCTGCAGCTTTCTTCCTCGTCAAACCTAATGTTCCAGGGGGCAGCAGACCCTCCCGCTTGCGAGTGATCCGCGTAGTTGCCAGCTAAGAGTAGAACTACTAATCCCAATTCAAGGTGTCAAGCGACCCGTGCCGAGAAATGAGTGATCGACGGGGTGAAAAAGATACTCGATCGTTAACGGAGTTTGTGGGGTACCTGGTTTCCCCTCATAGTATTTCGTTCCTTACCGCGTTAATGCAGGGCTCTAGCGTGGTGGACCTTCTTTTTCGCGCTACTCGTGGGATCCAACAATGACATTAAATAAAAATTATCAAAAAATCTAGTGGTGGAAGTACTGGTGAATCTAACCCCTTCGCAAGAAGTAGGTCGGTTAGGTCTCCGTTAAGGAGAGGTAAGGAGGTGGGAGCAGGAAGCTGTGCGCACAGTGCCAGCGTCAGATGTTCGATTCCTTCCTCAGCTAGTCGGTCGGGGGAGATGGACGGAGCGTTGCTGATGAGGGCCATCAACCTAAATCGAGACCGGTTGTCTGCAATGGAGGTGGCTGTGTAGCAGCTTTGTCAATTGATTAAATCATCGACTTAGCGTCCTCGAAATCCAACATAAGCAAGGGCCTTAAAATGGCTCTGTTGCTACTTCGAAAGTCGATGAACGATGCCAAGCAAGACTACGAGAGACTTGTGGAAACTGCAGCAGCGGCAAAAGCAAAGGTTACGACGCCTACCCAGACGGAGGCCTTCGCTTTCGCAGGTAACTCAAAAGGTGTGGCGGATGCGACTACCTTTGATAAGCACTGTGGACAACGCATAAAGCGTAAAGAGAGCCTACAGCTCTTTACCATAGCGGGTCAAGAACAAAAGAACGTCCTGAAGATTCAGAGTTCACTTAATAAGTACTCCGAGTACTCGGAAACGCAGTTGCGCAAAACTGGACAGTTACATACCATATGATACGAAGTTCTATAATCGGATTCACAGCTATTACATACAATGAATCAGCTTGCTGAATATTCGCCATGTGATAGTTGAGTCGGCAGTGGCCAGTCAATGCCTTGACCAGCATGCTGCAATTCTGCTTGGACAGATTTGTTAGATACTTTGCCACCCCTGGAGATGGCTCAATACAATACAATTTTGATTGACGACATGACTCCAAACTATTCCAGTATTGTTTGTGCTGAGTGGCAGCCCAGGTGCCAATCTGAAGCTTTTACCCATCATTTGGATACCGGAATAGCTGGCTCAGGACCAATGAAGTCATGTGATGCTCCAGTGCGAGCTAACTTATCAGTAAATTCATTTCCAACGATGGGAGATTGGCCAAATACCCATACAAGGTGAACAACGTTTGCTGAATTCAGTTCCTCGATTTTAGTTCGTCAAGCGATAACTATCTTCGACCTGGAGTTGGTCGAAGCAAGTGCTTTAATAGCAGCCTGGCTATCTGAACAGAAGTATATTACTTTGCCCATTACGTGCTGCTGAAGTGCTGATTGCACTCCGCACATAAGAGCAAAGATTTCGGCCTGACAAACGGTGCAGTGTCTACCAAGCGAATTAGGATGATGCAGCCTTAGCTCACGAGAATAAACACCAGCACATGCTCGAGCTTCGAGAAGGGAGCCATCAGTGGAACATGCGATGCTGTCTAAAATACTTCTCTCCAGATAACCAGATGTCCAATCTTCCCGGGAAGGAAATTTCGTGGACAATGTCCTACATGGAAAATTACAAGCAATTGTAAAATCACTTGAACAAGAACAATTTTGTCTCAATTCACTAAAAGTGGAAACAACGAGGTGAGTGTTGATGTACGGTTCACATGAGTTTCCTCTAGTAGACTGAAAATCCGTAGACGGTAAGTGCAAGAAAGTGCTTCTTGTTTGAGATGAATGTGTAGTGGGGCAACGTCAAAGAGCCGTGGGAGTTGAAGAGAACGCTCCACACATCTCCATTAAGCACATCCTTTGGCCATAGGCCAAAATTGGCCGAACAACAGTTGTGTAAATCCATTTGATATACTTGGGTTTCAGACCCCAAGTAGTACCAAAAGTTCGCCGGCATTGCCCGAAGGCCATACAAGCTTTCTTGATTCTGAAATCAATATCCTGGACACCGGAAAGCTTGGATCAAGAATGACTCCAACGTACTTTACCTGTTCAGTCACATTGATTTTAGAATCAAAGAGACGCAAAGGTCGAACACCATTACGGTTTCGCTTTTCCGTGAAAAGAACAATAGATGTTTAAGTCAGATTAACCGAAAGGCCATATTGGCGACACCAACCCTCAATTAGCTGTCCCTTACCGCGTTAATGCAGAGCTCTGGCGTGGTGGACATTCTTTCTCGTGCGACTCGTGGGAATCAAATATGAGTAAACAAATTTCGAAATCAAGTGTAACAGGTAGTAGTGGTGCGATCAACCCCTTCGCAAGAAGCGGGTTGATGCGGTCTCCAACAAGGAGAAGCGAGGAGTCAGGTGCTGGAAGCTGCTTACGCAGCTCAAGCGTGGAAGCTCCTGTCCACTCCACGGCAAGCCAGCCGGCGGAGGTTATGGACGGAGCATGGTTGCTGAGGGCCATCAGCCAAGTAGCAGGAAAAGGACGGCCCGCATTGGAGGTAGCTGAGCAGCAGCTTGGCAAAATTATTGACTTCGCGACAACTAAGTCGAATATAAGTAAGGACCTGAAAACGGCCTTGCTTCGACTTAGAGCGTCAGTCGATGAGGCCAAGCAGGAGCACGCGGTCGCGTTGCTGGCTGCGGCAGCGGCGGAAAGGACGCAAAGGAGAAAAGCGTCTAAGCTTACGCAAAGGAGAAAGCGTCTAAGCTTACGCAAACGGAGGCCTTCTCCTTCGCGGGTAGTCCGAAGAGTGTGGAAGCGAATGCTCGTGACAAACGTGACAAGCATTCGCAGAAGCGGGCGAGGCAGCCGTCAGGTGAGGAGCTGTCTGGCGGTGCCCGCAAGGCCAGGCGTATAATAACCCCGAAAGCCGGTGGTTATGCCGGAAAGTCGGACCCCAGCCAGGGTTCCCGGAAAGCTGGGAAGGGTGGGCCTGAAAAGGCCGGCCCGTCCCGGAATGATGGGAACAAGGGGTTGCGACCAATGGTGGGCCCTCAGCAGCCACAGAGCAGGGCGATCCAAGGAGAGGACCCTCCTTGGACAAAGGTAGAGCGGAAGAGGAAGAAGAAGGTGAATCCGCAGGCAGAAGTGCAGGTCGCCAAGCCAAGGCGTAGGAAGGCAGGTGCCAGGCGCGAAAAAGGTGACGCTATCGTCATCAAGACCGAACAGTCGAAATACTCGGACGTCTTGAAGGCGATGAGATGCGACGCCAAGCTTGAGGGTCTTGGAGCCGACGTACGCAGTATCAGACGTACTCGTACGGGCGAAATGATCCTGGAGCTTAAGCGCGAGAAGGATCACAAGGGCGCCGCCTACAAGAGGCTGGCAGAAGAGGTCCTTGGTGATGGAGTGGAGGTGAGGGCTCTTACGCATGAGGCGACTCTGAAGGTCAAAGACCTAGACGAGATCACCGAAGCGGAAGAGCTCGTCACGGCACTGCGGCAACAGTGCGATGTTCAGGTGGCCGCCACAGCCGTCAGGCTGCGGAAGGGGCCAGCAGGGACACAGATAGCTCTGGTTCAGCTACCTGTGGAGGACGTTAAAAAGTCCGTTAAAGTAGGGCGGATAAAGGTGGGCTGGTGTGTATGTCACCTGACATTCCACGAGCCACCAGAGGTTTGCTTCAGGTGTCTGGAACCAGGACACAAGTCGTGGGACTGCAAAGGCCCCGACAGGCGCAAACTGTGTAGGCGATGCGGCGCTGAAGGTCATAAGGCCCAAAGCTGCACGAGTCCGCCCATCTGCATGATCTGTACCGGGAAAACCTCGAAAAACAGACATGCGATGGGTGGTCCAGGGTGCCCGGCCTTTAAGAAAGCCGCAGTGAACAACAAATCACAGTGCAGGTAACGCAGCTGAACCTGAACCACTGTGATGCGGCTCAGCAACTGCTTTGTCAGGCGGTTTCTGAGTGGGAGACGGATATCGCCATCATTTCGGACCCATACCAAGTACCCGCCGGCAACGGCAACTGGGCCTCGGATGGGACCAGGAAAATGGCGGCGATATGGACGACGGGTAAATACCCCGTGCAGGAGTTGGTGTCTACACGCAAAACAAGGAAAGCTACCAAAAATTGAGATATGCCTTTTCTACCAATTTATGTATTAAAAACGTACAGAAAATGTGATAAATCATAATCCATTCGTTGTATTAAGATGCGCTACACGGTTGCATAGCTTCCATACCACTACACACAAACACCTCCATTCAAACCCGAGAAGTTGACCCGGGTTGCGTCTAAAAATAACTTTCGCTTCGCTGCTGAGCTTCGCGTCCTATTGTCTACATGGAATTTTCCACTTGCAAACAGCAACCTGCTGGATGCGGGCTTTTCAGTGCCAGGGAATGAAATTATCGATCACGATCGCGATCACAGAAAACTCTTTCACACGCATTATCGGCGAAAAAAGACGTGCGATAAATTCAGACCCGGTTTACTCCCGAGAATGTGTTCTCGCTCGTTCCGCAGCGCCGAAAACAGATTATCGCCAGCAATGAAAAGAAGGCCGGTTTGCTCTCTGCGCTTTGTTCGCCTTTCCGTCTGGCCGTCGCCACCATAGGTAGCTTTTATGAATCAAATTTCTTCCTCTTTTCGAGCAGCTTGAGTGGTCGCGTGGTTATGGTGCGCGCTAAGAAACATTTTTGTGGAGGGTCTAGGTTCGAATCCCATTGGCGGCACAATTTTTGTTATTTGCCTCCTGATAATTATCGCGATAACCGGCAAGGCGATAAAGTTGGATAGCGAAAATGGCAAGAGCGATTTTCAGTTTTCGGCTATCTTTGGTCGTTGACAACAGCAGCGAACGATAAACATTTCTCGCTGGAAAAAGAATCGTTGAATTGTTCGGTTGCTCGGAAAATGCCAATTTTCGTCTCAATTTGCTGATAATTTCATTCCCTGTTCAGTGCACAATGGGTCTAGAGTCGTATTTACGAAGACAAAAATGTTTCTGCCAAGTTCTGTCATTTCTTTTTTTTCATTATTGTGAAATGATTACGGTCAATCAAGTGTGGCTTATCCAAAAATCTGCTGATTTACAAAGTTATAGCAAATTCACAAAAATAAAACATTCGATTGATTTGATTGATTTGTCTTTATTCAAGAGATTTTCAGCCCTTGGATAAAACATTCGAATCATCAGAACTTTTCGAAAAGTTTTCAATAAATTGCAACTTTTTTGCCTTTGGTCATATTTTAGTCGAGTCCAACGATACATGAAGACCAATACATTAGTCACAAACTTTCAAAATTAAATTTAATTCGGTTCGCTGTAGTCCCAATTTGATAAACGGAAGTCAAAAACTAGATATAGATAGAAGGGCTCTAATTTCGTGTAAAGTTGAATAATCAATCAAGCCCAAATTTGCACCAATCAAATCAAACTCGTTGAGGAACAAGTAATCAAAATTTGAATAGTTTTGGTGGACTTTATAAAAGGATACAACTTGCTAAAAATGTTTTAGGCAATTTTTAAAACTTAAACAAATACATATTATATTCCATATATCTCAGGACTCAGATCACTTAGAAAGTTGATGTCTTCGGCGATGTTGTTGGGTTGGTTACGGCCGCTCAGTTGATTAGCTGATTGGTTCAAGGTTCTGTCAGTAGGCGGCGCTAGTTACGAACAAATTGAAGCATGCAACTTTTATTTATTATTTCAAATATATTCAGCAAGCTGTAACTTTTTCAAAAATGCACCAAATATTCGTAAATTTTTCCTGCCAGTTGCACAACTAGTAAGATATAAACGGTACAAATTTGGGCTCGATTGGATAACTTTACATAAAATTGGAGCAACTCTAATAAAGTAGTTCATATTTGAGTGTTCTTCGTTTAATTGCTATATCTTCGGATCAAGTGAACCGAATGAAATGCGACATTGCACAATTATGACTAATACATAGCTCTTTGAAAAACCTTTGACTTGACTTAGACACGTTCAAAGAAAACAAACTTACAGCTAGTTGATTACTTCACGAAAAAATATCAATCATTTGAATGATTTTGCAAATGTGTAACTAGCGCCGTCTAGTGGACCATTAACTGTAAGCCCTTGACTCACTCAACAACGTTGTCGAAGACACCAACTTTCTAAGTGGTGAGAGTCCTGAGATATATGAAATTTAGAATTTGCTGTTAATTGGTGGAATTTCTAATTAAACAATCCATCACCATCCATCATGGCATTGCAAATAAAATTATTAGAAAGCAGATTTTTGAATCAGTTTAACCAGACGAACCACCCTAACATAACAATAATAGGGATGACCCTATTGAAAATAAACTTTCTAAAACACAATATGTGTCTAACAACTTAAAGCTGAAGCTTAAACAGTTTTGTCTTCGCAAATACGGCTCTGGACCCATTGTGCAGTGTGGCGGCTGTATCACTTCCATCACCAAGCCACGTTTGTGTTGATGATGATGGCTTTCAGCCTCTTGTCTATTCATGTGCAGTTATAGCCGTGCTGGTTAGAACGCAGCATACTGTGTATCATCATAATAGTGCCTCGGTTCAATTCCCGTAGCCGCCCGTATTTCTTTTTAAACATGTATTGGTATTTGATGCCTCCGCTGCTGCCATGATCAGTCTAAAAATAGAACAAATAATGAGAAACCAGTGCGACAGAGCACACGCACACATGCGAAATTTTCCTTTTCCAGATTCTAGGAATCCAATACAATTTTTGGTATACTGTCACCTACCAATTTTTGTATTTGCAAGGCCCTAATGCAATATTTGTATATGTTTCATACCCAATTGTATTAGAATCTGACAATCTCAGGTTGCGTGTACTACCTATGAGGGCTTCGTGGTCGCCAAAGTAAACGGGGTCTTCTTCTGTAGCTGTTATGCGCCTCCGCGGTGGCCGATCGAGCGGTTCACGCAAATGCTGGACCGCTTAACGACCGTGCTAACAGGGCGAAGGCCGGTGGTAATAGCGGGTGACTTTAATGCCTGGGCTGTGGAATGGGGAAGCCGTTTCACGAACCAGCGGGGTCAGATCCTGCTAGAAACACTGGCCATCTTAGATGTCGACTTGGCTAACGTCGGTACCAAGAGTACCTATAGTCGAAACGGAGCGGAGTCAATTATTGACGTGACCTTTTGTAGTCCTGGCCTAACAAGTAGTTCGAACTGGAGAGTAGATGATGGATACACTCACAGCGACCACCTGGCGGTTCGCTACAGTATCGACTACAACAACAGCAGACAGCGGATAGAAGAAGAGGCGGCTAGGCCAAGGCCAAGCCCTCGTAGGTGGAAGCCCAAGTAACAATTTAAATTCCTTTTAGATTTGTTTATTTTATGGAAGCTTTATCATAGCATGAAGAATTCATGAAACATTTATAGTTGTTTTTATCAAGAGAAAATAATCTCCGTTCGTATGCGGTTTTTAAGCTAGCTTCAAGTTAATTTTGAAAACTGCGCATAAAACAACTTGATTCCCCAAGGCATTTGATCTTATAATAAGTTTTAAGACGTATTTGAAGTTATTTTCAACACATAACATCATCAAACTTTATTAAAAGTTTATGCTTCGTTTATTCAAGTACAATTCATCTGAGTTATTCTCCTTTAAAAACTTCTTAAAGTTTTCAATTCTTGAGGTACAGCCACTAGTCTGGAACAAGAACTAAGCGGAATAATAAAATCTTATTAATTCAAATAATAAATTATGCAATAAATTGGCTTTTTTATGCAAATATAAATACTCAAACATTTTTGCTCACTGTTAATTTTGCCGTTTTGGTGCTCAAAAGTAATCATATCGACGAAATATTCATTTTATAGCCAATCAAAAATGCGAGTATCTTGCTGAGGTCGTCCAACCTTCAGCCAGTTACTCACACAGGCCACAGCAGCTTGAATCGAAAATGAAATGGGTACTTACTGTGACTCTTCTCCTGCTTATGCTAAATAGTGTAGTACTAGTAAGTTTTAGAAATGCACTTATTAAATAGACGAAACTATAATAGAATTGGCACTTCCTGAAGCAAAATGTACAGAAACAACTTTCTAGCTCCAAAAAGGTAAACAAACAATTGTCAAAGGCGCTTACTCTTGAATAAAACGAATAAGTTTCATTTAAGACGAACAAATCTGCCTTAAGATCATCACTAGTAAAAATAATCTTCAATAAATGCTGTAGATTTCATGCAAGGCGACTTGGTTCCATCATTGTTTTGAGGTGGTTTGGATTAAAGGTAATAACAATTGATGGCGGCTGCATGAGTTTTGTGGAACGGCAGCCATGTTTAGAAAGAATTGAAAAAGTGGCGTAGACTTTTGTTTTTATAGGAAATTTATGTCTTCGTATATTAATGAATGATATTATTTTTGAGGCGCTTCGTTATTTTCGCATGTTTTGGGTGGCATATCAACGACAAAGTGGGTATGGCACGGAAAATTTTGATTCCCTGTCATCAATGATCTGTCAGGCAATTTTGATGCATTAGCCATTTCAATTTGATGAAAGTTAATTCGCAGTTCAATTTACATTTCATCCATGAAACAAAACTAGTTCGCATCTACATAATGCTGAGGTAAAAGATTTCATGTATCATGCACTATAAGCATTTTTGAGAAAGACAGCTAAAAGATCAACATGCTTCAAGCTATTCTTGTTAAAGTTTTATGAAGTTCTTATAACCAATCATCAGTGTTAGGACATAAATACAACTAGTTTCAAAGCAGTCTTCAAAACCAGTCTTGAAGATCTCCTGAAGAGTGGGCCAGATTAGTCTTATGGATAGTTTATACCTATTTTATCTCGGATTTGCAGAACAAAGAGCTTTATTGCTAAGTTTTATTATTCAATCTTATAAATTACTTCAGGATTGCCACAAAAGTATAATTGTTACTTGGGAGACATCATACTTCGACGAAGAGGTATTTAGGGAAGCGCTCCGCCGTGAGCGAAACTTACTCGGTTTAGACGGCGACGAGCTGGTAGCGGTGCTCTCACGTGCGTGTGATGCGACCATGCCTAGGAGAGTCCACCCTAGAAATGGGAGGCCACCGGCTTACTGGTGGACCGACGCGATTGCGGACCTGCGCCGCGCCTGCCTACGGGCTAGGCGGCGGATGCAGCGAGCACGATCAGAGGAAGAGCGAAACGAACGGCGGGTGGTGTTCGCCGCTGCAAAAGCCGCGCTCAAGACCGAGATAAGAGCAAGCAAAAAGGCCTGCTTTGAGGGTCTCTGTCAGAGTGCCAATACGAACCCGTGGGGTGATGCCTACAGGATCGTTATGGCCAAGACGAGAGGTGTGATGGCTCCTACAGAGCAATCTCCAGAGATGTTGGAGGGGATCATTGGAGGACTTTTTCCGCGTCATGATCCTAGTCCTTGGCCTCCTTTCGTAGGACAGCCGGGACGGGGGCTGGCGATGAGGAGAGGGTCACCGATGTGGAACTTGCGGGGATAGCTAAGTCCCTTAGCGTAGGTAAGGCCCCAGGTCCGGACGGAGTTCCGAACCTGGCCTTAAAAGTAGCTATTGCAGAGGCTCCCGAGATGTTCAGGTCTGCTATGCAGAAATGCCTGGACGAGGGAGTTTTCCCAGAAGCTTGGAAGAGGCAGAGCCTGGTACTATTGCCAAAGGCGGGGAAACCACCCGGAGACCCGTCGGCATATAGACCAATATGCTTGATTGACACGGCGGGGAAGGTGCTCGAAAAGATCATCCTCAATAGAATGTTGCGGTTCACTGAGGGCGTAAATGGTCTCTCGAGCAACCAGTATGGCTTCCGGAAGGGGAAGTCCACCGTAGACGCTATCTTGTCGGTTACAAAAACCGCCGAGAAAGCACTCGAGCCTAAGAGGAGGGGAATTCGCTTCTGCGGGGTAGTGACTCTGGATGTAAGGAATGCATTTAATAGCGCCAGCTGGGCTGCTATTGCCGATGCGCTCTTGCGTCTGGGTATACCGGAGTACTTGTACAAGATTCTCGGAAGCTACTTCCAGAATCGCGTACTAGTATACGACACGGAGGTGGGTCGGAAGTGCTTTCACATAACCTCAGGAGTCCCGCAAGGTTCCATCCTGGGTCCGGTGTTATGGCATGTCATGTACGACGAGGTGTTGAGGTTAGAGTACCCAGTGGGAGTGGTGATTGTCGGATTTGCCGACGATATTACGCTCGAAGTCTACGGTGAAACGATCGAGGAGGTGAAGTTGACTACCGACCACTCGATCAAGGTTGTGGAGGCGTGGATGCGGTCCAGAAAACTGGAGCTGGCTCACCACAAGACAGAGGTGACGGTTGTTAACAACATGCAGTCGGCGCAGCAGACGGAGATCAGTGTAGGAGAATGCACTATCCTGTCGAAGCGCTCTGTCAAGCACTTGGGCGTGATGATCGACGATAAGCTTACCTTCGGTAGCCACGTCGATTATGCCTGTAAAAGAGCCTCCACAGCTATTGCGGCACTGTCCCGGATGATGTCCAATAGCTCAGCGGTGTACGCCAGTAAGCGCAAGCTTCTGGCTAGTGTTGCTACGTCCATACTTAGGTATGGCGGCCCGGCGTGGGGTACCGCGCTAAGTACTGAATGCTACCGACGGAAGCTGGAAAGTACTTACAGGCTTATGTGTCTGAGGGTTGCAAGCGCGTACCGTACCGTGTCACACGACGCTCTCTGTGTCATTACTGGTATGGTGCCCATCAGCATTATTATCAGTGAGGATATGGAGTGCTTCGAAATGCGCGGCACAAGAGGCATACGCAAGACTGTCAGGATGGCCTCTATGGTCAAATGGCAGCGCGCGTGGGACAGTTCCACCAAAGGAAGATGGACCCATAGGTTGATACCGAGGGTAGATAGTTGGATTAATAGGCGCAATGGGGAAGTTTCATTCCACCTGACACAGGTCCTTACAGGTCATGGTTGCTTCCGACAGTATCTACACCGTTTCGGGCATGCGGATTCTCCCGAATGCCCAGTGTGCAATGGTTTAGAGGAAACGGCGGAACACGTTTTGTTCGTGTGCCCGCGTTTTCGCACAATGCGTGACCGCATGCTTGCCACATGCGGGGAGGACACAACTCCGGACAACTTGGTCCAGAGAATGTGTAGGGATGAGATTAGCTGGAATGCCGTTTCAACGGCTATCACCCATATCGTCTGGGAGCTACAAAGGAGGTGGCGCATGGACTCGGAGAATGGCCAATTCAGATGCGGTACCAGAGGTGGTCCAGGGGTTCGGAGTCGGCTTCGTAGGTCATACCGGTGCCCTGCGGTCGAGATCGACCCTTACAGCGATTAAGTGGCCGCGGAGAGGAAGTCCCGGTAGCGGTGCTGTCGTGGCGTCAGTCTACTGGGTTGGATCTGAGCCCGCGGTTGGAAAGGGGTCCCCGGCAAGGGTCGGGGTAGGTGAGACCCTGCTGTCTGCAACCTACGGATGCATCTGATAGGGCCTGAAGGGTAGTAATACCCTTCCTTTGCGGGCAGGTCAGATCGGGTTGCATGTGGGCATCAGTTCTTGATGTCCGCTCAGCAGTAGGGCGCGGGCGGGGTTGACCCTGCCCGCCTTCCGAGGACAAAGGGAGTGGCGAGGACCACTCGGGAAACTGGCTAAGCGCCAGCATGCTACCGTGATGGACTCTCCAAAGCGAGTCATCGATGTTCGTTGCTGCTAGGCTACGGCAGCTAACCTTGAGGGTGCGATATGCACTAGCCCCTCTCTGAAGCAATACCTTCTTGGTGGTTCCGGAGAGACGTGGGGTTTGGCGACCATAGGAATGTGTTTTAGTGGGTCGTGGAGAGAGTAGTCCTGGCTTCTACCGGCATTGTAGAAGACGGCCTCAACCCCACACTACCCTAACCTTCCTGTTAGGGTGTCTGATGAGCAGATTTATCCCCCTATGGTTTAGAAGGAAAAAAAACCCTCAATTAGGTACCTGAAGTGCGTTTTGCATCGGGTAGATAGTCGTCGGGAAACCATATGTAGGAAAACCGCTATTATTGAGTTGCCTTAATAGCGTATCTGCTACGTTGCCTCAATAGCGTAACTACAAGAAAAGACACCAGGTTCATCCGAAGATGTAATATCCACACATCCAGGGAAGTGTGTGCTGAACAAGCATTCCAGAACTTCCTCATCAGAGGAAGTGAAATCGCCATTTGGCAAACGAAGTTCGTTCACTCGAAATTCCTTAGATTTCGCAAGGATTTTGTTTAACCGACTGACATCACACAAACTGGAAACATTTCGACAATGATTTTTCTTAAGGGCCTAACTGACTTGATCGATTTCTCTTCGTCGACTCTCTCTTTCGCTAATAACTTGATCAAAACAAACAAAATCATTATTTTTTTTGTTTCTAGAGCAAGATGTAGCTGTCGTCTTCGCATTTCAACCAAAAAGTCTTTGGAAAACTTAATACACTTTCCGTAATAACACAAAGAGAGGATCGATGAAGAGAAATTGAAAATGTCAGTTAGGCCCTAATGAAGAATCAGTGTCGATTTGTACAAAGGTTTTTCCAGCCGGATCGTTCAGCAGACCGGAGAGCTTTCTTGTAGGCCTTGTGAGCCGACCTAAAAGCCTCTGAGCCAGCCGAACGCCGTCTGTTACAACTTTTTCTACATTGTTTCCTGAGCTTCGCCAGATCAGAGTTCCATCAAGGGGTTCCTCTTGTGATCTTCACAGATCGTAGAGGGCATTCTTATTCAAAAGCTTCCATGATGAAGGTCGTTGTAGTATCAACGGCATCATCTAAATCACTTGGACTGTAAATGGATGGTGAGTATCCATGAAATTTGGCCGCAACCAAATCAGTAAAAAGATCCCAGTTTGTTGAACGGGGATTCCTAAAACGCAAAGTTTGCGAAGTAAATTTAAATGTTCAAAAAAGATGCAGTGATGGTGAGACAAAGATTCTTCATCTGACACATGCCAATTGGTCAGCTCGTGACTAATTCTGCTAGAGCAAAGCGTTATATCAAACACTTCCTCTCTAGCAGATACCATGAAGGTTGGGCGGTTGCCTATGTTAAGTAATCCAAGATCTGTACTATTTAAGTACTCCATCAAACTGGAGCCTCTCAAGTTATTGTCTGAGCTGCCCCAGATTATATGGTAAGCATTAGCACCACTGCCAACAATCAGCGGAATTCCTTTCGAAGTACACTATGCGATGACTTGTTTGAAAGCATCCGTAGGGGATGGTTCATCATGCGGTAAATAATCCGAACAATAGACGTATTTCCTGTTGAGGTTCCCAACGGATACAACAATTGTGACAACACATAGATCTCTGGTAGTTAATTCAGAGACGAGTGTAGCACGATTGCGATGTTGACAAGCACACAGGCTCGAGGCATGACACGCGAGTTTTCCATTTCACAACACCGGCTTTACAAGGTTTCCTAGATAGAAATTTCCCTTACGAAAGTAAGGTTCTTGGACTAAGGCCACTTGGGCTGTACCATTTTGCATTAGTCTGCAAAAATTTATCGTTGCTGTTCTTTTATGCTGAAGATTGGTCTGAGCTATCCTAACCGTAGCCACTACCCAAACTAGGCAAGATTAAACTCTTTACAATCACATCACAATAAAGAACAGCAGCAATAAAACCAGATCGGTATCGATTGGAAAACGCCAAAGGCGAGGATACACAGAATAAACTGTGTAAATCGCATAATGTGAAACCATATAGGTGACAATTTAAACCAATTAATAACATCTTCATAATCCCGCCCTTATTTAGCCTCAAGTTTGAAACTGAATAAGGGCAGCTGATTGTCTCGGAGAAACACAAGGTCCACCGCGCTATTGCTCCGGTTAGCGCAGTAAGGGCAACATACTGTGGATGGTGCCCTGGTACTCCACAGGCTCCGTTTGCGATTAGGTTTTTATAAGACCCCCCTAGTCAATCATTCCTAGGCACGGTAAGCGCAAAGCCGCATAACACCTTGAATCAGGGGTCACCTGGATTAGTGGACTGCTACCACTGGAACAGGTGGTCCGTAGTGCTATTCTTAGCCAGTTGAACTAACCGCTACCGACATTGCACAGCTAACTAGGCTGATCGGGAAAAGAAGTTAATATTGGTGATCAACTTCATACGGGCCAGAAAATCCGGGAATCGTGGGAGGAATTCCTGGAAGAACTCCATGAGGATCTCCTGGTGAAGTCCCAGGAGAAATTTTTAGAGGAATGCCGGGATAAATTCCTTTAGGAATCCCTTAAAAAAATCTGGAGGACTCCCGAAAGGAATTCCTTGAGCTATTCCAGGAGGAAATCATGGAGGAGTCACAGGAAACATGCCTAGAGGAATCCCAGGAGGCATTTCTGAAGAAATGCTGGGATAAATTTCTGTAGAGATTCCAGGAGGATTTCCAGGAAGGAGCCCAGAAGGAATCCCAGGAGAAATTTCCTGGAGGAATCCCGGGAGGAATTCCTGGAGAGATTGAGGGAGGACTTCCTGGAGGAATTCTTGAAAAAACTCCTCTGAGCTTCTGGGCGCCCTTCTTGGGTGCATTTAAACCTTTTTGAACGCCTTTCCAGGGGGTGGCATGCCTCTGATATGCACTTAAAATCCCCTTAAATCAGTCAAAATTTCAGCTTTTTACAGCATTCCGTTCTCCCGATAAATGTTTGGGAAGCGTCAGAGCCCAACTCCGGATAATCGGGTCTGACCTGCACTTGAAAACTATGAGGCGTTTGTGTCATGGAACCGTTGGTATTTTCTATATTGACTTGGGATATTCATTGAAACAACAATAAGAAAACAAAATGTGCGACTAGATAATGCTTATATTGATATCACCTTGAAATATCTTACGAACAATATTTTGTAGTACGAATGCATCTTCTTAAAGCAAAACTTTACAATTAATCAAACGAAAGTGCTAGGTTGGGCGTAAATTTAGGCTAGATACGAGCTCAACACGATTAAAATTTTATTTTAAGGGTAAAAAAACTAAAATTCAGCTAATCTAAGTCGTTTATTCTTGCAATGCACATTTCTCCAAAATCTATTCCGTGGCATGGTGGTACTTGACGAAAGCGATCGCCGCCAACTCCTTGCAGAATTCCTCCAGCACAACGATCGACTCGAATAGCGGATCGTTGATTTCCGCTTCGTCCTCTTGCTCGGGTGATGACTCATGTTCGCAGTCCTTGTGGTACAGGGGTGGATTGGATAGAAGCCGCTTGCCCGTTTCGTTGATGCGTTCTTGGAAATTTTCCACCCGTGGGATTTCGGTCAGCAGCTGCCGGGCGAGGAATTGCATCACAGACCATAGCGTGGTGGCACCCGGGGCCACCGGAATCTCCGGGCTCAGCAGGATCTCATGCAGGTAGGGATGCGGGAAGAGGGCCAGCTTGGACAGGATCGCAATGACGGCAAGATTCAGCTCGTACACCTGGGTGTTCATCTGCTTGACGTGCGAGAAGAGCAGTTTGAGCAGCGGACCCTCGTAGAAGCTTTCTTCGGATATGCCGCTGTCGCCGCATTGGACTTCGTTCAGGTCGAATTTGGACTTGATTTTGGGCTTGGCTGTGGGAAGGGTTTCCAACGTATTTCCCTCGCTGGTCGGAGAGCTGGTGGGGCTTTCGGGCCAGACTGCTTCCACGGGCCACTGGAAACCGTGGGTCTTTTTGATCCATGTCTGGTAGTGCCGGCTGGCGTCCTGCATGTATTCCTCGTAGCAAATGCCGGCCGCATCATTCATTATGTGTCGTGGCAGCAGGAGCAGGAAACTGAAATTTTCAGAAAATTATAACGGGATCAGGAAAAATAAGTAATGGTGAATAAAATGGAACAATCATTTAAGTCATCCTAGAATTAAATCAAATACAGGCTCTCCTGGGTATGTTCTAGAGATTTTTAAGAATGTTTCAGCAACATCTTAAAGCAAAAAAACCTAACTAGAATTTATTTTTTTTAATGATTTTTGTAGGCGAATGTTTGTACAAAGTATTGGGATTGCGGATTACTTAAACAACTACCCACCCTTCTGAAACTACTGAAAACCTGTTCAACAGACACCTGAGTAGATAGCTCAGGTAGTGTGGAACCGAAACCCCTCCGACGCCAACGATCCAGTTTCCGCCAAGCATTCAGGCACCACTAGAAGGTATTGCTTCGGAGAGGGAGTCTTGCAGCTACGGACCTTGTGATTTTTACGAGGACATCAAATAATAAATAGCGCTGGAGTGTCACCAGCTATCTCAGCGACCTCATCCTCAGAAGGCAGAACAGGGTCGATACCACTCCGCATATCAAGTACTGATACTGCGTACACCGCAGTTGGACCTCCGCGCAAGTAAGGTCCTGTTCACATAAGCCGCAGATGGGCTTGCCAATATGGGGCCTCCATCTACCTCGGACCTACCTCGGACCATTCCGGGAGCCCTTTTCATGCCACGGGTTCTGATCCTCAAAGCCAGCCACCATGACAGTAGCTTCCCCAAGATACCGTGCGACCTACTGTCCGATAGAAAATTCGAGTTCGATCGCAGAGCACCGGTATAATCTGCTCAGCCGATATTCGAACCCTGAGACCAACTTTTGGTTGCGACTGACCTAGACACTCCACTGGATAAGATTTTCCGGAGTTGTGTCCTCACCACATGTGGTGAGGGGGCAATTGAGCTAAACGTGTTTCTTCAAAACCTATGCACACCTAGCACTCAAACGAAACTGTGTAAATTTAGATGTAAATACTGTCTAAAGAAGCCATAGCCCTAAAGGACCTGTAAGGATCAGTAAGGACTTCAAGCAGGCCCTGATAGGATTTCATAACTCAATGATGGCGACCAAGCAGGAGCATGTATAAATCAAGGCAACTGCGGCAGCGACAGAACCCGTGAAGTCAATGGTTCCGAAGTTTACCCAGACGGAGGCCGTTTGTCCTAAAAGTGCGGCGGATGTGATGACAAGCATCGCAGAAGCATGTTAGGCAGCCATCAGGCGAGGGAGCTACTAGGCGGTGCCGTCCGCAAGGCTAGGCGGTTGTTAGGCCCGAAGGTCGACAGTAAAGCCGGCGATTCGGACCCCAACCAGACATCCCAGAAAAGTCCGAAAGGTGGGCCTGAAAAGTTGTGACCACTGATTGGTCCTCAGCAACCATATGTAAGGGCGGGCCATGGGAAGGACATCCCCTGGACCGTAGTTGGGTGGAAGAAGAAACCGCAGGACGTGCAGAAGCGTAGAGACACCAGGAGACGCGCTCGTTATCAAGACTGAAGAGTATAAGTACTCGGAAGTCTTGAAGTTGATGAGGAGCGACGCTAAACTCGGGGATCCGGGAGCCGATGTACGCAGTATTAGACGTACTCATGCAGGTGAAATGACAATCGAGCTTAAGCGCGGCAAGGGTGCTGCCTCACTGACACGGAGGAGCTCGTCATGACACAGCGGCAACAGTGCAACAAGTTCGGCAATAACGCTCGGCTATGAGAAGGTCTGGCGAGGAGCCGACCTACTGAAGGACATTGGTTACCTGTGGTGTATGCTAACAAGTCCGTCATAGTTGGGAAGCTCAAGGTGGGCTGGTCAGTAAGCCAGCTGACCATACTGCTGCAGATGTCTGGAACCAAATGTCCCAAATGCAGGATAACGTGCTTCAGGAGCCATCCTTCTGATATCTGAAACTAGGACACAAGTCATGGAACTGCAAGAGCCCTGACAGAAGCAAACTTTGTAAGCGATGTGGCGGCGTAGATCACAAGGCACAAGGCTGCACGAGTCCAACCAAGTGTTTTATTTTTTCCGGGAAATCCACAAACAGCAAGTACCCAATGGATGGTCCAAAAGGCCCGGCCTACAGGAAAGCTACAGCTGACAAATCACAGTGCTGGTAACGCAGCTGAACCTGAACCACTGTGACGCAGCCTAGCAACTGCTTTTCCAGGCAGTTTCTGAGTGGGGGACGGATATCACCTTGATAGAAAACCCATACTGAATACCCGCCGACAACGGCAATTGGGTTGCGGATGAGTCCGGAAAAATAGCGGCGATTTGGACAACGGGCAAATACCCCGTCCAGGAGTTGATGTCTACTACCTACTACCTGCTCGACGTCGATCTGGCTAATGTCGGTACCAAAAGTACCTTTAGTCGGAACGACGTTACTTTTTGTAGTCCTGGCCTAACAATAGGCTAAGTTGAATCCTTCGTAGATGGAAAGCATCATGTTTTAACGATGAGGTATTCCGGGAGGCGCTCCGTCGTCAACGAAACTCATTCAGTCGAAGTGAGAACCAATTTATTGGTAGTGGTGCTCTAGCGTCCATGCGTGCAAGACAGTCCAACCTAAGAATGAGATTCCTCTGGCATTGGTGGACCAACGATGCCAACGATGGTTGAATGCCTTGTGATCCCCAAGGTAACCAGAGTCATTCCCACAACTCAGCTGGATATTTCGAATTGACGGATTCCTACTTCCATGTTTCTGGCTGATCCCGAGTTCAATACGCCTAGTCAAATTGATAGGTTGCTTGCCGTATCCTATTTAATCTGACTGCTCAAATTGAGAAGAATCCTGCTGCTAGAGGACTTGTCGGATTTACAAGAGACGCAGTTTGGCTGGGTAAATGGTGACGTCGAGAAACAACAAAGCGACCAGCATTGTTACATTGTCGCAGTCAGCACGCTTTCCGAGACCTTGAAGAGGTTTTGGGAATTTGGGGAAGTCAACGATGATGATCAACCCTCGATCCAGGACAATGTGAGAAGACGTTTCTCGCTACCCACCGTCGTAACGAAACCAACAGATATAGAACGCGGACTTTCCGTTAGTATCTTTCCCAGCTGAGAGACACCCAGACGCTTATTTTCCCTTGAAATGGGGATGGAGAAAGATCCTATACTTAAAGTACAGTAAGTTCATCGAGGACTATGAAACCCTGGGACACTGCTGCGAAGTCAGTAAGTATACTTACACACCGAACCAATCTCTGTACTACATGCCCCACCATGTGGCACAAAGTGCAATGTGCAACGTTAATTTTAATACTTAGATCCACTGGGTTCCCTGTCCATAAGTAAAGATCCAACTCTCCGAAGCTGCTACACCGCATCTCAAAAACTGATCGCGAGTAGAAGGTGAATCTTAGTGACGGCTGCGAGGTAGTGATGAACACTCCAGGTTTGACGTGGAGTCTATAACGGTTCGAGTAAATATGCACTTGTCATGAGCCATCTCACCGATCAATCGAAACCCTCGACCAAATGATCTGTGCTGTCCGAAATCAGCAAGCATTTCGTGCCGATGGGTCCTTGTCCTCGGTTAAAATCATCGCGACGCCAAGCATATTGTGCAGAAGGTTGTGTTTGCAGGAGTTCCGAGGGATACGCAACTGGAAGGGAACTTGCCACATGATTGGTTGCAGTTTTTAACATCTCTTCAGCAAGTACTAAGAAGTATTTGAATTCCATGGTGAGTTGTAACGCCGAACTTTGTTGCTGTAGAAGTTCATGGTTTCCTGGACGCATCGAAACTGGCATATGGCTCGGAGACTTCCTTAGCTATGCAACAAGTCAGAAGTAGCTCGTACGAAACAGGTCACACTCCATACCCCGTACGAAGATACTAGGAACTTTTAGTTAGATTGACTGTCAAGGTTCTATATACCACGAAGTATTAAACAACTGATGGGAAGTTTACCGTCGTGTCGAATAAATGGAATGATGAATTTGAAAGGACAGGCGTAGACTACGCAGTTCCGGTACTGGTCAAGGAGGGTTGGTACAAACTTCGTCTTATGAAGGTCTACGGCGGTTCATCTTGAATTGGTGTCTGACAAGTCCAGCGAGGCCTTCCTAGCCGCTTTACGGTTTACTATTGAACATAGCTTAAGCAAGGAAATTCAGACAATGGGAGTAACTTCAAGAGCGCTGAATCGGAGCTGCACGAGCTGCACGAGCTGTATCAACTCTTCCCTAACCGTGAAGTCATTGACCGGTTCGAGGAGTATTGCCAACCAAAGTAAATCTCTTGACAATTCATTCGTTCCGAAGCACTGAATTTAGTAGTCTTTGCGAGGTTGCGGTTAAAAGTGCCTGTACTAAGCGAATATTGAGATACGTCTAGCCTGCCCCCAGTCGCATAACTGTCCCATATGAATAGGAATCCCAGCAAAGATGGGACTGTTATGCGATGCGAGTGAGGGCAGTAGCTGACCTTTAAGAAATATGCCACCGTATTGGCGTAAGTGAAGGCAATCCTCAATAGGAGGCAATCAGTGAAGTACTAGATTGAAAGTAGTGAGCTGGATTTTTGTATGGTGAGATGATCGATTCTCCATTTCTGCAATGAAAAGGTGCAAACAGCGTGGGTTATATGATTTCTTGACTAATTTGATGCTGTTTGAGCAAAAGTTTTGATAACCGTGTTGTTGAAGTTGCAAGAAATAAATAATACAACAACACAGTTATCCAAACTTTTGCTCAAATAGCATCAAATTAGTCAAGAAATCATATAACCCACGCTGTTTGTATCATTTCATTACAGAAATGGAGAACTGATCATCTCACCATACAAAAATCCAGCTCACTACTTTCAATCTAGTACTTCACTGATTGCTTCCTATTCTCAAACGCTCTGTCTGTCAAAAATGAGTGAATATTTCCTAGCGTTTTTCATAATCTTGTTACGAATCTAAAAATAATGTAAAACTTACTGGTTAATCACTTTGAGGATGTTGTTAGGAGCCAGCGTCCGGGACTTGATGGGATCTTCGGCACTGCCTCTCCGCCGTTCTCGGTTATCCTCCTCATCGGACCAGGACTGAATGGTTTGCGTGTTGTTGTCGTAGTATCCCCGGTTGTTGATGTAGAAGAAAATCATTCCATGAAGTATCTTCTCATGTGGGTTATCCAACAATGACTGCAAATTGAAAATAATTTAGAGAATATCTGGAAAAGTCAGTAACATTGAACGTTGGATTACTTCAACGAACTGTAGGGTTTGCAGGAGAATGTCAGAATTTTCGTGAGCATTCTCGATTAGTATAGTTAGAAGACAGTCAGTTCCGTTAATATCCGTTATGTCGCCTTCTCCTATAAGCCAGTTAGCAATTTCTGCAAGGGATAAGATGTGTTACCTAAGTTCATAGGAGTATTAGTGTTATCCTACCGTCCAATAGTGCTCGGGACTGCGTCTTCTTTATGATCTTCGCGGTTAATACTAACATAAACGGAGCATAATTGCCCAACAAACCCGGCTCGATGTAGCTGATCAGCAGTTGTGCCCTGATCAGTTCTCCCAACTCCGGAGCAATCGCTGGACTTTCCTTCATCAAACAGTCACAGTAATCCAACCAACAGAGGAACGAAGTCAACTGGTACCTCCCGATGAAGTGCGGCTGTTCACTATCTCGCGGAATCAAACCCCAGGACACGTTGGCATCCTCGATATCACCGGTATCCATGTCCTCAGGAATCTGCTGACAGTGGACAGCCAACCGATCGGCTATCATTGTGCAAAACCGACTCAAACTGTTCCGAATGGCGTTGCAGGATTTGTTCAAGGTCGGTAGCGACGCCAGTATCAAAATCCCCTCACATGCTCGAACTATAATCGTACTGTCCTGAAAGTTTAATTCTTATGTTGATAACAGATCTAAACAAAGCATTCAAACATTCATCGTTTTGATCGTATTTTGCTCACTTCGTCATAATATCAAACTTACCGCACTATCCAGATAGCTCACAATAGCATCGAAAAGAACGAAATGTTCCTCATCATCACAGTCACATTTGGCTTCGGCCACTCTCTCCTCGTTCAGGTTGGGAACCACCACGGCCGATGACGTTCCCTCATTTCCCCCCGCTTCATCCCCTTGCTCTCCCGCCTGCTGCTGATCTTCCTTGACCAGCGAAATCCTCCGCGAGTCGTACTCGATCTTTGCGCTTTGGAACAGTGGATTGTTGACCGGTGTCTTCGTGATGGACAGTCCCTTCCAGCTGGCCAACATTTGTGCGGAATGGTGATGAGATTTGAGGAATAAATTTGCCAGGATTGGTTCCTTCCGGACCAAACCGGCCACGGTTTCCAGGAAGAGAATTTCCTCCTTCTCGTATGGCGAAGCAACGTTTCCGTTGCATAGTTCGACCAGTTTCTGCACTGGTTGAAAGAGGCTCGCGTGACCCAACGGCGGATCCTTCATGCAGGACAGAAGACGTCGGACCCAGTTTAGGATGACCAGTCGGGCACCTGGCGGAGTGTCATTTGCTGCCAGCTCTACCAATACATCCAGCGGGCGGTTGTTCAGGACGAACTCCATGCATTCGGCTGTGGGAATCTCCTCGGTACTGCTTCCATTGGATGAGGATTCCTTGGATTCAGGCTGACCCGAGTCAACGGTATCCACCTGACGTAGGGCAGCGCTTATTTCCTGCTCCTCACGAATCAGTATTTGGAGCATTTGCTCCAGATGCACGGGAATGTTTGTGTCGTTGATATGAATCTTTGGCAATGTCTTGTCGGCAACGTAGAAGTTCTTCACCAGCTTGTAGTGGTAATCGAAGTCCTGGAGAGCGGTTGGTGGTGGTGCGAGCTGTGAAATGGAGAGAGATGATTAATTAGGACGATGTAGTCAACTTTTCGGGATTTGTGCAGACGCCTGTTTCTGAATAAGGAGTGTTGAAGTTCCTGATGCAATTCGTGTTAATGCCGTTTCCGTTCATAAACCACGTAGACCCTATTTTGGTTATCTCAGACTCCCCCCGTAGACTTTGTTGTATAGTAAACAAGATGGCGTGTTTGGTTGGTATATGACTGACGTTGTTTATTGATTATCTCTCTTACATCGGTGTTAGTGTATAACATCCCCCTTTTTATAGTTAACAAAATAAGAGTATAAAACAAAGAAAGTAGACCCCGTATACAATTCAATTCTTCGGTCTTCAAAGTTATTCAATAAAAAATTACAAAGCAAAATCATCCAAATGCTTCGGCCGACGAATTTCTCGTTTTGGCCGGTCCATTTGACTCCGCATGCTCTTTTCGTTGGTACTCTCGGCTGTCATCTCATTCGGTCCATTGCCAATTGAGTCCTCCCGAATACGTCCAGGCGTTTTCGGGTAGGATCGCTTCTCGAAAACTCTGCCTGGATCCGAGCCTGGATCTTCATCCGTATTTAGATCTTCTCTTGACAGGTTCGATGAGTCCGGTCCAACCCGAGGGAAACCAAAAGCTCCTCCAAACGGCTTAACGTGAACACCGCTGCGACGCATAGTCGATCCTTCTGCAGTCTGTAGTTCAACGGATTTGTCAGGTAATTTGCCAATGACTGTTGCCTTCTCCCATCGCTTGTCGGTGTCTGGACGTCTTTGGAACACCACGTTATCTCCAACCTTTAACTCCGTTAGCCTCCGGGTGCCTCGATCGTAGTACTTTTTAGTTTTTTCTCTGTGTTTCGCAATTTGATCCGGAACCTGACTGAGAGCTTTCTGACTGACTGCAACCCTCATTTTGCTGGTTTTCAACGGTATACTGTTTCTTGTGCTACGTCCTAGTAGTCGCTGTGCTGGACTGGTTCCCAGCTTGTTCGGTGTATTTCGATGTTGCAAAATCGCTTGCCAGAAATCTTCACCTGTTCGCCTTGCTTTTTTGTAGATTCTCTTTACTTGTTTCACTGCTGACTCCGCTTTACCGTTTCCGCTCTGATGATACGGCGACGATGTGCTATGCAGGAACTCCCAAGTCTTGGAAAATTTCTCAAACGCTGCGTTGTGGAATTGAGGCCCGTTGTCCGTTACAACGACTTCTGGTATGCCATGTCTGGCGAAGTTTCGCTTGCAACATTCCACTATCGCTGCCGTTGTTGTGCCTTTCAGTATGTCGACCTCGATGAAATCGGAGTAGCTATCTGCTGTTATTAGCATGGTCGTTTTCACACCTTCCATATTTACCTCGCATAGATCAAGATGCACTCGTTGAAAAGGATATAGCGGAATTTCATGGGTCGTCATCGGTGGGGATAGTTGACTTGCGCTGTATTCCATACAAGCTTCACAGTTTCGCACAACGTTCGTTATTTGATCAGCCATCCCCGGCCAGTACATGGTTGCTCTGGCTGAACGCAACGTGTATTCTATTCCTTGATGCGCTCGATGCAATCGCTGCACTAACTTCTGCCGAAGAGACTTCGGCACAAGGACTCGATCCCCTTTGAAGATCACTCCTCCAATAACCGATAATTCGTCCTTGACAGGACTGTACATCATCAGTTCGTCTTGCAGTTCATCTTTTCTGTCCGGCCAACCTACTGCCAAAACGTCCAACAGCTTCCGCAACAGGGGATCCTTTTTAGTTTCATCTGCTATTTCTGCAAACCGTTCGTCCGTGATATCAGAGTATTCAACCACGTTTACTTCCGCAAAACGCTTGAACAGTTTTTCTGTCGCTTTTAACTGAAACACCATGCTGTTGTCATCATTGCACTCTGATGTATTCTCGACAGCGGTTCTAGAGAGCAAGTCCGCAATGTACATCTGTGACCCTTTGCGGTACTGGACCACTATATCATATCGTTTTAGGGCCATCATCATTCTCTGCAATCGAATCGGCGCCGTGTGGATTGGCTTTCGGAATATTTCGACGAGCGGCTTATGGTCTGTCTCTACGATGACACCTGATTTCCCTGCAACATATTGCTCGAATCGTTTGCACGCAAACACAATTGCCAAACATTCTCTTTCAATGCAGGCGTAACCACTCTCCGTTTTGGTCAATGTCCTTGACCCGTACACCACTGGCTTGTCACGTTGCAGCAGAACACATCCAATTCCTGATTTGCTTGCGTCGCACTGTATGACCAACTCCTCACTCGTGTCGAAGTAACCCAAAACCGGTGTTGATATAGCTAGGTGTTTCAGCTTTTGGAAGGCCGCTTCAGCATCTTCGTCCCAGGTGAAATCTGCATCCTGTTTCAAAATCCTTCTAAGCGGAGCGCAGACGTCTGACAGCGATGGCAAAAACTTTCCTAGGTATGTTGCTAAGCCTAGAAAAGTATGCAGCTCCTTCTTATTGGTTGGCGTCGGGATGTCCAAAATCGCTTTGACCTTCATTGGATCCGGTTTGACCCCGTGTTCGGTGAGGACATGACCAAAAAACGGCACCTCAGACAATGCTAGCTTCATTTTTGTTCGGTTGATCCTTAGTCCTCGTTGCCTGAACCGCTGTAACGCCGCTCTTAGGTTGTTGTTGTGGTCTTCAAGGGCTTCGGCTTTAGTTTTCCCACAACCAAAAATCAACATGTCGTCTGCCAGACATCTGATACCTTTTAGCCCCGCAATCAGTTGCTGCTGCGCTTTCTGGAACATTTCTGGGGCCGCGGAGATCCCGAATGGCATTCGGTTCCACTTGAACGTTCCCTGTGGCGTCCAGAACGCTGTAAGGTCGGAACTGGCTGAATCCAGCTTCATATGCCAGAATCCGTTTTGTGCATCTAACACCGAGAAAACTTTAGCGTTTTGTAGATCTGGCAACATTTCTTCAATTGTGGGTATCTGATGTCTTGCTCGCTTGATTGCTGTATTCAGCTCCGCAGGATCCAAACACAAACGAAGTTTCTTGCCGCGTTTGACTAGCACCAGGTTGCTAATCCATTCCATATGTTTGTTGACAGGTTCAATAATGCCTCGAGACGCGAGTTCTTCGATTTTATCGCGCAACTCGTCGTTGTACGCTACGGGAATCCGTCTAGCCTTCTGCTGCACTGGTTTAACCATTTCGTCGATTTCGATTTTGAACTCTCCGTCGAAGCAACCATCGCCTTCAAAAACATCGCTGTACTCGTTGACAATTTCCTCACAGCTCATCTCAAGAACTTTGACTTCATCTACGTTTTGGATCTTGATCACCCCTAGTTGGACGCAAGCTTCAGCAGACAGTAGCGGTTTCTGCTTGATTCTGACGACGATGAACTCTAACACTTCCTTCTTGTTTTTCAACTTTATAGCTAACTGCGTTGCTCCAATCGGTTCAATCAGCTGTCCACCAAAACATCTTAGCTTCACTTCCGTAGGGTTGATCACCGGTTCAGGAACCACTCTTTGCAAGTCTTTCAAACTTATAATGTTGACACTCGCTCCCGTGTCCGCTTGACAGTTCAGTTTCTTCGCGTATCCGGCACCCACTTCCAGGGTAACGAAAATTCTCGCTTTTTCCAATTTCACATGTTTCTCCACACAGAAAATGTCCACAATGTTCAGTTCCTCAGCGTCAGAATCTTCGCTACCACTGGAAGATATTTCTTCTTCGACTTTGCGCACTGCACTATTTCTCTTCTTCTTCATGGGTTTCCTGCTCTTATTTCGGCAAACTTTCCGGAAATGATTCATTTTCCCGCAGCCATTGCATTTTTTCCCAAACGCTGGGCAATCTTCCTTGCGTCGTGAGTGGGATCCTCCACAAAAATAGCACTTCCCATCTTTCTTCCGTGCAAGCGTCACTTTCAATGCTGCTCCTGACGTGCCTTCGCCTACGTTACTGCCCACATGTAGGCGATCATAAGCAAGGGAGAGATCCTCAATCCTTTTTTCCTCCTTGCATTTTTCCACCATGTCGTTCAACGACAGCGCCTCGTCCCTCAGCAGCTCCTTCCTTAGGTTTCGATCCAGGATCCCTTTGACGAATTGCTCCTTTAACTCATATTCCTTCTCGTCGTCCCCATACTTGCAGTGTTGAACTTTTAGCTTGAGACGTTTGACGTAATCATCAAGAGACTCGTCCAGGTGTTGAACCATGTTGTGGAATTCCGATCGCTCCGTTCGTTTCTCTCGTTTCGGAGTGATTTTCTGTTCCAGTTTGTCCAGGATGGCGACTGTTGATGTTTTCTCCGCATCTGTCAACTCCAGATCTTCAACTAGCAGCATTGCCTCAGCTCCGAGAATAGACATTAGGATCGCAACCTGCGTAGCAGCAGGCTTCGCCGTGATACCAGTGGCAAGCGCATAGTATCCCCATTGCAGCTTAAACGTTCTGAAAGCTTCCTCCTGCTTCTCGCCGAGTTGGAGTGGTGCTGGAGCTGGAACGTTCATTTTTTCCCAAATTTGCACTTCAACTTGGAAAATTCCACTGTCTAATCGTAGTTTGTAGCTGATTTCAGCAAATGTGCTGATTTTTCGGAATATTAGACCGTTCAAAACGCGAATATTTCAACCACTTCTGGCACCATGTTGTATAGTAAACAAGATGGCGTGTTTGGTTGGTATATGACTGACGTTGTTTATTGATTATCTCTCTTACATCGGTGTTAGTGTATAACAGACTTTTATCCAAACAAAAAATATGGAGCGTTGACTTTGGGCTGCAAAACGGTGAGTCGATAAGGAGAGCGCCCAACATAGCTCTGGTCCTCACAAGTTCCTACCTCATGCTTCCACGGGTCAAGCGATGACAAAGACCGCCAGCTAAGAGTTGCGTGTTAGCTGGTAGTGCAGCCTGGGCACTGTTGCCCTTCTGACTTCAGCTAGATTGAGGAAGCACGACCCGAGCGTCTGTTCACCAATGAGGTGCGGCTCAAACACCATCTGTTCTGGCATCCAGCGGCTAAGTAAGAAACGCTGCACCACGCCCAGCTTGATCCAAGGTGGTAGCCCCATCCGTGTGGTCGTCCTAGTGTTGGTTAGGACGTTAAACAGAACTGGCACTATGGCCCTCCGGCGAGACAGGAGTGTTGGCTTATAGGCCCAATAAGGCACCCGTTAAAATCCCCATTGCGAATAACATAGGAGAAAATACGACTCGATACAATCGGCAAAGACCCACGCGACAAAATAAGGACTACGATTGGAAACTTGGAACATGGAATTGCAAGTCACTTGGTTTCGTAGGATATGACAGGATAATCTCGACGTAGGATCGACAGGATAATAATCGACGAACTACATCCCCGCAACTTCGACATCGTGGCATTGCAGGAACTTTGTTGGACTGGACAGAAAGTGTGGAAAAGCGGGCATCGAGCGGCTACCTTTTACCAAAGCTGTGGCACCATCAATGAACTGGGAACAGGATTTATAGTGTTGGGCAAGATGCGACAACGTGTGATCGGGTGGCAGTCGATCAACGCAAGGATGTGCATGTGAAAGAGTTAAGGGCCGTTTCTTCAACTTCAGCATCATCAACGTCCACTGCCCACACGAAGGAAGACCTCATGACGAGAAAGAAGCGTTCTACGCGCAGTTAGAGCAAACATATGATGGTTGCTTGCCGCGTGACGTGAAAATCGTTGTCGGCGGCATCAACGCGCAGGTAGGAAGGGATGAAATGTACAGACCGGTAATCGGGCGAAACAGCCTGCACGCCGTATCGAATGATAACGGCCAGCGATGCGTAAACTTTGCAGCCTCCCGTGGTATGGTGGTCCGAAGCACCTTCTTCCCCCGCAAAGATATCCACAAAGCCACCTGGAGATCACCCGACCATCAAACAGAAAACCAAATCGATCATGTTCTAATCGACGGTAAATTCTTCTCGGATATAACCAATGTCCGCACATACCGCAGTGCGAATATAGATTCGGATTACTACTTAGTCGCTGTGTGCATGCTCAAAAGTTTCGACAGTTATCACCACGCGTCGAAGTCGAACGCCGCGACTCAACATCGAGCATCTGCGTAACGTAGAAGTGGCTCAAGACTACGCTCAGCAGTTAGCAGTGGCCCTACCAACGGAAGAGCAGCTTGGCGGAGCTACACTTGAATATGGCTGGAGGGACTTCCGATCCGCCATAGGTAGCACCTACGACTATCACAGAAACGACTGGTACGACGGCGAATGTTAACAGTTGAAAAACGAGAAGAATGCAGCATGGGCGAGAATGCTGCAACACCGTACGAGAGCGAATGAGGCACGTTATAGACAGGCGCGGAACAGGCAGAACTCAGTATTCCGGATGAAGAAGCGCCAGCAGGAAGAACGACACTAATGAGCGCTGCCTACAAGATATTCTCTCAAATTTTATGCCGCCGTCTATCACCCATTGCAAGAGAGTTCGTGGGGCAATATCAGGCTGGATTTATGGGTGAACGCGCTACAACGGATCAGATGTTCGCCATCCGCCAGGTGTTGCAGAAATGCCGCGAATACAACGTGCCCACACATCACTTGTTCATCGATTTCAAATCGGCGTATGATACAACCGTTTGGCAGATTATGCACGAATACGGATTCCCGGATAAACTGATACGATTGATCAAGGCGACGATGGATCGAGTGATGTGCGTAGTTCGAGTATCAGGGACACTCTCGAGTCCCTTCGAATCTCGCAGAGAGTTACGGCAAGGTGATGGTCTTTCATGCTTGCTGTTCAACATTGCTTTAGAGGGTGTAATTAGGAGAGCGGGGATAAACACGAGTGGTACGATTTCACGAAGTCCGTTCAGTTGCTTGGTTCCGCTGATGATATTGATATTATTGTTCGTAAATTTGAGACGATGGCGGAAACGTACATCTGACTAAAGAGTGAAGCCAGGCGAATCGGATTAGTCATTAATGTGTCGAAGACAAAGTGTATGATGGCAAAAGGCTCCAGGGAGGAATCCCCGCGCCCGCCATCCCGAATCCATACTGATGGTGCTGAAATCGAGGCGGTTGAAGAATTCGTGTACTTGTGCTCACTGGTGACCGCCGACAACGACACCAGCAGAGAAATTCAGAGGCGCATTGTGGCACGAAATCGTGCTTACTTTGGACTCCGCAGAACTCTACGATCGAATTGATGGCACAAATTTCCCAAATGGAGGAGAACGTGCCTCTAGAGCCGACCTACTGATCTACAAAACGCTGATTCGTCCTCTATGGGCACTCTATGAGCACGAAACATGGTCCCTACGTGCAGAGTACCAACGTGCCCTTGGAGTTTTCGAACGGAAGGTGTTGCGTACCATCTATGGAGGTAACCATTATGGAGGTAAAATTCAACATTGGTTCCTATAGTAGCGCATCCTATTGAATTCTTATGGGACCCACCACTATAGGAACACTTTCACCACTACAGGTGCAAAGGACCAACAAAATTAAGAAAAATGACTGTTTAAAATAGGTTTTTCGACAAATCCTGAACACTAAACTGGATTAATGTTTTAAATGAGGTATGATGCGTCTATTAAAAACGTCATTTGCAAGCTTTCTGGTCGAAATAGTACTAAATTGGCACTACCACCACTTTTGGTACTACCCCCACTAAGGGAGCTTTTACCCTAGTATTGCGCGATCGTGTGGGGTACGTCCGGGGGTAGATGAGTTGATAGATCTCGTTATTGAGATTTGCGGGAGTGCCTTAGCTGAGTATTCAGATGAGTTAGGTGCTTACATTGTGTTTGACGTTTGCTCATTACCGCCACCTAGTGAAAGCTTGTCCAAACACAGCAGGATAGTAATGGAAGACGTTGTTTTCGTTTCCAATCTGACTTAACGCGGAACTGTACATGATTCGGATCAATCATGAAGCAGCAATGCAATTACTGATATGTACTCTAAGATATGCAACTTCATATCTTGAATAACTCAGTCAGGGAGCAACTTGGATGTGAAGGTCTCAGGTAAGGTGGAGGCCCCTCTGTCGATCTGTCCATCTAATACAAGCATATGAACGAAATTTTTACTCTGCCCAGGTTACTCAATCACTACCTCATATCAATAGCTGACCTAGAAAACTTGTCGAACGTGAGTAAAAGATATTTGGTGAAAACTCTTCCCATTCCGATGGGTACTAACTGTGTCTATTCGGCTATCGTTCATCAATTGACGGGTAAGTAAATCAACAATTATGCATACAAATTAATTAAGTCAAAAAAAAAAACAAGTGAAAAACAAGTTTTACAATTAAAACTTACAGATTTACATTTCTCTCACGAAACCCACCAAGAAGCAGTTTTGATTATGAGTCAAATAAACGAGGGAATAGTTAATGCGAGCAGGGAAAGAAATCAAAACGCAACGGCGAAAAGTCAGGGACGGCCTACAACTGAAGAAAACCGATTCTCCAAATTGGAAAACCACGACATGTACGTTTTCAAAACCGGAAAAGAGGGGGAAACAATCGCGGCAATCCGGGACATGCTCGAAGTTTCAATCAAGGTGTTTAGTGGTAGCTTCGAACCCATCGTTTTTAAAGGCACTGGTGAACAAGAAGTTCTCATCCTTTATATGGGAGAAGAACACTATGAAAGCATCCTTGAGGTAGTAGAAATAGACGAACCCACAGAAACCGCGAAAGAAAAGGCTTCGGTAGACATCAAAACCCGAGGTCGTAAACCAAACAGTCCTAGAGTGACGGACGACACGTGGGAACCTATAGAACAATCAGATACCACCAAAGATTTCTACAATGGAATAGAGTGTGACGAAATGGACGGTGATAGCATTTCGGGAAAGGAAGAGGAACGAATAACGGTCTCAACCGAACATTGCGATAGCATTGTACGAAGAAGAAAGGCTCAACCAAAGGATCTGAAGGTTGCAACTATAAATTGCTGTGGTTGTTCAACTAGGCGTAAAAGGGACGACATTGATTTGGAACTTATCGAGGAAGAAGTAGACATATGTGGGATCCAAGAAACGCGAGTGGCATGGGAGCTTATGGAAACGAAAAACTATAAGTGGCTCTGCAGTCCTTGTGGACACAAATCAAGTCATCGTGGAGTCAGGATATTAGTCAGGAAGAGCCCTGCCATAAACGTGAAGAACTTCAATGGTATCTCCGAGAACATCTGTACCGCATGGGTAGAAAAAGGCGAGATTGGCTTGAAGATAATAGTCGTCCATGTTCCCTCGGATAGCCGAATGCCGGAAACGTTTGCAGAACTCTCAAATGTTCTGTTAAAAATCCCTCCGGAAGACTGCTACATAATAGTGTAGAATTAGCATAAGTTAAAATACACATAAATACAAACAAAAAAAAAAAACTGCTACATAATTCTGGGAGACTTCAATGGCCATATTGGATACAACGACATCACGGAAGATGTGCAACACCTGCTGGGAAAGCAACTCTTACATAAAGAAAGCAATGAAAACGGACTGTTTCTTCTTCAACTAGCACTACAATTCAACTTGGCAGTATCGAGTAGCTTTGCAAGATCGCGATCAGTAATCGAGACATGGTCAAACAGAAAAATATCATCCCAAACAGACCACATCTTACTCCCAATACATAATCAAATACGCATTAAGGAGAAAAGCACCAAAGCCTTCTGGACAAAAAGATTTCGGTCGGATCATAAATTGATTCTGGCAATCGTCCGAAAAGTATCCTACTCCCAGAATAAGCGACATGTATTAAAAACACAGCAACCTCCCAACTTCCAATGGAATGTAAAACTTCTGGTGAACGACAAATTCAAATCTGATTACGAGCAGTCAGTAAGGGAAAAGCTCGGAATCCCTCACAAATCGATGACTATGGATCAGAAGTGGGACGAAATGAAGACCATCATAAAGGAAGCGGCTGCGGAAACAATCCCCAACGACAAAAAAGAACCGATGTCCCCAAAAACTCGCAAGGCATACTCATTGCTGCAGAGGAAACTAAACCGTCAGAAACGATTCTCCGATGTCGACCAATGTCGCATCGAAGCGGCTAGAGCAAGAAGCGAATTCGAACAGGCTAAACGCGAACACGTCTGGAAATCGTGGCGCAACTTTTTCAAAAATATTAATGACACAGAACCGTATCAGAGGCTGAGAAAGACGTTCGAATTTCTAAAACAACAGAAAAAACAAAAAGGCAGACGATCACCACACAGCTCAGTTACCCAGTTCAAATGGCTAGAATCGCTATACGAATCTGTGGTTGAGGGACAGAATATCGAATTGCTCCCTGAATCTGGAGACGTAATTCCGGCAGCATCCAGGGGTGAAATCAGGGAGATTTTGAAGGCATTCAAAAACGGAACGAGCCCAGGGTCAGACGGAATAAACGTGGAACTTCTGAAGAACGCACCTGAGGAGTTCATAGAAGAATTACAACTATTAATTGAAGAAGTCTGGTCGCAAAATTCTGCTCCAGCCGAGTTTTCCAACACCGTTCAATTACCGATACCAAAAAAGACGTCACCGAAAGTAATAACAGACTACCGTAAAATTACTCTTTGTAATGTTGTTTACAAAAAAATTGCGGTATATCTTTTAAGGAAGCTGGACGAAGTTGTAGGCGAAATACCGTCATATCAAGCAGCATTCCTAGCGAACAGATCGGTGGAAGACCATATTTTTACAGCAAAACGGATAACAGAGGAATACTGGAACCATGGAGTCACAGTTTACGCTCTCGCGCTCGATATCAGGCAGGCCTTTGACTCAGTAAGTCACACTTCTATTATAGAGGCACTCCAACATCTGCAAGTTCCAAACTTTTTGATAAACAGAATCATACGACTGGGACTTCATGAAAAATCTTGCCTACAATGGCAAGGTCAAAGAACTCCTAAGGTGACTAAGGGCAAAGGCGTGAAACAAGGATGCCCACTATCACCTAGACTGTTTACACTGGTTCTCCATAGGGTATTGTGCAAGTTGAAGGAAATACATCCAGAAGTGCAGCTCGAACAAGGAAGCCGACTAAAAACCCCTTTAATCCTCGCATATGCAGATGACCTTATGATCATATGCAAAAGTGTCCAAGAACTAGACAAGATCGTGGGAACACTAAGAGGCCTGCTTGAAGAGGTCGGATTGCTGATCCACCCTGACAAATCGGAGCTACTAGTCCGCGACCCTCTCTCAACAAAAAAAAGCGTGGAAGAAAGTTTCTGTATAGGGGGGGATCCAATTAACCTCGAAAGCTTCCTTCAAATACTTGGGAGCCTATATGACGGCGACGGTTAGTCGTCCAGTGACAGTAAAGCAGAGATGTTTACAAGGTGTCAAAGTATCGAAAGCCGTACTCCCATTTCTCCGGAAAAATAACGTTCCTTGGGAAATAGGCCGTAAGGTATATCAAGCAGTGGTGGTCCCAACAGTAATGTTCGGTCTCAACGCAATTTCCATGACGGCACAGAATAGGAGATCATTGCGACATTTCGAAAGAAAAACGGTCCAGGAATGGTACAAAGCCTGCGGAGGAGCTACAAAGGTGTCAACAAGAAAATTACTGAAGAACCGTACAATAGTGAAAAAAATCAAAATCAGCCGAATCACGTACTGGGGCCACATTACCAGAAGACAAGGGAACCATCTACTACAAGCCGCGTATAAGTTTCACCTGGAGGGTCCGAAACGGAAATGCCGTCCGTGCGACACTTGGAACCAAACCCTGGACAAAGATCTGGTCTCTATGGGAAAATCGAGGGCAGATTTTGAAGGCTTGCTTCACAATAAAAATGAACTAAAACAAGAAACGAACAAGCTTTACGCCATTATGGACTCGTCGGACAGCGAAGCGTCTTCTGGTTCATCTTAGAAATAAAAAGGTATTAAACAAGCTCATGTCTTTGATCACCACCAAAAGGTTCTCGCAACACATCACATACCTCTACAACTGATTATTAACTAAAATTCATTCCACCTTCGAAAGTTTTACTCATTTATTGAACCAATCTCAACCTTTACCTGTGAACCCATTCACGATAATATATTTTAGGCAGACCAGGTTTTTCAGCCATGATCCCACGAGATGAACACCAAGCATTCAGGAGCTGATGATCGATATTGGACTACAAGAACAACCCTACAATCGGTGAGAGCTTTCCAATACTATAATATTATTCATTTATACAAATCTACATATATACACCCTCATATATATACATCAAATCTATTCGTCAAAACCTGGAGCGTTTGGTACGGTATGTCCACGCATTCATCCTCCCCTGTAGATTCGAGAAGTACCTCGATAAAAGAGAAAAAAGTCTTAACTCCAGGTACTTCGAAGAATCATCTTTGCGCAAAATACAACGCAGTAGGCCTGGCCGCTTTGATGCTTGTGTCATATCTTCGATATGCTGCAAGCCTCAATAATGACAAGAAAAGTAATTGGGCGTAATCTAACCCGATTCCTTTCCAGGATGCTTTCTCGTACTGGCTGCGTCTGTATTAGATTAGAGATTAGATTAGATTAGGAAGGTGTTGCGTACCATCTACGGTGGAGTGCAGATGGAAGACGGGACTTGGAGAAGTCGAATGAACCACGAGCTGCATTAGCTGCTGAGAGAACCAACCATCGTCCATACCGCGGAAATCGGGAGGCTACGGTGGGTGGGTCACGTCATCAGGATGTCGGATAGCAACCCGTCTAAAATGGTTCTTGAGAGTCATCCGACCGGTACAAGAAGACGTGGAGCGCAGCGAGCTAGGTGGGTCGACTAAGTGGAGGACGATCTGCGGACCCTACGCAGAGTGCGGAACTGGGGACAAACAGCCGTGGACCTAGTGGAATGGAGACTATGTACGGCAGAGGCCATCCTGGCTTTAGCCTGATTGGTAAGGTAAGTATAAGTATCCAGCAATCCCTCGTCCGGCAACGCTACAATAGGAACTGACGTCAATAATGCCGGAGAAGAGATGTCCATCAATCTGGACGTGGTCGATGTGGACTTCTGTCTGCTGTGGTGATCTAATTGTTAGACTATAGACGAATGTTTAGGTCTTCGACGATGATCTTGACGTCGTGGTTAGGGCGGCTAGGGATTGTATACGCGTTCGAGCTGCACTTAAAATGCATCTTTGTCAGTACTTCATTAATTGTATGATCAAGTTGAAGAATCGACCCTTGATCCTCATCACACCTTCTGCTGCACTATCATGCTGCTGATACCGCGGTCCTTTAGTAAAACAGCGAGTTTGATGTTGAGGGGTCACAATGCCGTCTAGTTTCCTAAACGAGCCTACGACTAAAGCTTCCACCAGAGTTGGCTACCCGATATTCCCTAAGATTGCTGGCAGCTCGGCCGGTGTCACGAGCAGGGAATGAAATTATCGATCACGATCGCGATCACAGAAAACTCTTTCACACGCATTATCGGCGAAAAAAGACGTGCGATAAATTCAGACCCGGTTTACTCCCGAGAATGTGTTCTCGCTCGTTCCGCAGCGCCGAAAACAGATTATCGCCAGCAATGAAAAGAAGGCCGGTTTGCTCTCTGCGCTTTGTTCGCCTTTCCGTCTGGCCGTCGCCACCATAGGTAGCTTTTATGAATCAAATTTCTTCCTCTTTTCGAGCAGCTTGAGTGGTCGCGTGGTTATGGTGCGCGCTAAGAAACATTTTTGTGGAGGGTCTAGGTTCGAATCCCATTGGCGGCACAATTTTTGTTATTTGCCTCCTGATAATTATCGCGATAACCGGCAAGGCGATAAAGTTGGATAGCGAAAATGGCAAGAGCGATTTTCAGTTTTCGGCTATCTTTGGTCGTTGACAACAGCAGCGAACGATAAACATTTCTCGCTGGAAAAAGAATCGTTGAATTGTTCGGTTGCTCGGAAAATGCCAATTTTCGTCTCAATTTGCTGATAATTTCATTCCCTGGTCACGAGAAGGTTTACCTATAGGACCAGAAGTTGCTCAAGGGGGCTGCAATACGTGTTTTCAGGCCTTCTCCTGCACTTAAGGCAAGAAGCTCACGGGGTCTGAATGTTTAATATGAATTTGATATGGGAAGATGAGGAGTTTATGTGTCCATATGAGAATGGACGGTTATGTTATATGTTTATATGTTATATGTTTCACTGAAGCGGGCTTTTCCCTGCTTTTAACCTACAACGTCTACAGTAGATGTTCGGTAAGTACAACAAATTTGCAGTTATCGCACTGCCTAACGTCAATATGATGCGCCTTGTTAGACCGAATGAACAGTCGAATGGAGCTCACGTTCACTTCACGTCAACTGATGGGTCTATAGTCGAATATAGAACATGTTTAACAGAGCTAATAAGTTCTATATCCTCTAATAGAGCTGCTTAAAAGCCATTTTTGGCGAATTATTCGGCTGATATACGGCCTGCTGAAACAATTCGTACCGAGTCTCTGGAAAAAGAGCTGTTAAAAATTGAAAAAGGAAAAAGAGAGAAAAATATAACTTGTTTATCTTTTGTCTTTTCTTGCGTCTTATGTTTCTATCGAACTTTTTTGCTGCTCGCTTCAGGTTTTAGTCGAAGTCCTCGAGATTCCTCTTGAGTCGGCACTCGTCGTCAAACTTCCCATCTGCTCCATCAATGCACCATGGAGTTCGCTTTCTTAGAACCATATTTAAAGTAGATAAAAGTTGGTAAAATTTGATTCCATTTAGTAGAAGCGGTCGAGGAAACGATCTCACACGAGTAAGAAGCTGTTGGTATTTAAGAGGTTGCGATCGTCACTTAGTCCAGAGACCATGCCGGAGGACGAACATGATAATGTTGGAGTTCTAGTGGGGTTTGATATAGGGAAGTGCAAATCGGTAGCATAAAGATAAGGCAAGAGATATGGAGGTAATTGAGGTGGAATTTGTCTGATAGATGTAGGAGATTGATCACGATTCCAGTTTAAAACATAATCCTTATGGAAACGGCTGCCTGCGTGTTTAAACGTCGATTAAATATGCTGTTGCTCGCTGATCAAATTTATTCATTCTCGCGAATCTTTCCACTGAACTCCATTCACTTTGTATTGTTTTGGTTGAAATCAATTTTGATTGACACGAATGTCATACACCTCAAGCCGAGCAACAGCACCGACAGCCATCTTATTCGGCCTAAAGGCACAGGGCCAACAAGCACTAAAAGTTAGCGTTATATACCCATATACGGCTTATTTTTGTGCTTACGGTTGACAGGGCCTATAAGCATTAAGACATCTTTTATAGAGCTTGTTGGCAGGGATGGGAACACTCACTTGCAAAGAGTTACACTCACTTGCAGTTTTCTCAGCTCAGAAGCGTGCAATCAAGAAATGATGTATGGACGACTTTTGCCTAGTGATTTCGTCTAAAACTTTGCCGAATAGAGTAGGGGTCGCAAATACATACCAAAGTCGTGAGGGAGCTTCGAAGGCAACTCTCCACAAGGTGAGTGTAATTTACACTCACCTCGTGGAGAGTCGCTTTCACAGCCCTGTCACGGCTTTAAGATGCGTGTGCGACCCCTACTCTATTCGGCAAAGTTTTAGGCCAAACCACAAGGCAAAAGTCGTCCATACATTGTTTCTTGATTGCACGCTTCTGAGCTGAGAAAATAGCAACTGAGTGTAACTCTTTCAAAGTGAGTGTTCCCATCCCTGCTTGTTGGCACTGAAAAGCTACTCAATGTCCTATATAACGCTTATAACAGTGCTTAATGGTTACCTGGGTAGTGTCGCCCCAGTGTTTTATTTCGATTTGTTTAGTGCTTGTTCACTGATAGTTTCTAAAAACTCATTTAGCTTATTTGGTTTGAGCCTAAACCTCAGAAGTGCACTGCAATGATAAGCTTGGGCTATAGTCAGTATGTTATGAGTTTCCTGGAGCAATCAGTAGTGACTGATAATTAGGTTTTTCGTAAAGTCGTTCGTTCTTCTAATTGGACGAAAAGTGAAGTAAATTGAGTACGCTTATGTTGCAGTAACATCTCAAAATTCCCACATATTGATTATTATTTGCCAAGGCCGGCTGCCCAGACTCCATCATCACCTTGCCACTCGAACCTTCCTAATCTCAACTTTTTTTATCAAAGTGTAAACAATGCACCTTGCAGCCAAAACATGGATTCGCTTCATTATATAATCACATAGTGGGTAAACCATGAACCACAAACATGCTTCTTTGTACCCATCCTCAAATGAGGGTCACACCTGTTTCGCTTCTTACTGCAAGTACCATTACCGAGTGCAGGCAGAGTTCACTGCTGCTGCAATTACCATGCTGCGAAAGATGGCCCAATGACGCATTCTGCTCAAATGGAAGAAAACCCGTGCAATCGTCTTCGTTTGGCCTTTGCCTATACTTACCACATCGGCTGCACTCTGCAGAACCTCCGAAAGTCGTCCCAACATTTTATCGATCTCGTTGAACTTCCGGCAGAGAAACATGAACCACCCGAAATGGTCTCGATCCTACGGTTGGCGTTTTCTACTTTCGGGGAATCATCTTTTGCGATTTGCGACAACACTCAGACGAACCAGAAAAGGTAGAAAATTTTCCGATTGGAAAAAAGACTTGAACCCCGTACAAGGTAACACGACAATGTTTTTATTTGCACTTGCTATTTTTTCACCTACAATCTTCGGACGAGAAGCAGAACGAAAAATGCCATTTGACGTTTCTTCTTTCGTCGGGTGATGAAGCTTGCACGCACACTTGCACACCGAGGGAGTTTGTTTACAAACTCCATGGTAATTGTGTGCATACAGTCTCATGTTCGGTGGGTTAAAATGATATGCAATGATGGTACCTGGACCGCGGCGAACTGCAATAAATTGAAATATTTGGGGTTAAAACTGAATAATTGTTAACTAAGTTGCTTTAGACGGATGAAAATCATAAAATTGTTCATATATGATAACAAATAAAACCAGTTTTATCTTCAAAAGCATCGTTTTTCGGCTTCTTTTGCCAACTTCGCTGCGAGGTTCGTGTCTTGACGCGTGAAGTTAAGTTGAGGTCACCGCATGCAAGTCGTACCCATCGGCGAATGTTTAATAGTGGGTGTTACAGCCAATCAATGTTTTTGGTCCACGTCAAACTGCAGGCATCGTTTGTTTCCTCAATGTTATGTCTGTCGGCAAAATCTAAACCTTCAATCTCGTAAAAGTGATTTTTCCGTCTTTTTGCTATATAAATCCAACTAATTAAGATACATTTAAGTAGAAATGGGTGAGTATTTGTCATAAGATATTATATTCTGGTTGAAAATCAACTATTTCGGTCAGAATTGTATACATAAATTAACCGGCTTGGCACTTCCTATTTATGTATTTCACCACCCTATTTATCATCTAGCGGTCCCGACCTCCGTATCTCTGGTTCTGGCCTCGGTCACTGCCGTGCTGATATTCTCGGCAATGCAAATGTACAGGCCGCTGATTGCCTCTTCCCAGATGGCTACCATTTTTGGAGGATTTCTCGGCTCGTGGCTGTTCATTCTATCACTGACGGTGAGTATCCGATCAAAATCCTGTATGTTGAATCGAACATTGAACTCTGATTTCCTATTTCAGGCGGTTTCCAATCTGGAAGCGGTCGTTCTGGGCAAAGGATTCCAGGCAAAGTTGTTCCCAGAGGTAGCTTTCTGTCTGATTGGGTCGCTGTTTGCTTGTGGAATGGTGCATCGCGTTTGTGCAACGACCTGGTTAGTGTCAATTTTTAGATAAACATTCTCCTGAGAAGTACTTAAATCAGTTTCTACTCTTTTCAGTGTCTTATTTTCAGTTGCTGCTCTCTACTACATTAACAAAATTTCACAGAAAGTGCATAATGCACCGGTTCCGGTGGACACCTATGCCGGGAAGAAAAAGAAGAAGTAAACTTGTGGAGCTGAGGACACTCTCTTAGCAAGAGAAAATTTCAAAAGTCGGTAGTTTTTAAGGAAACTCATTTACTCTTACGAGCGCTTACCGAATAAATTATCTAATTTAAAGTTTGTTGTCAAATTGGTAAACCGTAGCGTAGCAAGAAATTTGCTCTGGGTGGGGTTTTCGATGTTCAATAATACTTTTTTTTTATTTGGCACTCATTTTCGTAAATGTTAACACACACTCAATTTGAGTCGCTGATGCAATATGGCAACGCAGCCGAAAAAATTTTTCATCATAAACCGTTTTATTTGCTCTAGTAATTTTTATGTGTTTGTGTTAGTGTGTTATTCCTCCAGGAGTTCCTCTGGAATTCCTCCAGGAGTTCCTCTGGAATTCCTCCAGGAGTTCCTCTGGAATTCCTCCAGGAGTTCCTCTGGAATTCCTCCAGGAGTTCCTCTGGAATTCCTCCAGGAGTTCCTCTGGAATTCCTCCAGGAGTTCCTCTGGAATTCCTCCAGGAGTTCCTCTGGAATTCCTCCAGGAGTTCCTCTGGAATTCCTCCAGGAGTTCCTCTGGAATTCCTCCAGGAGTTCCTCTGGAATTCCTCCTGGAGTTCCTCTGGAATTCCTCCTGGAGTTCCTCTGGAATTCCTCCTGGAGTTCCTCTGGAATTCCTCCTGGAGTTCCTCTGGAATTCCTCCTGGAGTTCCTCTGGAATTCCTCCTGGAGTTCCTCTGGAATTCCTCCAGGAGTTCCTCTGGAATTCCTCCAGGAGTTCCTCTGGAATTCCTCCAGGAGTTCCTCTGGAATTCCTCCAGGAGTTCCTCTGGAATTCCTCCAGGAGTTTCTCTGGAATTCCTCCAGGAGTTCCTCTGGAATTCCTCCAGGAGTTCCTCTGGAATTCCTCCAGGAGTTCCTCTGGAATTCCTCCAGGAGTTCCTCTGGAATTCCTCCAAGAGTTCCTCTGGAATTCCTCCAAGAGTTCCTCTGGAATTCCTCCAGGAGTCCCTCTGGAATTCCTCCAGGAGTTCCTCTGGAATTCCTCCAGGAGTCCCTCTGGAATTCCTCCAGGAGTTCCTCTGGAATTCCTCCAGGAGTTCCTCTGGAATTCCTCCAGGAGTTCCTCTGGAATTCCTCCAGGAGTCCCTCTGGAATTCCTCCAGGAGTTCCTCTGGAATTCCTCCAGGAGTTCCTCTGGAATTCCTCCAGGAGTTCCTCTGGAATTCCTCCAGGAGTTCCTCTGGAATTCCTCCAGGAGTTCCTCTGGAATTCCTCCAGGAGTTCCTCTGGAATTCCTCCAGGAGTTCCTCTGGAATTCCTCCAGGAGTTCCTCTGGAATTCCTCCAGGAGTTCCTCTGGAATTCCTCCAGGAGTTCCTCTGGAATTCCTCCAGGAGTTCCTCTGGAATTCCTCCAGGAGTTCCTCTGGAATTCCTCCAGGAGTTCCTCTGGAATTCCTCCAGGAGTTTCTCTGGAATTCCTCCAGGAGTTTCTCTGGAATTCCTCCAGGAGTTCCTCTGGAATTCCTCCAGGAGTTCCTCTGGAATTCCTCCAGGAGTTCCTCTGGAATTCCTCCAGGAGTTCCTGTGGAATTCCTCCAGGAGTTCCTCTGGAATTCCTCCAGGAGTTCCTCTGGAATTCCTCCAAGAGTTCCTCTGGAATTCCTCCAGAAGTTCTTCTGGAATTCCTCCAGGAGTTCCTCTGGAATTCCTCCAGGAGTTCTGTAGGATTCCGTCCAGGATTCCGTCCGTCCGTCCCCGTTGCTACGCTCTAACTTGTTGTTGTTTTGATCCCTGTCTGTCAGTTTGTCGCGCGCGACCAAGGTCTATTCTACAACAGGTATGCATTGTCAGGTGCGGATGTGAAACAACTAAAAGTACAACTATAAAGGTACGAACTACACTGCTTAATGATTGTCATGTAAGTGTAATACACTACAATCTCCCCTTTTCAATAAAAATGCGAACAAGTTTACTTATGTGAGAAACAGTTCATCCTGCTTGGTTACCTGAAATCTTCAAGTCACTCCCCAAGTTTCTTCGGTCAATAAATTTGGATGATTTTGTACATGCCTCCTGGACTCTTCCCATACTTCACTATCCGCTCAACCAAGACCAATGGGTCCCAAACTTAGTCTGGAATCATATATTAATTACCCTATCTCTATCCTTTTATTCTTTTTAAGTTGTTTTAGGCCTACATTGGACATGAGAGACACACTCAATGAAGCATTTTCATCAGGATTTGAATTAATTTCCTTTCCAGATAAACTGATTAGTTCTTCATTACCAAGCTCCGTGATAAGCTACCTAAGTTGTATATTATAGTTTTTCTTCAATACATCTACCAGTCTCATTTTGTTATAATCTCTACAATCAACAGTTAACCTTTTGTAAATCGCGCGGTTGGCCACCGCCGCCCGCACCAAGATAATGCTGAGTACAAAAGACGAGCTTTTTTATAAACGTGTTGTACAAAATACAACAACGCGATCACTCGAGGGTTAAGTGTTACTACTCTCTCCCATGTTTTATAGCAGCAGTTCCTAAGTACTACCATCTCCCTATAAAACTGATTGAAGCGAACGAGAAGGTCCACTGTGATTTTTCTGTTCAGAAGTGAAAACATCATGTATGCATCCTCCTCGGCACAGGACTAAATATGATGCTGCACAATATGCTATCTGTGAGCTTGGAATGTATCTTTTATCAAACTGTTATCAAACCCTAAAATTCACAAGAAAAGGTACCACAACAAATTTTACTGAATCACTGTTCTAGACAACAATTCCGTCACTATTTCTATCTTTTGGCTATCTTGTTACAAACCAGTGCAACAAATAGACCATCTTTAAGAATCGGGTGTTCAACCAGGTTCACTCAGCAACAAAACCATTATATTCCCTATAGACACTTGGATATCAAAATTAAACAGCAGATTCAATACATTTGTTTTCGATGATTTCGAATCTAACATCACAATGCGCCTTTCGTTAAAGTCCCACATGTGTTATGAGAAAACACTCGGTATATATTGTCGAACTTATCTTAGATTCTCAGCAAGCTGCGTATGATTTGTACACGGTGTGCAACTTGGCTAAAACTGTTTTGCAGCCGCCGGGTGGAGCTGTCAGCCGCCGTGTACAAATCAAACGGGCGCAATCTTATGGCGGCTGACTCAGATCAGCAGGATCTGAGTGATTAAGCTAGGATGCACAATATATAGACCACATTGAAACTTCTTGCACCGCAAGTCTGTGCCAGACTTATTAGGATGAATCCGATTGATTATAGCCGTTATATAATTGCCCATCAACGTACCAGTTCCATCGACATCGAGAATCATCAAGCCTTCCATGCGCTTTTTAAGTCGATAACAGTTAACGCGACTAACGCCAAAGAATAAAGATTACCCTACGTTACGATCTTGTATGGTGACCACTAAGATGGATGGTAGTCTCAACGCTCTCTTTAAGTTATTTTCTACTGCACACTGTGATGTGAAAAAATAGTGACGGAATAGTACAAGCAACAACGTTACAAACTAATTTACTTCGTATGATTTAAGAATTCGTAATTCGCTTCAGTCGCTTCATGTTCATCATCGTTGAGGAAAAATACTCTCTTGAGTTTTAATCAATTACCAGCACCACTCATCATCACTTGCTTAAGTATAGTTTCCATTTGTTTGTGGTTTCCAGATCAGTGTCTCGCTTATCTGCGGTATGATGAAACAGAATATTTGCTGCACAGAAATGTGATCGTTCCAATTGATGTGTTCTAAAAAACATTGCTGGTGTTACGCATTGTTAATTACTTAACATCCACGAGCGCTCAAGTGATTTTTTTTTTATAACGGAATCAGTATTTGACCCTCACTTGTCATATCCCTTGCTCCAGTACCTAAAAAATGGATATTGGCCTTGGACGCCGTTCCGATGAATCATTGAAGTAACGCTTCGAAACAAAGGTGTCACTGTGACAGCAGTAGAGAAAATCAAACACACCTGTCCTTGAACTCACTATACCTATCATACAGTATCCTCAGTACATACTCGCTATGCAAAGAACTGTGTCAATGAAGAATCCGTCAATTGTAGGAGGGAAGTTTGCAAATCAAGGTTGAACAAGCTACGCTTCCATATTGTGCATCAAGAGAATCGAGTATATTGTTAGGCAAGGACAATGATAAGCTATGCCCAAGGAAGTCCAGAAAAGTTCCCGACCAGAACGAGAATTGAAACCGCCGTCTCCGTATTGGCAGTTCAAAGCCTTATCGACAAGACTTACTAGAGGTACTTTAATCTAATATCCATCTAACTCAACCATGAATCAATCATCAGCACAAAGGGCATTTAATTTCGTTTCAATGAGACACTTTCATGCAACATTTGAATGAGTCACTTTATCTGTTTGACACACTATTCGAGTCTTTCTTTTCGATTCGGAAAACATTCTCATTCATCGTAGCACTCGGTAGTCTCTCTTCGGGGTGGCGTTGCTTGTGCTTCACTCGGCATAGCAGTAGTGTCTCACTCTTGCGCGTTAGTCTCTCAATGGTTACAGGCGCCGGTTAATTGGATTTAAGCGGTCAAACTTGTGTTCCTTTTTCATAAAACATAATGATCATTCTATTGGCGTGCACCACTATTTGAAAAATTGTTTTAAATAGTGTTTTTATCACATTGAAATTTTTCAATGACCCACAATTGAAACGAAAATCCAAAGTGTTTCACTTCAATTTTCAAACACACTTGTTTCAGTAGAAATAATAAACGAGCGTGTTGCAGTGTGAGTTATGAAGCATCGCAGCAGTCCCGTCGCATGGGAAACGATTTGCTACAGCTTTCGTGCGTCATGTTTTCCTTTCGAAATTGCACGTCCCTGATCAGCACACATACATATACCAGCTTCATTGTCTACCCCTTCAAATAAAACTGAAAAACTCTTCTTCTTGGCTTGGCGTCTCAACTGGCAAACTCTGATTCACAGTTCAATGTTCTTTTTACAACGTTCACAGAACTGAGAGCTCCTCTGTTAGTAACCATTTTTCATTCGTATGTCATGTGGCAGACATCACGACAATCCATGCCCAAGGAAGTGAAGGGAACCTCCATAACGAAAATATTGCGCACCGACCTGCATTCGGACCCGTCACCCTCATCATGGTATTGTTGAGTATCCGCGCGTATACCACTTCAGCTGTATAAGCCTTATGATAACTCCTCTATAGCTGAAAACCACTTCTGAATTTGTGGCCACACGCTCCTGCTGATGGCCGGCCAGGCGCTAAACTATCATTCTCACGATAGTTTCATTTGAAGACAATTTAAAATGTTTCCCTGCCACGACACTTGGAACATAATAATTTAGGAAACCTATGCCAGCATCCAAATATTCAGACATTTTCTAATCCCTCCATCTGACTTTTCCACACGAACCTAATTAAGTCGATTTGCTCATAAATGGCTCATACACATCTGGGTCAAAAAATCCATGCTGATCACTACAATTCATCACCGGAAATTTTCAGCATCACTGATGACGCATTTCGGTACGTTTGACATCAACTCAGACAACTTTTTCACCAAACACACTATTGCCAAAACCTTAATGACCAGTTTCTCAAGTTTCAATCTCCATTGAAACTAGTCTAGAATTTGCGACACGGAGCCGATGCTAATGCCAGCGCAATGTTAGTGTTTGATGTTGCCCAAGTCACCACAGCTCTCTTTGCCGTCCGTGTGCACCAGGTCAGATACGACAACTCTCTCAATCTGTGCCTGCCCATAACTTGGTGGACAAGTGGTCGTACAGCTCAATCCTAGGTAAGAACAGTTCACGCTCCAACCATATATCAACGCCTTCGCTATCAACATCTCTTGCTGTTATCTGCTGTTATTATTGAGCAACTCTTGTACACAGAAAAAAATCCATTCATTTCTACACCAGCAGCGCCTTATCAATATAATCCTGGCATATTGTTTTGACAGCCGCGCTGCATTTCTAGCAGACTGCACGTTGACCCTTCGCACCACTTCGAAACCTTCCAAAACTCAGTTTTTCCGTTTCCGCCCTCATCATCTTCCAACAACATGAAAGCGTTCTGATTCAACACACGCTCTTCCAATTCCCGCAATGTGCCTGCGGAAAATCCAACTATTTTCCACCCATGCTTATAAAATCACCCTGATTTTACAAATTTCATCAGGAGAACTCATTCAGTTCTCGCTTTTTCACTCAGGGGAAATCCTGCAGATTTCCGCCACCGCCACGAGAACCGCATTGATTCTCTCGAACTTTGCCCCCAGGAGAATTCTTTCAATTCTCGCGTTTGAAAAGACTTCACTTCTGTCTCTTCATTTCCGCGGAGAATCCACCAAAATTCTCGCATATAACACCATTATACTTCTACCAATTTCGCCTTTTTGTGAACCCGATCGCCCAGATTAGTTTCTGCCGGCGATGCGTCGAATATTTACCTCGTTTTGCTCCTTTTTTTTTAATCCTCGTCGCCAGGTTGTAGGATTCCGTCCGTCCGTCCCCGTTGCTACGCTCTAACTTGTTGTTGTTTTGATCCCTGTCTGTCAGTTTGTCGCGCGCGACCAAGGTCTATTCTACAAGAGGTATGCATTGTCAGGTGCGGATGTGAAAAAACTAAAAGTACAACTATAAAGGTACGAACTACACTGCTTAATGATTGTCATGTAAGTGTAATACACTACAAGTTCCTCTGGAATTCCTCCAGGAGTTCCTCTGGAATTCCTCCAGGAGTTCCTCTGGAATCCCTCCAGGAGTTCCTCTGGAATTCCTCCAGGAGTTCCTCTGGAATTCCTCCAGGAGTTCCTCTGGAATTCCTCCAGGAGTTCCTCTGGAATTCCTCCAGGAGTTCCTCTGGAATTCCTCCAGGAGTTCCTCTGGAATTCCTCCAGGAGTTCCTCTGGAATTCCTCCAGGAGTTCCTCTGGAATTCCTCCAGGAGTTCCTCTGGAATTCCTCCAGGAGTTCCTCTGGAATTCCTCCAGGAGTTCCTCTGGAATTCCTCCAGGAGTTCCTCTGGAATTCCTCCAGGAGTTCCTCTGGAATTCCTCCAGGAGTTCCTCTGGAATTCCTTCAGGAGTTCCTCTGGAATTCCTCCAGGAGTTCCTCTGGAATTCCTCCAGGAGTTCCTCTGGAATTCCTCCAGGAGTTCCTCTGGAATTCCTCCAGGAGTTCCTCTGGAATTCCTCCAGGAGTTCCTCTGGAATTCCTCCAGGAGTTCCTCTGGAATTCCTCCAGGAGTTCCTCTGGAATTCCTCCAGGAGTTCCTCTGGAATTCCTCCAGGAGTTCCTCTGGAATTCCTCCAGGAGTTCCTCTGGAATTCCTCCAGGAGTTCCTCTGGAATTCCTCCAGGAGTTCCTCTGGAATTCCTCCAGGAGTTCCTCTGGAATTCCTCCAGGAGTTCCTCTGGAATTCCTCCAGGAGTTCCTCTGGAATTCCTCCAGGAGTTCCTCTGGAATTCCTCCAGGAGTTCCTCTGGAATTCCTCCAGGAGTTCCTCTGGAATTCCTCCAGGAGTTCCTCTGGAATTCCTTCAGGAGTTCCTCTGGAATTCCTCCAGGAGTTCCTCTGGAATTCCTCCAGGAGTTCCTCTGGAATTCCTCCAGGAGTTCCTCTGGAATTCCTCCAGGAGTTCCTCTGGAATTCCTCCAGGAGTTCCTCTGGAATTCCTCCAGGAGTTCCTCTGGAATTCCTCCAGGAGTTCCTCTGGAATTCCTCCAGGAGTTCCTCTGGAATTCCTCCAGGAGTTCCTCTGGAATTCCTCCAGGAGTTCCTCTGGAATTCCTCCAGGAGTTCCTCTGGAATTCCTCCAGGAGTTCCTCTGGAATTCCTCCAGGAGTTCCTCTGGAATTCCTCCAGGAGTTCCTCTGGAATTCCTCCAGGAGTTCCTCTGGAATTCCTCCAGGAGTTCCTCTGGAATTCCTCCAGGAGTTCCTCTGGAATTCCTTCAGGAGTTCCTCTGGAATTCCTCCAGGAGTTCCTCTGGAATTCCTCCAGGAGTTCCTCTGGAATTCCTCCAGGAGTTCCTCTGGAATTCCTCCAGGAGTTCCTCTGGAATTCCTCCAGGAGTTCCTCTGGAATTCCTCCAGGAGTTCCTCTGGAATTCCTCCAGGAGTTCCTCTGGAATTCCTCCAGGAGTTCCTCTGGAATTCCTCCAGGAGTTCCTCTGGAATTCCTCCAGGAGTTCCTCTGGAATTCCTCCAGGAGTTCCTCTGGAATTCCTCCAGGAGTTCCTCTGGAATTCCTCCAGGAGTTCCTCTGGAATTCCTCCAGGAGTTCCTCTGGAATTCCTCCAGGAGTTCCTCTGGAATTCCTCCAGGAGTTCCTCTGGAATTCCTCCAGGAGTTCCTCTGGAATTCCTCCAGGAGTTCCTCTGGAATTCCTCCAGGAGTTCCTCTGGAATTCCTCCAGGAGTTCCTCTGGAATTCCTCCAGGAGTTCCTCTGGAATTCCTCCAGGAGTTCCTCTGGAATTCCTTCAGGAGTTCCTCTGGTGAATCGCAGTAGTCGGTGCGCGCGTGCGGACGCCTCAAAAGTTTGCGCTGTCTTTTTTTGCTCCAAAAAAAAAAATCAATTTCGAGGACGTGTGATATTTTTTCAGCTACAATTCCAGTTTTCCTATCATTCCAAAATGAAATTTGTGTTGGCCCAAAACTTTATAAAAGAAGTGAGTGGGATCAGTGCACGGAAGGCAGTCGCGTCGTAGTGAATTGGTGAAACAAAAAGACGTGTGCAAAACATTAGTGCATTTGCTCTACGGTCAGAAAGAGTGTGCAAATCGGCGATCGGGTGGATTTACATACGGGACGGATGGACAGGACTTCAGACTTCGGTTGACCCGGAGAAAGACGATTCAATTGGGTGAAAACGCCTTGAGAAGTGAAGATCCACCGCACGTCGGCGGAGGAAAATCTCGGGAAGAAAATCGAGAGTGAAGAAGACTGAAGATTGTCTGTGAGTGGCTCCTGCTCTTCCGGCCGGACTGGTCACCGACCGTTCTGGATTGTTTGCTAGCCGCTGCAACCGCTGCGCTGCGGAAAGATAGCAGCTATCAATGGCTCCTGTTGGGATTAATGGACCAGCCGGAGCAATACATTTACCTGGTGAGATCTTTCTGATTTATCTATTAATCATACATTCCTGGAACGAAAATGGTCTGTATTAGCAAAACCGAGCCCAACAATAATAATTTATTCGCATTACTCACTTGTACTGAATACTAACCATTCCATAACCAACATCCTAACTCCTTTCTATTTACGAGGGCGTCGGTGAGTCGCTGGCCTCTCGTTAAATAGATATCATTTCTTCCCTACTATCCCTTCCCATCCTCGTAGCAAAGATTACGCAACAGACAGGATAATTGAGGTAGACAAAATTGTGATTCTTTTCGTTTCAGAGAGCGATCAATGGCGCTTAAGCCTAGGCTTGTTAGCCAGGACACAGTGAAAATGCCTGTGCCCCATCCCGGAATCAAAAAGGCCCATGGAGTGACAAAATTTCTTAGCTATGTCACTCCCAACGTTGGTGTTTAAATACACTAAAACACTTACATACACATACACATACACACCAACATGATCTACTCAAATACACTACACAATCTGAATCTTGCCGCATCACTCGCTTATAGTGAATCCCAAATTAACCCTTGAATTAACCCATTCCAAATATCCAACTCCTTGGCACTTATGGGGGCGTCGGTGAGTCGCTGACCTCACCTAAAGTAGGTGTCATATCATCACATCCTTTCCTATCCTCGTAACGGAGAAGATGGGCGTGGCCGGCAATGGAAGTTTCATGTTTTTTTACTTCAACTTCTGATTGGAAAACTGTTCCTTCCCAAACAGCATTCCATAAGCAATTAGAATAGGAGTATTAAAGTTTTAACATGATAACTTTCAGTTTGCAATCTACGAATTACTCCGTTACCACGCAACGCAACGCAACGCAACGCAACGCAACGCAATTCCTTCAGGAGTTCCTCTGGAATTCCTCCAGGAGTTCCTCTGGAATTCCTCCAGGAGTTCCTCTGAAATTCCTTCAGGAGCTCCTCTGTAATTTCTCCAGGAGTTCCTCTGGAATTCCTCCAGGAGTTTCTCTGGAATTCCTCCAGGAGTTCCTATGGAATTCCTCCAGGAGTTCCTCTGGAATTCCTCCAGGAGTTCCTCTGGAATTCCTCCAAGAGTTCCTCTGGAATTCCTCCAGGAGTTCCTCTGGAATTCCTCCAGGAGTTCCTCTGGAATTCCTCCAGGAGTTCCTCTGGAATTCCTCCAGGAGTTCCTCTGGAATTCCTCCAGGAGTTCCTCTGGAATTCCTCCAGGAGTTCCTCTGGAATTCCTCCAGGAGTTCCTCTGGAATTCCTCCAGGAGTTCCTCTGGAATTCCTCCAGGAGTTCCTCTGGAATTCCTCCAGGAGTTCCTCTGGAATTCCTCCAGGAGTTCCTCTGGAATTCCTCCAGGAGTTCCTCTGGAATTCCTCCAGGAGTTCCTCTGGAATTCCTCCAGGAGTTCCTCTGGAATTCCTCCAGGAGTTCCTCTGGAATTCCTCCAGGAGTTCCTCTGGAATTCCTCCAGGAGTTCCTCTGGAATTCCTCCAGGAGTTCCTCTGGAATTTCTCCAGGAATTTCTGTAGGAGTAGTTTAGGAATTTCTACAGGATGGTTCAAGAATCGCTGCAGGAGTTTTGAAAAATTGTTCAGGACGCCTCTTAAATTTCTTTAAGAGATCCTCCTAGGGTTTCTCGTGAATTAATTCAAGAGTGCCTCGGGAATTCTTTCATCAACTTTTCGAAATAAAAAATTGAAAGCAGCATTTCTGTGGAAATTTCTCCAGGAGTCTTCGGGAAATACTCTAGCTCCCCGAATATTCCTCCAGGAGTTTCCCGTGAATTTCTCCAGGATTTCCATGGAATTTCATCCAGGAGTTCTTGAGGTTTTTTTTTCTAAAATTTAATCTGGAATTCATCTAGAAGTTTCTTGGAAATTCCGCTAAGAGGTTTTTGAATTCTTTCAGGAGTTTACCGGGAGTTTCTCCGGAAGCTACTCGGGAATTACTTCAAGACTTCCTTGGAAATTTCTTCAAAAACTCCTCTAGGAGTAGCCTGAAAATTTCAGCAGGAACTCCCAGGAAAAACCCCCAGGAGTTTCCCGACAACTGCTGCAGAAGTTTTCAAAATTTCAGTAATTTTTCCATGAGATCCTAGGGAATTCCCCCAGGAGTTCACGTCCGTCCGTTATTTTTTGCAGAGGTGCTCTTAGAATCTGACCGATACGTTTCGCCAGAAATAACGGAAGAGAAAAATCACAAGTGCTTGTCGCTCAAATTTGCACCCAGAGAAGATCCTCGATACAAAGAATATAAAATCCACATTCTCCAGATTCATTATCCAGCTACAATCGCTCACGGGATAAACTGAAAGTCCTGCAAATATTTTAAAAATAGCTTCACTCTCTGGCTGATCTACAAATCAACAGATAAAGCTTATCAGCATTGCAGTTGTGGACCGTGAAAGGGTGAAAGTGTTGCACTTTCACGGACGCCGAGCGTTGGTGATCGTCACCCAAACGAGTGTATCGTGCTGATGCCACAGAGAGATTGATATCTTTTGCTTCGAAAGTAGGCATCTAGGTTTCTAGGTAAGTTACATATATTTGCTCTGTACACAGAAAAAAATATTCATGTAAAATTCAGCGAAAAATGATGCACATAAAGGGAATGTTAGAGTTAGTGCATATTTAAATGAGATATCATGTAAAATTACGTTACGTTCGTGTAAATTTCCGCTAATAGTCGCGATGGCTGGCGGAAATTTACACGATAATAATGTAATATTACATTATATTACATGTAAAAGTGCACTAACTCAAGAATTCCCTTTATGTGCATCTTTTATCGCTGAATTTTAATTACATATTTTTTCTGTGTATGATTGCGAAACATCGGATTATCCTTATGAATTAAATCAGCCTTGAGCTGATCTTGAGCTGCATTCCTTGGGCATCCCATAGCTTGCAAAGTTAAGACAGATTTTGGCGTTCATTTATTGTTCTTATGGCGGGGATGTTGAGTGAATATGCCAAAAGTAAAGGTATGCGAAGTCGATTTACTGCATACAGTGTGCTAAGAGTTTTTTTGCTTTATACAGCAACATTTGTGATGATGAACACTGAAACTTCGTATGATCTAGTATTAGACAGGTAAGCGTATCAGTAATAATATCATCAGGTTATGCTTTAATCTCATTGAAATCATTGCAGACCTTCAAACAAAAGTGATTGTCTAACCGTTTACATCCTTGTGATGATACTAGTCGGCGTAGTGTTATCAGTGACAGTTTACACACAGTATGGAAATCGTACAACGGGGAACGGTACGGAAGAGTGCAGCAATTATGACTGTTTTCAAGCAGTGTCTAGTTGAGAGTGTTAAAGCCTTGGCTACTAATTTAAATCTTATATCTCTTAAAAAAAGTAATGTACTGCTTATAAATGTTTCATATATGATAGCTGTAGCTGATCAGAAGTGAATAATTGATTAAAAAGAGCTGGTGTGAACTTGGCAGCATAATAACCTATTAGAAGTACGATAAATACGAATGCTAGTTCGAAAAATAAAATGTCATGAACTTCTGTCAACGATTAAAACTTAACAGATATAATCACGTGCTGTTTTTGATATCGTGCTCCAATTTTTAGGTAGAATAGTTTTTGAGTTATAGCTGAAAATCGAGTTTTATGTTGTTTAATAATAAAGAATTTACTAAAATTTTGCCGAGCTAGGTGGGTCGATCAAGTGGAGGACGACTTGCGGACCCTTCGCAGAGTGCTGAACTGGAGACACACAATCTATGAAATTTGATTAGGTAAAACGAAATATTTTGCATGAGTCGTTAATTTAGATGTATTGACCAATTAACCTTTTGATTGCTTAAAAAAATATTTCTTTGCTTAATGGCTTGCAGTCAAAAAAGCCCAAAATCGCATATTTTGCCCTATAAGTTAAGGTATATCACTCTTTGGCGAGCGTTCGTTCGAGACAGTCGCAACTTTTCGTTCGTCCGGTTTGTTCGGTGGCTATTTTCGTGCTAGTGTTTCCGAGTGATTAAGTTTATTAAGTAAAAATCCCTAGTGGGACGCGTGCGGTTGGCGAGGCCACAATTTTTTGCCGCAAAAGTTTGTTTAGTTTGAGTAAAGTTCACGTTTTCATTATATAACGTGGCGCATTGACCGATTATCGAGCACAGCAGTGCAGCACCCCCCGCATACCGCGCCGCTCGCGCGGCCGTGATCGGCTTCTTCCAGTGAGTACCCAAGCTCATCGTCGTCGACAGCAGCAGCCCACCGAGAGAAGAGCAGAGAGCGTTCAACCGCCGCACACCGCTCGCCTCCTCCCAGTGCGGGCGATCCCATCGCTTGGACCTGTCGTCGTTGAGCCTGTGGCAAAACAGAGCACAAAGCTAAGTATTCAAAGTTACCCCTCGTTGTTCCCCCCTCTCCACTGACTCTTTGATTAGATTTAATTTGGTATATAAGCAGTTTTTTTTCTCTTTTTTTTCCTCACTTTCCCTGTACAGTTAATTTTGTCCCTAGTTTTTTTTTTATTATTTCGTCCCAGTGATAGTGTTAGTTTAAGGTTTTTGAGTGTCCCGTGGTGGTAGTTAACTACCACAATGGGCGATGATGACCATGGCGGGGGTACGTCGTACCGCATCAACGAAGCTTTGTTATTGGCATCGGACTGCTCGAGCCAACAAGGCGATATAAATGCTAACCCCTTTGATTCCCTTCACCCTGGTGCTTCTCCAATGGACACCAACAGTAAATCTGTTTCGACGTCCCCCCGCCTCAAGGCCTACCCTCCCGACTTTGGCGGGCCATATGTTGTTTTCTTCCGACCCAAAGGCAAACGTTTGAACACCGTTCAAATCAGCAAGGATCTGACTAAGCGGTATTCTTCCGTTGTCTCCATTGACATGGTCGGTACAGCTAAGCTTCGGGTGACAGTAGGCGACCGAAAACACGCTAATGAGATTGTGGCCTGCGAGTTGTTTACTCTTGAGTATTTTGTCTACCTTCCGAGCGCGTCGATTGAGATTTCGGGGAAGGTCGCCGACGCATCTTTGACCTGCGAAACGATCATGCAAGGCTGTGGTCGTTTCCATAACCCTTCTCTACCTCCTGTCCAGATACTGGATTGCCGGCAACTGCATTCGGTATCCCAGGAGGGCGAGAAGAAGGTTTACACACCATCTGAAGAATTTTCTGTGACCTTCTCCGGATCTGCATTACCAGATCTGCTGGTGATTGGCAAACTTCGGCTACCTGTGAGGCTGTATGTACCGAAGGTAATGAATTGCATCAATTGCAAGCAACTGGGCCACACCGCCCAGTACTGCAGCAATAAACCTCGCTGTGCAACATGCGGGGAGAGACATGTGGACGGTGCGTGTAAAACGCCGCCCAAGTGTGTTCATTGTGGTAGCGACCGTCCACACGATCTCAATGTTTGCCCGAAGTACATACAGCGAAAACAACATCAAAAACGATCGTTGCAGCAGCGTTCAAGGCGAAGCTACGCCGAAATGCTGAGAAAAGCTGCTCCGATCGTTGAATCACGCAACATCTACTCGTCTTTGTCTCTCGATGATCAGGGCTCTGACTCTGAGGTCGGGGACGGAGTTCCCTTTGTTTTTAAGGGTGAAACGAGGAAACGGGTGAGGCTCCAGAGACCCACCAAAAAACCTCGGAATCTGCCTAGCAGTGACCCCCAACCCACCGCGACAAATTCTAAGAGTGTTAAAAAGGTAACAAACGTTCACCTCCTGGATTCAAAATCCAAGATGAACGAGACTTTCCTTCGCTCCCGGGAACATCAAAAATCCCAGATGTCCCAATTTTTTCGACTTCTCAGCCAGAGGGACAGCATTCGGAGAACCAGGAACAACCTCTTGGTGCTCCGATGTTTACGCTTTCTGGCATCGTAGACATCGTCCTTAACTTCTTTAATGCTTCTGACTCAGTGAAGAGCATTGTCAAAGCACTTCTTCCTTGTGTGTCTCCTCTTTTGAAGCAGTTGGCTTCTAAAATGCCCCTCCTTGCGACATTCGTATCTTTCGATGGCTAATTTAACCACCGAGGTCGAAGATATGATTTCTGTGCTACACTGGAACTGTCGTAGTATCGTACCAAAATTAGACTCTTTCAAATTTTTAATTAACAATTTACAATGCGATGTTTTTGCGCTATCCGAAACATGGCTGACACCCGATGTAACCTTACCTTTTTCCGATTTCAACATTATCCGTCTTGATCGGTCCGACTCGTACGGAGGGGTGCTTTTAGGGATCAAAAAGCAGCACTCATTTTACAGAGTCGATTCTCAACCGATGACAGGCATCGAAGCCGTCGCATGTGAGGTGACAATCCGAGGTAAAACCCTCAGTGTTGCCTCCATATATCTTCCACCGAGAACTGCGATATCTCGCAGGGATCTCACCCACATCTGCTCGGTTATGCCTGAGCCACGGCTGCTCATGGAAGATTTCAACTCCCATGGTACAGGCTGGGGGGAACTGTACGATGACAGCCGTTCAACTTTGATATATGACCTCTGCGACGACTTCAACATGACAATTTTGAACACCGGAGAAGTTACGCGAGTGGCACCTCCAGCTAAAGATGGCAGTCCTAGAGACAGCCGATTAGACCTCTCAATCTGTTCGAGCTCACTATCGCTGGAGTGTACATGGAAGGTTATCCAGGATCCCCATGGTAGTGATCACCTTCCGATCGTTGTTTCTATTTCCAATGGTTCACGTCAACCTCCATCTATTGACATTTCCTACGACCTCACGAAACACATTGACTGGGGAAAGTACGCGGAAGCAATTATCGACGGTGAGCAATCGGTAGAAATTCTGCCACCGCGGGAAGAGTATCAGTTTCTATCAGAACTGATCATCAGTAGCGCGCTGCAGGCACAACGTCGGCCAGTTCCAGGTCCTTCGGCTCGCAGGAAACCCCCCAATCCGTGGTGGGATAGCGAGTGTACAGAAATCTATCGCGAGAAATCCGCTGCGTTCAAAGAGTTTCGGAAACGCGGTTCGGTTGAAAACATTAAGCGGTACGTTTCCCTTAAAAGCAAGTTCAAGAACTTGATCAAGGCGAAGAAAAGCGGTTACTGGCGTCGGTTCGTCGAAGGTTTATCGCGCGAGACATCAATGAGAACTCTTTGGAACGTCGGGAGAAGAATGTGTAACGCGTCGTTGGTAAACGAGGATCGAGAAAGCTTTCCTCGGTGGATTCTCAAGTTCGCAAAAAAAGTTTGACCAGATTCCGTACCCTCCTCCTCTCCTCTCCTCTTCTTGGCGTAACGTCCTCACTGGACAAAGCCTGCTTCTCAGCTTAGTGTTCTATGAGCACTTCCACAGTTATTAACTGAGAGCTTCCTCTGCCAATGACCATTTTGCATGTGTATATCGTGTGGCAGGCACGAAGATACTCTATGCCCAAGGAAGTCAAGGAAATTTCCTTTACGAAAAGATCCTGGACCGACCGGGAATCGAACCTGTCACCCTCAGCATGGTCATGCTGAATACCCGTGCGTTTACCGCCTCGGCTATATGGGCCCTTCCGTACCCGTGGAGCGAATAATTCGTGATGTTTCCGAGGATAGGGACGACATGGATAGGCCGTTTTCGATGGTTGAATTCTCACTTGCTCTTCTTTCATGTAACAATTCCGCTCCAGGAATGGATCGAATTAAGTTCAACTTGCTTAAAAACCTCCCCGACGTCGCTAAGAGGCGCTTGTTGAACTTGTTCAATCAGTTCCTGGATAACAACATCATTCCGGATGATTGGAGGCAAGTGAGAGTGATAGCTATTCAAAAACCCGGGAAACCCGCGTCGGATCATAATTCGTACCGTCCAATCGCGATGTTGTCTTGTCTACGGAAGTTGTTGGAGAAGATGATTCTCTTTCGACTGGACAAATGGGTTGAATCGAATGGCATGTTGTCTGATACACAATTTGGTTTCCGCAGAGGCAAAGGCCTCATCCCCACACTACCCTAACCTTCCTGTTAGGGTGTCTGATGAGCAGATTTATCCCCCTATGGTTTAGAAGGAAAAAAAAAAGAGGCAAAGGAACGAACGACTGTCTTGCGTTGCTTACTTCAGAAATTCAGCTTGCCTTTGCTCAAAAGCAGCAAATGGGCTCAGTGTTTTTGGATATTAAGGGAGCTTTTGATTCAGTTTGTGTCGATGTTCTCTCCGACAAACTACACGAAAGTGGCCTTTCACCAATTTTGAACAACTTTTTGTATAATTTGCTGTTTGAGAAGCAGATGAGTTTTACTCATGGCGACTTAACAGTTTCACGAATTAGCTACATGGGTCTCCCCCAGGGTTCATGTCTAAGCCCCCTTCTTTACAATTTTTATGTTAGAGACATAGATGATTGTCTCATGGAAAATTGCACGTTAAGACAGCTTGCGGATGACTGTGTTGTTTCTATAACGGGATCAATAGCAGTCGATCTACAAGGACCACTACAGGATACTTTGGACAATTTGTCTACTTGGGCTCTCAAGCTGGGTATCGAATTCTCTCCGGAGAAAACTGAGATGGTTGTCTTTTCTAAAAAACACAAACCGGCAAAGTTTCCGCTCCATCTGATGGGTAAGACAATCACTCATAGCATGTCTTCTCAATATCTCGGCGTCTGGTTCGACTCCAAATGCACCTGGGGGAAGCACATTGTGTATCTGATACAGAAATGCCAAAAGCGAATCAACTTTATGCGAACTATTACCGGAACATGGTGGGGAGCACATCCGGAAGATCTGATCAGGCTGTACCAAACAACCATTCTGTCGGTTTTAGAATACGGTAGCTTCTGTTTTCAATCCGCGGCGAAAACACACTTGCTGAAGCTTCAACGGGTTCAGTACCGTTGTCTTCGGATCGCGTTAGGTTCCATGAACTCAACTCACACTATGAGTTTAGAGGTACTCGCTGGTGTACAGCCTCTGACAGACCGCTTTGCGGAGTTATCGTTCCGGTTCCTCATCCGATGCGAGGTTGTGAATCCATTGGTCATAGAAAATTTCGAAAAGCTGCTCGAACAGAACCCTCAAACTCGTTTTATGAGTGTGTACTACTGGTACATGACGCTGGAGGTAAGCCCATCTCCGGTTAACACCAATCGTGACAACTTCTCAAACTTCGACAGCTCCTCAGTGGATTTTGATCTCTCTATGAAGGATGAGATCACCGGTATTCCGGAATCTTTTCGTTCCGTAGGTATTCCACAGATCTTTGCAAGTAAGTTCGGGCATGTTAGCGGGGACAGACAGTTCTTCACAGACGGTTCGAAAACCGATGAGCCATGTTCGGTATACATTGCTGAGCTAGCGGCTATATACTACACCTTAGAGTACATTCGCACTCTTCCACCTGAGCACTACTTCATTTTTACCGACAGTCTAAGCTCTCTGGAGGCTGTTCGGTCAATGAAACCGATGAAGCACTCAGCGTACTTCCTGAATGGAATACGCCAAGTCTTGAGTGCTTTGTCCAAACGCTCATACATCATCACCATAGCTTGGGTCCCTTCACATTGCTCAATTCCGGGCAATGAGAAAGCGGACTCTCTGGCTAAGGTGGGCGCTAGCGGAGGCGATATTTACGAGCGTCAAATCGCCTTCGACGAATTTTTTGCATTGGCCCGTCAGGAGACCTTGATCAGCTGGCAACACCAATGGAGAGATGGAGAGATGGGTAGATGGTTGCACTCCATCATTCCACAGGAGTCGAAGAAGCCATGGATCAAAGGGTTGGATTTAGGCCGCGATTTCATTCGTGTAATGTGTCGGCTGATGTCCAACCACTATTTGTTGAATGCACATACCTTCCGTATTGGGCTCTCAGAAAGCAATCTCTGTGTCTGTGGCGTAGCTTACCAGGATATCGAACATGTCGTGTGGGGATGCAATGAGTATCGTGAGGTCAGATCTGAGCTGCATGAAATTCTCCGGGTCCGAGGAAAACAACAGAAACCCGTTAGAGAAGTGTTGGCAGGACTTGATTTGGAATACATGAACCTGATTTACCAGTTTTTGAAACGTGTTGATGTCAGAGTTTGATGTAGTACGTTCCTTGTTTTCGTTGTCCGCCTTTTGGTTTTGTTGTTCGCCCCTGTCTGTCGTCACCCCCCTTCCGTTTGTTCTCTTCTTGTCGTTTTCTACCGATAAAGCCCTTTTTTTTGTTTCCGTTACAGATATGGACAATTTGTCTCATCAATGTTTTAGTATAAGTTAGCAAATAATTTAGTTTTAAACCCATAAACCCATAAACCTCGAAACAGCCGCGAGTACTTCGGCTTCCCAAACTAACATAGCTTAAGGCAGTAATAAATTGTAAAATGTAAAATCATTTTAAAAAAACAAAAAACAAAAGATTTCGGCTCAGTTATGCTCATGTGGCGCCCGAGCCTTCCAAATAAACGAATAAGTAAAAAAAAGTTAAGGTATAGCTCAAAATTGTGACGTGTTAGAGCAAATCTGAGCCCGGATTCGGATTCAGCGGCCCAAAATCCTTCAGAGACACATAAGTTTGCTCTTGAGACAAAAAAATGTAGCGCTGTGATATCATCCCATATAAATATGATCCCAACGTCTATTTGACTGACAAGGGAAAAGGATGGTATGCAGTAAAAATTAAAACATACTCAAATTTGTGAATTATTTTTTCGGAAAAAAATATATAAATTGTTATTACAATTTTTGTTTGTTTTCAGTGTATTGCGTTTTTTTCTATTTTTTCAGCCTTCTTTATTTATATACAACTATTTTTCTATTTTATGTGTAATGTATTTTTTTTATTATTTTGAACATATTTTTCGCTTTTTTTAAATATATTTTTTTTTATTTATTAGCGTCTTTTTAATTCTTGATTATAATATATGCGGTCTTTGAACCACTTTTTTTTCTTCTCTTAAGCTATAATCATGTATGAATTAGGACCGTAAGTGTGAAATGTAGGTACTTCTTTCATATTGTTACAGAACGCAAATACTTCGTGTAATGGAGATGCATAGAGAAATCGACTTGGTCGATCAATTAGATAGCAATTCCCTAGAGGACATAAATTCTTGTTCCTCGTCTATACTGAATACTTCGGATCGCGAGGACATGTACGTTGATGACGATGATTATGATGAAGGGATTAATGCCTCTCTTCTATCGTCATCGGTTACCATGGACAGCAAAACGGAAACTGAAAAAATAGTTAATTTACAAAATGTTGGCATTAACAATAAGCTGCATATCATTTGATTGCCTGAACACAGTTTTTACATCAGATTGATAAAAAATGTGTATTTTTTTTTACTTATGAGAAAATATACTTAAGTTTTCCAGCGTTTTCAGAAAAAATACTAATTTAAGAATAAAATTTAGAAAAAAAAATTGCAAACTTTTATCTAATCCTATATTTGTCAATGTCAATGTCAGGTTAATCCTATTGTCACGGGGGTGAATCTAGATCACGAAAAATGCAGCTCGTTTGATTGCTGGAACACTAGAAACTTGGTGGTGGAATTCTAGCTATTTTTGTACAGCGAGCATAGGGTGGGCGGAGTAGCACGCTTTGATGATTTTTTTTATTTCTCCATTGAAATTCATTCCAATCTAGTACCGTAAACCGGGGTCAAATTGATCTCTGGGTCGAAATTGATCAGGCGTGTTTTAGTTAGTTTAAGCAAAATTTATATAGTTTCTTTTCAGGTATCGTGTTGTAGGAGTCCTATACTTAACGATACATGTAAGGAAACTATTTACAACTACTTTATCTAACGGAAAAACGTCTGGTCAATTTCAACCCGGAGATCAATTTGACCCCGGTTTACGGTACTCCAATCGATAATTTCACGTCTTCCACCTATCAGTAGGTCGGCTCCAGAGGCACGTTCTCCTCCATTTGAGAAATTTGTGCCACGTCTACCACTTAGAAACTTCAAGTTTGTTCTAGGATATATATCTGTTCTGTGCTGTTATCCCAAACTTTTGATTATGATCTAAATATTTCGTCATCTGAAATTGATTTGAACATGTTTTGGAAAGCGATATTTTTTTTGAGATTTTTGAATTTTGGTATTTGATTTTCCTAATTTTAATTTTTGAGCACCCCTACACTTTTGTATTTTTGATGGAAGTCCATCTGAAATAACGATTGAATTTTTACGACAAAAACTTTTTGGGAGTTATATTTTTTTGTTCGAATATTTTTTTTTCTTGGAATTTCTCTTTTCCGTGTAATTTGACTGAAAATAATATAAGAATGCATTCATCGGACGACATAACCCCAAAAATCTAGGAAACACAAGTGAAAGTAATGTGATTAATATATCTCCCATCGTTATGATGCTTATTTAGGGTCGAAAACAACCCTTCAGCTACTGACTTTCCATATTTTCCTTCAGATATTTCTACAGGGATTTCTCCAAATATTCCTTTCAGAATTCCGCTAGAGATTCTCCGAATAATCCCATCTGAATTCCTCCAGAAATTTCTCATGGTTGAGATTCGTGCAGGAATACCTACAGGCATGTTTCCAGGGGTTCATCCAAACATTCCTTCAGAAATTTCTCTTTGAATCCTCTTGGGCATCCTCTAGGGGAGTCCTCTATGAATGTCTCCTGGTATTCCTCCAGGCATTCTTTCAGGAATTTCTCCAGGCTTTCTTGCAGAATTTCCTTCAGGAATTTCTCCACTAAAGCCTCCAAGGATACCGTCAGGAATTTATCCAGGATATTCTTCTCCAGAAATTCCTCCAGAGAATCCTCTAGGGATTCGTCCAGAGATTTCATCTGGGATTCCTCTAGGAATTCTCCCTGAAATTCCTCCAGAAATTTATCCAGAAATTCTTCAAAGGATTCGTCCAGGGATTTTTGCAGAGATTCCTTCAAGAATTCCTTTAGGGGCTGTCCATAAACCACGTGGTCATTTTTTTGGGACTTCTCAACCCCCCCCCGAGTGGTCATTTGTCCATACAATTTTTTTTTCGTCCATACAAAATGGTCATTGGCCCGACCCCTCCCCCCCCTCATGACCACGTGGTTTATGGACAGCCCCTTAGGGATTCCTCCCAGAATTCCACACCTACATTTTGTAAGGAATTCTGGGAGGAATCCCTAAAGGAATTCTTGAAGGAATCTCTGCAAAAATCCCTGGACGAATCCTTTGATGAATTTCTGGATAAATTTCTGGAGGGATTCCTGGGAGAATCTTCTCTTGGGATTCCTTCAGGAATTCATTCAAGAATTGATCCAGAAATTCCTCCAGGGATTCCACCACGAATTCCTCCAAGGATTCTTCTGGAATTTTCCGGAGGGATTTCTCCAGAAATTCTTCTAGATATACTTCTAGGAATTCCTCTAGACATTTCTCCAGGAATTTCTACAGGCATTCCTCCATTGGTCCTCCAGAAATTTCTCACAAATAATTCGTCCTGGATTTGCTCCAAGGATTCCTCCGGGATTTCCTGGGATTTCTACAGGAATTCCCCCAGAGATTTCTCTAGGAATTCCTCCAGGGATTCTCCCTGGAATTGCTCCAATGATTCTTCAAAGAGTTTATCCAGAGATTCCTCCAGGAATTACTTCAGGGATCTTCCAGGAATTCCTCCAAGGATTCTTCTTGGAATTGCTCCAGTGATACTTCAAAGCATTCCTCTAGAGATTTCTCCAGGAATTTCTACAGGCATTCCTCCATTGGTTCCTCCAGGAATTCCTCTCAAGGAATTCGTCCTGAATTTGCTCCAGGGATTCCTCCGGGATTTTCTGGGATTTCTACAGGAATTACCCTAGAGATTCCTCTAGGAATCCCTCCAGGGATTCTCCCTGGAATTGCTTCAAGGATTCTTCCTGGAATTGCTTCACTGATTCTTCAAAGAATTCCTCGAGTGATTTCTCCAGCAAAATCTCCAGAAATTTTTCTAAGGATTCCTCCAAGAATCCCTCCCGGGATTCATTCAAAATTTCCTGGAGGGGTTGCTCCAGAAATTCCTTTGAGATTCCTCGAAGAATTCCTTTTGAGATTCTTCCAAGAAATTCTACAGGAATTCCTCCAGGAATCCCTCGAGGAATTTCTCCAAGAATTCCTCCAGGGATTCCTCCTGGATTTGCTCCAGTGATTATTCAAGGAGTTTCTTCAGGGATTCCTCTAGGAATTCTTCCAGTAATTCCTCCAGAATTTTCAACAGCAATGCATCCAGGGATTCTTTCAGAAATTTTTCTAGAAATTTTTCTAAGGATTTTTCCAGGAATTGCTCCACGATTTTTTTTTTCAAGAAATTCAAGAGATTCCTGCAGGAATTCCTACATGCATGTCTCTAGAAATGCTTCCAGGAATTGCTCCAGGCATTCCTGCAGGAATTCTTCCAGGGATTCTCCCTGAATTGCTCTAGTGATTCTTCAAAAAATCATTCAGGGATACTTCCGGGAATTCCTCCAGGAATTTCTAAAGGGATTACTCCAAGAATTCCTGTAGGGATTTCTCCAGGAATTTTTCTAGAGATTCCTCCAGAAATTGGTCCAGGGATTGCTCCGGGATTTCCTGAAGGGATTTTTACAAGAATTCCTCAAGGAATTGTTCCACAAACTCTACCAGGATTAACTCTAAAGTTTCATCCAGGAATTCTTAAAGGTATTCTTCCAGGAATTTCTTTACGGAATCCTCCAAGAACCTCCTGAATGATTTTTTGAAGAATCACTAGAGCAATTCAGGGAGAATCCCTGGAAGAATTCCTGCAGAATGCCTGGAGCAATTCCTGGATGCATTTTAGGAATTCCTGGAGAAATCTCTGAAAAAAAATCCAAGAGGAACTTGGAGGAATCCCTGGAGGAATTCTTGAAGGGATCCCTGACGAATTTCGCACCAACTCGTCTTCGGGGTTGGCAGCACCCCCTCAGAATGTTATGAAATTTTGTAGGTTTCAAGACTTTACCTTTTCAAGCAACTTTGCGTATTTTGTTTTTTCAAAATTAACCTAGACTAACATTTAAAAAGAGTCAAAGTTCTTTAACCGTTTTTTTTTCACAAAAAATAACCCGAATATGATAAGATGTACAAAAAAGTGATGTATGGGTGACATTTAGAGAATTGTCCAAGCTTTCATGAAAAAATATTTTAAAAACTCTAAATACATTTTTACACGCTAAAAAATATATTTTTAAAATTAAAAGGCAATTTACAGAAAATGCCCACTTTTTTATGTTTTGAAATTTTTTTTCAAGAAAGTCAATATTGTTGCCTAACTTTCCTCCATACATCACAAGATGGGCACTTTTAAGGAAAAAAAGTTTTTCTAACAAAAACTTTTTCATGTTAGTTTTTTTAGCGTGTTGCGCATTAGCCGTTTTTTTCACAAAAAAATATAACTCGAATATGATAAGTTGTACAAAAAAGTGATGCATGGGGGACTTTTAGGGAATTGTCCAAGCTTTCAAGAAAACATATCTAAAAAATATTAAAAAATGTTTTACACGCTAAAAAATACCTTTTCAAAATTAAAAGTCAATTTACAGAAAAAGCCCACTTTTTTATGTTTTGAATTTTTTTTCCCAAGAAAGACAATATAGTTGCCTAACTTTCCTCCATACATCACAAGATGGGCACTTTTAAGGAAAACAAAATTTTCTAAAAAAAACTTTTTCATTTTATTTTTTTTGCATGTTGTGCATTAACTCGTACAGTAATGTATCCAGAATCCTAATGACAATTCATTAAAACTTAATGGGCTCAACTACTTTTTTTATATCTTAACGTACTTGACATTGAAAACGTGCTTGATATTGGAAAGGGCTCAAGACAAATTTGCTTTTAGGGTTTTATATCAATGAAAACGCTTGTGTATTGATGAAATATGTACATATGTATATGTGTATTCAATAATTTTCTTTTCTACAATATATACATCCTTCTTTTATACATTCTATTGTAACTTTTTTCTGAATATTAGATCTTTAGTCTATCTGAAACAAAATAAACTTTTTTTGGATTATCTTTTGAATTCGAAAACTTCTTCGCTTCAATTTGATTTTCAGAAATTGGCACAAATGAATGAAATTTTTGTTTACCAGGTATTGTTTTTACGTGACTGTATGTGTATAGTTCTTCAAGTTCATCCGTCATTTATGCATATTGTTCATTTGAAATAAAGCAGAAATTCAATTTTGTTATATGTATATCTGACTGTTTAACTGCCCAGTCATACAGTTCTCGAGGAGTTGTGATTGTGTTTCCATAATCTCGAGCAAGACTTGCTCGTTTTGCCATTCGCTTGAGAGTACCTCCAACAGCGTCACATGGACCTTTGCCATGTGAAGTTGCGAAGAAGTGCCATTCTGCTTCCAATCCATAATTGGACCGAAAACTGCACAAACTGGCAAATTTTGTTTGTTCTTATAATGAGCTGCTGCTCCATCTGACATGAAAGTAATTTTTGAGAAATCAATCGATTGTTTAATGAAATCCAGCAGTTTTGATATAAATAGCTGAACTGCTGTTGTATCGTGTGTAAGTACTTCAGATATTATTATAAAGCTCAAGTTTTCCAACTTATTTTCTTTTCTGTAGTACACTTCAAAGGGGTGAATGGTAGCTTGGGAATTATTCCAATGGTAACCTTGAGCTGAATTTTGAATGATAAATGAATAATTTTCTGAAAAGTCACAAATTGTTAATACTTCACCCTGTTTAAGAGATTCTCTTTTATCCCGCAAAAATGAGGATTTTTCTTTATAAATGAAATCATGAGTTATAAGCTTATCAACTTTTTCTACAAAATACGGAACAAACTCGTCTATAGTCTTAGTAATAGTTTCCAAATTGCATCGATCAGTGGTTAGCAATTGTTGAAATAAAACCGATTCTTTATCATTCGCTTCTAATAATGATGTTAGTTAAACTGAAAGTTAGGGCCCATATAGCCGAGGCGGTAAACGCACGGGTATTCAGCATGACCATGCTGAGGGTGACGGGTTCGATTCCCGGTCGGTCCAGGATCTTTTCGTAAAGGAAATTTCCTTGACTTCCTTGGGCATAGAGTATCTTCGTGCCTGCCACACGATATACACATGCAAAATGGTCATTGGCAGAGGAAGCTCTCAGTTAATAATTGTGGAAGTGCTCATAGAACACTAAGCTGAGAAGCAGGCTTTGTCCCAGTGAGGACGTTACGCCAAGAAGAGGAGAGAGGAATGATGTTAGTTCACTGGTTCTAGGCACACAATAATACAATTTCAGCAAACAGAATGCTGTTTTAAGCATTCAGATATCAAAAAGCTGAGAAACAGGTTCTATTCGAGTTGGGATGTAACGCCAAGAAAAAGAAGGCACCCAATCAAACAAAGTTGTAATGCCCATTGAGTGTTATTAAATGGTTATAAGGATTCTTGATACATCCTGTACGAGTTAATGCGCAACACGCTAAAAAAAAACGTGAAAAAGTTTTTGATAGAAAACCTTTTTTTCCTTAAAAGTGCCCATCTTGTGATGTATCGAGGAAAGTTAGGCAACAATATTGACTTTCTTGGAAAAAAAATTCAAAACATAAAAAAGTGGGCATTTTCTGTAAATTGACTTTAAATTTTAAAAATACATTTTTTAGCGTGTAAAAATGTATTTAGAATTTTTAAAATATTTTTTCATGAAAGCTTGGACAATTCTCTAAAAGTCCCCCATACAACACTTTTCTGTAGGTCTTGTCATTTTTGAGTAACATCGATTTTAAAAAATTCTTCGAAAAAAAGTTAGGCCCTCTTCAAATGTTACTCTTGAAAATTTTCGAAAATTTAAGTATGCAAAGTTGCTTATAAAAACCTAGTCCTTATGCCCACCAAGTTTCATTCGATTCTGAGAGGGTGTTGCCAACCACTGGTCGAGTTGGCGCGAAATTCGTCCCCTATAGAAATTCCGTGAGGAATTCTCGGAGGAATCCTTGAAAGAATTTCAGAAGGATTTTTTAGAGAAATTCCTGGGGGATTTCCTGGAGAAATCTCTGAAGAAATTTTCTGAAGAATCACTAGAGCAAATCCAGGAGGAATCCCTGGAGGAATTCTTGTAGAAATTCCTGGAGAAATTCCTGGAGGAATCTCTAAAGGAAATTCTGAGGGAGTCTGTGGAGGAATTTTTAAAGGAATCTCTGCAGAAATCCCAGGAAATCCTAAGGGAATCACCGGAGCAACTGGAAATTTCTGGGAAAATCCGTTGAGAAATTCTCGGAGGAAACCCTGGATGAGTTCTTTGAAGAATTACTGGAGCAATTCAGGGGGAATCTCTGGAGGAATTCCTGGAGGAATCCCTGGATAAATTCCTAAATATATTCCTGGAGCAATCCCTAAAAGAATTCCTGGAATAATCCCTTGAGAAATTCTGGAAGGAAACACTGGAGGAATTCCTTAAGAAATTTCTGGAGAAATCTCTGCAAAAATTATAGAGAAATATCTGTTTAATTTCCTGGAAGAATTCCCGGGGAAGTTCCTGGAGCAATTCCTAGAAGAATTCCTGGAAAAAAATCCTGGAATAATCCTTAGAAAAAATTCTAGAAAAATTTCTGAAAGAATCCCAGGAGGCTTTGCTAAAGAAATTCCTGGAAAAATTGCTGTAGGAAATTCTGGAGGAATGCCTGGAGGAATTCCTGGAGGAATCCCTGAAGAAACTCCTTGAATAATCACTGGAGTAAATCGAGGAGGAATCCCTGGAGGAATTCCTGGAGAAATTCCTTGAGGGATTCCTGGAGGAATTCATGTAGAATTTGCTGGAAGAATCTCAAAAGGAATTCCTCGAGAAATTTCTGGAGGAATTTCTGGAGCAACCCCTCCAGGAAATTTTGAATGAATCCCGGGAGAGATTCTTGGAGGAATCCTTAGAAAAATTTCTGGAGATTTTGCTGGAGAAATCACTCGAGGAATTCTTTGAAGAATCAATGGAGCAATTCCAGGAGGAATCCTTGAAGCAGGAATCCTCCAAGAACTCCTCCAGGAATTTCTCCAGGAATTCCTTCAGGAAGCGCAATAAACTACTTAACCATGAGCTTTGCATTAGTAAGGATCTTGCACTCCGAAAGCTCCCCCTTCGTTTGTTCGCCCTGAGACCCGGTTCCAGAAGAGGCCGTGAGAGCACACCCCGGAGGCAGCCGTCGGTTTCCACCAGCAGCCTGGGGTTTTCCCTTTGAAAATGAGCAGGAAGGCTCCAGGGCCAAAAATAAGGTCTCAAGTGGGTTGAAGAGACATTTCAGCTGATCGCATGGGGTATTAGGGGAGTTCTAGGGGGTTTCAGGGACATTCCAGAGAGTCTCAGAGGGTATCAAAGTGGTTTCAGAAGGTCTCAGGAGCGCTTCCGGGGTTCTTCAGGGGATTCCAAAGGCATCTCATCTGTTCTAAGGGATCTCATGGGCGTTCCAGGTGGTCTCAGAAGGTTTCAGAGATATTTCAGGAGGCCTCAGGATCACAGTTTCAGAAGGTCTTTAGGGCGTTTCAGGGCGTCTTAGGAGAGTTTCAGGTGGTTTCAGGGAGGTTCCAGAGGAGAAATTTAAGCTGGTCTTAGAAGGTATCAGGCAGGGGAGATCTGTGAGGTCTCATGGGCGTTTCAAAGGTTATAAGAGCATTTCAGGGGGTCTCAGGGGCGTTCCAGGTAATCAAAGCGCTGTCTGGTGGTCTCAGGGGGTTTCAGGAGCAATTCAGCTGTTCTAGGGGTCTCATAGGGTACCGAAGTAGTTTCAGGGGGTCTCGGGGACGTTCTTGAGGGTTTCAGGGGTACACTACATTATTAAAAAAAAAAAAAAACAGGCCTGTGTAAAAAATAGAAAAAAAATGTTTGCTCACCACGCTTAGTTTTAAGTTAAACTACATATTCCTCATTTTTTGTCGTTTTTCTAAGGACTAGCGATATGGAGTCAAGGGCTCGAATCCCATCCAAAAGAAGATGTTTGCTTTGCGCTTAAATTATTCGATCACAAATATATTTTAACTTAACGTTAGATTATTAACAATAGTTTCGGATGTTCTAGCGGACAGCAAATAAAAAATAAACAAACCTATTTTGCTTAATGTGAAACTGGATGCATTTTCTCCCTCATTTTATGGTTTTTGAACAACGTCGCAATATTTTCAAAATCGCCTTAAACACACACTTGGAGAAAGGATCAAGGTATCTCGTGAACTTTTTTCCTGTTGGAAAATGTTTTTAGTTTTTCCAAAAACCATTTTTTTAATTTCTTGTTTTTGTTTTTTTTGTAAAAAAATCAAAAATAAAAAAATATGAGGAAATGCATCTAGTTTCATTCAAGTCGGCTGTGATATTCACCAAACGAATGCAGTAAGTTCCAAACAACCAGCGTTTTTTTTAATAATGTTAACTAATTTTATTAGTTACTTATCTAAACCGCCCGCGTGTCTCGGTTCTTCTGCTTGTTTCTGCTAGTGTTGTATCATTTAATTTCTGAGTAGATTATTATTATTATTTTTTGTCCTCGTTTGTCAAAGCGATCCACAACACTTAGGAAGGGAATCCATTATGTCATCGTGTGTGTATGTTCGATTAGATCCGGTTTTTCTAGTTAATGGATTTTTACAGGTTGTTGACGTAAACTTCCTCTTTATTTTGATATTTTCATTAAACTGAAATGTTGCTTATTCTTCACAAATGCAGTTCCTTTGTTCCATTTTATCTCTCTCTTTTTTTCCTGGATGATGATGATCGATCATGGATGTTTATAGTATTGATTACTTGTGAGTCGTTTTTATTATTTTTTAAATTTTGATCAACATGAATGTAGGTTTTATGAAAATAAAATCCAAGTTTCATGAATTTCGTCCGCAGTTTAAACCCAAGCAGATGGAATGAATGTTGAGACGTCAGAAACGAGGATTTGTGATGACTAGTTACTCTACTGCGGTCGAGGTTTTTGTTTTTAGGAAGATTTTTTTTTGTGTTGAAACTTGTTTTCGAGAAACTTAAGCAAAGCGTGTGATTAGTTCGAGTATAAATAACAGTGATAAAACTTTAAAAATTAAAATAACAACTTATCTTAAAGGCTAAAATCTTATGATGTGGGATGACACGCGGAGAATTATCTGCAAACGTTTTAGAAACGATTTGAGTTTTACTTGTTAATTTCGTTCAGTTTTTTTTAGTGATGTACCTGTTTTACATGTAATTAGATATATGACACTTGATAACGCGGTTGAAATGAATTGGGAAATGGGCAATTCGACATTAGTTGATATCTTTTTGGTGGATATGAATTTGGTTCATTTCAATGATATGGCCCGCAGAGCTTTGTTCATTTTTTTTTGTTTCACTACCACTTTTTACACAGCTTAAATGCTAATTTTTACTCAAACTCAGCTGCGTCCTACACTCTACCGGTGTGAAACTCTCTTGTTACGATGTAAAGTACGGTATTTATACATGTGTACGAATCTACTTCAATGCTTAACCTAATGTGAATGCGCATAATTTTTGCGGTTATCTTACAAAACTATCATCAGTTTGCAGCATATTGTCACACATCGAACAGATATGGATGTCAGTTGATGATTCCATTTTATTTTTCGCCATCAAATATCATATGTAACACGTATCTATGAGAGTATATTGCAATCCCATCGATTTATGGCGTGGTTATCGGAATTATTACAATACCAGCTGGACCATTCCCACCATTACTGTCTGTGACCACGTCAATGGCTTCCACACATACACACATGGTTTCATTCATTAGTGACTACATTTAGCTAGTTGTTCAGTTGATGATTCATTTATCGTTTCGGTAAAGATAAATAACAAATTTTCGACGTCACTGACGCCTCTTCAGCAGTTTGGTTCCCTTCATTATGTCCCATTGAACACAGTTCAAATCATATTTAGGTTTTGCGTTCTTTGCTAACAGCATTGATGTTTGAATGGGCTTCGAGTTTCGCCATTGATTGATTTCGCCTAAAGCTCGCCAGAATAATGGATACGAGCCATCGTCATCGCAGTGCTGTTCACATTTATTCGGATTCCGATTTGGTAGTACGGTAGAGTTCTATGCTATGCTTTTTAACATTGGAGCTATATAACAATGCGTGTATAAAATTGTGTGGTTTTTCCTAACTCAATGGCAATTGTGTCGCCGTCAGTGTTCGAGTTATTTTTGAGAAGGTTAATTGGATTGCAATTGAGAATAGTAATCATTAGTGCTAGTTTGTGGGATGTTTCCTAGCGATAATAACGAGTAAATCAATGTTCTAGTTTTTCGTAGCTAAAAGAATCGGATTGCACAAGTAGATGGTCTAGTTGACAACTTTGTCGTTTCATTAATTTGATGCTTGTCAATTGTGCTCAGGATGTTTGGGATTGTTTTGTTTTGAGATTCGATCTTGTGTTTTTGGTCATTATTCTTGGATTCAGGACATCTTTCACTTATTAAATATACCCATATTGTATGATTTTAGATTCTAAAACTTCAAAAAACAGCAGCTATTTTGAGTTTTGCGTTAACGTCTTGGTTTTTCTGGTCATCCCCTTTGAAATACGGGCATCTTTGCCATTCAAAATATATCAATGACCCTTTTCGTATGTGTTTAAACATTGTAAAAAAAATCTCTACGTATTTTCAACACGCTTAGTGCTACAAATCGCGCTTCAAACATTTACCTTGAAGAAGAGGATAGAGATTTATCCTCAAATGTAACAGAAAATTCATCAAAAAAACCTAATTAATTCATCTAGCGGTGATGGTGCCTTTCTCGTGCCTTCAAAAACTCATTTCAACAAATCTCAAGTGAAATCAAATCGTTTATCTGGCTTGTGATGTTTGAGCCTTAAAGTATTAAAAAAAGTTGCAATCTTAAATTTGAGCCGCCATTTTGGATTTAAGTCCGTCATCTTGTAAATTGTGGTCCCCATTTTTGAACTTTAGACTTCTTATCCATACCAGATATACCCATTAAATTTAGAGCCTTAAACACCATCAAACAGCCGTCTTGGATATTCTGGTTGCTATTTTGAGACTGTGGAAATCCTTCCTGTACCAAATATACTCACACACCTAGAAAATATCATGTAATTTTAAATGTCCTGAACCTGACATATACGAGCATCTCCAAAAACACAAATTTAGGGGTTGAAACATGTAAATTTACGTCTTTCAAGACACCCCAAAATAAAACTATTTTTTTCTTAGCGTCTAGCAATCGCTAAAACCGATTTGAAGATAAAACATAGAAAAGTAAAATAATACCATGCATGGATTCGAACACCGGATCTCCTGATCGTGAGCCACATCTCTTACCTCTCGGCTATTTCACCGAGTTAGAAGGTGGCTGATGAACGTGATACTGCTTCTACTTTTCTGGTGAAACGGATTTGTTGACATCTAACGCAACCAACCAGCACTTACATGATGCGCGTAAAATTGAGTCCAAATTATGATTCAGTCTTGAAAACATTTACGTTCTTTGGTGATTCCGTTTCGTGCAAATTTCAGAATTTCTAAGTGTGCATATTGAATGATCAGCTTAGAACACCATTGAAAAGCCACCATCTTGAGTTTTGGGACGCCATCTTAGATTTTGGATCGCCATTTTGGACATTCTGGTCGCTAGTTTTGGATTCCGGAGTCCGAACATATTTCCCATATCATATATACCTATATTGCATGGTTTTAGAGCCTACAAAAACATTACATAGCCGCCTTCTTGAATTTGAAATTGCCATCTTGGGTTTTAGACCGCCATCTTGTATATTCTGGTAGCCATTTTTGTAATCCAGACAATTTCCCCATACCAAATATACCCATATTGCAAGGTTTTGAGGACTAAAACTCCATAGAACAACCACTATCTTGAATTTGAAGCGGTCATCTTGTATTTTATACCGCCATCTTGGATATTCTGGTCACAATTTTTATACTCTGGACATCCTCCACATACCAAATATACCGATTTTGCATGGGTTTAGAGCCTAAAAGCCTCCATAAAACAGCTGCCATCTTGAATTTGGATCCACCATATTGGGTTTTAGACCACTATCTTGGATATTTTGGTCGTCAGTTTTGGAGTTCATACGTCTTCCCCATATCAAATATACCCATATTTATTGCGTGGGTTTAGAGCCTGAAACTCAATTAAACAGACGCCATCTTGAATTTGGAGCCGCCATCTTGGATTTTGGACCACCATCTTGGATATTCCGGTTGCCATTTTTTGACACCGGACATCTTCCCCATACCAATACCAAATTTACCCATATTGCATGGTTTTAGAACTTAAAACACCATTCAACAGCCACCATGTTGAATTTGGTGGCGCCATGTTGGAATTTCTACCGCCATCTTGGATATTATTTTTGAACGCCGGAAATCTTCCCCATACCAAATATACCCCTATTGCATGGATTTTGAGCCTAAAACACGATTAAACAGTCGCCATCTTGAATTTGGAGCCGCCATCTAGAATATTAGGCTGCCATCATGCATTTTGGGCCAACATTGAGAAATTTGTGATCTCCAGTGTTGATTTCCGCACGAAATTCGTCAACCATGCTGAAGGTTTAAAAAATCACCGCAGTTTAATGTGTTGCATGATGGGGCTAGGTTCAGTTTTACATACGGCCAGTTCTACCGGTGCTGGTCGGGATCACTGAAATGGCCATAAGGGGCTGTCCATAAACCACGTGGTCATTTTTTGGGACTTTTCAAACCCCCCCCCCCCCGTGGTCATTAGTCCATACAAAAATTTTTATTTGTCCATACAAAATGGTCATTGACCGAAACCCCCCCCCCCCCCCCCCCTAATGACCACGTGGTTTATGGACAGCCCCTAACTCCGAAACGCGTAATCCGAAAAATCGGCCGATGGGAAGTGCCTTAAAAGTGAGTGAACTTATTTTGTTCACAGACATACATACATACACACATACAGACATCACCTCAAATCATTGAACTGAGTCGATTGGTATATGCGACATGATCCTCCGAGCCTTTTTTTTTTTTTTTTTTTTTCAAAAAATCGTTTTTTGAGTAAACATATAGCTTTTCTAGTACACTTAGTGTACGAGAAAGGCAATAAGGTCTGCCAGTGAGAGATTGTGAGGCACTGATAAAATCATAACATTACTGTTGGCCCATATTTCACCATTCCAGAGTGGAAGCTTCAGAAACTCATTGAAACAGCTGCCATCGCATCGTGAATTTTGGGCCACCATATTGAAATTAAAACCGCTATCTTGGATATATCTTCGTTATAAGGATATAAACATGTTGCATGGTTTTAGTGTTTGAAACTCCTCAAAACAGACACCATCTTGGATTTTGGGCCGCCGTCTTGGATGTGCTGGTTGGCATTTATGGACTCCGGCCGGACATTTACCAAATATTCCCATATTATGTACATGATTTTAGAGCCTAAAACTCCTTAAAACAGCCGCCATCTGGAATTTTGGGGTGATATAACAGAGTTTCTGGTTGCAATTTTTGAATTCCGGACATTTTCTCTATTTGAAATTCACCCATATTTTTTAGTACCAAAACCCCTTGAAACAATTGCCATCTTGAATTTTAGGTCGTTATCTTGAATATTATGGCTGCTATTTTTTTTACTTCGGACATTTTTCCATATCAAATATACCCATGCAGAGCCTAAAACTCTCTTAAACATCTGACATTTTGAGTTTAAGGCCGCCCTCTTGGCGGTTATAGGTTATAGAACCTAAAACTCCTCAAAACAGCCACCATATATATTGAATTTTAGGCCGCCGTATTGTATGTGATGGTTAGCATTCTTGGACATCTTATCCATACCAAATATACCTACTCATATTGCATGGTTTCAGAGCCTAAAATTATTTAAAACAATCGTTTTTTTGAATTTTAAGCCACCGTCTTGGATTTTGTGAACAGTTTTGGGCGCTAGACATTTTCACTGTAAGGTCGAAACTCCTCCAAACAGACACCATCTTAAATTTCAGGCCGTCATCTTGGATTTTGAGCCGCCGTCTGGGATGTGCGTGCATTCATGGACTTGATCTATATACTGTCATATTGAATTTCCAAACATCTTCGCTATATCAAATATACCCATATTGTATGGTGCCTAAAACTCCTCCATACAGCCACCATCTTAAATTTCGGGCCCACATCGTGGAGTTTAATTTTTGGACTCCAGACAACTTCTTCATACAAAATTTACCCATATTTCAAGGTTTTAGAGCATAAAAATCCTTGAAATATCCATCATCTTGAATTTTGGGGCGTTATCTTGGATACTCTGGTTGCTATTTTTGGACTCCGGACATCTTTCTCATTTCAAATATACATGATTTCAGGACCCTAAATTGCTTAAAACAATCGGCATCTTGAATTTTAAGTCGCCATCTTGAATTTTGGGTCACCATGTAAGATATTCTGACGGCCATTTTTGATCCCTGGACATCTTCACCAAAACCAAATTTACCCACACTGTAAAGTTTCGAAGCGAAAAGCAAAACACTTCTTAAAATAGTCAGGGGGTTTCAGCAGCTTTCCAGAGAGTTTTAGGCGCTTCAGCGGTGTTTCAGGGCATTCCAGGAATTTTCAATGGGTTTCAGAATTGATCGAGGGCGTTCCAAACAGGTTTCAGGGGTGTTCAAGAGGTGTTCCTGTGGATTTTGGGAGCGTTCAGGGGTTTCAGGAATGTTCCAAGGGGGTTCAGAAGTTTTCTAAAAGTATCAAGGGGCTTCTTGGGTGTTACAAAGCATTCCAATAGCATTCTAGGGGATTTCAGGGGTGTTACAGGGCGTTTCAGGGGCGTTGTGGGGGCGTTATAGAGGATTTCAAGGGGTTTCAGAGGTGTTAGGGATTCTCATGGGTTTCAGAGTTGATCCACGGCATTCCAGAGAATATCAGGGCAGTAGGAAAGAGACGAACCAGCCAAGGGCTGAAAGTCTCTCTAATAAAGACAAATCAATCAATCAATATCAGGGCAGTATCAGGGGAATATCAGGGGTATTCCTTGGATTTCAACCCTCTAAAACCCAAATTTTTGATTTTGATCTATATAGGGTCCGGGACCATTTGGGCAGGAGCACCTATTTTGGGCACTTGGTACTATAACTCAGTCAATTTCGAACCGATTGACTTGATTTTTGGGACACGATCAGATACGCACAATATCTAGCTATGTACAAAAATTCAAGTCAATCGGTTTGAAATTGACTGAGTTAAAGCAGCAAGTGCCCAAAATAGGTGCTCCTGCCCAAATGGTCCCAGACCCTATCATTTTTCGTCATCTAAAATCGATTTAAACATGTTTTGGAAGATGATTCTTTTTAATTCTCGATTTCGTGAATTTCAGTTTTTGATTTTTCTAATTTTTGTTTTTGAACATCTCCACACTTTTATATTTTTCCTGGAAGCCAATTTGGGGTACGGATTTTTTGAGATGAAAACATTTTGAAATTTTATGATTATTGTTGAAATATTTTTATTTTAAAATTTTTTCAAGGAAAATTTTGTTTTCCGTGTAATTTTAAGGAAAATAATTTTAGAGTGTATTCAATTCCCTTAAACTATTAAGCTAGGATAGAGTGTTTTGGGTAAAAGATAAAATATGTTAATTGTAGCGATTCAATACTAAATAAACAATGACTTCTAGAAGATGACTAAAACATCAATTTTTCAATGCAGGGGTTGTCAGGGACGTTTCAGGGGATTCAGACAGGTTCCAGTAGGGTTTCGGGGGTTTCTGGAAACCACCTGAAATGTCTTGGAAGCTCCATACATCTTTCTTCAATCCAACAGAAATGACTAGATCTAGACCATCGCTGGATATTTTCTATCAGCGTGGAAATATGCACAAAAAAAAAAACAATTGACCTCATCCAGGATTGCAGTACATACTAATTATTGAACACTTGGGCGTCTCGCGTTCTGGACTGTTTTCGAAGGATACTTTCTTGGGCAAAGTTTCTTAGAAGAGCAAACGCTTTCCCATAGTAAACAGTTTAGGTGGAAAATCACTCACTATGTTGCTCTAATGCTACCAGGTTGAGCTCAATCTTTTGCTCTGGACAACATAGAAGAATACGTGGGAATACTATCTTCGACATAGTAGCTCAGAAGAATAAATGATTAAAATACGTGGAACACAATTTAGTTAGGATCTATGTTACGCCTTATAAAGAATATCTGGATGGTTTTTCCTAATCTCGCAAATTCTTCAGTAAAGGAACAAAAATACCACCTGTGATATGTATTCCAGTTCAGTCCAGTTCTCCAACAATTCCCCGAGAAGTTCTTTCAGGAATTTCTTTTCAGCAATTTTTCTTGCGAATTGTTAAGGAAAAAAGATTTCTGTAGGAACTACACCAGGAATCCCTTCAGAGATTCCTTCAGGTATATCATCTCCAGAAATCCCTCCAGAAAAGTCTGATGAGATTTTCCTGAAAGTTCATATTTTTTTTTAATTTCTTTGTATTTGTAAAAGAAAAAAAAATGAACTCATTTAAAGATTTATTCTAATTCAAATTATTCAATTTTTTTTAAATAAATTCTTTCAGAACTTCAGCAATTTCTAAGAAAAATTCAATTCATTCAGATATTTTACCTGTGCATTACATTAGTTTTGCCACGGTTTCATTCATTTTTTTATTTAGAACATGCTCAGACCATTTCTCTGGAAACTTCTTCAAAAATGCTACTAGTTTTTTTTCTTGGAATTACGTTCCGTCTTCCTTCCGGAGTTCCTCATTTTTTTAAGAATCCTGCAGGATTCTTCAGATATTACTTCAGAAATTTCTTCAGAACTTTGGCACAGGAATCTATCCAGAAAATATGCAGGTTTTTGTTCCAGAAATTTCCAGAAAAATATCCAAGTTATGTTTTAGAAGTTCTTTCAAAGCTTTCTTCAAAAATTCTTCAAGTTTTTTTAAACAATTTCTGGAAGATCTTCTGAAAAATCACAAGTGGAATCCCTCCCTGGAGTTAGTTCTGATAGAACCGTGGGATTAATTTAAAAAAAGAATCATTGTAGGAATTTCTGCAGGAACCCCGAGAGCAATTTTCCAAAAATCCCTGGAGGAACCTTGGAAGAACTTCCAATAGATCCATTGGATGATTTTTTTGAGAAATCCTATAGGAATGTTCCGGGAGAAACTCTTTATAAATTTCCTGCAGGATTATGTGAAAGCATTCCTGGAGTAATCCATAAACGTATTTCTAAAGGAATCCCTGCAGGAATATTTCAAGAAACACTTGGATTAACTACAAAAAATACTGTACAAATTTCTGGGTAGTGTTCTTAAAGAAATGTATAAATCAATTACTTAAAGGATCCATGAAGATTTTTTAAGGATCATCCTTAAAGAATAAGTAAACAATTATGGAAAAAATGCATGGGTGATATCTAGAAGCAATCTCTGTATGAATTTCTGAAAGAATCTCTAGTAGAATTGCAGCAGAAATAACTGAAAATAATAATGAATGAGATCTTGCAGTAATTTCCGGACGAATTCCTGGAGACATTCATGTAGAAAAATCTACACAGAAGTTCGCGAGGACAAGCCTGTATGAATTGCTTAAGAAATACCCAGGATTTTTTCAAAAGGAAACCGTTGTTGGCAGAATTTTTGGAAAATTCTTCAAAACAAATCCTGGAAAATTTTCCAGGGGAATCCCTAGAAGAGCTCATACTGTGAAAGGATTTGTGAAGAAATTCTTAAGTGACTGTCTGTCTGAAGATAGCTTTGAAGAAATTTTTGAAAGATTAGTTGTAAGAACTTTTGAAATTGCTGGAGAAATATATGAAAGAATGCTTGGAAAAATGTGTGGATGAATCCCTGGAGTAATTCATAGAGGAACCCTTGGATAAATTTATGGAGGTAGAGATCCCTCTAGCAAATGAAAAAAAAACATCAAAAGTAATCCCCGACAGAATTCCTGAAGGAAAGTTTGGAGATATGTCTTATCAAATCTTGGATGATTATTCCAAAGAATCCTTAAAAAATGTTTGAAAAACAAATTTGGAAGAATTTCTAAAGCAATCTTTGGAATGCTTTCTGAAGAAATCAGAAGGGATATTTCTGAAGGAATTTGAATTTATTGAAGGAATCATTGGTAGATTTTTTTTTGAAAAATGATGCTGATTTTCTGAAAAAAATCCATGGAGGAATTTCTAGAGAAATGTCTGAGTGAACCTCTAGTGGAACTATGTGAAGCAATGCATGGAATAATTTCTGAAAGAATCGCTTGATATGTATCAGAAGGAATCCGTGAAAGAATTTTTAAAAAGAAATCCTGGAAGATGTTCTATAGGAATTCATGGAGCAATTTCAGAAGGAATCCATGGTAGGTTTTATAAAGGAGTTCTTGCATAAATTTTGATAATTATTTTGGTAACTTCGTAAGAATTTCTAGAGAAATCTATAGATTATCTAAAGAAATCATTTGAAAATTTCTTGAAAGCATTTTCAGAAAAATCGAAGAATATTTTTAAGATTTTTTAAAAGAATTGCTAGAGGAATTTCTAAAAAAAAATCCTTTGTTTTCTGAATGAGTCCTTCGAGAAGTTTATGGGGAAATCTCTCGAAGAAATTCTTCAGGAATCCTTTGGAATTGCTGAAAGAATCCTACAGTAGTATCAATCTATGAATAACATTTCCGTATTTTAATTTCTTAGGAATTTCTTTCAGTAGTTTTTTTGGAGATGACTTTTGGGAATTTATTTGACAACCCATCCAGCAATTACTCGGACAATTCTTTAGGAAATTAATATGGGGGAATCATAAGTAATTCATAATTTCTTTCGGCAGTTCCTTTCGGAATTCTTTCAGCATTTTTCGAATATTTATTTGACAATTCCATTGGATTCTGTTTCTTCAATTCTTTTGAAAATAGATTTCGGAATTCCGGAAAATTTCCCTCTTGAAATTGTTTTGGACAACATCTTCAGCAATTCTTTTGTGAAATGTTCAGGCAAGTCCTTTGAAAGTTTCAATGTTTAAGTTCATCGCGAAAACCCCTGTTGCTTTTGTTGCTTGAAAATAATCAAGTGAACATAAGAATACTTAATCAGAGTGATTGTGAGAAGTATGAATTTTTCAAACCCTTACGAAGTTGTTGCGGGAGTTTTTTGCACGGAATTTTTCAAGATTTTTAAATTGATTCAGCTGTTTATTTGATAATTATCTTTGCAATTATTTGTGCTATTTTGTTTTCTGGAACTCGCCAAGCAGTCCCTCTGAGAATTCTTTCGGCAATGCCAATCGCTTCGGCAATTCCATTCAGCTTTTTTTCTGATGCATTTTCTCAATATCCCTTGAAAATTTCTCCACCAATGCGTTTCGGAATCCCGTTGACAAATTGTTTGAGGAATATTTCGGCAATTTCTTAAAAAAAATCCTTGCAGAAGGAATTTACTTTTGTTTTTTGAGAATTTAGCAATTCCTCTGAATTTTTCAGACATTATATTCGTTAAAAGACGTGGTGTCATCGGCCATTCCGTTGAAACTTTGATTTTTATCAGGTTAGTATCTTTGGTTTTTTTTCTGCATATTCTCCGAAAAAATCATCGATAATTTTCTTAAGAATTTCCACGGTTATTCCTATAGAAATCGCTTTCCTTTTTGCCATTTCCTCTTAAATTTTCTTCCAGTAATTTCTTTGAGAAGTGCTTCAGCAATTCCTTCAGGAATTTCTATGACATTGTCTTTGGAAAACCACTCGATTTTTTTTAATTCCTTGAGCGATTCTTTTGAAAACCCCGTCTGAAATACATTCCGCATATTCTTTGGGGATCTTTTTCAAATTTCTTTGTGAGTTCTAACGCAATTTTCTACAACATTTTTTTTTTTGAAATGGTTTTTCAGAATTTGGGAAATGTTTTGATATTTTTTAAAGACAGTCTATTCTTTGAAAATTTCTTTGGATTTTTTTCTGTGAAAATTCCCTCACCATTGCCAATTGGCAGTTTTTCGCAAATTTTTCCGGATTTTTTCTGTGACAGCTGCTGTTAGAATTTTCACTTAAAGGATCCATGAAGATTTTTTAAGGATCATCCTTAAAGAATAAGTAAACAATTATGGAAAAAATGCATGGGTGATATCTAGAAGCAATCTCTGTATGAATTTCTGAATGAATCTCTAGTAGAATTGCAGCAGAAATAACTGAAAATAATAATGAATGAGATCTTGCAGTAATTTCCGAACGAATTCCTGGAGACATTCATGTAGAAAAATCTACACAGAAGTTCGCGAGGACAAGCCTGTATGAATTGCTTAAGAAATACCCAGGATTTTTTCAAAAGGAAACCGTTGTTGGCAGAATTTTTGGAAAATTCTTCAAAACAAATCCTGGAAAAGTTTCCAGGGGAATCCCTAGAAGAGCTCATACTGTGAAAGGATTTGTGAAGAAATTCTTAAGTGACTGTCTGTCTGAAGATAGCTTTGAAGAAATTTTTGAAAGATTAGTTGTAAGAACTTTTGAAATTGCTGGAGAAATATATGAAAGAATGCTTGGAAAAATATGTGGATGAATCCCTGTAGTAATTCATAGAGGAACCCTTGGATAAATTTATGGAGGTAGAGGTTCCTCTAGCAATTGAAAAAAAAAACATCAAAAGTAATCCCCGACAGAATTCCTGAAGGAAAGTTTGGAGATATGTCTTATCAAATCTTGGATGATTATTCCAAAGAATCCTTAAAAAATGTTTGAAAAACAAATTTGGAAGAATTTCTAAAGCAATCTTTGGAATGCTTTCTGAAGAAATCAGAAGGGATATTTCTGAAGGAATTTGAATTTATTGAAGGAATCATTGGGAGATTTTTTTTTGAAAAATGATGCTGATTTTCTGAAAAAAATCCATGGAGGAATTTCTAGAGAAATGTCTGAATGAACCTCTAGTGGAACTATGTGAAGCAATGCATGGAATAATTTCTGAAAGAATCGCTTGATATGTATCAGAAGGAATCCGTGAAAGAATTTCTAAAAAGAAATCCTGGAAGATGTTCTATAGGAATTCATGGAGCAATTTTAGAAGGAATCCATGGAAGGTTTTATAAAGGAGATCTTGCATAAATTTTGATAATTATTTTGGTAACCTCGTAAGAATTTCTTGAGAAATCTATAGATTATCTAAAGAAATCCTTTGAAAATTTCTTGAAAGCATTCTCAGAAAAATCGAAGAAGATTTTTAAGATTTTTTAAAGGAATTGCTAGAGGAATTTCTAAAAAAAATCCATGGTTCTCTGAATGAGTCCTTTGAGAAGTTTATGGGGAAATCTCTCGAAGAAATTCTTCAGGAATCCTTTGGAATTGCTGAAAGAATCCTACAGCAGTATCAATCTATGAATAACATTTCCGTATTTTAATTTCTTTGGAATTTCTTTCAGTAGTTTTTTTTGGAGATGACTTTTGGGAATTTATTTGACAACCCATCCAGCAATTACTCGGACAATTCTTTAGGAAATTAATGTGGGGGATTCATAAGCAATTTATAATTTCTTTCGGCAGTTCCTTTCGGAATCCTATCAGCATTTTTCGAATATTTATTTGACAATTCCATTGGATTCTGTTTCTTTAATTCTTTTGAAAATAGATTTCGGAATTCCGGAAAATTTCACTCTTGAAATTGTTTTGGACAACATCTTCAGCAATTCTTTTGTGAAATATTCAGGCAAGTCCTTTGAAAGTTTCAATGTTTAAGTTCATCGCGAAAACCCCTGTTGCTTTTGTTGCTTGAAAATAATCAAGTGTACATAAGAATTCTTAATCAGAGTGATTATGAGAAGTATGAATTTTTCAAACCCTTACGAAGTTGTTGCGGGAGTTTTTTGCACGGAATTTTTCAAGATTTTTAAATTGATTCAGCAGTTTATTTGATAATTATCTTTGCAATTATATGTGCTATTTTGTTTTCTGGAACTCGCCAAGCAGTCCCTCTGAGAATTCTTTCGGCAATGCCAATCGCTTCGGCAATTCCATTCAGCTTTTTTTCTGATGCATTTTCTCAATATCCCTTGAAAATTTCTCCACCAATGCGTTTCGGAATCCCGTTGACAAATTGTTTGAGGAATATTTCGGCAATTTCTTTAAAAAAAATCCTTGCAGAAGGAATTTACATTTGTTTTTTAAGAATTTTGCAATTCCTCTGAATTTTCCAGACATTATATTAGTGAAAGGTCGTGGTGCTTATGAAAATTTCTGCGGCAGTTTCATTGAGAATGTCATCGGCAATTCCGTTGAAACTTTGATTTTTCTCAGGTATGTATCTTTGTTATAAAAAAAAATATGACGGATAGAATTTCTAGTTAAATTACCATTCTCATGTACTCTTGATTATTTTCAAGCAATGAAACAAAAATGAAGTGGCGATGATTGCTGAGTTCAAACCGATAATACGTTATTTTCTGATGATTTTATAGCTCTTATAATTCAAAATTACAACTTTGGTCCAATCGATATTTAAAATATTTCATATTATATTAATGTAAAAGGTTGATAGAATTGACTGGTTCCAAAATTGTGCAATCCCATTGATAATTTCTTAAGCATTTTTTGAAGTTTATTCGCAGTTTCTTTGAAAATTTTTTCGGCAATTCCATTTGGAATTCTGTCTTTTATTACTTCAGAAAATTCCACACCAGATTTTCTTTCGAGCATTTACAATGAACTTTCCGAAGGAATCTCCCGAAGAAGCAGAGGCAATTGCCAGAGAAATTCTCAGAGAAGTTTAAAAGAAATTTACACACAAATTGCCACAATAATTTCCAACGTAAACTCCGAAGAAATAATCAAATAAAATCTGAAAGGAATTGCCAAAGAAAAAGAACTTGGCGAAAAAGTTTGAAAGTCTTTGTCGGATCAATTCGCATAGGAATTTTCGAGGCAATTTCCAAAAGAGTTGTTGAAAAAATTCTCAAATAAATTTCCAATGAATTTGACAATTCTATTATTGTTTATTATTATTTTTGATTTATTATCGAGGTTTTCAGCCCTCGGCTAATTCATCTCGTACAGAGTTCTAGAAATATATTTATAAAAAAAAAATACTAGAACACTTCCTAAGGGTTTGAGCGAAGGAATTGCCATATAATTCCGATCAGTAATTTTCAAATAAATTTTCAAATAAGTTTTCAAAATAATTACCAAATAAATTGCAAAAACTTAGTGGAGAGAATTTTCGAAAGAATTTCCAAAGAAAATTTTGAAAGGATATGGCGAAAAAAAAAGTTTATGGGAATCACTCATCAAACCATTTTTTTTTCTAGAAGAGTTGTCAATGAAATTTTCAAGGTATTTGCCGAAAAAACCTCAAAGGCGTTACTGAATGAATGCCTAGAAAAAATGCCGAAAGGTATCGAGAAAAAGTAATTGTCGAAGGGTCGAATTACCAAAAAAGTTCTCAAATAAATGGCCGAAGGAAATCAGCAGAGGAAAATTAATGCCATAGGAATTCCAAAAAATAATTTGTAAAGGGACTCCCAAAAAAAATAAACTGAGATTTAACATTGAAAACTATTTTTTTCGATTGTATCTCCTACAAAATCCTAATTTGATCGTAAAAGCTCCGTATTGAGGAGTGGTTCGTTTGATGCATCTTCAAAAACGTGTATTTTTGAAGCCTCTACAACAATTAAACGAATCTCCCGTTAGCCTAGTGGTTAAGGCTATCCAGACAATCCAGAGACGATGGGTTCGATTCCCGTTCCAGTCGGGAAAATTTTCTCGGCTTCCTGGGCATAGAATATCATTGTGCTTGCCTCACAATATACAAATTCATGCAATGCCAGGCAAAGGAAGCCCTTCAATTAATAAATGTGGAAGTGCTCAAAGAACATTAAGTTGAAGAGAGGCAGGCCCAGTTCCAGTGAGAACGCCGAGCCATAAAGAAGAAGAATAAGAATGATTAAAATCGACATAAAATTTTTCGATAAAGCTACTCCAATAGCTGTAAATTGGGTGTATTGTATTTGGAATATTTCTAAGAGTTTCTTATGTGCTTCGATAGTATGAGAGACTGTTTGAATATGTACAGAAGTGGTCATCATCCTAGTTTGAGTTTTGGACTGCATGCAGTTCCACTCAACACTTAAGACAAATGCCATTACCACTCTGAATGCAACATACCGCTGTTGTATGAAGGGCCAAAAGGGGATGTGGCGGACCCGTAACCACAGTCACTTACGCGAAAATGAATAATGAAATTCTCAAAACTTGTCAAGCTTTCTACCGAATAATTTTGGTTCTGTTAATTCTTCAAAAAAAAAAAAAAAAAACAAACGAGAATGTCACTGTTGTTCACGATGAGTGCGCTTGGTTTCCGTTATTCAGTGTGAAGCTTCCTCAAAGGATAGTGGAGCATTAGCGAAGCAAGTCGCCTTCATTGGGAGGTACCGTGTTATGCCAAGCGATTCTACTGTTCTTTGCTAAGAAGGTTGGGAATGGATTATTCAAGTAAATTACGTAATATTCACCTTCAGATGTTTTACAAGACTTCACTCAAATGCTTGAAGGAACTTATGAGGCTTGGTTCAGACGCTCGAAAGTTTATTTGAAGCAATGATGTAAATTATCACCTCACTAGTGCTCATCACAACTCATCAACTGTATATTTATCGCGTGCGATTGAACTGTGCACTGATCAGCGATGACCAGCAGCAAAGAGGTGGCAAAACGAACATGATGTAAATCACAAATGATTTTGCACACATCTGACTGTGCCGCCACACGCTCGCCCGAACAGCCGAACCATACCGAATAGGTTGGTTTGCGAAGCTACGGCACGAACGCTCGACACGCACACAGAAGCAACATTCGCATGTACCGATACCATACTAATAAAGCTTCCAGCCAACGATGCTTCGCGATAAGCTGTCGAAAAGCATCGAAAGCGATGAAAAGAGATGCTTGGCTAGAACGCAACGGCTCAACGGCGAAAAGGAAGAGTCAACTATGCTGATCAGTGTTGAGTCCGTTCGTGTGCTACTCGTATGGGAGGTTGATTGAATAAAGCGAGGATGGGTGAAAACGTATTCGTTGTTGAAAGCAAATCGCATCATTTCGCGAATGTTTTCATCAAATAGCAAGCTTGATTTGAAGTCGTTTTGAAACGCTTCATCGTTAAGCTTGAAGTGTTTCGTATAAAATCTTCAATGAATTCGTCCAGAATCATGAGAGGCTTTGACCAGAGCCGCAGAGATTTGACGAGATTTCGTAAAAATCTACGTCCAAAAACTTGTTCAGATTTGCACAGCAGCTTTAAAAACTTCGTCTAAACCTTTTATCAGAAGTTTTTAAAGGCTTTGTCCTAATGCTTGAAAGGTTTCGCCTGGGAGCTTGATAGGTTGCGTCCAGATGATCGAAAGTCTTGTGGCTTGAAATGTTTCATCCGGAAGTTAGAAAGTGTTCGTCAAGGCGCTTTAGGCCTTAGAAGTTTTGAAAGACCTGTAAAAACCTTTTGAGGATTCATACTTGTTGATTTTAGTGTGGTAGGTTTTGCATAAATTTCGGCATATTGCACGACAAAAGGTTCACCCAATTATCTATCATCTCATCTACACATACAATCCGATTCAACTAATTTCCTTTGCATCAACTGATCTAAGATCATCAACGTATATCTAAAAGTCTAATAAATAACATGTACTTCCTAAATCAATAAGATGCCCTAACTTTGAACTTCATCAACAAAATACTTACCATACACAAATAAACAACTTACCAGCTAAACCTAAGCGTACCGACCCCTAGCCTACCCCTATTTACAAAGAAAACAGCAACTTTCTTCCCCTCCGCTGCTGTCGGCGGCGTACCCCTAGGGGGAGAAAACCCTCAAACTGCGCAGCAGCGTGGCCAGGACATTCGCCAAACACTCGGCGTGCAGCGCCAGCTGTCCGGCTCCCTGCGGGCCCACCCGAACGCAGGCCAGCTCCCGGAAGCTGGACGCCACGTCGTGGATCTTCAGCACGATGTTCCTGGTTTGCAGCGGTGCCGAGGTGTACCGGGTCAGGTCTTGGGCCAGCTCGGTGATCCGCCGGAGCGCCGATAGGCATGCGGTGAGGTGCTCCGGCAGGTTGGTCAGATTGGCGTCGGACATTGACACCACCAGGTGTTTGGACGAGGTGACCAGGTGCAGGGACTGGTCCGTGAGTTCGTCCTTGGCTCGCTGGAACTTGTCTTCGTCGATGCTGGTGCCACCGCCGGCGGTTTGAGCGGCGGAACACATCGCCGCCACTTGGTCCAGTTTGACGAGAAGGCCGGCCATGGCCACGTCCGTTTTGGACATCAGGATGTCTACGTTTAGGATGTGGCCATTTTTGTTGGACAGGATGGGACTGCTTGGGTTGCTCAGGTTGGTCTTGCGGGACATCTGCGGCGAGCAGAGCAGCGAAAGTTGCGGTTTGTTCTCGGCGGAAGGGTTCTTCAGACAAACCGGTGGACAATCGCTGTGAGAGCGGTAGTGTCCGTTCTGGCGGTTGGTCGGCGTTGGCGACATAGAGTGTGCCACCGGGGAGGAGGATTTGTCCGATAGGTCGTCACGGTTGAAAGCTCGTTCAATTTCCCTATAACAGTTTGGATTACGGTGTAAGTGTGGCGAACCGATGCCAGCCGTTCGAACGGGGGAGTTGGTTGCCGAAGCGGACAGCGTGTATGTAACGGGGTTTTTGAGAATAGGAACGGGACTACGAATGCAGGGTTTCGGGGGGACAGGAGGTAGTGGAGGTTTCTTAGGGGGCAGTGTGGAGAGGATGACCGGAGGAGGAGAGGTGGATTGTTTTTCGAAGCGCGGTGGCAGCGACGGAGGGTCCATTTCGTAGTAGTTTCCTGAGTTGCCGTTGGTTTTGGCGTAGTTTGGAGAGCGCACGGGAGAGTTCAGCTTGAGTTGGAGTTCAGCGCTCTTTGGAGGGCGATCAGGCGGTGGGCTTTTTTCAGGCGTGTGTGGACATCGTTTCGGGGGCAAAGCTAAGGAATCGTTATTGAGGACCCCGTTGGAAGCTTGTTGGTCTGGGGTTTCTTCAGTCTTTTCTTTTTTCGTCTTTGTACAGCAGGAGAATGGGCCTTTTCTATCTACGGTTGGGTATTCGATAACGTGGCCATTGGTTTTCTCGGATTGGGTCGCTGATTTATTGGCGTTGGCCGCCTCGCTGTTGCTGTAGAGGTCGTATTCGGTGGACTTCTCTTCTCGCATCTCCGGGGGATAGTAGACTTCGAAGCGGGACTTGTCGTACTTGGCCAGTAGATTGATGGAGTTGGTTTCAGTGCTGATTCTAGGCCGTGGCACTGGCGTTTCCGAGTGATTGAGGTTCTTGGCATTGGTTGTGTTGTTGTTTGCTAACTGTTGGATGCTAGAAGGTTTGGTTTTCAGTGCTGGTGGTTTGGTTTGTTTCGTGCCGGGTTCGGAATCGGCCAGGCCCGGCGGTGGAGGAATGATGTAAGATAGGATCTCCTCGGGGGTTAATTCTACGGCTGGTGTGATCTTCTGAGTAGGGGGTGCTATGGTTACCTTTTTGAGGAACTCTTCGAGATCACCTACGACGGTGTCAACGGCAGAAGTGTCCTGTTCTGCAGAGTTTGCGGTTGACCCGTCGTCAAATCCTGTTGGGGGCACATTCAGTACGTTCAGGTTGTCAAGCTCGTCTGGAGTTTGTGGTGGTGGAATCGAGCGAAGATCTATGATATCTGGATCGGTTTCAATGATCGTATCTTCACCGATTTCGTATCCGTATAGTTCTGCGATTTTCTTGGCAGCTAGATCCGTGTTTCCCGCGCTATCGCTACTGCTGGCCTCCTTGAGCTGACGAAGGTATTCCTTCAGATTCATATCCTTTGTATCACAACCAAGAATCGAACTGTCTGGGCTGTGCAGGCCGAAACTCGTTCGGAGAGTCTTATTTCTTAGGCTAGTTTGAGGCATCTGGTTTGCATTCTTATTGTGAATTGGAGAACTGTTCGGAGTGTACAACGACTCCGAATCGCTCTCACTTTGCGACAGGTCATTTCCAAGTGCTTGCAGATCGCTGAGGATTTGACTGAGGCCTTGAACTTTACGTTGGCTTTTGGGAGTACTGTGGGCCGAAGTGTTGTCCAGCCGGCCGTTAACTTCACTGAACGGAGCAGTGTAGATTGAGTTGAGACCTTTTGCAATACCGTCTAGGCCTTGATTGATCGTTTCGGAAAGTAGAGTGAGCGAATCACTGTGCCGAAGTACTCCTGGTGCATCCTCATTCGAGGACTGCTTACTACTGTTCAAACTTTCGCAGTCGCTTTCCACGTCAACGGAAGTCTCGCGCCAGAGGTTCAACTTGCCAGGTCGGACGTCAAACTCGTGACAGTACTCCCCGTGCTCGTTGAGATAGCGTTCCGAGCTCTCGACCATTTTCTGCATTTCGGCTACTCTTCGCAGGACTTCCTCGTTGCGTGCCTCGGACATGTTATGCTTCAGGGATCCTCCGCCTGCGGCTCGCTCCAACCCATCCCTGGATACCCGTGGATGGTGCAGCTCGAAACCATACTCGTCATGGCCGGCCAGCTTGAGATTCTTGTTCGACGTGAGGGTGTTGTTCATGTTCCGGTCGCAATCGGATTCCGATTTCGACGGAATGTACACCGTCTTGGTGGAATGATATGGCGGCGGCATCAGGAAGGCCATACTGTGGGTTTGCTTCTCCGTCGGAAGGTAACTCCAGCTAGCGTGCAGAACCGTGTGCTGCGAAAGATAGGGCGGCGCCAGCTCCTCCACCGTTGTTTCACGTTCCTGTTCCACGGGAAGTTCTTTGCCTGAAACGAGAGTGTTGGGAGGTCACTTTAAAGTTTTCACCTGCGCAATATACTTCAGAGGTTCTAATCTAGTGCTATTTTTTGTTCTGAAATAGTGCAAATGAATCCCATATCTTACCGGCCATCAGTCGATAGTATCCGGCGAGAACGATGGCAAATTCACAGGCGTCCCGATCTTCCATCGAGAAGTTGATCACCCGATCCGGGTTGATGAACACCGTTACCGTGTTGGAGACGTCGTCGTCTCGGGTCACCACGACGCGGGTTAGGTCCTCTAGGTTGCAAATCGGTTGCGGCTGAAAGATGTGGAGAAATTGGGAAAGAATACTTTAGGATTTTTTTAACAGTTATTTACTGTATCAATTTCCGATTTAAAAACGGTTTCATATTTTTGCTTATGTCCCATACTTGTTCGCGTAAAACCAGAATCGTTGTGTCTGGTAAGTAGTTCTACTTGAGTTTGCAAAATTCGAAGTGCGAATTAAAATTTTATTTAAAATAACAGCAGAGTCTCTCATAAGATCTTTGGCTATGATGCATTATTGCAATCTGTAGATCTGTCCGTGAGTGGGAAGATCTGGGGGATTTAGTTGGATTTCAAGGAAGTTGCAATGGAGTTTTAAAGGGGTTTCAAGCCTAAAACTGTTTTTAACACCACTGAAACCCCTCTGAAAACCCCTGATTCCCCATGGAATGCTAATGAAACCCCCAGAGACTCCTTGCAACATCCCTGGAATGCCTCTGAAACCCCTTGAATCCCTCTGAGACCCCCTGAACCCCCTGATTCTCATCGCTCCTGAAACTCCTTGATAACACCTGAAATGGTCTTGAAGCCCCCTAAAACCCCTTTGAATTGCCCTGGAACGCTCCTGAATCACCCTGGAATATCCCTGGAACGATCCTAGAACACTCTGAACATTTTTGAAGCTCCATGGAACGCTCTGAAACGTCCTGGAACAAACTTGGATAGACCATGAAACTCCAACCCCATGGAACGCCCCTGAAACTCCTTGGAATGCATCTGATGCAACTCTTGGAGACTCCCGGAAACACATTGGATCATCCTTTTGGAGCGCATATAGAATCTGTTCGTGCCAAGGTTCGCGCCCAAACCGCACCGGCATTCAGGTGGCCAACAACGTCTCCAACCGATCACAGCAACACATTTAAATCCCTATGACCCTATATAGTGCCAAGGACGCCGCACCACACACCTCCTCATCGACGGGAAGGTTCAAAACTGCTGTTAAAACCATGCGCTTCGAAGCAGTCCATTTTGACTTGGCAAAGGGTCTACAAGTGATAAATAAACTTTTGGTAGTAAAAACGCGGCATCTTTCTCCGGCGAAAGATCACCCCCTTCCCGTCATCTTTCTGAGGAAAGACCGACCCCATCCCAATCCTGACCAATTCCCTTGAGACAACCCGGCGTCTCAACAGAATCCACGAAATACCTTGGACGCTTCTGGGAACTCCTGAAACCCTCTGAGGCCCCATTTAACGTCCCTGAAACCCCTTGGAAACCCCAGGGAGCATCTCCGAAACCCTCCAGGAACAATACTGGAACGTCCCTGAAATCCACTGAGACCCTCTAAAACGCCCCTAGGACTCCTTGAACTTTCCAAAGCATTATGGAACGCTTCTGAAACCATCCGGAAAATTACCTATGAAAGTTACATAATTTCTTCATTAGACGTAACGTCGATTTGCTGCGCTATCCGAGTCACTGACGACCAGCACAGGGTTGTCGCAGGTCGTGTTTTTAACTACAAGTATGACCGCAGCTTCGGTGTATCATACTTCGTGCGTGTTAGACTTTATGCTGAATATCTCTCTAATAGCGGCCTGGAAGATTACACTGCCTCCGAACATGGCTCTTCATGTTTTCGGTTATCTGTGGCCTCTTAGCCGACCAGCTTCTGGGTCCGATCCTGTAGAGCCCAGGTTCCGGGGGCAGCTGGATGATGGTCACAGCAGTAAGGGCAGTATTCGCATTCTCGCAAAAGCAGCCACAAATATCGGCATCCACTATCTGGCTTCGCGTGGAACCCTCTACACGACCGTTAGAAGCGTTCGATCAAGCGTCACTCCCTGGACCTTAAGGACCTTCTTCAAGGTTACAGTCTTTCCTTCGACCGTGGTCGCTGTTCTGGCAGTATGCGAGTCGAGTTGCAGATATGAAGTCTTGAGTCTTTAGGGGCAAGGTAGTAATTATGCAGCCTGTGTCACCAGCCCTTTCGGAAACACCAGGAATACACCGGTTATGGCAATGAGAAGTGTGACCGAAACCACAGACTCTTGAAGCGATTCGGTCTCTTTTTTCATGACATCGGCGGTCCTCGAAGATTCTGTTTGTGATAAAATTCAACAGGGTAACGAATACTCCTTATAGAGTTGCTTGAGTATATCGAGGCCAAGGCGCAGTTGTAGGTAGGCCTTGATAATGCCGAGGTACACAATTGCTACCAGCTCATCGGTGTTCGGACACATTTCCTTCGTCCTTGGCTGGTGGTTCGGATCAGTAGGTGTCACAACGGCATTGCAATCAGTAACTTTGAAACGGTGCGGCAAATCCTTGATGTAGCCCTCATAATCGAGCATCACTCAGCTGCCGTCTCTAGTCAGCCACATCCAGAGAGCTTTGCTGACCAAACTGAGGTCCTTCATTCGGAACTTGGTCATCAGTTCCTTCTAAAGCCTGTTCTTGCGATGGTTGTTTGAAAATACCAACATGTCGTCCACGTAGACAGTCATAATCGTAGGCAGTTTGCTTCAAGCCAATGCGTTGTAACTCAGTGTCCATCTTTTAGTTTCACACCTTTGCTTCAGACCACAGAGTGCTTGCCGTAACCGATGAACTTTCCTGGGCGAAGTCGGGTCGACGAATCCTTCCGGCTGAATCATATAGATGTCCTCCTCGACAAGATCTCCTTGTAGGAACGCCGGCGCCGCGTCCAGCTGATGGAAACGAAGGTGAGGTGATCGAAAGGTGGAAGCAGCACCACGATGAACACCTGAATGGCATGGAGACGTAGGCACACGGGACCACGGAACGGAGGAAACGGATATGTCGGCGCAGCAGAGGACGACAATGATCCAACTCCCACGCTGAGGGAATTTAAGGATGTCGTTCACCAGCTCAAAACCAACAGAGCAGCTTGTGAGGATGGTATCTCAGCAGAACTAATCAAGATGGGCCCAAAAAAGTTGGCCACCTGGCTGCACCGGTTGATAGTCAGAATCTGGGGAACCGAACAGCTCCCGGAGGAGTGGAAGGGGTAATCTTCCCCATTCACTAGAAATATGACTTCAAAGTGATCACAAATTTGAATGCCGCCTACAAAGTGCCATTCCAGATTGTCTTCCGTTATCTGTCACCTAAAATGAATGAGTTTGTGGGAAGTTATCATGCCGGTTTCATCGACGGCCGGTCGACAACGGACTAGATCTTCATTGAATGGCAAGTTTTGTCAATTTCTGGTAGATATGCCGTGAATACCAGGTTCCAACGCATCACTTGTTCATCAAATTTGAAGTGGCAAACGACAGTATCGATCGGGTAGAACTATAGAAAATCATGAACGAAAACGGCTTTTCCGACGAGAATACTCAAGGCAACATGGGCGCTGTGTATAACTGCGTAAGAGTTTCGGGATAGTTCACTGTTTATTCGAATCTCGCCGGGGACTGCCAGTATGTAACATACTTTCATGCTTATTCTTCAAAACGGCTCTTTTTTTCCTTCTAAACCATAGAGAATCTGCTCAACCGACACCCGAACAGGCAGATTCGGGTAGTGTGGGGTTAAGGTCGTCTTCTACAACAAAAGTTAAAGCCAGGACTATTCAACCCGATAAACAACTTTCCTATGATCGCCAAACCTTTCGTCTCTCCGGAACCACCAAGAAAGCATTGCTTCAGAGAGGGACTAGTGCACATCGCACCCTCAAGGTTTTGCTGGCTGCGTAGCCTGCAACAACGAACATCGATGACTCGCTTTGAAGAGTCCATCACGGTACCATGCCGGCGCTTGGCCAGTTTCCCGAGTAGTCCTCACCATTCCCTTTGCCCTCGGAAGGTGGGCAGGGTCTATCCCGCGACCGTGCCCCACTGTTTTGAAGACATCAATAATTGATGCTCACATGCAACCCGACCTGACCTGCCCGCAAAGGAAGGGTATCACTACCCTTCCCTTAGGCCCTATCAGATGCACCAGATGACTGCTGACAGCAGGGTCTCCACCTGCCCCGGCCCTTACCGGGAACCTCTTTCCAACCACGGGCTCGGATCCAACCCAGTAGACCGACGCCACGACAGCAACGCTACCGGGACAATGCTTCCAGTGAGCTATTTGCTCTTTGAAGGAAGCACGACACTAGACAACGGACTAGCACTTAATCGCTGTAAGGGTCGATCTCAACCGCAGGGCACCGGTATGACCTACGAAGCCGACTCCGAACCCCTGGACCACCTCTTGTACCGCATCTGAACTAGTCATTCTCCGAGTTCACGCGCCACCTCCTCAGTAGCTCCCAGACGATGTGTGTAATAGCCGTTGAAACGGCGTCTCAGCCAAACTCATCCCTACACATCCTCTAGACAAGATTGTCCGGAGTTGTGTCCTCCCCGCATGTGGCAAGCATGCGGTCACGCATTGTGAGAAAACGCGGGCACACCAACAAAACGTGTTCCGCCGTTTCCTCTAAACCATTGCCCACTGGGCATTCGGAAGAATCCGCATGCCCGAAACGGTGTAGATACTGTCGGAAGAAACCATGGCCTGAAAGGACCTGTGTCGGGTGGAATGTAACTTCCCCATCGCGCCTATTAATCCAACTATCTACCCTCGGTATTAACCTATATGGGTCTACCTTCCTTCGGTGGAACTGTCCCATGCGCGCTGCCATTTGACCATAGAGGCCATCCTGGCAGTCCTGCCTATGCCTCTTGTGCCGCGCATTTCGAAACACTTCTTGCCCTCACTGATAAGGATGCCAATAGGCACCATACCAGTAATGACGCAGAGAGCGTCGTGTGACACGGTACGGTACGCACTCGCAACCCTCAGGCATATAAGCCTGTAAGTACTTTCTAGCTTACAACGGTAGCTTTCTGTACTTAGCGCAGTGCCCCACGTCGGGCCGTCATACCTAAGTATGGACGTAGCGACCTAGCCAGAAGCTTGCGCTTACTGGCGTACACCGCAGAGCTATTGGACATCATCCGGGACAGTGAGCAATAGCTGTGGAGGCTCTTTTACAGGCATAGTTGACGTGGCTACCGAAGGTAAGCTTAGCGTCGATCATCACGCCCAAGTGTTTGACGGAGCGCTTTGACAGGATAGTACACCCACCTACACTGATCTCCGTCTGCTGCTCCGACTTCAGGTTGTTAACAACCGTCACCTCTGTCTTGTGGTGAGCCAGCTCCAGTTTCCTGGACCTCATCCACGCCTCCACAACCTTGAGCGAGTGGTCGGTAGTCAACTTCACCTCCTCGATAGTTTCACCGTAGACTTCGAGCGTAATATCGTCGGCAAATCCGACAATCTCCACTCCCACTGGGTACTCTAACCTCAACACCTCGTCGTACATGACATTCCATAACATCGGACCCAGGATGGAACCTTGCGGGACTCCTGAGGTTATGTGAAAGCACTTGCGACCCACCTCCGTGTCGTAGACTAGTACACGATTCTAAAAGTAACTTCCGAGAATCTTGTACAGGTACTCCGGTATCCCCAGACGCAAGAGCGCATCGGCCTTTGGCAATAGAACCAGGCTCTTCCCCTTCCATACTTCTGGGAAAACTCCCTCGTTCAGGCATTTCAGCATAGCAGACCTGAACATCTCGGGAGTCTCTGCAATAGCTACTTTTAAGGCCAGGTTCGAAACTCCGTCCGGACCTGTGGCCTTACCTACGCTAAGGGACTTTGCTATCTCCGTAAGTTCCACATCGGTGACCCTCTCCTCATCGCCAGCTCCAGTTCCCGGCTGTCCTACGAAAGGAGGCCAAGGACTAGGATCATGACGTGGAAAAAGTCCTAGAATGATCCCCTCCAACATCTCTGGAGATTGCTCTGTAGGAGCCCTCACACCTATCGTCTTGGCCATAACGATCCTGTAGGCACCACCCCACGGGTTCGCTTTGGCACTCTGGCAGAGATCCTCAAAGCAGGTCTTTTTTCTTGCTCTTATCTCGGTCTTCAGTGCGACTTTTGTAGCGGCGCACACCCCCGCCGATCGTTTCGCTCATCCTCTCATTTCATCGCTCTGGAAGATTTTTACGAAATCCAGTAAATGTGTGTGCCCGGCACTGCGATATTTCAGCTTGCACATGATCGACTGAGAAGTGAACGCATCACTTTGCACAACACATTTTCCAGTGCCGTTCAATCAATTTTCAATTATCAAACTTCAATATGCACCTTCAAACATCCGGCTCCAAAATTCACACCCTCCATTTGTTCCAAACTTTCTCGGTCATTAAAAACTTCGAAAACAACATTAGTCTTTTCGGATGCGATCCAATGAATTTAGACACCAGCACTAGAGCGTGTACTGTGTAGGTACCTCCCTAGACTGCAATGGGTCATTCCATATGAAGTGACCGAGAAAATGTGAAAACTTGCAACCGACCATCACGGATTTGAATTTGGTTGAAACATTTGTTTAGATGGAAAAAGAAAAAACCCAAATTTTGGTGCCGATCGGATCACCCCTCGGCCCGTGGCAGCACCCCTCGTTTTGGCCGATATGAAAATTATCCTCTCTTTCTTTTATTTTTATCATTGAAACGATTGCACTTACACATTTTCGACCTTCGGCTTTTTTAAAGGAAATCGTTTAGGGAATCCAGAAAAAATATTATTTGTTTGGTACAGTGTTGCCAGATATCATATTTTTCAATTTTAAAACTAAATATCGATTTTTCTCAAAATACGTATATTTTGATTTTAAAAATTTTGATTCCATCGTGTTTATCATACGTTTTTCTATCGAAAAAGCTTAACTCCCCAAAGTAATTTGCGTCGTTCCTGAGATATAGCGTTTTTAGGAAAAAATATTCATTTTTTTTTATCATATAAAGTATCATATAAAATCAGGTGCAGTTTATAAATTCCGTAAAAAACATTGTTCGATGCCATATAATCACGTTTTGTGCTGATTTGAACAATATCGAGTATAAAAAGGATTAAAAAAATGTTACAGTGTTGCCAGTTCATCAATTATGAGTCCATCGTAATGGACTAGCATAACCTGTTGAACTAAAAAAATGTATCTGAGATTGAGATCATCAATTTTAAACAAATTTCATATATTTTAACATTATCTGAACAGAAGTGCTGCCAAATATGTAATATTTATTGTAGAAATCTTAATTTTACTAGAACATTAGTATAAAATCTAATTAACAAGCCAAAAGTATTTTTTTTATTTAGGTTTAGTACATTTGGCAACATCGACGTAAAATATATTCAGGAAAACATTTGATGAGTGTATTTATAAGCAACAGTGCTGAAAATGTAATTTCGATATAACTACATTCAATGACCCACAGCTAATTTCAGAAGCTGAACCTGATAATATGGAATATGATAAAATATAAAGTATGATATCCTTTGGAATTAGATAATATTAGATACTACGCATCGTCGCGCAACTGGTAGCTCAGACTTCAGTATTTTTAGTTTATATTCGAAGGTCCAACTCCTTATAAAAATCCCTGTAAAAATATCTTTTGATTGATTTTTACGGCAGTGTTGCCAAGTATGCTAGTATTTAGCGGAAACGCAAACAATAGGTGCGGGTATTGCGTTTACTCTTACTGGATTGCCGAATAATAGATCATGTCTTTTATTGACCCAGGCAGAGAAGTGAAGAACAGTGTTGGGTATTGTGTTGTCTATTGATGTGATTGCATATGGTATGAGTTTTTGTTTGTTCTTCGTGGCGAAGAATGAACAAAAATTTCTGAGTGAAATGGATTAGTGGCGTTTGCTCCCTAGAGCCTACTTTTCTTAGGCTTTTTTTTTCGATCAATTGGGTTTTTAAATTAAGAAAAATGTAATGATTTTTTGATTTTATACGAAAGAGCACGTTTTTCTGAACCACCATGATTTTTTTCAGATTTTTAGAACTTCATTTTGGTACTTAAAATCGCTTTCGAAGAGACTTTCCGAAATCACCTTTTGACAGCTGGGCAACTGCTTGACAGCTCCGCCCAGTACAAAATGCGACGAGGGGTTATTCGACAAATCGCTCCCATACAAACTTCAAACTGATTTTTAAATAGGTTCCCGGGCACCAAATTTCATGAAAATTTGGATCTCGGCTCAGTTTTGCATGCAGATTCTGAATATGGAATTATCTCAACACCGCTAAAGAAGCCAATTATAGATGACTCCCAGATCGACAATGTATAGTATCCAGTGAAGAGAATTGTCAGACGAAAGAGACACAAAACAAGCAACAAGGAAGGTGCGACGATTAGTCTTTATCCCTACTGGTGACAGATAATGACATGATCTCGAATTTTGTTGTTGCAGACAAAACGGAAGCTGAATTTGTTGCGTACTTTTCAACTCGTGAATAATCAATTATTACTAACCCAAAGTCGAAACTGTTTGATGATAGAGCTTCACCAGAGTTGCAGTTTTTACCGACTCGAAGTTACCGTTTGAAAATCGCAATGCAAGGCTTAAAAATCTCTAAACTCGTGGTGTACGATGTTAATCCCATTATTTTCAAGTTGGGACAAACTTATGTCGCATGGGTTGTTTTGTCGCAACAAATACAGGTTGCGACATAGTCATTATTGTTGCGCAATGGTTGAATTTTGATTCACTGATAGTATCATATTAAGGATCGGTATATTCGCCTCACTCCATTCATATTCACTCCTTTTTGCTGAATCGAATCGAGAAAGATGCAGCAAACGGATTGTCGTGATCAAGCACGTAACCCCATCACCAGTGGATAGCCATGCGCAAGTTGCTTGACATGGATATTCGTTGCCGTTCGTCGCAGTTTTGATCGCAAGCGAATGAATGAATGGCGAATGGTGAAGAATGCTGGTGAGTGATCGAAGTGGCTGCTGTCGTCGCTGATAAGCAAACACACAAACTAAAGCGACAACCGTTCGCTGCGATTAACCATGGAGTAGCAATTATGAATTGTGTTGCCATCTATGCTCATACTCATGCAGTGTTGCCAAATGTGCTCGTTATGTATAAAAACAGAAATCATTTATTTTTATTTGGTTTTATCTATTTACGAAAGCTTTTGTGTAAATTAGATGTTTACAATAAAAATGACATGTGTGGCAACACTTCCATCTACAACATCGTTGAAATGAATAAAATGACAATTGAAATGCATTTCACAATAGATACATTTTATATTTTAACAATTTATCCTCATCTTTTCCAATAAACCAATTTTTTTATTGCTAACTATCAAACTAACAATAACTGTCAATTATCGGGTCATTTTGTCAGATAGGACCATAAACAAGTAAACACAGACAAACAGACGTAACATTGGAAAAAAAACCAACGACCACGGTTTTAACGATCTTTTTAAACCTTTATAGTTGTAGCTTTCACAACCAGAGGTGCGCACATCATTTTTCTAAGCGTTAGACGTTTCACCTAGTGTGAACTAGGCGATGGATTTTCGCGAAAAATTTTCTAGGTGTTACGTCTGTTTGTCTGTGAAGAAAAGGTCAACAGCAGGGTCGTTAGAGAAGATGTGTATTGTTTTTATCCTGTTCACACATCTTGCAACACACATGGTGCGCATTTTCAGAATAACCTGTACATTGTCGTAAACTGGCAACACTGTCACAATTTTTTTAATCCTTTTTATACTCGATATTGTTCAAATCAGCACAAAATGTGATTATATGGCATCGAACAATGTTTTTTTTTACGGAATTCATAAACTGCACCTGATTTTATATGATACTTTATATGAAAAAAATGAATATTTTTTCTTAAAAACACGATATCTCAGGAACGACGCAAATTACTTTGGGGAGTTAAGCTTTTTCGATAGAAAAACGTCTGATAAACACGATGGAATCAAAATTTTTAAAATCAAAATATACGTATTTTGAGAAAAATCGACTTTTAGTTTTAAAATTGAAAAATATGATATCTGGCAACACTGTACCAAAAAAATAATATTTTTTCAGGATTCCCTGAACGATTTCCTTTAAAAAAGCCGAAGGTCGAAAATGTGTAGGTGCAATCGTTTCAATGATAAAAATAAAAGAAAGAGAGGATAATTTTCATATCGGCCAAAACGAGGGGTGCTGCCACGGGCCGAGGGGTGATCCGATCGGCACCAAAATTTGGATTTTTTCTTTTTCCATCTAAACAAATGTTTCAGCCAAATTTGGTTCAAATCCGTGATGGTCGATTGCAAGCGGTCGGTCACTTGGCGTGGAATGACCCAATTAGAATCGCTCTCGCAGAACCGTCGTCGTTGGGTTGGTTGGTAATTGACGGATCTGAGATTAGCATCTCATTTCCACCCCTCACTATCGTTCACTCGGAGAAAAGTTGCATCGTCGTTGCTTGGACGAAGAAGTTCGACTGCGCCAGCTGGATGCAGAAGCCTCCGTTTAGCTAAAGAATATTTTAATTGGGTTTTGCCAAATGGGAAATCACTTTTCACATCTCTCCTCGGCAGCGACTCCAATCGAGAGTTTCAAGACTTTTGGAAACGCGAACGGTGTAGGTCAGGGGTTCTCAAACTTTTCTAGCTTGCGACCCACTTTTGATTTCCTAAGAATTTGGCGACCCACCAGCACGAATATTTTTAAAATAAATATTTATTTGCAAATTTGGTCTGCCTTTTTAAATAAATACATTTTATCACTTCCATAGGTTGTGATAATCTAACGTAACGTAGTCCTCATACTGAAAAACAGGCTTTTTTTGTTTATTTATTGTGCTTTTTTGTTTTTTTTTTTTGAAAAATCTATGAAAGGTGAATGTGCCCAAGTCTGCAGCATCAGTTAACCTTAGTCTGAAAAAATTGAGATTCCAAAAATAAGATTCCAAGTTTCAAATATATTTTACCTGTCTGGCTCCAGATAGAATTATAATTTTATACTTCTGCAGCACTTTGAAATCTACTTTAAAATTAAATATATATCGATTGACTGAGATGAACCAGCCTCGGGCTGAAAATCTCATAAATAAAGACATAAAAAAATATCGATTGAAAATGTGATAGATATTCTCAGCGACTGGGAACATCAAGTAGTTTTTAGAATTAAAGTACTGCTGGATGGTCAGCTGAGTACTCTTGACATTTTTAATGATATTCTTCATACACTTTTTTATTTCCATTTTTAATGAAATCACTTTTCAGTTGTTCCGTTAAAATTCAGATTATCAGCCTTTACTGATGTTCGGTAAAGGTAAGGTTTCTTATAAGGTACACCGGGGCAAGTGGAAACACGAAGTTTTGAAACTGATTTCAATACAATTTGGTAATTTATCCTTCGTTAAAAGATTGTTTGAATCGAAAACTATGCGTTATGACGATCAAACTGTTTATTATCATTAGAAAACATCATGTTAACCCGCTGTTTCATCTTGCCCCGGTGTACCTTATAAATTTGATAATTTTTCTAAATTCTATTTTTTTAAATATTTTGACTGCTGTAACTGGCGTGTAAATCTAACAGAAAATACTAACTTCAAGCTACATTTTGAACTAATTTTTTTTTTCAAGTATAATCTAAAATTTTAGCCTAATCGTAAAACTTCCAATTAGAAACTCGTAGTTAAAGAATCATTATCCAAATGCAGACCGTAGTTTCAATATTCAATATACTCCAGACATGACTTATAATACAAAACTTTAAATAAAATCAAGGAGAACCGAAATTCTAGAAATAATTGTTCTCGAAATGGATTTGCAAATTAGAAAATGGCTAGCAATAACATTCTACATAAGTTAATAGAGACTTCGCGACCCACCAAAAATCAGCCCGCGACCCACCAGTGGGTCGCAACCCATAGTTTGAGAAACGCTGGTGTAGGTATAGTAGGTTTCTTGAGGAAACTGTGAGGTGCGGTGGCGTTGAAAATCTCTGTATGTACGAGCACCGTTGTGCGCGTCAGACCGCCTGCAGCGTAAGTCTTCGTCGTTATCGTGGCGGTGGTGCGTTTGTCGTCAAGAACGAGCACGAGTCGTAAATTCTCATTAAATATTAGTCCTCGGATTTACACGAGGTGCTGGAGAAAGTTGAGTGAAACCTAGAGTGAAGTGGGGACCAAATGTTTTTTGCGATATTTTTGTGGTGACAATAAAATATTTTTGCAATAATGAGAAAAATAATCACTCGGCAAGCCTCGTTACGACTCGTGCAGTAAAAATCATCATTTTGCAACTTGTTACATGAATAACTGTATTGTATCTGTTTTCAACAACTCTATGAAGACTCCCTCGTACAGGTATTTTAAATAGAAGAAGATCTGAACATCCTGGAAGCCTCTGACTGCAATAACTACTTTTAAGGCCTGGTTCGGAACTCCGCCCAGACCTGGGGCCTTATCTATGCTAATAGATTTTGCAATTCCTGCAAGTTTCTCATCGGTGCCCCTCCCCTTATCACCAGCTACAGTTGACTGCAGTCGCCATGCGGCCTTACGAAAGTAAGTCAAGGACTCGGATCATGACGCGGAAAGAGCCCTCGATGATCCTCTCCAGCACCTCTGGACAGTGTTCTGCAGGAGCAATTACACCTTTTGTCTTGGCCATTACAGACAGAGACCTTCAAATTAGGACCTTTGTGCTTGCCCTTATCTCAGTCTTCAGAACGACTTTGGCAGTGGTGCCCATTGTTTCATTCTTCCTCAGTTCATATTCGCTGCATCCGCCAACCAGCCCGCCCGTAGGCAGGCGCGGAGCAGGTCCGCAATCGTTTGAGTCCTACAGTACGCCGATGGTCTCCAATTTCTAGGGTGGATGAGCCTAGGTTGTTCGTATCACACGCACGGAGAGGCGCCTCCCTAAATATCTTCTCTTTAAGTATGATGCCTTTTTTCTGCTCGATGTCTGCTATTGTTGTAGTCGATACTGTACGGGTTTGGCGTCGCTCTTCATCGTCTTTAAGACTTCCGGGTGTTTGAACCGTTTAGTCTTGATGACGAGGGCGTCGCCCTTCTCGTGCATGGCACCTACTCTCCTATACGCCTCCTAGGTTTTCCCTATGCCCCTGCACATCTAGCGGTTTTTTTTCTTTCTCTTCCGCTCAACTGTGGTCCAAGAGGGGCTCCCCATTAACCACCCTACTTTGCGCTTGCTGAGGGCCTAACAATGGTCGCAATCCCCTGTTTCCTTCGATCAGGAACGGGCCGGCCTTTTCAGGCCCACTCTTCTTAGCTTTTCGGGACGCCTGGAATGGAATGGGTTTAGTGTTTAGTGGGTCGGGGTGTATAGTCCTGTATTCTGCTTTGCCTGTAGGAGACGGTCCGTGACCCCACAACCATCTGGACCTAGGTCGTTCGGGTGTCTGTTGAGCAGATTATGTCCACATTGCTTGGAGAAGTAGAAAAAAAGAGGTTTCAGAGTGGCGTTTAAACGGGTCTTAAGGGCGTTTCTTAGGATCCAAAGGGGCTTCGTGGGATTTCAGGTGCATTGTCGACGGGTTTTAGAGGCGTTGCAGGTACGTTTTCGGTGGCTTTGGAGGGTCTCTGCAGCCGCATCGTTACATGGAATTTGAGAGGGGTTGAGGGGGATTTCAGATGCATTTCAGGAAGTTCCTGAGATTTTCAGCGGGTATCAGAAGCGTTACCAGGCTTTTTGTTAGAAGTGGTAGCTTAGATAATTTATAATCATTCCAATTGCTTTTGATGACCTCATTCCTACACTGATCGTTACACTACCCAGTCAACCAGTGATCGTATAAGATGTTGCATAAGATGTTAAAGTGGAGGCGATATGCGTACATTTTACATGCGCCTAAAATGCAGGCATGCACGCATATGGCCTCCATTTTATCATCTTATGCAACATCTTATACGATTACTGGTTGTCTGGGTAGCTACACGGGTTTTACTTCCTAGCTCTCTGGGAGGTTATGAGTCCAGTAGACTAGGTGCGAAAAGGCTTGACGTTTTTCAAGAAGAAGATTTTTTTTTTGAAAATGAATACCAAGCTGGGAATCGAGAAGCTATACAACGGAAACTACTCACAATGTAGTATTGAAGCTGAGTTGCTGTTAGTACAAAAAGACCTTTGAAAATACGTTGCAGAGAATCCTCCGGCTGAAGTCACGAGTTCTAGGACAACTACCGTTGATTAGGATCTCAAGAACGGCCAGGAAAACCTGGGAGCGACTCCAGAGTCAACATCAAAAAACTACGATGTGTTCAAGAGTGGCCCTGATTTGTCATGTTTGCGATAAAAAGCTGGCGGGAGGTGGTGATATTGAAGCTCGCATCCTAGCTCACATCTGTGACCTGGAGGAGTTGTTCTCAAGGCTACAAAGTGCCGGGAAGGATCTAAGAGAGAACGTCCAAGTAGCAATTTTATTGCGAAGTTTACCGATGCGTTTACGAGCATGTGCGAACGGCATGGCTGATCCTGAAGGATGACAAGCTGAAAATGGATTACGTCAAAGGCAAGCTGCGCGATGGAGAATCGGCCCTGAAAGTCAACACCATGAAGAGATTGACTTGTCACAACTGCTGAAAACTAGGACACGAGTAGAAGGACTGCTATGCCTATCAAGACTCGAAATTTGGTAGGAAGTATCAGAAACCTGTCGAAAAGCCGAAGAAGGAGCAACCGTTCTGGATAACACCGAGATCAGAAGAAAGAGTGAATTGTGGATTCCGAAGCTTCTTCGCATGTTTGCTGCGACCGGAGATTCTTTGATAGTATCTAGCCAAGTATGGGTCAAAGCGTCAAAGTGTATTCCTTGCAAATGAAAAAGAAGCGAAAGCTCAAGGTGTTGGATCTGGAACAATGCAGCAGAGTGTCGTTGAATGTGGAGATCAAACAGCTGCAACGCTATCGGAAGTTCTGTTTGTTCCCGGACTAGAGATGAACCAGCTGTGCGTAAGCAAGCTGATCCAAAAGGGAGCGAATGCATAGCAGATACTGTGTGCTTCATGAAAAAGAAGTCCGAAGTAGTGGAGAAACAGTTCGTCAAAATGGTCCAAACGCAATTCAACCGAACACCGAAAGCGATCAGGAAATCCCTGCAGGAATATCTCCATGAATATCTGCTAGTTTATGTATGAGTTCATCAAGGGATTCCTTCAGAAATTCCTCCACGGTGTCCTGCAGAAATTCTTCCAGGGGTTTCTCCAGGAATTTCCCCACAATTTTATCCTGGAATACCTCCAGCAATTCCAACAGGGGTTCTTCCCGAAATTCCTCACAGGGATTTCTCCTGAAATTCTTCCAGGAATTCCATCAGTCAATCCTGCAGGGATTCCTCTAGGAATTCTTCCTAAACATACTCCAGGATATATCCCAGACATGCCTCCAGCAAATACTCCATGAGTTCCTTCAGGAACAACTCCAGGAATTACTCTTCGAATTCCTCTTGGAATTTCTACGGGATATCGTCTATTAATTGTTCAGGGAAAAACCCCAGGGACTCCTCCAAGAAATATTCCAGGAATTTCTCCAGAAATAACTGCAGAAATTCTTACAAGAATTGCTGTAGGCTTCAGAAGTTCCTTCAGTTCCCGTTTAGGAATTCCTCGCATGAATTACTCCATTAATTCAGGAATTCCTCCAAAAAATAAAATTTGAAAATTCATCCAGCAGTTCATGGAAATCCTTTAGGAATTCCTCTAAGAATTTCCCTGGGAAATTCTTTAAAAAATCCTTGAGAAATTCCTACATGAATTCTTGCAAAAAGTACTCCAGGAATTCCTTCAGGCGTTTCTCCAGATATTTGTTCAAGAAATTCTTCAAGAAATTTCTGGAAGTATCTTTGGGGGAATTCCTGAAAAAAATCTTCAAGGAATTCCTGGAAAAAATCCTGGAGGGATTCTTGGATTCCTGAAAGAATTCATGGAAGGGAAATCTGGAAGGGATTGTTGGCGGATGTCTTGGAGGAATGCCTGGACGAATTCTCGGAGCAATTCCTGGGGGTAATCCTGTAGGCATTTCTGGAGGAATTTCTGAAGGATTTCTGAAGGTATTTATTGGAAAATCCGTGGAGGTATTCCTAGAGAAATTTATAAGGGAATCCCGGGCCAAATTCATGGAGGCATTCTTGGAGGAATTTTTGACAAAAGTATTGAAGCAGGTCTTGGAGAAATTCTTATTAGAGTTCCTGTCGAAATTCTCGAAAGAATTTCTGGGAAAATTTGTGGACGGATTCTTGGAGGAATATCTGGAGAAATTCTTGGAAAAAATCCCGGAGGAATTTATGGAGACAATTTTTGAGGATTTTTTGGAGTATGTCCTTGAGAAATTCTTGGAAGAAGTCTTGGAGAAGTTCCTAGAGAAATCCCTGAAGGAATTCTCGGAGGAATCCCTGGAGTTGTCCCAGGAGTATTTTCTTGGGGAATTTCTGGAGGTTTCCTAAAGTATCTAGAAGGTATTCATAAAATAATTTCTGGATGATTTTTTGAATGAATTCTTGAAGAAATTTCTTGAAAAAATCTTAGGAGGTATTCCAGGCGAAACTCATGAAGGGATTCTTGGAGAAATCTCAGAGAATTTTCTAGTGAAATTCTAGGGGAAGGTTCAGTAGGAGTTTCTGGAATTCCTGGAGGGATTTTTGGAAGAATTCTTGGCAGATGTCTTGGAGGAATTCCTTAAGGAATTCTTGGGGGAGTTCCTGGAGATAATATAAGAGGAATTCCAAGAGGATTTCTTGAAGGAATTGCCGGATGAATTTCTGGGGGAATTTCTGGAGGAAACTCTGGAGGAATCCCTGGAGGAATTTCTGGAAGAATTCCTTGAGTTATTCCTGAGGAAATCCCTGGATTAGTTGTTGGAGGAAATCTTGGATGAGTTCGTGAAGGAGGAATACCCGAATTCCTAGATGAATCCATGGAGGAATCCATTGAGGAATTCGTGGGGATATTCCTTAAGGAATCCCTGGAAGAATGTCTAGAGAAATCGCTGGAGAAATTTGTAGGAAAATGTCAGGAGGAATCCTTGGGAAACTTCCTGGAGGAATCCCAGGAGAAATTTCTGGAGGAATTCTGGAGAAAAATTCCTTGAGGAGTTTTCAGGTAACTCCTGGAGAAATCCTTGGAGGACTCCCGTGGAATCCTCGGGGAATTTTCGAAGAAATTCCTGAGGAACTTCCGGAGAAATTCCCGAGGAACTCCTGCAGGATTTTTCGAAAGGTTCTTAATGTAATTCCTGAGGAACTCCTGAAGGAATTCCAGCATTGCTCCTGTAGAAATTTTCGAGAAAATGCTGTGAAACTCCATTTCCAACACTTCAAAATACCATAAAGATCATTTGTATGTCAGTGGATGTACAAGTAACACAAAGAAAAACTCAAAATATTATGAGATACATACGGAGGTAATCGTGAAAGAATTACATCGATAAAGTAAAGAGATACATGAGTAGTGCTTGTAGAGCTGGAAGGTCTTAATGCCAGAATAGTTTGGTTAACCTAGATCACCAAATCTATCTATCTATCTATCTATCTATCTATCTATCTATCTATCTATCTATCTATCTATCTATCTATCTATCTATCTCAAGGGGAATGACATATCCTTTTCTAACCGGAATATCCGCATTTATCCGTTTCTAACCCTCGCTAACCGTTGCTAAGCGAGCTGCTAAGTGAGCAGAAGTTATACGCGGTTAGCGACGGTTAGAAACGGATAAGTGCGGATATTCCGGTTAGAAAAGGATATGTCATTCCCCTTGATCTATCTATTTATCTATCTATCTATCTATCTATCTATCTATCTATCTATCTATCTATCTATCTATCTATCTATCTATCTATCTATCTATCTATCTATCTATCTATCTATCTATCTATCTATCTATCTATCTATCTATCTATCTATCTATCTATCTATCTATCTATCTATCTATCTATCTATCTATCTATCTATCTATCTATCTATCTATCTATCTATCTATCTATCTATCTATCTATCTATCTATCTATCTATCTATCTATCTATCTATCTATCTATCTATCTATCTATCTATCTATCTATCTATCTATCTATCTATCTATCTATCTATCTATCTATCTATCTATCTATCTATCTATCTATCTATCTATCTATCTATCTATCTATCTATCTATCTATCTATCTATCTATCTATCTATCTATCTATCTATCTATCTATCTATCTATCTATCTATCTATCTATCTATCTATCTATCTATCTATCTATCTATCTATCTATCTATCTATCTATCTATCTATCTATCTATCTATCTATCTATCTATCTATCTATCTATCTATCTATCTATCTATCTATCTATCTATCTATCTATCTATCTATCTATCTATCTATCTATCTATCTATCTATCTATCTATCTATCTATCTATCTATCTATCTATCTATCTATCTATCTATCTATCTATCTATCTATCTATCTATCTATCTATCTATCTATCTATCTATCTATCTATCTATCTATCTATCTATCTATCTATCTATCTATCTATCTATCTATCTATCTATCTATCTATCTATCTATCTATCTATCTATCTATCTATCTATCTATCTATCTATCTATCTATCTATCTATCTATCTATCTATCTATCTATCTATCTATCTATCTATCTATCTATCTATCTATCTATCTATCTATCTATCTATCTATCTATCTATCTATCTATCTATCTATCTATCTATCTATCTATCTATCTATCTATCTATCTATCTATCTATCTATCTATCTATCTATCTATCTATCTATCTATCTATCTATCTATCTATCTATCTATCTATCTATCTATCTATCTATCTATCTATCTATCTATCTATCTATCTATCTATCTATCTATCTATCTATCTATCTATCTATCTATCTATCTATCTATCTATCTATCTATCTATCTATCTATCTATCTATCTATCTATCTATCTATCTATCTATCTATCTATCTATCTATCTATCTATCTATCTATCTATCTATCTATCTATCTATCTATCTATCTATCTATCTATCTATCTATCTATCTATCTATCTATCTATCTATCTATCTATCTATCTATCTATCTATCTATCTATCTATCTATCTATCTATCTATCTATCTATCTATCTATCTATCTATCTATCTATCTATCTATCTATCTATCTATCTATCTATCTATCTATCTATCTATCTATCTATCTATCTATCTATCTATCTATCTATCTATCTATCTATCTATCTATCTATCTATCTATCTATCTATCTATCTATCTATCTATCTATCTATCTATCTATCTATCTAAATAAAAATGGAATGGTGTTTGTTTGTCACGAATAGGCTCGGGAACGGGCCAACGGATCTACACCATTCTTTCAGTGTTCCATTCGTGCAGGGCTCCGACGTGTTCGTACGAAAAAATAAAAAATAATTGAGAAAATCGACCGGAAACGCACCGAAAACGAGAATATTTGAAATTCCATTTTTCGGGGCATTTTTCTACAGAGCTGCATATCAAAAACACAGTACGCAGGCAGATTTGAGTTATTCGGAGTACTTTGAAGGCCTTAGAATAGCTCTGGGATCTAAACTTCAACGAAATATGACGGGTAGTAATATATTGCATGTCAAGGATCAGTGAAAACTATTGATGATTGGCGAAACCGATGAAATTGGAGCAAAAACATGTAGAATTTATAAAAAATACAAAAAAGCCACGTATTTTCGGCTCCCAGCAAAAGGGGGGAGAGTGTAAAGGGGAGAGGTACCATGTATTTCTTAGCACAACTATTCCCCTTGACCATAAAAAAATCCGGGGTGAAATGTTGAAAACAAAGAAGATATTGCATTTCTACCAAAATTAGATCGTCCCGGGTGTTTACGGGTTAAAAAACAACGAAAGTTAACGGAACGCATTTAAAAAGCTCATTAAGTCCAATGAAACAACCGCTCGAAACGCCCCTGAAGCACCTTGGAACCCACTTTTTTCTGGGCTCTCTGCGAACTTTCTGGAAACCTTGTTGGCCCAATCTTAAGTGCCCAGGAGCAAGACCTGTTCTCGTGAACTAGATTCCCTCATTATAGCCTGACTTAATTTGTGCATAGAATTCTCTCTTTTTACGCGGTTTATAATTAATGCATCACCTCTCCAGCCAATGACATAAAGAGAGTTTCCAGTGTATTCAGTAGGGCACCAGTTGAAGGCCAGCAACTTTTGAACGGTTGAAGAGGGCCTAATTCGACAGATAGGGTCTTGTACCATTTATGGCAGGTGTACCTATTTTGGGCACTTGCCGCTATAACTAAGTCAATTTCAAACCGATTGGTTTGATTTTTTGTATAGAGTTAGGTACGCATAGTATCTAACTCTGTACAAAATTTCAAATCCATCGGTTGGAAATTAACTTAGTTATAGAGGCAAGTGCCCAAAATAGGTACACCTGCCCAAATGGTACAAGACCCTATTCCTTCAATTTTCCAGTATTCATGTTTTCCAGCAAATGTAGTTTTTGTGGATGTAATGAATAATCAATCCAAGGTCATACGTCAGCCCCACGTTACCCTATACGCGTCTTTCGCGAGCTGCTGCACTGCTTCGCTTTTAATTATGCCCTGGAGCGTGTAGCAAAGGACGACGACGACTAGGTCGGATCAACTGGCAAGAATGTTGGATTTCGGATTATCACCGCCGCCGCCGTACTCCAGTTTCTAGTTATGCCGGCAAAGCGAGATGCAAGCAAGCAGGCGGTCGGCATGGCAAGGGATGTGACAGAAGAGTTATTAGACGAATGATGTCCACGACGACGACGTCGACTGTGCCGCGCGGTGAGCTTGTTAGTGCAGAGTGCGATTGAATTTATGCAACAGACGCGTGGGATTCCGGAAAAGGGGGCTGTGGGACGCGTTATCTCCTGTTGCTAGTTGGGAAAGCGAGATTGCGTACACGGAGTTTAGGATCAAAGTTTGCCGGAGATGAGCGACGTGGGATGGAAACTTTGAAGTTGCTGGGAATTCTACGCTTGTAATGATTACAACTTGCAGCGCCTGTTGCTTAATGAATTCTACACCAGATTTTGAGGGATAATCCTGTTTGGTATAGGATATTGGTTCCTTGAAAGCCTTCAATCAATTACTGTGGAAGTATTCATAGAAGAGCTAAATAGTAGTAGGGACGTTATACCAAGCAGTATAAAATAAAAGCTAAAAACATCTAAGAGCCAATCTCAACAATCGAAAACCCAGTCGCATAAATACCGACACTTCCGCACTATCCTGCCCAATCTATTTATTTATCCGGAAGTCTCTGCTGATTCGATAAATCAGCGTCCCGTGATTGTCACGAACATACGTCACGTTGCCGCATCGAAATAAATCCGGCTTGCAAAAAATCAGCGGTAGAACAACAATTATATCATCCCCCCATCACCAGGCCCCGGTTCCTCCCCCCCCCCCCCTTTACTTACCACCGTGTTCCGCACCCCGGCTATCTGGCTAAGCCCGAAGCGAGGACTAACCAGCAGGACCCGTTCGACGCCATCTCGCTGATTCGTGCTGAAACATTTCGCACCGTAGCTCGGCAGCCCGGAGATTATATCCAGATAATGAATTTTCGCCTGGTTGGATGGAAACGGTGGGAAAACAAGAAGAAGAAAAAACACACAGAAATCCGTTAGCGAGAAGTGGAAAAACTGCTGCTGCTGCTGAGGTGGTGGAATTTGATGTGCCAAAACAGACAAACTGCCAAACAAGAATTAACGTTATTCGAAAAGTTTGTTCTTGGCGACCGGCGCGACCAAGGAACGGTTGGGAGAGCCTATACCTATTATCGGGCCAAAGTAGCCACCTACTGGATGGTGGCGCTTACCTGTAATTGCGTTAACATCTTCGTCGAAGAGCCCGTCATCTGGGAGTTCAGCTTGAGAAAATGCCCCAGCAGGCGTCGGAGTTCCTTGCGTTTCATTCCGTCGATCAAGGAAGCAGGCACAAAGCGATCCAGTCCAAATTCTCGTCTGCAAGATGGAGATGCAAAATTGAGGAAAAATAAGTGTTTATCAATTAAGAAATTTTCAACTTATTTGTAAGTTTTTATACTTATACTTATACATATTCCAATTTAATTTCCTTCAGTTCAAAATACATATTCTAATTCTAATCTGCCTGTCCGTTTGCAGACAGCGCGTTCGCAGCTGTCCATGAAGTCGCCGATCACTAACTGGTTCCCGGTTAAACATTGTTTTCGCCATTCTTTTGTTCGGCATTCGTATTACGTGTCCAGCCTACTGAAGTCTGCCGTATTTTATTAGTAATAGTCCTGTTCAACGAGGTACACTCAGTAGTAAAAAACAACCGGACCGAATTCTTCTCCTAAAATCCGTTACATTCAATCTCCTGTAACTTTGCCAATTATCAATATTGTTGGCAGAATTTTATCATTTTATCATCAGGTTATTGATAATCTTTGGTCAAAATTTCAAGTTAAATGAATCTATATATTTTGAATTATGATAACTTATGTGAAAAAAGTCAGTTTTAGACATACTAAAATTAAAAATCCGTAATTTAGTGAAAAATTGAAGAAGCGGTGCACCAGTGGAACACCGGTGCAGAAAAAGCCGAGGTAGAGTAGTTCAAATTTTGACCACATAATTTCTTATACTTTCTGAGGCTGCAGTGAAATTTTCATTAAGGCGCTGTCCATGAACTATGTGGACTCATTTTCGACCATCTACACCACCCCTCCCCCCTCGTAGACTTTTGTTCATACTAAATTTTCGAAATTAATATGAAGCGCAGACTTTGGTTACAGCCACCCTCTCCCTAAAAGTCATCTTCTTCTGTTTTTGTATGGCTCTCACTGGAACTTGACTTGCCACTCTTCAATATAGTGTTCTTTTGAGCACTTCCACAGTTATTAATTGAAGGGCTTTCTTTGCCAACCATTGCATGAATTTGTATATTGTGAGGCAAGGACAATGATATATGCCCAGGGAGTCGAGAAAATTTCCCCGACCGGAACGGGAATCGAACCCGCCGTCTCTGGATTGGCGATCCATAGCCTTAACCACTAGACTAACTGGAGACCCCTAAAAGTCTACGTTTCAAATTTTCTCTAAATTACGGATTTTCGAAAATAGTATGTCCAGAACTGACTTTTTGACATAAGTTATTATTACTCAAAATATCTTCTTCTCTTTCTTCTTTATAGCTCGACGTTCCCACTGGAACTTGGGCTGCCTCTCTTTAACTTAGTGTTCGTTGAGCATTTCCACAGTTATTAATTGAAAGAAAATTTTCTAGACCGGAACGGTAATCGAATCCGGCGTCTCCGGATTGGCGATCCATAGCCTTTACTACTAGGCTAATTGGAGACCCATATAACTCAAAATATATTATTTCAATTCATTTGATAGTTTGACTATAGATTACCAATATAATGATAATGGAGTGGTGACATTTTCAGCCATAAATATTGATAATTGCCAAGGTTACAGAGGGTTGAACATGCTGGATTTTGAGGAAACATTTATTTTCGACATTTTTTGCTACTGAGTTGCTGCTTTACTGCTCGAAGTTGTTGCATCCTGCTCTTACACTTTCGCTAACAAATGGACAAAAGCAGGGTGCAGCAACTTCGAGTATGTCCAATCAACCTCATTGAACAAGATTTTCGCAACACTTTGCGATCTCTCTCTATACCCGCGACCATGTGATTAGTCTTGGTCAAGTTTCAAAAGCAACTACGCAATGTTTAATTATAATTTTGCAAAGATTTTTTTGATTTTGGGAGTACTTTAAGCAACCCGAAGTGTAAATTTATCAACTTCTGTTGTTTCAGGCGCCGGCCCATTTTTTTTAGAAGAATTTGTGCAGATCATTTTCTGAGAGTGTTAAACGATTTCATTCATGAACTGCTCAGCAAGCACTATCATTGTCTTTGCCCAAGTGTGCACCGTGCCACATGGGACAGCCAGTTGTTGGTAATTTCTCCAAGAGATCTTTCAGCCATTCTAACAGGAGTTCCATCGATGATTTCTTCATAAGTTACTGTAGTGTCCGGATGGACACTGTGGCTACTCGTACTAATCAATTCCAATTTCTCATCTCTAATCTATCATTCCACATCTCTCATGTCCTATCACTCATTTCTGATTTCTTATATCTCATCTCGTATCTCTCATGTCTCACCAGTCATCTCTCATCACTAATATTTCATCACTGATATCTCATCATCGCCTCTCATCTTTCATCTCACAACTCTCATCTGATCTTATTTTTCTCATTTCTCATCTTTTATCATTCATCTCTCATAACTCATGTTTACCCTCATCTGGAACCTCTCATCTCTCAACTCTATTCTCTCAACTCTCACTTTATAATTTTTCATATCTCATCTCTCACCTCTCATCTTTCATCATCCATCTCTAATTTTTCATCTCTTATCTCTCATCCTTCATCACTCATATCACATATCTCATCTCTCATCTTTCACCTTTCATCTTTTATCTCTCATCTCTCATAATCCATGTCTTATCTTCCTATCTATCATTTCTCATCACTCATCTCTCTACTGTGGTGTTCTTTCTAGAGAGAACCACTTTTGGATGGAGTTGATACTAGAATGATTTTTATTACTTCGATTAAACTTAACCTACCCAATGCTTTCGAACTATTTGCCTACCTATGCGCAAACAGGAAAAGAGTCAAACATAAACATGCACTCATGTGTTTTGTGCTGAGCCGGCTGTCAGCAATAAACACATAAACGCGGTCAAGCAAAGTGTTGACCAATTGTTACTTTATGAATCGTGATGGTGAGAAGATCTTTTATTTCTCATCTCTCATCTCGTATCTCTCATCTCCCATCTCTCATGTCTCATCTCTCATCTCTCATCTCTCTCCTCACTATCTCTAATATTGCTTCGCTTATCTCTCATAACTCATATTCCATCCCTCATTTCTAGCCTCTAATCTCTCATCTTTCATTTCTCATCTATCACCTCTCATATCTAATCATTCATCATCATCATCATCATTAGGTTCCGTCTATCAAGCCCATCTCTCATCGCTGATCTCTTATCTCTCACCTCTCCAATCATCTCTCATCTTTCATCTCTTTCACTCAGAGATTCTCATCTGTCATCCATGCTCTCATCTATTATCTTTCATCTCTTATCCTTCATTTCTCATCTCTCATCATCATCATTATCTCTCATCTCTCATTATCATCACCATCACATCACCATCTCTTATCACTCTTTTATCTATTATCTCTCATCATCATAATCGTCATCACGATTTCTCATCTCCCATATCTTATCATCATGATCTATGATCTCTTTTTTATCACTTCTCTCAACTATCATCTCTCATCTCTCATCTCCCATCATCATCATCGCTTATTTTATTTCTCATATCCCCATGCATATCCCTTATTTCAAAACAAATGATCAAAATGAAACGAAACTATAGTCATGTAAAGTATTTCACGCGAGTAGATTGCATGATTTGCAACCGTTCGCATTAGTGAAGAGATTCGTTTTTTTTGGCCATTGGAATTGATGAGTCTGAGTAGTCACAGTGTCCGCCCGGTCAGTACAGTTACCTTGAGAATTCCTCAAAAAAATATTTCAGAAATTTTAACAAGAGTTTCTTTGATAATTCCTTCGGTATGCTCAATAAGAATTCCTTCATGAATTCATTCGGGATTCCTCCAGAACTTCTTTCTCGTGATTTTTTTTCCAGGAATCCATTTGGAAGTACTTCCAAAATGCTCACAGAAGATCCTTCTTAAATATCTTCAAAGTTTTTTTTTTTCGATAATTTATCCAGGAAATCATAAGGGAAATTCTACTGAAAATTCTCCGAAAAAGTCTGCAGAAGTTCCATCGAATACTTCTTCAGAGGATTTCATCCAGAAGCTTCGTATAAAACTCCTACAGAAAGTTCTTCGGGAATTTTCCTAAGAAATCCTTCAATGAATTAATGTACATTTTTTTTTCTATTAGTGACTACAAAAATTCCTCGAGAAGCTCGGAAATTCCTATTAAAATTTCATTTGCACGTAGGAACTCCACAACACAAATTCCTTTTGAAATCCAGGAGTGCTTTCGATTGCTTCTCCAGAAGATATTTTGGATATTATGAAATTCCTTCAGGAGGTAGTAATGAATTTCTCGAAAATTGCTCTAGGAGTGCATTTGAGGGGATTAGAAGCAAAGAGATACAAGTGACAAAAACCACCTTCAAGAAGCTCACAGATTTTCAACAATTAATTTCTCATACAAAAAATATGGAGCTTCAAAATTTCCATTATTCTCCGATTTATCGTAGTTTTTCTAAACATAATAACATTAAACTTCAAAAAGTTCTCGAAATCTTGAAATCTGAAAAATTTCTTGATGTTCTCAGCACAAAATGGACAAAAACGGCACTTAAACTCAAGAAATTTCCTCAGAATTCTCCCTTGAAGTAACTTGGCTATTTTTCCAGAAGTTTGTAGGGATTTTATGGAAACCCTTCAGGAAATCCTTATGCAATTCCTCTAAAAGTTTTTTTTTTCAGGAGCTCCTTCGTATTCTACTCAAGACATTCCCAAAGAAGCTCTGTTGGAAATTTCTCTTGCAATTGTTTCTAAAACTCCTGAAACGCTTAAGTTATTTGGAAAATCCTTCAGAAGAATCTTATGGCCGGGCGGTCGATGCGCTTAATCAGGGATTTGACGACTGCGAAGCCGTTTGCATCCAACATCCTTCAAAAGTTTCTCCAGAAATTCCTGCAAATGATCCTCTGGGAGCTCATTCGGAAATTCCTCAACGAGATCATTTGGACAACTCCATAGGAGCCCCTATAAAAAGTATCTTGGACAGTTCTTCAAAAAGTTTCCTGAGATTTTTCTTCTAAAGATCCTTTGGAAATCCTTTAGGACTTCTTTCGGCTGTTTCTAAAAAACTCGAAAGTAAATACCTCCGGGTTATCTTCTTCCTTAGAGAATTTCGTCATGAGTTCCTTTAATGTTTCCCCCAGGCATTTGTTTTGTGTCTCCTGTAAATATTCAATGAATTCCAACATGAATTTTCTAGGAATCAGATTATTCCTTCTGAAGTTCCTTAGTACATTTCATTAGAAGATTTTTCGAGACACCTCGAGAAGTTTAATCGAGAATTCGTCCAGGAATTCCATCGGATATTATACACGGAGTTCTCTCCCACCATAATTTCTCTCTGAGAGTATATTTGGAATTTCTTCCATGAGCTCCAATCTTTCCGGAACCTCGAAATTCCGGAACCTTCGGCAGTTTCTACAAACTTCCGTTCTTTCTCGAGCAGTTTCTACTTAATTTATTGAGGACCTCATTTGGAAGCTTCTCAATGAGTTTTTTCAGTATAACTTTTGAGAATTCCTTTAAAAGCTTCTCCAGAAGATATTTCAAAGAATATTTGAAGTATTCCTCCAGCTGTTTCTAAAAAAAGTTCAAACGAAAACTCCCTGAGCTATTCTAAAAACTTTCCTGCTTCCGTTGACTTTGTAGAGAATTTTTCCAAAAGGTCCTTTGGGAATTCGTACTTAACCCACTACAACAGCTGAATGGCAAACGGCTTGAAGCCCATGTTGCTATTTTCCTGCCTGATTCTCTGAATGCAACAACATTCCAAGGTAAATATTTTTTTTTTTGTGTATTTGTATTTCTTCTAATATTTTCAAATGTTTTTCGGCCAGTACGGCCGAGATAGACGTAAGAACTTGAAGCATTTGAAGGCAAAGCGCGGACTGGTATAGCTGGAAGGGAAATAAATTAATTGCTTAACATGAGCTGTGTTCTCCCTAACGCAGTTGGACAACAAGTTTTAATAATTGTTCGAGTCTGTATGAAGTTGAACATCTATATTAACTTCTTTTCTCGATCAACCCAGATAGCTGTGTATTGTCGCGGACTCTTTGGCTAATAACAACACTACATACCGTCTGTTCCGGTGGTTAGAGTCCACTAAACAGATGACTTCTAGTTAATGGTGTGATGAGGCTATGCTTACCGTGTTTAGAAATGAATGACTAGAGGGGTCTTATAAAAGCCCAACCGCTAAAGGAGCCCTTATTACTGCGCTAACTGGAGCAATGACGCAGTGGACTTTGTGTTTCTCCGAGACAATTAGCTACTCTTCTTTAGTCTCACACTTGTGGCCTAATAAGGCCGGGACTATAAAGATGTTGTTGATTAGTTTAAATTTGCACCTATATGGATTGTACGACATTTCTCCGAAAAATAGTTCCCCGAATGAAGTTTCCCCGAAAGTTTTTCCCCGAATGTATCATTTCCCCGAAAAATATTTCCCCGAATGTACCGTTTCCCCGAAAAGTGTATGTCATCTGCCATTTAACCTTCTTTGGGAATTAGATGACGCAGTACACGCTCAGCGTAACCTGTCTGGGTCATTATGAGCTCAATGCACGAAAAGGGTTAACTCAAAATTAGCTTTCGTTCGAAGATTCTTTAATTTATATCTGATTTCAAATGGTTTTGATATTTTCGGAATGTATAACTGACACTGAGGAAGATTACAAGTGGTATTCGAAATACGCATATCTGTCGAAGGACAAGCAAAATAGATCGGAATTAAAAGGTACGAAAACGATTGCACTCATTCGAAGAGGGTATTCTGCTTAGAGGGTTCGAAAAGTCGGTACAAGATGGTATTCATATGTTGAAGTAGGATTCTGGGGTGCGACATTTCTGTTTCCTCAGAGGATGAATCAGCCTCGGGCTGATAATCCCCATAATAAAGAGCCAATAATAATTTCTGTTTCATTAGACATCTAATTCATTATATTTGGGAAACGATAGGGGAAAAACAAAATTTGTAATAATGAGATGAATTTTTGCATGGTGAGATCGAAGGCTCAGATACCTTTGGTGAAATGGTAGATTCACCGCTTTTGCAATGAGATGGCGCAAAAAGTATGGGTATTATAATTCCTTGCCTAATTTGTAATTTGATGCTGTTTGGGCAGAACTTTGGCTGTTGCAGTATTCATTTCTTGCCTCTTCAACAACACAGTTTACCAAAGTTTTGCTAAACATTAGGCAAGGTATGATCATTTTCACGCTTTTTGTGCCAGTTTATTCATAATGTATCATCTCACCATACATATATTCTTCTCATCGATGTCCTAATGCATTGCCACACTTCAGGGCTATGGGAGAGTCAACTATGTGCACGGATGATTATAAACGGTGAGGTAGATAATAGTGATAAATGACCATAAGCTGATGCCAATAAACCCAAGTAGGATGTTGGGCTCAATATAACCCAGACAGGCTTGCCGAACGTGCACTACGCCATTGTCTAGCGTAACATCTTAGGAGGTTTAAGCTAAATGGTGAACAGTAGACCGAATGAGAATTGGCCTACTGTCTTAACCTGATTGATAACCTTTACATAATAAATTTTCATTCTTTCAAACATAGGCTGTTCTTTCAAGTTGACTAGTGGAATTTATCATCAACAATTTGACAACTGGTATATTTATCATTGATGTTTTGGTCTTTAAGGGCCCATATAGCCGAGGCGGTAAACGCACGGGTATTCAGCATGACCATGCTGAGGGTGACGGGTTCGATTCCCGGTCGTCCAGGATCTTTTCGTAAAGGAAATTTCCTTGACTTCCTTGGGCATAGAGTATCTTCGTGCCTGCCACGCGATATACACATGCAAAATGGTCATTGGCAGAGGAAGCTCTCAGTTAAAAACTGTGGAAGTGCTCATTGAACACTAAGCTGAGAAGCAGGCTTTGCCCACTGAGGACGTTACGCCAAGAAGAGGAGAGGAGGAGGTTTTGGTCTTTGGTACCAAGCTGTTCTAATGGCTATGGACTTCATAGTAAAAATTTCCATCAGAGATCCTCCCTTATTTCAACATATACAATTCTTTCAAAATATTCTGTCAAAAACTGTTGACAGTCAAACTACTAATATTTTCTGCAAAAAAAAAAATCAATTATTATTTCAATGAAGTTAGGCTACTACCATCGATTAACAAAAAAATACATATTCAAATTGTGTCCGAATAGTTTCTTCGAAAGCAATCATTTTTAAATTTTTCGTATCGAATGTGTTACAGTCTACAACTTTTATGCCAATGATGATCTTTAGCAGATTACTTCAACCCCGACGACACATTTTAAAGCTATTATATGTTTTGAGGGCGTTTTCTGCGATTGAATATTCAACAATACTCGTAAGAACTGCCTATGAATCAAAGAAAGGGTAATCTCAGATGAGCGTGTTCTGAGTTGAAAGACCTATATTTTTCTCACACCAAATGAAAAGAACGACCTTTGTTTAGAAGAAGAGCAAACGTCATTCAAATATCATAATAATAACTATGTCGTGAAAAAAAAAAAACTCAAGGAAAAATTCAGAGTGGTCAAAATGCTTCTCATACAAGCTAATAAGTGTTCCATGCACTTGACATCTCCATCAATTCGTCAATTGTGTCAAAGCAAGAATAGAAATTCCAAGGTGGTCATTAGAGTGGGTCATCGTTTATATGGAAAAATGAAAAGTTCAATGGTATCCCATCAGATCAAAGCTTTTTTGAACCCATTTCAGGACCCAAATAAGTGTGCAAAATTTGGGCACGATCGGTTGTGTCCACGTTTTGCGCATCGGGTTTGAAGTTTGTATGGTGTTTTACATGGGAAAACATTTTTTTTTTGCATTTCGCTCATGAGAAGCTCGAGAAACCGTGTAACCGATAAAGTGAAAACATAGCCTAGGGTGTCCTGAAAAACTTTGTCGAAGACCGTGAAGTGATGCTATGAAAAAAGGTATAGCGTTGACATTGCTTGACGAAACAGCATGATTTTGTTGCTATTGTTATTCCTTTACATGTTAAAGAATAAACACATGCATACGGTTCGTTGGTTATAACTATTTTCACAAGCATCGCATCGCTTTGCGGTCTTCAACAAAGTTTTTCAGAACATCCTAGGCTATCATTTTACAGTATCCGTTAAAAAGTTTCAGACAAACTTTTTCAACTTATGGCAAAAATGCAAAAAAGTATGTTTTCCCATACAAAATACCATACAAATTTCAATTGCTTCGTGCAAAGTATAGACGCAACCGATCCTGCTCAAATTTGGCACAGATACTCAGGACCCGAAACGGAACCAAAAAAGCTTTGATCTGAGAAAATGGTTCCGATGACCCACACTAGTGGTCATAAGTCATTGAACAGTCCTTCCAAAGCCTGGACATTGGACCAGTCTACCTTTTCGTTCCACTGACTGATTCGGCCAGATGGTATTCATCAGGAAAATTATCAGAAACCAGTTTTGAAGAAAAGTTTAATCAATATTTCGAGGAAACGGTCTGTTCGGGGAAACGATTCATTCGGGGAATCGTTTTTCGGGGAAAAAACTTTCGGGAAAACTTCATTCGGAGAACTGGTTTTCGGGGAAATGTCGTACAATCCATAAATGGTTTCGCATTATGCGAAACACAGTGTATTCTGTGTATGCTCGCCTTTGGCGTTTTCCAATCGATACCTATCTGGTTTTATTGTTGCTGTGCTGTGATTGTAAAGGAGCAAATCTAGCCTAGATTGGGTAGTGGCTACGGTTAGGACAGCTCAGGTCAAGCATAAAAGAACAGCATCGATCAATCTTTGCAGACTTATGCAAAATGGTACAGCCCATGTGGCCTTGGTACAAGAACCTTACTTTCGTAAGGGAAATTTCTATCTAGGAAACCTTGTGAATCCGGTGTTTGCTACAAACGAAATGTCAAACTTGCGTGTCATGCCTCGAGCATGTGTGCTTGTCAACAACGCAATCGTTGCTACATTCATCTCTGAGCTAACTACTAGAGATGTATGTGCTATCACAATTGATGTATCTGTTGGAAACCTCAACAGGAAATACGTTTATTGTTCGGTTTATTTACCGCATGATGAACCATCCCCTACGGATGCTTTCAAGCAAGTCATCGCATACCGCACTTCAAAAGGCATTCCGCTAATTGTTGACAGCGGTGCTAATGCTCACCATATAATCTGGGGCAGACATCAATTTGAGTGGCTCCAGTTTGATGGAATACTTAAGTAGTACAGATCTTGGATTACTTAACATAGGCAACCGCCCAACCTTCATGGTATCTGCTAGAGAGGAAATTACGTCTAACGCTTTGCTCTAGCAGAATTAGTGACGAGCTGACCAATTGGCATGCGTAAGATGAAGAATCTTTATCTGACCATCGCGACATCTTTTTTGAACATGTGAATGTTACTTCGCAAACTTCGCGTTTCAGAAACCCCCGGTGAACCAACTGGGATCTCTTTACCGATTTGGTTGCAGCCAAATTTCATGGATACTCAACTCACCAACCACTGACACTCCAAGTGATTTTGATGTTGCCGTTGATACTACAACGGTTTTCATCATGGAAGCTTTTGAAGAAGCTTGCCTCCTGCGGTCTGTGAAGATCACAAGAGAAATCCCTGCGTGGAACTCTGATCTGGCCAAGCTCAGGAAACAATGTAGATAGAGTTGGAACAGACGACGTTCGGCTGGATCGGAGGCTTTCAGGTCGACTCGCAAGGCCTACCAGAAAGCTCTCCGGTCTGCTGAGCGATCCGGCTGGAAAAACCATTGTCTAAATGTTTCCAGTTTGAGTTAAGTCAGTCGGTTAAACAAGATCCTTGAGAAATCTGAGTATTTCTTAGCGAACGAATTTGGTTTGCCAAATGGCGATTTTACTTTCTCTGATGAGGAAGTTCTGGAATTCTTATTCAGCACACACTTTTGCGAATCTGTGGATATTACATTTTCGAATGAGCCTGATGTCTTTTCTTGTAGTTATGATTGTATTGTAGTGTATTGTATTGTAACTATAAAATCGATTGAGTGGGCTATAAACAGCTTTGTCCCATTCAAATCTCTTGGGGCAGATGGAATTTATCCCATTTTGCTTCAGAAAAGATTTGATGATTTCAAACATATTTTGAAAAAAAAACTAATTGTTTGCAGTTTTGCTGCTGGGTATATTTCAATACTTGGCGGGATATTACTGTAAAGCTTATTCCGAAAGTAAGTCGTGCAGCGTAAGAAGAAGCAAGGAGTTTCAGACCTATCAGTTTGACCATTTTATTTCTAAAATGCTTAGAACGCATTGTAGATCATCACATCCGTGATGTTCATCTGGCCAACGTGCCTCTTCATGTGAACCAACATGCCTACCAATCTGGTAAGTCCGCTGTGACTCTTTTACACAAGGTTGTTTACGATATCGAGATTGCATTCGCTCAAAAGCAAATCTGCTTGGGTGTTTTCTTAGATATCGAGGGTACCTTTGACAGCGTGCATTTTGAAGTTCATGGTATATCTCTAATGAATTCCAATCGATTTCACCAAATGCTCACAATCCAACATCTCTTTTCGACATTGTGTCAAGCAGCGATTAGTAAATTGAGTGTTTGTGGATGCCCCCAAGGGGGAGTCTTTTTTGGAATCTCGTAGCAGATACGCTATTGAGGCAACTCAATACTAGCGGTTTTCCTACTTATGGTTTTGCCAACGACTACCTAACTTTGTTAGTCGGTATGTGCATCAGCACCCTTTTCGACCTGATGCAAAGCGCCCTTCAGGTAGTTGAGGGTTGGTGTCGCCAATGTGGCCTTTCGGCTAAACCGAGTACAACATCTAGGGTATATGTACCATTCCTTGGCCTAATTTGCAAGCCACCTTGACCATTTTGACCATAACGCATGAATTAATAGCACTAGAAATAATATGTTGCCCCTATTGCACACTCTGGGCAATGCATGTTTCACCAACTAACGTAAACTAACGTAAATATTCAAGAATTTACTTAATTAAGTTGAAAAGATTCGATGCGATGGTATGCAACGTTGGTCTATGGTACACAAATTGGCCTATTAGTGGATACAACGTTGGCCTATTGCTTTCCCTGCACTAGAAACACATATTATCTCAATTTTTAATATTTCTGCTGAAGTATTATCTCTGTTTGTTCACCAATCTTACTTTTAAACTAGCTGTACCCGGCAAACTTTGTCTTGCCTACTGCGTTTTTTGACGTTTCGAGTCCCTAGCCAAGCGCCCAAGTCCCCGTTCAAAATGTATGAAAACCCGATTTTCAAAAACTCTCAATTTTCCCATGTTTTAGGCTTCATAAACCTTCCTTGGGTGAAAACTAACAGAACAAAACTTTGACGACCCAAATCGGACCACCCGTTCGCAAGTTATGCGCGGTCCCACGTATGCCACTGCATTTTTATATATATAGATTACATTTCGAAATCAAATTTTCAAAAAACTGTAAATAAATCACTTAAACTAAAGTTTTTTTTTCTTAATTTAGTAACGATAACAACGCTACCCTATTATTGTGTTATATTTTTACAGTCACCGCACACAAAATGTTTCTTCCTTTTCGTTCTTTCTGGTTCTTACGCAAGCAATTTTGTTGACGTCACTTTATCGGTGTTGTTGACGTCACTTTACTGATGGGCCAAGATTTGGGTACATAGTGAAAAAAATGTCCTCAATAGTCGGCCCACATTCAATTTGTAAAATAGTTACTATTCGTTGAAAACAAATATACAAGTTCAAAATAGCGTCTTTGACCGTCGCATTAAATGTTCAGTTATTGAAAAGTCGATTCGAAATGTTCCAGAATCATGCCAATAATGATCATGTGTATAGACTACCCACTAAGCCGAAAAATCATGGCGTCTACAAAACATAAACAAAGTGACATTTTCATTCAATTTCAACACTCCAAAGTGCTAAAATTGAAACGAAATGTTACAGTTGTTTGGCGCATAGCTTTTCCGATATCCAGTTAGGCTTGTTTGTTTGAGTTTTTGGTTTACGTTGAGATAGGCCGAATGTTGGAACTATGCCAACGAAGCATCCAGATACCCTATTGTTCTGCGTGTGGCTTCGTGATAGTGCGGTTAACCGTATCACGATGAGGAACGCAGGTTCGATTCCCGACCCGCCACAGTTGTCAGGAAAAGTTTTCGATTGTGCTATTGTGCATTGCATGGTAGTCCGTTGTCTAGTGTGTCGTGCTTTCTTCAAAGAGCGAACCAGAGGGTAAAAAATTCGAAGATTGAAAGTGAAGATTGATATTCTCATTTTTTCATTCGTGTTTGGCCACATTCATTGTCAGCTGAATGCCTCTCTTTTTTCATTCAATTCTGTGTCACGAATATTTTTTCGCACGTCGTAACATGTCTAATTTCTGTTAACAGACGCACAATCCGACTTAATGAACAAATAGAGCAGATAATTAGTATTCTAACTACTACTATACACAAGTTTTAAGGTGCTTGGAAGTATAATCGGGAGTTACGGTCCAGTTCTATTTCTCAGTTAAAATTGTCAGTGACAGAAAAATGAATGAATAGGTGAAAGAATTCATTCACCAAAATTAATTTAATTTTGATCCCTCAGTTGCGAATTTTCAAAATTCACCTTGAATTTCTTTCATTGATAATGAAAATTTTAAACTCTGAAGCGAACAGCTCACTGGAAGCAATAAACGTGTCCATGTTTTTAAAATCTCAATTTGTTCATCAAACATGTATTACTGTTGTTTACATGAACGTCAAAGCATTTCAACATTGTTATCAAAAGGAAGCTCAGACTAATAGCTTTCGTAAGGTACTCCAAGGGAAAACTCTTGCTGTAATTCTTGTGAAGATATTGTGATGAATGCATGTGTTTAATACTTAGATACAATGTGTTTGATCTTCATATTCCTATCGTTCATCTGCCGGCCTCTTCATTCATCTTCTGAATTCATGGATACAATTACTCTCCAAAGGCTGAGATTACAATCAGTGTACCGACAAGAAAACCCGGAATTAACCGAAATTAAATTATCCCATTGTGTAAAGCACTTGATACCGGAGGCAGACATAGTCTATCGTCTGGCTGCTGGGCTGCAATCTAGGTAGTGGTTGCATGCATGCTTACATACACGAATCTACCTATCCACTATCTCAGGGCGACAACTACGACACGACTGCTTGCTAGCCACTAAACGGCCTTCAATAGGCAGAGAACGGAGTGCCTTTCTCCGGTCCAGCCAGATGAGGGACCAAACAAATTCAGCCGGAAGCCAGATTACAAGACTCTCGATTTAGTACAGGGGCCTTCCTCCTAGAATCACACACAAACCGGGCAATCTCCTTGTCTCTACTAAAGGGCTGCCACTTCTATTGGAAAACGCCGGGGTTCTAGCAAGGACGACGACTACGGGACTACGGAGTGGAGCAAAGCCAAAAACCGAAAGCCAAAAACTTTCTTGTTGGTTTTCATTATTGCCAAGCGCACACACACCACTTTTCGAAAGCCATTTGCAGCAACGTGCCCACTTTTTCATTCCGTATGCTGCCTAGTGCCTAGGCAAAGGTGGTGGCAGCCAGCCAGTCTACTGCTCTGCTGCAGCTAGTCCTAGATCCCCAGATTCATACTGCACCAGCAGGAGTCCGGATGACAAGCAACCTAGAGTGCGCCCCAACAAGTACAACTTTGTCGTTGTTGGCCGCTTGTTGCTGAAAGGATGCAATGACGAGAACGATGACAAACAGAGCCAGGGAAAAAAATGCACATAAAAACAACGAACCTCTTTTGCTGTGCAATTGTCGTGGCAAATTTCGAGCGCAAAGTTCACTCCGGGGGAAAAGGCTGGTGCCCCTCGCTCGGCACAGGAAGTTTTCCCCATGCAGGAGAACGGCAGGCGCCTTACCGCCAATCTTGCTGCCGCAATCAGACCGGAGCAAGATTTTCCATTTCCCCAAGTTTTCCAGCACCGCACTCCGTCCGACAACCAGCGCCCGACAGGAGTGGAGTGCCAATGACCGAAAACTGCTGCGGCAAAGTGTTGTGAGTGGCATAATTAAATATAATAAAAATGCAATTAGCGTTGCATTTCAAACCATCCGACCATTATTGTGTTGAGCTTGTTTGGTGGGTGTCGGAAATTAACCGTCTCCGTACACCATGAGATTTTCCGTGTTTTCTGACGAATGTTTATGAACTCACTAAGAAAACAACTTGAATACGAATTGAACATTAGAAATTAATACAAGATTGATAAAAGATAACTGGAAACTACCGGGGCCCGTGGCGTAGTGGCTACACGTTCACTTTATAAGTGTATGGTCATGGGTTCGATCCCAGCCCCGGCACTTGAAAGCCCTCCCGAGGGCGGCTAAAACCTGACCCTCTTCTAAGCATATGCTCTAACGGACCCGGGAACTTGGATGATCGGCTAACGGCAACTCATAATGGACCTGGATCTCCAATCGAACTGGAAAAGGAACAAGAGCCACACGTCAGAAATGACAAGATAACAAGGCGTGCGTGCGTTCTCCGACGCGACTGATATTGGTGAGATCTTTCCAATTCATTATTTACCCATGGCTAAAATATAAACGACTTATAAGAAAGTGATCATTCGTCATAAATAATTCCAAATGTCCCAGTGAAGAAACAGGGGTGTAAGCAGTAATAAATAACAAAAGTTCCATAAACAACTAGAAAAGTGCATAAATAAATCAAAAGTTCCCACAAATAATTGATTTTTGAGCAATTAAAAACGTCAAAAATGCAATGAATAATTCAACTGTTGCAATAAAAAAAGCCAATTTTCCCACCAGAAAACTTCGAATTTTCCATAAATAAATACGATTTTTCCATAATAAATTAGAAAATTCACAGTAAAAAAATATCGAAAAAGCAATAAATAATTCAAAAAGTGCAATAACAAAAAAATAAATTATCAATAAATGTGAAAAAAACGAGCAATAAACTTAAATGCATTTTGAGCCAAAAATTACTTAGACCATGCGGCGAAGCCGCATAGAGGATTGAGGAACTGAGGCGGCAGAAGGCCGCCGAAGTTTCCGATATCCGATGCACCGCAACTGCATCGATTCGGTTCTAGGCAAACCACAGATTCAAGAATTTGCCCGGTATAATGCAAACATAGATGTTATCCCTTTTTTAGGTCCGACGTGCGATAGCGAGTTCGGACAGCAAGCAATTGCTCGGTAAATTGCAATCATAGTTACGCAAGCTTTTCAGTCGATTCAGTCATATAAGTGCGATTTAGCATTTCACTGTCTCATACATTTCTGCAATTTGTTTTTCATGGGTAATTTCGTCATTTTTTATTGCATTTTTTGAATTTTTTATTGCTTTTTCGATATTTTTTTATTGTGAGTTTACTAATTTTTTATGGAAAAATCGGATTTATTTATGGAAAATTCGAAGTTATTTGGTGGGAAAATTGGCTTTTTTTATTGCAACAGTTGATTTATTCATTGCATTTTTGACGTTTTTAATTGCTCAAAAATCAATTATTTATGGAAACTTTTGATTTATTTATGCATTTTTCTATTTGTTTATGGAACTTTTGTTATTTATTACTGCTTACTCCCCTGTTTCTTCACTGGGACTTTTCGAATTATTTATGGGAAATTTTGTATTTATTATGGAACGTTTAATTGTCTGCCATTTACCCATTATATTGTTGACTACTCGCAATTATCACCATCGTATCATTTATTGGAAGCCGTTCCAGTTCTGGACGCTTTCTAAGTTGATGTTAGGATTTACAAAAAAAATCTTGCAAGGTTGACCAGGTGTATGGCGATGAGTGGGTCTATGTTATTGTAGATAATGTCGAAATCTGTAAAAGAAATGGATATACTCATCTTTGCAACTCCATCCACGATTTGTGTAAGTATTCGTGCTATGCTATGCTGTAAGTCATGTAACCTGATTACTCTGACTATGACAAGACTTTGAATAATTCTCGCTGAGATCGGCCCACTATTTACACCTTATCTTCAAAAATGTTTTAGGTGGCGATTTTTTTAAAGTCCTTGCCGAAAAAGTAAGGAATATGCATTTGGTTACTCTAATTGATGGACCCCCCGTTAGTTAGAGCCTCATTTAAAATATCCTTACTAACGAAACTATGATCCGATTTTAAGGCGAAGGGGAAGCAAGTATCTGGTAGTATATTTTTCGGATAGTAACCCGAGAAAGATGCTAATCGAACTCGGAAAAGCAGCGATTAAAGAGCTCCTCCGCAACATCTTGGGCAGGAGGAGAACCCGGTGTGACCGAACAACTCACCTATGAGTCGCCGACGCCGTAATTGGCAGCCGGCTAACATACGGAATAGAATTCACCTGCCGAGCCTAAGACCGACTGATCAAGGCCCTAGCGCCCATCCACAACCGGGCCATTAGAACTATTTCCGGCTAACTTCCCTCGATCCCCGCAGACGCAGCATGCGCCGAGGCCGGCGTCCTCCCCTTCCGGCACAAAGTTGCTCTAACGACCTGTAATCGAGCCATTGGCTTCCTGGAAAAGACCCGGGACAACGGGCAAGGCAGCTTCTTAGCAGAGCAAGCAAACCTGGCCCTTCAAACCGTGGCCAACACCACGCTTTCCTCGGTGGCAGGTCTCCACCGGCTCGGGCCAAGAAGCTGGTCGGCCAGGGCGTCCGACGTAGACAGAACAATAAAAAACCGTTTTGCACGACCCCAGCAAATTCAGACCCACTTCCTGGAGAGACTTCGAAGTCGGTATCACGATAGGGCAATCCGTTACACCGACGGGTCCAAATTGGGCGATCAAGTGGGCTTAGAAGTCCACGGGACTGAGCCCGAACAACACCACCGCCTTCCGGCGGGATGCTCGGTCTTCTCGGCCCAAGCACCGGGTTTTTCCAAGCTACAATAGCCCCAAGAGACCGTGCCGCACTTATCATCACTGACTTCAACAGCGCCATCTCTGCCATTGAGAACCCGAAGTCAAAACACCCCTTCATTCGGGGCATCCAGGCGGCCCTCGACTCCGCCGAGCACCGGACGGTGCTAATGTTGGTTCCTGGGCATTATTGTGGTATCCAAGGAAATGAGCGCGCCGACATTCTGGCCGGCATCGGCCGAAACAGCCTCTTTCTCACCCCGAAAATTCCTGCTGGCGGCGCCAAAAAATGGACCAAGGATACCATTTGGCAATCCTGGTCTAACGAGTGGACGCGGGACTGAACCCTGTTTCTCAGAAAGGCCAAGCCAACAACGAGACCCGGGGAAGACTTGCCTAACCGGCGGGACCAAACGGTCCTGCCACGTCTAAGGACGGGGCACACGCGAGCATCCCACAACATGGCCGCCAATAACTCCGGCTTCCGCCGGCAGTGTGAGACCTGTTCCACACAAAACTCGGTCGAGCACTTCCTGTGCGTTTGTCCCGCACTCGAACACATCCGGCAAATCAACCAGATCACCGATATTCCCAGCTCACTCGCCAACGACAAAGTCCGCGAGCACCAGGTTATCAATTTTCTTAAAGAAGCTGGTCTTTACGATCAGATATAACAAGCGCACGACCGTGGCCACCACGGTCCTCCGGACCATCCGGGACCCGAGCGGTAAGACCCACCCCAAGCGGCCCAACCAACCAGCACCTACATAACCAACACTACCACCCAAGGCCTCCCAGACTATAAGGGCTCCCTCAGACGAAAAACTCTGAGGTTTGGCCCCAATCCCACAAGAGAACAAACCGTTAGACCCCCCGGATTTCCCACGAAGCAATCCTTCATGCGACGAAGCCACACCTGGTCGTGGGCACCTCGGACCTCCCGGTCTCCCCGGGATCCGAGTGGTAATCCCCACCTCAAGCGACCCACCCAAGGAATAACTACCCAGCCGACGAAACCTCCCCGGCCGTGGGCACCTTGGACCCCCCGGACCTCCCGGGACCCGAGCGGTAAGGCCCGCCCCAAGTGGCCCAACATAGCACTACGGACCACCTGTTCCGGGGGTAAGAGTCCACCAAACAGGTAACCCCAATCCAAGGTGTCAGGCGACCCGTGCTGAGGGATGAATGGTTGAGGGGGTTTAAAAGATGCTCAATCTTTAACGGAGCCCGTAGCGTGGGTAGATCGCCTTTTTGGGTTGCGTTGCGGTGATAGATCTACCAAACCGAAATCTAGTGTCGTCCTATTTTTCAATTTTGGAATATGTGTTCTGTTAATTCAAGGAGTTATAGTATTTAGTCCTCACTACTGGTGTTTTGGTGACTTCCAGTGTTTGAATAAAATTGAGTTTACCAACTTAACTTTGCATATAGTTAAAAACCTCACCATCTGAGGCTAAACTCAATGCAAAAGGAATCAAATTGGGTTAGGGATCCATGTACGTACTAACTCTTCGAAGACTGGAAAGTGCTAGTACGCAAGGAACATACTAGAATCCTTATTGCTGAACACATGTTCCATTATTGGAATGATATTGCTGCTAATGTTAAAACCCGGGTCCTACTGGGGGGAATTTAGCAGTAAAACAAGAGTGATGCTAGGTTTTCGATGCATGGCCAATATCAGTACTCTTGTTTTGTTTTCTAAGAAATCGAAACAAAAACTGTAACAAAATCGATATTTTATTGCCCCTCAATGGCAATTGAGTAATGCGACATGCACTACACTAAGGATACGGGAAATGTCACAATAGATCTAAAAACTGGTCGCAGTGACACACCCGAACAGGAATAAAAAAATACGACTCAAGATTTTCAAATAAAAAAAATCAATTGGTGTTCAGTGGGAATCGAACTTTGGTCCTTTGATTGAGAACTGCGCGTTATCTCTATTGGCTATATCGCCAAGTTGAAAATAGAGAGTTCAAAGTGAATGGCATGATACGGTGCTAGACTTGTGGTGGGAGCGTTGTTGTTGTGCATTGAGTGACACCAAAAGTGGTGCCGTGCAAGAGGTCCGGAATTCACATCGTTGCTGGAATCTTTACATCATTTATTGTAAGTCATCTGCTAGTATGAAAACCTATACAGGATGACTGGTAATTCGTGTTACACCCGAAAGGAGGTGATAGTTGACCATATTAGCAGCAAAAAATTGTTCTACAGGTAGGTCCGGAAATCACTGCTAAGTGAGTTATTCAAAAATGTGTGTTTTAAAATTACCCCATCTTTAAAAATCTCTAACTCAGAAATTATGAATCGTATAATCTTTCTTAGCGCATGGATAGGAAGCTTAAAGCTTAATCTTTTAAAGCTCTTTGGACAGGTAATTGATAAAACATCGTTTAAGTGCAGAAATTTTGACTTTTTTGTAAAAAGTGCCTTAAAATGTATCCCTTTTTACCTTTTTTGATAGATTACTCGTGATAAAAGGTAATAAATGTTAGAAATGGTCTTCTACAAAACATTCATTTTTTGATGCGCTACCAAACTGTTCTTTGGTACAATATTGTATCTTTTGTAGTTTAGTCACAATCTTGAATTCAAAATTTTGTAAAATAAATCAAAGTTTTTATTGCAATACTGTCTGGTAACCCTACACGTTTGCTTGCTGTTGGTCGTCGTGCGCATGACAACGAAGTCCAGCGTCACGGCGGCGGTCATCGTTTGACAGAGGAAACAGTGAAGCGTATACGCTTATAAGCTGCGCGTAATGTTTATGAATCATTCTCAAGACATCCTTTTCATTGGGTGAAAAATCAAGTGGGAAACGCAATGGGGCCGGCAACGGAATGCGGAAGCACTGCGGCATGTAGTAAAAAAATCCACAACTCTGCCGCTGCGGCGGCAGAGCGCAATGTGCGTGGATTTCCTGTGGTTAATTTCAAAACAACTTCAGTTCGGTGAATAATAGGTCACATGAACAAAGTTGCGTAAATACTCTCTACTAAATCTATGTGAAGTCGTGGAGTAAATCTCTTTGAATCTTCACAGAGATGTGAGTAAGGAGTATTTACTTGGTTTTATTCATATGCATTTGGAAAGATGGTGTTTTTGATTTCCTTATGAAAATAGCTCTTTATTCCAGGAACAAGCTGCTAGTTCTCGAAAATTTCCAAAAGAGTACTTTCAGGAGTTCCCGATAATTCCTCCAGGATGTCCCCCAGGAGCTCACGGGAATTCATTCAGAAGTTTTCTGGAAATTATTCCAGGAGTTAATCAGGAATTTCTCCGAAGTTTCCCGGAAATTCCCGTGGTAGTTCCAGAAGTTCTTCAGTTTTTCTGGAATTCCAGCTGGAGCTCCCCGGAATCCCTCCTACAATTTCTCCATCAATTTCTCCCGTGATTCCTGCAGGAGCTCCTCCGAAGGTTCCTCCAGGAACTCCTCCGAAGATTTCTCCGAAAATCCCTCCTGAGATTTCACCAAAAGTTCCTCCAGGAATTCCTCCGGGGACTCCTCCAAGAAGAGATTGATTCCACGGGGATTCCTCCAGAAAAATTCCTCCGGAGAATCCTTCAGAAATTCCTCCGGATATTCCTTCAGGAATTCCTCCGGAGATTCCTCCAAGAATTTTTCCGGAGATTCCACCAGGAATTCGTCCGGAGATTCCTCCAGGAATTCCTTCGGAGATTCCTCCAGGAGTTCCTTCGGAGATTCTTCCAGGAATTCCTTCGGAGATTCCTCCAGGAATTCCTCCGGAGATTCCTCCAGAAATTCCTCCGGAGATTCCTCCAGGAATTCCTCCGGAGATTCCTTCAGGAATTCCTCCGGAGATTCCTCCAGGAACTCCTCCGGAGATTCTTCCAGGAACTCCTCCGGAGATTCCTCCAGGAATTCCTCCGGAGATTCCTCAAGGAATTCCTCCGGAAATTCCTCCAAGAATTTTTCCGGAGATTCCTCCAGGAATTTCTTCGGAGATTCCTCCAGGAATTCCTTCGGAGATTCTTCCAGGAATTCCTTCGGAGATTCCTCCAGGAATTCCTCCGGAGATTCCTCCAGGAATTCCTCCGGAGATTCCTCCAAGATTTCCTCCGGAGATTCCTCCAGGAACTCCTCCGGATATTCCTCAAGGAATTCCTCCGGAGATTCCTCAAGGAATTCCTCCGGAGATTCCTCCAGGAATCCCTCCGGAGATTCCTCAAGGAATTCCTCCGGAGATTCCTCAAGGAATTCCTCCGGAGATTCCTCAAGGAATTCCTCCGGAGATTCCTCAAGGAATTCCTCCGGAGATTCCTCAAGGAATTCCTCCGGAGATTCCTCAAGGAATTCCTCCGGAGATTCCTCCAGGAATTCCTCCTGGAATTCCTCCGGAGATTCCTCCAGGAATTCCTCCGGAGATTCCTCCAGGAATTCCTCCGGAGATTCCTCCAGGAATTCCTCCGGAGATTCCTCCAAGAATTTTTCCGGAGATTTCTCCAGGAATTTCTTCGGAGATTCCTCCAGGAATTCCTTCGGAGATTCTTCCAGGAATTCCTTCGGAGATTCCTCCAGGAATTCCTCCGGAGATTCCTCCAGGAATTCCTCCGGAGATTCCTCCAGGAATTCCTCCGGAGATTCCTCCAAGATTTCCTCCGGAGATTCCTCCAGGAACTCCTCCGGAGATTCCTCAAGGAATTCCTCCGGAGATTCCTCAAGGAATTCCTCCGGAGATTCCTCAAGGAATTCCTCCGGAGATTCCTCAAGGAATTCCTCCGGAGATTCCTCAAGGAATTCCTCCGGAGATTCCTCAAGGAATTCCTCCGGAGATTCCTCAAGGAATTCCTCCGGAGATTCCTCCAGGAATTCCTCCTGGAATTCCTCCGGAGATTCCTCCAGGAATTCCTCCGGAGATTCCTCCAGGAATTCCTCCGGAGATTCCTCCAGGAATTCCTCCGGAGATTCCTCCAGGAATTCCTCCGGAGATTCCTCCAGGAATTCTTCCGGAGATTCCTCCAGGAATTCCTCCGGAGATTCCTCCAGGAATTCCTCCGGAGATTCCTCCAGGAATTCCTCCGGAGATTCCTTCAGGAATTCCTCCGGAGATTCCTTCAGGAATTCCTCCGGAGATTCCTACAGGAATTCCTCCGGAGATTCCTCCAGGAATTCCTCCGGAGATTCCTCCAGGAATTCCTCCGGAGATTCCTCCAGGAATTCCTCCGGAGATTCCTCCAGGAATTCCTCCGGAGATTCCTCCAGGAATTCCTCCGGAGATTCCTCCAGGAATTCCTCCGGAGATTCCTCCAGGAATTCCTCCGGAGATTCCTCCAGGAATTCCTCCGGAGATTCCTCCAGGAATTCTTCCGGAGATTCCTCCAGGAATTCCTCCGGAGATTCCTCCAGGAATTCCTCCGGAGATTCCTTCAGGAATTCCTCCGGAGATTCCTTCAGGAATTCCTCCGGAGATTCCTACAGGAATTCCTCCGGAGATTCCTCCAGGAATTCCTCCGGAGATTCCTCCAGGAATTCCTCCGGAGATTCCTCCAGGAATTCCTCCGGAGATTCCTCCAGGAATTCCTCCGGAGATTCCTCCAGGAATTCCTCCGGAGATTCCTCCAGGAATTCCTCCGGAGATTCCTTCAGGAATTCCTCCGGAGATTCCTCCAGGAATTCCTCCGGAGATTCCTTCAGGAATTCCTCCGGAGATTCCTTCAGGAATTCCTCCGGAGATTCCTACAGGAATTCCTCCGGAGATTCCTCCAGGAATTCCTCCGGAGATTCCTCCAGGAATTCCTCCGGAGATTCCTCCAGGAATTCCTCCGGAGATTCCTCCAGGAATTCCTCCGGAGATTCCTCCAGGAATTCCTCCGGAGATTCCTCCAGGAATTCCTCCGGAGATTCCTCCAGGAATTCCTCCGGAGATTCCTCCAGGAATTCCTCCGGAGATTCCTCCAGGAATCCCTCCATAGATTCCTCCAGAAATTCCTCCGGAGATTCCTCCAGGAATTCCTCCGGAGATTCCTCCAGCAATTCTTCCGGAGATTCCTCCAGGAATTCCTCCGGAGATTTCTCCAGGAATTCCTCCGGAGTTTCCTCTAGGAATTTATCCGGAAATTCCTCCAGAAATTCCTCCAAGAATTTCTCCGAAGATTCCTCCAGAAATTCCTCGGGAGATACCTCCAGGTATTCTTTCGGAGATTCCTCCGAAAATCCTCCGGAAACTCCTCCTAAGATTCCTCTAGAGATTCCACCGGAGATTCCTCCAGGGATTCCATCAGGAGTACTTCCGGAGATTCCTCCAGAAATTCCTCCGAAAATTCCTCCAGGAATTCTTCCGGAGTTTCCTCCAGGAATTCCTCGGGAGATATTTCCAGGAATTCTTTCGGAGATTCCTCTGGAAATTCCTCCGGAGATTGCTCCGGAAATTCTTCCTTAGATTCCTCCGGAGATTCCTCCACGAATTCAGACTCAGATTTCTCCACGAGTTCAGCCTCAGATTGCACCAGAAATTCCTCCGGAGATTCCTCCAGGAATTCTTCCGGAGATTCCTTAAGGGATTCCTCCGGAGCTTCCTCCAGGGATTCCTCCAGAGATTCCTCTTGAATTTCATCTGGGGATTCGTCCATGAATTCGTCCGGAGATTCCTGGAAGAATCCCCGGAGAAATTCCTTGATGAATTCCCGGAGGTATCCCCGGAGGAATTTCTGGAAGAATTTATGGAGAAACTCGTGGAGGAATCTCCGGAGAAATTCCCGGAGGAATCTCCGGAGGAATTCCTGGAGGAATCTCCGGAGGAATTCCTGGAGGAATCTCCGGAGGAACTCCTGGAGGAATCTCCGGAGGAACTCCTGGAGGAATCTCCGGAGGAATTCCTGGAGGAATCCCCGGCGGAATCTCCGGAGGAATTCCTGGAGGAATCTCCGAAGGAATTCCTGGAGGAATCTCCGAAGAAATTCCTGGAGGAATCTCTGTAGAAATTCCTGGAGGAATCTCCGGAGAAATTCCTGGAGGAATCTCCGGAGGAATTCCTGGTGGAATCTCCGGAAAAATTCTTGGAGGAATCTCCGGAGGAATTCCTGAAGGAATATCCGGAGGAATTTCTGAAGGATTCTCCGGAGGAATTTTTCTGGAGGAATCCCCGTGGAATCAATCTCTTCTTGGAGGAGTCCCCGGAGGAATTCCTGGAGGAACTTTTGGTGAAATCTCAGGAGGGATTTTCGGAGAAATCTTCGGAGGAGTTCCTGGAGGAACCTTCGGAGGAGCTCCTGCAGGAATCACGGGAGAAATTGATGGAGAAATTGTAGGAGGGATTCCGGGGAGCTCCAGCTGGAATTCCAGAAAAACTGAAGAACTTCTGGAACTACCACGGGAATTTCCGGGAAACTTCGGAGAAATTCCTGATTAACTCCTGGAATAATTTCCAGAAAACTTCTGAATGAATTCCCGTGAGCTCCTGGGGGACATCCTGGAGGAATTATCGGGAACTCCTGAAAGTACTCTTTTGGAAATTTTCGAGAACTAGCAGCTTGTTCCTGGAATAAAGAGCTATTTTCATAAGGAAATCAAAAACACCATCTTTCCAAATGCATATGAATAAAACCAAGTAAATACTCCTTACTCACATCTCTGTGAAGATTCAAAGAGATTTACTCCACGACTTCACATAGATTTAGTAGAGAGTATTTACGCAACTTTGTTCATGTGACCTATTATTCACCGAACTGAAGTTGTTTTGAAATTAACCACAGGAAATCCACGCACATTGCGCTCTGCCGCCGCAGCGGCAGAGTTGTGGATTTTTTTACTACATGCCGCAGTGCTTCCGCATTCCGTTGCCGGCCCCATTGCGTTTCCCACTTGATTTTTCACCCAATGAAAAGGATGTCTTGAGAATGATTCATAAACATTACGCGCAGCTTACGCTTCACCAAGGTAAGTATAAGGAAGGTAATCCAATATGCCAGATTACACAATCCGCCATATTGGAAAAGTGAACGACAGCTGGCAAGTTTGTTTTGGTTTTGGGCTATTTGAGATGTAGCAAGCCATGATTGGAAATCTGACAGTATTTCATCGGGGATTGTAGGATGGTACGAAAACTTCTGAAAAGGTGGATGAATGAAATATCTATTGGTCCGCCTCTTTAGAAGTTTTCGTAAAGAAAGTTTTAATTTCTTAATATAATGGAATCACCTGATTAATGAGCCATAGTTTCTACCTATCTCTACCACCCGGTACATAATCGATTAAGGAAGCAACTAGTTTGTCTGGTAGTGTGTGTATTCCGCTGGACCAAAAAAAAATGCTCTCACTGGGCAGCAATTCGAGGACAGATTCTACAGGGCTATCCCCATTACGCCGAGCCGAAATCGTGTGGGCTTCGGCCGTGCTCCAGTCACCGATTTCTAGCATTCGATTACAATGTATCACATCACACCGTGACGGGGCTCGATCGGGCCCCGGCCGGGCTAGTGAGAACGCCATAGATATCGTTAGAAAGAAATCGATGATTGGGGCCCGGCCCGGTGAAGTGTGGAGAGCGCCTAATCCATCGTTCAGTGTACTCTACTGGGGGTCCTGGACGTGAATTTTTGAGGCCAAAAATGTGATGGACACCTCAAGCCAGAACAATAATTAGCTACCGCACCATCGCATTGTGTCGTGACCACTGGAAGCGCTGGGGTTTTAACATCTCGAGAAATATGCAAAGAAAATCAGCTGCTAGTCTCTGCTGGCTTGTCCTTGATTTTTTTTCTCAATTGACCAGAGATGAACAAACCATACCTCGCAACCCTAGCAACCCCGTCAACAACGATAGAGCTCAGTGTACACAAACTCGCCAGCTGCCAACTGTCACTACCTCGCTACGCACCTCTCCCCTCATCCACTGATAGATGATATGCTTGTACCTTCCTTAAACTTACCTTGCGCTTCACTGTTTCCTCTGTCAAACGATGACCGCCGCCGCGACGCTGGACTTCGTTGTCATGCGCACGACGACCAACAGCAAGCAAACGTGTAGGGTTACCAGACAGTATTGCAATAAAAACTTTGATTTATTTTACAAAATTTTGAATTCAAGATTGTGACTAAACTACAAAAGATACAATGTTGCACCAAAGAACAGTTTGGTAGCGCATCAAAAAATGAATGTTTTGTGGAAGACCATTTCTAACATTTATTACCTTTTATCACGAGTAACCTATCAAAAAAGGTAAAAAGGGATACATTTTAAGGCACTTTTTACAAAAAAGTCAAAATTTCTGCACTTAAACGATGTTTTATCAATTACCTGTCCAAAGAGCTTTAGAAGATTAAGCTTTAAGCTTCCTATCCATGCGCTAAGAAAGATTATACGATTCATAATTTCTGAGTTAGAGATTTTTAAAGATGGGGTAATTTTAAAACACACATTTTTGAATAACTCACTTAGCAGTGATTTCCGGACCTACCTGTAGAACAATTTTTTGCTGCAAATATGGTCAACTATCACCTCCTTTCGGGTGTAACACGAATTACCAGCCACCCTGTATATTTGGTTGACATTTTTGCTACCACGGTTGGAATGTGTCAACAACATTAAAAATACAAATTTGTGATGAATACCATTTTTTCTTTTTCTCCATCATCCAAATATGTAAACAAAACCATTTACGATTTTCGAGATTAAGATTCGACTATTAAAAGTGTAGTAACAATCATATGCGACTGTAAAAAAGATTATACGATTTCTACGATTTCATTCACTTCGTATACGACGCAAGTGTGACACAAACGATCAATATACAACATTGTTATAGTTGTATACGATTACACCGATTTTCATCATACCTTTAGATGGCAAGCTCGATTTAGCAGATTCATATGCGATGTTAAACGACGATTTCCTCGATTTAAAGAAATCATATATACGATGCTAGCGAACTTGCAGCTTGACACTAAGAATGTATGTTTTTTTTTACGATTCAATCCGATTCTGTGCGATCCTACTGATAGTATCTCGCACCTTTTATGATCGAAGACGACTATATGAAACAAAATCGCAATTGAAATTTAATTTGGCATGAAATGCGATTTTACGCAATCATTGTCAACAAATATACATATTATTATACAATTCTGATTCAATATATGAAAATATACGATTTTTTCCACACAATGATTTACGATATGTGGTTGGCTGGGCGCCATCTTGAATTTTGGACCGACATCGTAGAATTTTCGGTCTCCTGTGTTAATAACCGCACAAAATTTGTCAACCATGCTGAAGGATACAAAAATCGCTGCAGTTTGATGTGTCGCATGATGGGGCTTGGTCGGGGACTTGGTTCAGTTTTATATGTGGCCAGTTCTACCGGTGCTGGTTCGAATCACTCAAATAGCTAGGAACGCCTTGACCGATCCGGACCATTTTTAATAGCAAACAATGCGATAAAATTCCGGTTCGATTCGAGCTGTAATCCGAAAAATCGGCCGATGGGAAGTGCCATAAAAGTGAGTGACCTTTTTGTACACAGCGTACATACACACAAACACACATACACACATACACACATACAGACATCACCTCAATTCGTCGAACTGAGTTGATTGGTATATGTGACTTGACCCTTCGAGCCTTCTATCGAAAATTCGTTTATTGAGTGAATATATAGCCTTTCAGTACACTTTGGTGTACGAGAAAGGCAAAAACACAGACTTCACCTCAATTCATCGAGCTGAGTTGATTGGTATATGAGACTCGACCTTCGGACTTACTATAAAAAAAATCATTTTTGGAGTGATCATACAGTCTTTCCAGCACACTTAAGATCCCAGTACACAATGTCATATATTTGTCCAAAAAGAAACCAAAGTCCAAACATCTTGTTTGACTGTTGTTGTTTCTTGAGCTTTTTGACCCTGTGTACTTGAGACCTTAGTGAACGAGAAAGGCAACAAGAAGATTTTTTTGAATTTCGTTGATAGGGGAACGCAATAACCGATATTAAGCAAAGTGCTCCCATTTTCAGCCTACTCAAAACTTAGTTACTATGCGCTATTTGTTAGGATTCATGATAACAAAACGAAAGGAATTAATCGGTACAACGGGTCATAGGAACAAGAAGCACAAGTAACACATTTGTCACAGAAGAGTGACGGCGGCGCAGGTTTATGCTTCGCAAAAGTCACTGGGACATATTTCTAGCAAGTAAGTATTTATTTGTTCAGAAGTAAGTCACAGTGGCTTTTGCGCCACATAAACCTGCGCCACCGTGATTCTTCTGTGACCAGCGTGTTACTTGGAAGAGTATTCATACCATGCGATTATGGGAATTTCCTAAAGTTGAGTTCCACAAGGAAATTCTCAATGGCAATTACTACAGATTAAAACCGGTAAACTTTGCCCACCGCAAATTCACTTCAAGTGGTGCTTTTTTACGTTGCATCCAAGCTACAACTTTAATGACTTTGATGTATTAATCAACGAACAAACACGACGACCGGCTGAGAAAGTCTTGGGGGACGTGGAATAACATGCACCCGTGCATGCACCCAAATGGATAATGCTGCTGAGTTTGTTCCAAAAATTAAATAACTACGTTTCTAATGTACATTTTCAGTATGTCTCCAATTGTTTTCGTTGGACAAGACGGGCTTGGTGGTCTAGTGGCTACAGCTTCTGATTCGTATGCATAAGGTCCTGGGTCAATCCCTGGCCCGTCCCTTTCTTCTTACTTTGTATCTTTATATATACTCTCTCTTCTTCTCTACATGTACATTGCCATCGTTAGAACAGAAACGGGTTGAAAAAGCCGTTTCCTTTCCTTTCAACTTTCACAGCACAGTGTCAATCTATCATATAACGCCTACAAGTTAAGCAATCAAGCGAACTGTGCCGCATTATCTTCAGAGTAATAAACACACTAATCATCCATCTTACACTTGGCATCCACGCACCAATGTGTGACCCCTTTGTCAACCATATCCCACCACCATTCCGACATCTGCATGAATTTGTGCAGACGCAGAGCACTGAAGTGGATACAAATGATTGCAATCATCACTTCCTTCTCCTTCCCCACATTGACTTCCAACCTGACGTGGTAGGCGCCACTGTCACCTAAAAATAGAAGATCACCAACACTGAAGATGCCTGCTGGTCTCCGGTAGATACTTCATTAGTTAGTTACTTGTGTGAGTGTAGCTGGTCTGGCGATACTGGAGTAGCATCCACGGGCGGTCAATCAAGCTCAAGCCCAAGCTCAAGTGTCAATTGTTTCCGTTGGTCGATATCAAGACTAAGATCAACCCATTATGAAAGTTTTGACTTATATTCATTATCTGTTTCACAAGGCTGCTTCTTATCCTCTTTCTTGACGTAACGCTCCCACTTGGACAAAACCTACTTCTCAGCTTGGTCTTCTATGAGTTAACTAAGAGCTTCCTGTTCCAATGACCATTTTTATGAGTATATCGTGTGGCAGGGATGCAGATCTCTATGTTCAAGGAAGTCAAGGACTACTGGGTTGGATCCGAGCCCGCGGTTGGAAAAGGGTCCCCGGCAAGGGTCGGGGTAGGTGAGACCCTGCTGTCTGCAACCTTCGGGTAGTGATACCCTTCCTTTGCGGGCAGGTCAGATCGGGTTGCACGTGGGCATCAGTTCTTGATGTCTGCTAAGCAGTTGGGCGCGGGTGGGGTTGACCCTTCCTGCCTTCCGAGGACAAAGGGAGTGGCGAGGACCACTCGGGAAACTGGGAAACTAAGCGCCAGCATGCTACCGTGATGGACTCTCCAGAGCGAGTCATCGATGTTCGTTGCTGCTAGGCTACGGCAGCTAACCTTGTGGGTGCGAGATGCACTAGCCCCTCTCTGAAGGAATACCTTCTTGGTGGTTCCGGAGAGACGTAGGGTTTGGCGACCATAGGAATGTGTTTTAGTGGGTCGATGAGAGAGTAGTCCTGGCTTCTACTAGTGTTGGAGAAGACGGCCTTAACCCCACACTACCCTAACCTTCCTGTTAGGGTGTCTGTTGAGCAGATTTATCCCCCTATGGTTTAGAAGGAAAAAAAAAGGAAGTCAAGGAAATTTCCATTACGAAAAGTTTCTGGACCGACTGGGAATTGAACCCGTGGCAGTCAAGTGACATTGAGTATCATCTTCTCCTACCACAGTCTACCGTACTACTACCCCATCCATCACTGCAGCAGCGCTGCAGTGCCTTCCAGCGTCAGGCATCGTCCTCTGTCCAGGTCGACGCCGCCGGTCGACCTGTTTCAAAAGTTTTCACCCGCCGACGCTTTTTTTTTTCTCTCACGCTCGCACCTCATTATTCACTTTCTTTGCAACTTCTCTTCCCTAACGATCTCCAAGTTGGTTCTGTTGGTTGGCTGCCGGCGCACTCTACCTACTGACTGGACTGGTGCTGGCAGCTAAAATGGCACTGCGTCTTCCTCCGAGGAGTAAAGTTTTTCAATCTAATCTTCCGTCAGAGGATGCATGCCGCCGTCCGTCGTCTCGTGTCGGGCTAGATGAAACAAGAAACTTGGGACTTGGAAAAACGAACAGCAAAAGAAAAAAAAAATCGAGAAGGATACTGTTACAGAGACGCCGAGACGCGGTTGCCGTGCTGCAAAAATGGCACCAGAAAATGTAATTAAAAATACCAACGGGTTGGAGCTCCCAGTACTGTGTGTGGGACGACGAATCACAGTTCTTGGAGGAAAATTCAGAAAAAAATAAACTGTCCAGCGAGAAAGGTTCGGACAATGGAACAATGCCGTCCGGGAGGAAAAAAGTTATATGAAACATTCTTAAAGCGATTATGCATAGAAATATGCAGCCAGGAAGTTGGATTCTTGGTACTCGAGCAGCTGATCTAAAATGTATGAACAGAATGTTCAGTCAGTGCTTCAATTTTTCATTTTGCTTGCTTTTTAGTATGTAGTTTTCAATTGTTTCAATAGGAAAAAATATAAAAAAATACACATTTAAGAATTTGAGTATTATTGGGCTGATTGATAAGAAATTCTTCCTAGAATGAAGATTTTCCATTAAGAAGCCAGTTTTCAAGTCAGTTAACTTATGTTCGATTTACTTCACTGTTCCAATTTCATTCAAATTTATTCTCATTTCATACAAAATGGTAAATATTCATATCTATCAGTTAAACACCAAGAAACTATACTCACTCTACAGTTTTCACCGTCAGCTTCGCCGGTGAAATGTTGTTGGCGAGCGCGTGCTGGTGCATGTGCAGCGCCGCCAACCGGAGGGCCACCTCCGGTTGCAGTTCCGGAGCGAACCGTTCCTGCGTCACGTCGTTGCAGCACTGCAGAAACAGATAGTCCAGCGCGTTCAGGTCCTTCTGGGCCAGGCCGGCGGCCGACACCGGCACGAACGTCACCCGGAACAGACAGCGCAGCTTGTGGGCACCGGGCCGGGCCGCTATCTGTTGATTGAAGTTTCAAAGAAAAGGTAAAGAGGGTTAATTGAACGAATAATATGCAGTGAAATATTTAAAGTAAGTTAAACAGAAAAATAGTATTTAATTTCTATCAGTATTGTTTCGACGTCAGGACCTATCGCCAACATCGACTCCGACCACTATCTGGTGATGGTCAAAATGCGCCCAAATCTCTCCGTCATCAACAATGAACGGTACCAACGACTGCCACGGTACAACCCTATAGAGACTGAAACAACCGGATGTCGCCTCAGCATACGCCCAGAATCTCGAGGCCGCGTTGCCAGACGAGGGCCAGCTCGGTGAGGCCCCTCTAGAGGACTGCTGGAGTACAGTGAAACAGCCATCAACGACGCAGTCATCAACACCAAACCAATAACTCGTTGAGGTATTGTATCAATACCTACAAAATACCAAAATAAGCTATTTTCAATACCTGGATAACCGACCAATACCTTGTCTTGGTATGATACCTGACTTTGGTATGCTTCAGTTATGTGTGAGTTATTCGTTCCTGCTCGGGTAGTAACGATAGACGGGGATACTTTCGAGGTGGTGGAGGAATTCGTCTACCTCGGATCCTTACTGACGGCTGACAACAACGTGAGCCGCGAAATTCGGAGGCGCATCATCAGGGGAAGTCGGGTCTTCTACGGGCTCCAGAAGAAACTGCGGTCGAAAAAGATTCACCCACGCACCAAATGCACTATGTACAAAACGCTAATAAGAGCGGTGGTCCTCTACGTGCACGAGACATGGACCATGCTTGAGGAGGACCTGCAAGCACTCGGAGTTTTCGAGCTACGCGTGCTAAGGATGATCTTCGGCGGTGTGCAGGAGAACGGTGTGTGATGGAGAAGGATGAACCACGAGCTCGCTGCACTTTACGGCGAACCCAGCATCCAGAAGGTGGCCAAAGCCAGAAGGATACAGGCAGGGCATGTAGCAAGAATGCCGGACAACAACCCTGCAAAGCTGGTGTTTGCAACTGATCCGGTTGGCAGACGGAAGGCGTGGAGCGCAGAGAGCACGATGGACGGAGGCAAAGTATGTATGTGATGGTTAGGAAGAAGTGCGGCATGTTTAAAGCGAACATTGCAATTCTTTACACAAGAACATACGCTTGAGCGTGTGTTTTCTGTGTAGAAAATTTATATGTGGGAGCACGTGACTATCACGCCGAGGACCTGGGATCGAGTGCTACCTTGGGAAGGTAAGTAAAGGGCGGGTCCCAAGATAAACTAGCCTAGGGCTAAAAATCTCGTTAATAAAGATAAAAAAAACTTCATATGTTACACCCTTCCGAATTAATATCTCAATTCATTAGTTTTTCTCAAATTTCTAGAGATAATTTGGCATCAACATGTCAAAAAGGCCTCCCAAGCCACAGCTTTATATAATAAAGCTAGACTGACGGAATTTATACTCAGTCGGTCCAGGATTTTTTCGTAATAGAAATTTCCTTGACTTCATTGGGCATTACAGTATCTTTGTGCCTGCCACACATTATACACATGCAAAATGGTCATTGGCACAGAAAGCTCTCAGTTAATAACTGTGGAAGTGCTCAAACAACATCAAGCTGAGAAGCGGGATTTATCCCAGCGGGGATGTTACGCCAATAATAAGAAGAAGATGATGTCAAACGAGTTCAACTGTTTTTGGAAACAAGTTTTTTTTATTTTTATTTTTTTATTTTTTTAAGTAGTGGATTGCATTGTATATGTCACTCTTATCGTATAGACACTAATAGGCGTAGAAAGAAGGAGTTGCTTCAAAAGGCAGTTAAGTCTTTTTAAATGTTGGTACCGAATTGGTTGAATTCCTTGTTGTAGAACAAGTTCCTGACTGGGATTTTTTGAGGAGTTCATAACATTTTTTTGCGAAAATGCTGAAGTTTGCTGAAATGCTGAAAGTTCTCACTTAAAAGTTATGCATTTGGATGCTCAAACTGATGGAACCCCGCGTTAGTAAGAGGTACAATCATTTCTGTGGAAACCCTGGTTTTGGTTTTGGCTGATCTCGTTTATTCACAAGTGTCTTCAAAATCTCTCTCAAGGCGAAACTGGAAGCATTTTCTAATATGTTGGTATTTTTTTTTATTAAATAACGGAGCAATATTTTCAAAATCAGTTTTCATACATATTTTGAGAAAGGATCAAGATATCTCCTCAATATTATCCTAGTGCAAAATGTTTATTTGTTTTCAAAATTCTGTTTAAAAATGATTTTTGTAAAACTGAAAGGCAGTTTACACCAGGAAAAACAATATCTGAAGATACCTTATCCTTGTTTTTTGACATTTTTCGATATTTTTTTATTGTGAATTTTCTTATTTATTATGGAAAAATCGGATTTATTTATGGAAAATTCGAAGTTTTTTGGTGGGAAAAATTACTTTTTTTTATTGCAACAGTTGATTTATTCATTGCATTTTTGGCTTTTTTAATAGTAAGAAATCAAAGCTTGTTTTTCTCAGAGATGGCGCCACCACATTAAAAGCAAAATCATTTTTCTTGTATGGACAAATCGCTGGCTTGCACTTGTACCGCATCGCAGCGATTTGTGCCTTGGGGCAAAAAGTTGCAAATTATAAACAAAATCAATATCCGTACGCGTTTCTTCTGGATTCATTGCAGTAACAGAGAATTGATTACATCACCATACAAATTTCAAGTTGTTTACTTCTTTTTTTTTCTGAGTGGCATTTACCACTCGTGTTGCGCATGATGTTTAGAGTGGATAGGGCCAGGCGGCGCCGCTGTATATGTGAAAAACACCTGGAACACGAGCGCTGTCTACAATCGCATAGCGTAACCTTCGCCGTTACTTTACACTGTTATCACGTTTACCGCATTTATCAGAAAAGCGCCTCTACCGGCACTCTAGCAAAAACGCAGTTGATTGCTTCCCATTGCTCAAAAATCAATTATTTATGGAAACTTTTGTTCTATTTATGCATTTTTTAATTTGTTTATGGAACTTTTGTTATTTATTACTGCTTACACCCCTGTTTCTTCACCGGGACTTTTCGAATTATTTATGGGAAATTTTGTATTTATTATGAAACGTTTAATTGTCTGCCGTTTTTATGTAAACTGTAAGTTTTTGAAAAGCACTTTGGCAGAACCACTAAACGAGAAAATTGAAATGTTTTCCAAAAAAGCTGCAAATAAGAAGATGTTTTATTTTAGGGTTGAGCAATTTTCCGAACATTGATATTTTTGGACAGCCTTTTCTCGATCTGCGTTACTATCTATCTCGCAGTCATAACAAAATCTTCCGTGACAACTGTGGAGAATCCTGTATAACCTTTAGAAGCAACAATTGTCTAACTAACAGCCCTTTCCTGTACGGTTGAGGTTGAAGTCATAGCCAAAGCGGTTACTGACCCCATCACGATTGAGCTCTCAAAACGTGTCTATTGAGGATGGTGTGCTAATCCCAAGGCTCTTCTATTATTTTTTTGTGCAATTCCGCTATCTATTAGCGTGGGTCATCGGAACCGTTTTCTCAGATCAAAGCTTTTCTGGTTCCGTTTCGGGTCCTGAGTATCTGTGCAAAATTTGAGCACGATCGGTTGCGTCTACACTTTGCGCATTGCAATTGGCTTCTTTAGCGCTGTTGAGATAATTCGATATTCTGAACCTGCATGCCAAACTGAGCCGAAATCCAAATTTTCATAAATTTTGGTGCCCGGGAACCTATTTAAAAATCAATTTGAAGTTTGTATGGGAGCGATTTGTCGAATCACCCCTTGTGGCAGTTTGTACTGGGCGGAGCTGTCAAACAGTTGTACAGCTATCAAAAGGTGATTTCAAAAAAATCTCTTTGAAAATGATTTTAGATACCAAAATGAAGTTCTAAAAATCTGAAAAAAATCATAGTGGTTCAGAAAAAGGTGCTCTTTCGTATAAAATCAGAAAATCAATACATTTTTCAAAATTCAAAAACCCAATTGAAATTTGTATGGGATTTTGTATGGGAAAACATACTTTTTTGAGTTTTTGACATAAGTTCAAAAAGTTTGTCTGAAGCTGTTTAACCGATACCGTAAACCGGGGTCAAATTGATCAGCGGGGTGACATTGATCACTCGGGTACTACATTGTAATTCCATACTAGGAACTCTTAAGCGTCGTAATGATCTTAAACTTTTTACGTCATCTGATTCGTAGATGTCTAGAGATGACTGTAGACTTTTATTTTTTTAGAAAAAAGTTAGTTTTACCGTTTTTTTTTCAAAGAATTTGCAATGTACTTCTAATTAAGCTGAAATCATTGCTACCAAACAATCAATTGCTAATAGGACTTCCCGTGAATTCTATGTTTTAACATTTTTATAGAGCCTTGGTTGGGATGTTATGCAGCTAATCAGAACATGAAATAGTTCTAAAAAGTTCATTTTATGAAGAAAAAGTCATTTATTGTGATAGAATTCACTTTTTTTCAAATGAAATTGCCTACCTTTAGGCGTTTAAGGGGAAATTTCAAAATTTAATTTTGCATTTAAAGTATTTAATTCACTGTAAGATTTTAGACGCGTTATTCGGTTTTAGAAGAGCAAAATTAAGTGGTGAAGGAAATTTTCCTTTCCAACCGATGCTGAATTATGTACTGATCAATTTCGCCCCAAAGTGGCGTTTCCAAAATTTCGATATTTGAACTTATTTAACTTAAAGTTTAAATTTGTTGAACAAAATTCTGTCACATGGTTCCATGGAGATCCGCTGGGTACTGGTTTTCAGAAATTCTTACGGCAATATTTGAACAGGCACTGGTGTTATCCGCAAAAGTTGTTTTAAAGTGATCAATTTGACCCCGGATTACGGTACTGTAAAATGATAGCCTAGGGTGTTCTAAAAACTTTGTTAAAGACCGTAAACGTAGACATAACCGATCCTGGCCAAATTTTGCACACTTATTTGGGTCCTGAAATGGGATCGAAAAAGCTTTGATCTGATGGGATACCATTGAATTTTTCATTTTTCCATATAAACGATGACCCACTCTACTATCTATGGTCATAACCTACGAAGTATACGGTCATGCTTATGCTATTTATATGCATTCAAAAATTTATCAGAAAACTAACAGGCAATTCTGTTGGAATTTCTGTTAGGCTTCCGCATAAATTGTACAACAACAGTTATGTACTAGATATTTTGCTAGAAATTTCTTGAAGATTTCTGCTGTAATATCTTTTTAAAGTTTCTCTAGGGTCTTTGTCATGAATTTCGACTACATTTAATATGTTCTTTTTTTTTTTTCTTTAACCTTAGACGCGCATCCTAACTGTTTGATACTAAAACGCACCGCGCTCGCGTTGTATACACCGGTCGAGGTTTTGTGATGGTGTTGTACTTTTTACAACGCCGCGCGTCCTGGATTCAATGTTTGCTGTATGATTAATTTCACTTAATTTCTCTAATCGTGGCAGATAAACCATTCCACAACGTATTTCTTTTAACTGAAAATGATGAATAATTTTTCAAAATGTTGGCCCCAAACCTCTACATTTGTAAATCCGGCAATTTCCTGCAAGAATTTCATAAAAAAATTCTGTAGAGATTTCTGCAATTGAAATTTAGAAATTTCCTTAAAAATTTTCAAAAACATTATTTTATCGAAAATAGGCATTCTTCTATTTATTTCTCTTTTTTAAGATTTATCAGAATAGTTTTCAAATATTAAACCATCAGTGCCGCTTGTCCTTTTCTGAAAACACTAATATTACTGCATCGGTTCCTCCAGAGAGTTTTTTTTTTAGATTTTGGAGATTATTCTAGAAATTTGTTCAAAAATGGCTACACAAAAAAAAAATCTTCAGAGATTTATTCTAGAATTTGTCAGGATTTTTCCCCAGAAATTCATAAGCTAGTCTTTTGTGTAATGCCACAGAACTTCCGCTTGACTTTTCAAGAAATGTCAGAAATCGTTCTGAGCTCCACTTAGTTCTCTTCACAATTACCTCTGCTGATTTATGCGTTTGTTTATAAGGGAGTTTCGGGTCATATTTGGCGTTTCAGTCTTTTCAGGGGTAAAAAACAATTAAATATTTTCTTCTTCCAACGTTTCGATATTTATTAGATCTTCTTCAGGGAATCGAATAAATTGTTTAATTGTTCATTGTTTAAATTGTTGCTTTTTCATCTAATGGTTGTTTTTTGAAACTTTGTAAAAGTAGTGGATTACGATCCGGGCTCCGAGAGACTAGGAATTATATTTTTTAATTTTAAGATTTTCGAAACAGAAAAAAAATGGACAAATTCAATAAACAACAAATGTCGGTTAAAAGTTTCAATAAAACATCCACTAGTTTTTTTGTGACCCCGAAAAGTCTGAATCGCCAAAAACTTCCTGAAAGTCCTCAAAACAGTCATCGTCAATATAGTAGAGGAACTTCTTCATGAACTTCATGCTTCGTGGCCGAGCGGTTAGCGGCGTCAGTCGTTTAGGTGTCTCGTAAGCCTCGGAGTGGTGGGTTCGATTCCCGCTCCAGTCGGGGAAAACTTTTCGTCAAACGGAAAATTCTCCACTGGGCCACTGGGTGTTATATGTGTTGTCCGTTGTCGAATGTTTGTACTGTTCAGTCTGTAGAGGCCGTAAGGTCGAAGACGGTGTAATTGTCTTTTTAACAGATTCCCCAAGGAACCCACGGAGATTTCTCCAACAATACCTTCGGAGGTTTTTCCAAAAGCTTAACCTCCCACTCCTCTAGGGGTTCCTCAAGAAAGTGATATAAATAAACTTCCATCAGCTTTTTTAGACATATCTCCTGGAAATTTAAGATAGTCAAAAATTCTTGCTGAGATTCCTTCGAAATTTTTTTCAACGGTCATTTTCTCTATAACGTTATGAATCTCAAAAAAAAAACTTTTTTTTTGCAAAATTACACAGTTTTTTTCTGAAATTCCTTAAGGGTTAGAATTTTTACAGACTTTTTTCACGGAATCTATCAGAAATTCATACAGTTATTGTTTTACTTAATCCTTCAGGAATTATTGCAGGAACTCGTTCAAAAATTCATCAAGAAAAAATCTCCAAAGGGTCTTACTGGATTATTTCTAGAGATTCACCAAAGAACCTTTCAATTCCAAAAAATCAGAAACTTCATCTTGTGAATAACTTTGCCAAGTAGACCGAAATCAGTAAATTGGGAGTTTCCATTGAAGATTCTGTTACCAATCTTCGCATTAATTCTGCTAGTTTTCCTAACACAAAATCAAAAATTTTGCGAAATAATATGCCATCGCTTGTTTTATTAAATCGATGTGTTTTCCCAGAAACAGCCTAAGAGATTCCTGGATTTGGAATTTCTTCAAGGATTTACAGAGTTTTACTAGTTTTATTTTTCTGTCATTTGGCTAGAAAATTTCGCAGAAATTTTTAACACGTCACATATCACGAAAATTAGTTTGTGTTTTTATTTTATTCCAGTGATTTATTTAAGGATTTACAATATACTAGTTAACCCTCTAATACCCAAATTTTTGATGTTGATCTAAATATCATTTTTCGTCATCTAAAATCGATTTAAACATGTTTTGGAAGATGATTCTTTTTTATTCTCGATTTCGTGAATTTCAGTTTTTGATTTTTCTAATTTTTATTTTTGAACATTTCCACACTTTTATATTTTTCCTGGAAGCCTATTTGGGGTACGGATATTTTGAGATGAAAACATTTTGAAATTTTGTGATTATTGTTGAAATATTTTTATTTTTTTTCACAGAAAATTTTATTTTCCGTGTAATTTTAAGGAAACTAATTTTAGAGTGTATTCGATTCCCTTAATCTATTAAACTAGGGTAGAACGATTTGAGAAAAATTTAAAATATGTTAATTGTAGCGATTCATTACAATATAAACAATGACTTCTAAAAGGTGACTAAAACATCAATTTTTCAATGATTTTTAAAAATGTAAATACGCATCAAAATACACCGAAAACCATTTAAAGATATACAAAACAGTCCTAAATATCAGCCAAAAATAGATAAAAAAAAAGATTTTTCACGATACAAAAATTACAAAAATGCTCAAACTATACCCCGTCTAAAGGCGGGGTTGGGTATTAGAGGGTTAATGATTGTTAATGCCTTAGCGTATCTTTTGCATTCTACAGGCTTTACAAGTTAGAATGGCTCCCAGAAGATTTTCCAAGATAAGGACAATTTTTTTCAAGGAAAACTTTAAGAACTACTGCTTAGATTCCACAGAGATTTCTCCATATGTTTTTTATGAAGCTCTGTAGACCCTTTTAACCAAAACTTTCCCGCAAAATTTAAAACAAATTCACCCTGGGGAATCAAATATTCCATTTTTTAAAAACTCTACTGGATTTCTCTGATATTCAATTCTGGAAATGATGTTTATACCCAGCCAGAAAAATCTCACCATTTTTTTTTTCACTAAGCCACATAGTTGGTTCTTCTATAAGTTTCTCCAATAATTTCTCAAAAAATTCCAATTTCTAAATTTTCTAGAAATCTGCCATGCTTACAGATATCCACAATCATTAACAAATTTGAAGGAGCTACAATGAGGAAATTTGCTGATATAATAAAAACATGAAAATAACATATATTGTACTCAGTTATACCCAAAAATTCTAGAGAAGTTCCAACGGACCATTTTTTTGTACACATTCGTTCAAAGATTGTTTTGTTTGTTTTCTTAAAATATCTCATGAGATATTTAATGGGATAGCTCAATGCCACAACATTATATTTCCCCTGCCATGTTATTCAGTTTTATTTAGACATTTTTCAGTTTGTATCTCAAATCAGTTATTGCAGAGACTTTACCAAATATTCTTTCTGAAATTAAAATAAAACAAAAAAAAAATCCATTTATGTTTTTTTGAAAAAAAATCAGGAATTTAGTAAAACTGAATATCAAGTGCTTCGGAAAAATAATTCAAGCGGAAATACCTTTGATTTTCTTTTTTACAGAATCACACAGTTGCCTTGTATGCTCCTCTACTAGTTATCTAGACTATTTACAAAGATTTATCCGAAAGCTCCTCTAGAAAATCCTTCTTTTGATTTTTCTCCTGAAATTTGCTTGGTTATCCTGGAAATCCTTGGAAGACACTCATTAGATATTTCCCTCAAAATTTGCTGTAGAATTTTCATCTGGAATTATTTTAGGAATTTTCCTATTATTTTTCTATGATTTCCTACTTATGAGATTCCACCAGAGATTGTTCTAGTAATTTCTTAAAAAAAAGACAAAACTGCCAATTTATTTTTTTTTGATATTGTTAGAAATATTCTATATTGTTTGGAAAGAAACTTCGTATATTTTTCTTTTCTTTTTACAAAACCACTTAGTTTTCCGAAAAGCCTTCTTTGAGAAATTTCTTGGAGAGTAGAACATGTATTTTTTTTTTTGACAAACTTTCATTCTCAAAAACTTATCCCTTTATCAGCACAAGCAATGTTCTGCGGTCAATTTAAACACAATATTTCAAAAAACCAATACCCATGGAAACGTACAAAAACATTGAAAAAAAAATCAGAAATTGAAAATATGTCACAAAAAATGATTTTTTGAGAATTTTAATGAGAAATTGTTATTTTCCAAATATTGCCTTGGTAGAACCTCGAAATGATTTTTTAAAAAAATTGAAATTTTTTACAAAAATGCTTCAAATATGTATATACATATTTCATTAAAAGGTTGAGCACCTTGACTTTTTGAGCATTTTTTTTTTGGACAGCCTTCTGTTGGTTATTTTGTGCAAATGCAGTTTTAAATAATTTTGATAAAGCATGTTTACTGTGCAATGTGCATTCTACAAAATTAACTGATTATTTGCCGGTCCTGGCAATCACTTGCTGTCGGACGATTGATGGAACCATTATGCTCCTACACAGAGGAACCAATTCAAACTTACCCGGGCGACGGTTTCCTGTGGGTCCAGCAGGGTCAGCTTGTTTCGCTTCAAGCTCTTGACGTGCTCCAGCACCAGACTGAAATGCTCGCCGGCGGTTAGGCAAAGTTTATCACGTAGTGATGTGACGACATCCTGCAGGTGGGGGGGCGAAGAGAACCAGGTTTCGGTTTTAAAACACCAATGCTGTGTGCTGTGTTGTGAACGTGTTTAGCAGATTGAGGGAAACTTACCTGTACGGTTGTGGTCGAATCGTACTTGAAGGATTTGGTTTGACCATTTTCTAGGAAAACTTTGAGCACGTTCGCCATTGGTGGAACGCAGAGGTCCCCCAGGGAAAATGCTGATGGCTGTAAAAAATGGAAAGAGAAATGGGATTATTAGAAATTTATTGGAAATTGTTGGGGAAGGGAAACGTATCGCGGAAATAGAGGATTCAGTGATTAGAGATTGATTATTACTTGTGAATAAACTTTGAGTTCATCTAACTAATGGGCGATTTCATCGTACACATCTCAATCTACACAAAAAAGTTTCGAGAAGCAACAATTTTCGTAAGTGTTTCACATAAAACTTTCCATTGTTTGTTTCCTCCGAAAGAAAAATCACAGCACCTAATACCGGGATTGCCGGGAACTAAAACCATAAACGCTTTCGCACCCAGATGACAAAGTTCGCCAATATAAACTGACAAACTCCCGAAACCTGATCGGGGATTGATTGGCGCTCCCAAAGTGAAACGGAGTGTGAAAACTTTGTCCTATTTCTTGGTTCTTTTATGCTGAACGCCCATCCATCGATCCGCAGGTGGCGTCGGTTCCTTAGTAAAGTTTACTTTGGGATATGCCTCGAAGGCGCAACAGAAAATTCTCACTCCGACCGAGCTGCAGCAGGTAGGTATGAACTTTGAATATTCAATAAACCTCCGTAAGTGGGACACTTTCCATCCTGCCGAGCATGGCAGCAGGGGTGCGTGATGCCGAGCAATATTTTCTTTTTAGGGCGTTTTTTTTTCTTTTCATGCAAGGTGGCGGAACGTTCTGGATACCTACGTGAATGATGGAAATTTGATTTTGCATCTAGATAACGGTATCATTTAGAACTTGGGAGACGTGCCGCCTGGAGTGTTTGTATGAAGGTGATGGAATCACGCGTGACATTATCCCTGGAACGTTGTTTTGTTATCTATACTTCTTTTAACGAGTGTATCAAACAACCTACATCAAAGAATATTCTTCTGGTGAAAGAAGCAAATATTGATTTTGGTTGAAGAGATCGTTGACAAACAGAATTAAAATTGCCAGCGACTGAAAAACGTACTCCTTCTGTGCAATTAAGTTCTGAGGTTCTACTAGATTTCTGAAATTCTCTCAGATTTTAGAATCCCGAAGATTATTTCTTAGGAAATTTCCTACAAGCCTTTTTTAGGAATTTATATATAGATTATTATCTGTCTCTATTCAACAATAACAGCTTAAATTTTCTAAAAAAGTTTCTAAAAGAATGGTTAGTGAAATTTCCGAAAAAATTGAAGAATTTTTGAACGAATTTTCTTGTGCAAATCTCGTAGAAACCCCTTAAATAATTCCTGGAAGTCTCAATGAAGGAATTTCGAAAAGGATATCTGCAGATTTTTCTGGAGAAATTTCTATAGGAATCTACAGAGAAACTAATTGAGAGATATTTGTGAAGTGATCTCTGGTGGAGATTCTAGACGAATCAATAGAGAAATTGCTGGATGAATCTCTGAAAGAACTAAGGTATTATTAAAGATTTGTCCGGAGATTCCTCCGGGAATCCCTCCGGAGATTCCTCTGGGAATCCCTCCGGAGATTCCTCCGGGAATCCCTCCGGAGATTCCTCCGGGAATCCCTCCGGAGATTCCTCCGGGAATCCCTCCGGAGATTCCTCCGGGAATCCCTCCGGAGATTTCTCCGGGAATCCCTCCGGAGATTCCTCCGGGAATCCCTCCGGAGATTCCTCCGGGAATCCCTCCGGAGATTCCTCCGGGAATCCCTCCGGAGATTCCTCCGGGAATCCCTCCGGAGATTCCTCCGGGAATCCCTCCGGAGATTCCTCCGGGAATCCCTCCGGAGATTCCTCCGGGAATCCCTCCGGAGATTCCTCCGGGAATCCCTCCGGAGATTCCTCCGGGAATCCCTCCGGAGATTCCTCCGGGAATCCCTCCGGAGATTCCTCCGGGAATCCCTCCGGAGATTCCTCCGGGAATCCCTCCGGAGATTCCTCCGGGAATCCCTCCGGAGATTCCTCCGGGAATCCCTCCGGAGATTCCTCCGGGAATCCCTCCGGAGATTCCTCCGGGAATCCCTCCGGAGATTCCTCCGGGAATCCCTCCGGAGATTCCTCCGGGAATCCCTCCGGAGATTCCTCCGGGAATCCCTCCGGAGATTCCTCCGGGAATCCCTCCGGAGATTCCTCCGGGAATCCCTCCGGAGATTCCTCCGGGAATCCCTCCGGAGATTCCTCCGGGAATCCCTCCGGAGATTCCTCCGGGAATCCCTCCGGAGATTCCTCCGGGAATCCCTCCGGAGATTCCTCCGGGAATCCCTCCGGAGATTCCTCCGGGAATCCCTCCGGAGATTCCTCCGGGAATCCCTCCGGAGATTCCTCCGGGAATCCCTCCGGAGATTCCTCCGGGAATCCCTCCGGAGATTCCTCCGGGAATCCCTCCGGAGATTCCTCCGGGAATCCCTCCGGAGATTCCTCCGGGAATCCCTCCGGAGATTCCTCCGGGAATCCCTCCGGAGATTCCTCCGGGAATCCCTCCGGAGATTCCTCCGGGAATCCCTCCGGAGATTCCTCCGGGAATCCCTCCGGAGATTCCTCCGGGAATCCCTCCGGAGATTCCTCCGGGAATCCCTCGGAGAATCCTCCGGGAATCCCTCCGGAGAATCCTCCGGGAATCCCTCCGGAGAATCCTCCGGGAATCCCTCCGGAGAATCCTCCGGGAATCCCTCCGGAGAATCCTCCGGGAATCCCTCCGGAGAATCCTCCGGGAATCCCTCCGGAGAATCCTCCGGGAATCCCTCCGGAGATTCCTCCGGGAATCCCTCCGGAGATTCCTCCGGGAATCCCTCCGGAGATTCCTCCGGGAATCCCTCCGGAGATTCCTCCGGGAATCCCTCCGGAGATTCCTCCGGGAATCCCTCCGGAGATTCCTCCGGGAATCCCTCCGGAGATTCCTCCGGGAATCCCTCCGGAGATTCCTCCGGGAATCCCTCCGGAGATTCCTCCGGGAATCCCTCCGGAGATTCCTCCGGGAATCCCTCCGGAGATTCCTCCGGGAATCCCTCCGGAGATTCCTCCGGGAATCCCTCCGGAGATTCCTCCGGGAATCCCTCCGGAGATTCCTCCGGGAATCCCTCCGGAGATTCCTCCGGGAATCCCTCCGGAGATTCCTCCGGGAATCCCTCCGGAGATTCCTCCGGGAATCCCTCCGGAGATTCCTCCGGGAATCCCTCCGGAGATTCCTCCGGGAATCCCTCCGGAGATTCCTCCGGGAATCCCTCCGGAGATCCCTCCGGGAATCCCTCCGGAGATTCCTCCGGGAATCCCTCCGGAGATTCCTCCGGGAATCCCTCCGGAGATTCCTCCGGGAATCCCTCCGGAGATTCCTCCGGGAATCCCTCCGGAGATTCCTCCGGGAATCCCTCCGGAGATTCCTCCGGGAATCCCTCCGGAGATTCCTCCGGGAATCCCTCCGGAGATTCCTCCGGGAATCCCTCCGGAGATTCCTCCGGGAATCCCTCCGGAGATTCCTCCGGGAATCCCTCCGAGATTCCTCCGGGAATCCCTCCGGAGATTCCTCCGGGAATCCCTCCGGAGATTCCTCCGGGAATCCCTCCGGAGATTCCTCCGGGAATCCCTCCGGAGATTCCTCCGGGAATCCCTCCGGAGATTCCTCCGGGAATCCCTCCGGAGATTCCTCCGGGAATCCCTCCGGAGATTCCTCCGGGAATCCCTCCGGAGATTCCTCCGGGAATCCCTCCGGAGATTCCTCCGGGAATCCCTCCGGAGATTCCTCCGGGAATCCCTCCGGAGATTCCTCCGGGAATCCCTCCGGAGATTCCTCCGGGAATCCCTCCGGAGATTCCTCCGGGAATCCCTCCGGAGATTCCTCCGGGAATCCCTCCGGAGATTCCTCCGGGAATCCCTCCGGAGATTCCTCCGGGAATCCCTCCGGAGAATCCTCCGGGAATCCCTCCGGAGAATCCTCCGGGAATCCCTCCGGAGAATCCTCCGGGAATCCCTCCGGAGAATCCTCCGGGAATCCCTCCGGAGAATCCTCCGGGAATCCCTCCGGAGAATCCTCCGGGAATCCCTCCGGAGAATCCTCCGGGAATCCCTCCGGAGAATCCTCCGGGAATCCCTCCGGAGAATCCTCCGGGAATCCCTCCGGAGATTCCTCCGGGAATCCCTCCGGAGATTCCTCCGGGAATCCCTCCGGAGATTCCTCCGGGAATCCCTCCGGAGATTCCTCCGGGAATCCCTCCGGAGATTCCTCCGGGAATCCCTCCGGAGATTCCTCCGGGAATCCCTCCGGAGATTCCTCCGGGAATCCCTCCGGAGATTCCTCCGGGAATCCCTCCGGAGATTCCTCCGGGAATCCCTCCGGAGATTCCTCCGGGAATCCCTCCGGAGATTCCTCCGGGAATCCCTCCGGAGATTCCTCCGGGAATCCCTCCGGAGATTCCTCCGGGAATCCCTCCGGAGATCCCTCCGGGAATCCCTCCGGAGATTCCTCCGGGAATCCCTCCGGAGATTCCTCCGGGAATCCCTCCGGAGATTCCTCCGGGAATCCCTCCGGAGATTCCTCCGGGAATCCCTCCGGAGATTCCTCCGGGAATCCCTCCGGAGATTCCTCCGGGAATCCCTCCGGAGATTCCTCCGGGAATCCCTCCGGAGATTCCTCCGGGAATCCCTCCGGAGATTCCTCCGGGAATCCCTCCGGAGATTCCTCCGGGAATCCCTCCGGAGATTCCTCCGGGAATCCCTCCGGAGATTCCTCCGGGAATCCCTCCGGAGATTCCTCCGGGAATCCCTCCGGAGATTCCTCCGGGAATCCCTCCGGAGATTCCTCCGGGAATCCCTCCGGAGATTCCTCCGGGAATCCCTCCGGAGATTCCTCCGGGAATCCCTCCGGAGATTCCTCCGGGAATCCCTCCGGAGATTCCTCCGGGAATCCCTCCGGAGATTCCTCCGGGAATCCCTCCGGAGATTCCTCCGGGAATCCCTCCGGAGATTCCTCCGGGAATCCCTCCGGAGATTCCTCCGGGAATCCCTCCGGAGATTCCTCCGGGAATCCCTCCGGAGATTCCTCCGGGAATCCCTCCGGAGATTCCTCCGGGAATCCCTCCGGAGATTCCTCCGGGAATCCCTCCGGAGATTCCTCCGGGAATCCCTCCGGAGATTCCTCCGGGAATCCCTCCGGAGATTCCTCCGGGAATCCCTCCGGAGATTCCTCCGGGAATCCCTCCGGAGATTCCTCCGGGAATCCCTCCGGAGATTCCTCCGGGAATCCCTCCGGAGATTCCTCCGGGAATCCCTCCGGAGATTCCTCCGGGAATCCCTCCGGAGATTCCTCCGGGAATCCCTCCGGAGATTCCTCCGGGAATCCCTCCGGAGATTCCTCCGGGAATCCCTCCGGAGATTCCTCCGGGAATCCCTCCGGAGATTCCTCCGGGAATCCCTCCGGAGATTCCTCCGGGAATCCCTCCGGAGATTCCTCCGGGAATCCCTCCGGAGATTCCTCCGGGAATCCCTCCGGAGATTCCTCCGGGAATCCCTCCGGAGATTCCTCCGGGAATCCCTCCGGAGATTCCTCCGGGAATCCCTCCGGAGATTCCTCCGGGAATCCCTCCGGAGATTCCTCCGGGAATCCCTCCGGAGATTCCTCCGGGAATCCCTCCGGAGATTCCTCCGGGAATCCCTCCGGAGATTCCTCCGGGAATCCCTCCGGAGATTCCTCCGGGAATCCCTCCGGAGATTCCTCCGGGAATCCCTCCGGAGATTCCTCCGGGAATCCCTCCGGAGATTCCTCCGGGAATCCCTCCGGAGATTCCTCCGGGAATCCCTCCGGAGATTCCTCCGGGAATCCCTCCGGAGATTCCTCCGGGAATCCCTCCGGAGATTCCTCCGGGAATCCCTCCGGAGATTCCTCCGGGAATCCCTCCGGAGATTCCTCCGGGAATCCCTCCGGAGATTCCTCCGGGAATCCCTCCGGAGATTCCTCCGGGAATCCCTCCGGAGATTCCTCCGGGAATCCCTCCGGAGATTCCTCCGGGAATCCCTCCGGAGATTCCTTCGGGAGGTCCTCCGAAGATTTCACTAGGAGTTCCTCCGGGGATTCCTCCGAAGATTTACCCAGGAATTCCTTCAGAGATTCCTTCTGGAGGTCCTCCGAAGATTCCACTGGGAGTTCCTCCGGGGATTCCTCCGGGAACTCTTCCGGAGATTCCTCCGGACAGTCCACGGCGATTTCTGATCTTTTGGAGTTTCTTCGAAGTTTCTTCCGGGAACTCCTCCGGCAACTCCTCTGGAGATTCTTCCGGGAATTTTTGCAGAGATTCCTTTGGGAACTCCTCCGGAGATTTTCCCAGAAATTGGTTATTTCCTCGCAGATTTCTCAGGAGATTTCTCCGTAGATTCCTATTGAGTTTCTCCGGTCTGATCTCATGTCAGATCCATGTCACAGGAATAGATGAATGGACATAAACATTCCCAAATACTTCGAATTTGAAACCTTCGACACGCCTATAATAAATTGAATCAAACAGACCCATCACCAACACATCAAACAAAACCAACGCCGTCGGCGTCAATATTGGTAAAGTTCACCACATTTTCCCACCCGCAGCCTATCAAATGAAGGACGACAATGTGTCAAAGCCTATCCCCGTTTCAGCGTTTATTATGTCATTTGATTTTTCCTGACTTACTCTATCGTGTTTCTCCGCCCAGTTCCCTTCAGTTCGCATTCGCATCCCGCGTCCCCACATGGACATTGGACACAGGACTCAGTGTATCGAAACGTCATCATACCGGTCGGTCGGTTGTCGGTCGTCGGTCGTGAATTGAAACGTGATACTATCGAACATTTTATTTGCCCCATCTATAACAGTTGACAAACAACAAAACGTGGGAGAATTTTCTTCTCCTTCGTTGCCCTTATGATGGTATCCGCCACCATTCGAACAAACAGACACGGTCCAGTTCTAAGCTTTTCCAACTTTGTCGCCTCCGATTCATCCTGCCTTCGGTTCGCGCTGAATTGACGTTTCCTTCTGGGCGTAGAAGGAGAGTTGGAACAGCGTGTTGAGCTTTTCCAATGGCTTCTTTTGGATATATGTACAGAGAGATATATATGGCTGAAACTAGCTTGCGAAGGCGGCCTTACAAAACTCATCGTACGGTGGCGGCAAGAAAAAAAAAGACCGAAACAAGTCACATCCCATTTTCGACAAGGGCGATAATCAAAGGAAAACATATCGATGGGGACGACAAAATATGTAGATTTAAATCTGTAATCCTCTTAGAGGTCGGCGGCAGTGGAGTGGGATGGCTTAGGAAGAGCGATGAAAGCGACACGAGCGTGTGGCTGGATGCTGACAAACTTATTTTCTATTTTATTCGGGGACTGCGAAAATCTGTTTGAGTTGGTCTTTAGGTTTCGATTCGTTTCTATTTTTCTTCACAGAGCAATCTTTAGCTTTAAGATATAATGCAAAGACATTTAGTTGTATGTATCTCCGATCTAAGTTTAAAATTAAATTTTTGTCTCATTTACCATTTCAAAGCAAAACTTTTGAGAAAACTTCTAAACTAACTGCTGTCGTCTTTTCTGGCAGATTTATTTTTTATTTTTTGCAGGATTGACTTCAGTATGGCGCCTTATCAAGAATAATTCCGGGAAACCCCTTTGTTAAATTTTCTCACATTTTTCTTCTAAAATTATCGCGGAAGAAGCATCTTTATAGAAATTCCTTTTAAGAGTTCATCATATATTTTTCTAAAGATTTCTCCGAGAATTTGTCGAGTATTCTTCAGAATATTCTCCACGATATCTCTCAGGGACACTGCCCGAAATTCCTATAGGGATTCATTCCGAAATTATCATTTTTTTCGATTTTTTGTAGAAAGAAGAATCTTGCAAGATTTTCTAGAATGATTGATTGCAGCAAGAATTACTCCAAAGATTCCGCCACAAATCCCTTTAGAAAACGTTCCTGTCCATGTATTTCTTTTTAAATTCCTCCATTGATTCCTTCAGGATTTTTTTTATTCTTCAATCACTTAACCTAATTTACAGCTCTATTGTCCACTAGGGCACTGCGTGAGCGATTCCAATTAGCAGCTGTACGTGTACGTACACTTTGTACTGCGCCTAAATGTATTCTATTCGAATTGAACCATATCAAACTGGTAGCCGTTCACTGATTTCACTTTCTACCCAATCATGGTAGAATGATGAGCACGAGAATTCTGATGTGTGGCTGTTGGTTGTTCCTATTTCCAGTCCGATTGGGGGTCCATTATGGGTTGCCGTTCGCTGATGTCCAAGTATCCGGGTCCATTTGAGCCATGGGCTCAGAAGAGGGTCAGTGTCAGCTGTTCTAAGCAACTGACAAAAGTGCCAGGCTGGGATCGAACCCATGACCAATGACCATCTGCTTATGAAGCAAACGTGTGACCAATTGCGCCACGAGCCCCGGCACCTTCAGGGTTGTTACGAGAAATTTCTCAAAATATTCATCACAAGGATTTTTTTTCGGAAATTCCATCAGAAACTTCTCCTGTGATTCAGTGATTTTTTTTTAGGAAACTTCTTCAATGATTGCTACAGAAGTTCGTGCACGTTTCATATGTTTCTGCAAATATTTCTAAAGGAATTGCTCCAGAAGTTTTTGTTTGGATTTTTTTCCAGGAATTTTTCTGGAAAATTCTCAAGAAACTCCTCAGTGGATTCTTTCAAAAAATCCTCTAGGAGTTTCCTTTAGAAATCCAGACATTTTCTCAGTAGCTCTTGCAGAAGTTATTATTGTATTTTCTTTAGAGATTCCTCTTGTTATTATTCCATATAATCAGGAATTGCCTCAGGCATTTATTAAGAAACGGCTCTAGAAAGCTTATCAGAGATTTCTTCTGGAATTTTATCCAGGGGTTTCTCTCGAAGTTCTTTCAGAGATTCCTCCAGAAATTGCTAGGGTTTTAGAAAGACCTTTCTTCGGGGTTTCTTTCTGACAAAAAATCGATGATGCTTCAAGAACTTCTCCAAATATCCTTCCAATGATTCCTGCAAAAGTTGCTCTATTCCTTATCATTTTCTAGAATTTTTTCATAAAATTCTTCTACCTGCACAGAGTTCTCTTGTGCTTCCAAATATTCATTCAGAGCTTGCTTCAAAAATGTCCTTTTCTGGTAACTGTCTGAAACATTCCTCCATGCTTTTTTTATGTTTCAGCAAGATTTCCTTCAGAAATTTTGCGAGAAATTCTTCCTTGTATCAGAAATATCTTCAGGAGTTCTTCCAATCAATCCTTTAGTAATTACTCAGGGATCCATCAGAACTCCATCAGTATACTTTTATCTAAATTTTTTCCGAGTTTCATTCAGAAAACCATCAACAGTTTCTCCAGGTATATATTCCTCCAGTATTTTTTCAAGAAATTTTCCATGGATCTACAAATGGAACAACGAATTATGAAAATATTTAAAGGAATTTTTTCATGTGTTCTCTCATGCATTTATCCAAGAATTTCTCTACAGATAACTTCTGAAATTGCTTCATGAATGTTGTTCAGGGATCTCACCGGAAAATCTTGAAGTATTTCTTCTGGGACTCTACAAAGGTATCATCAGAAGCTTTTCAAGGTATTCCTTCAGGAAATCCTCCAGATATTTGTTAACATATTCCTTCAGAGATGCTTTCAAGAATTCTGTCAATTTTTTTGCGCACTTTCAGGAAGAACTTCTTCAGAAAATACTGGACGAATATCTGAAGCGGTTCCAGCAGGAATCTCTGAAGAAATCCCGGGACATATTTCTGACGGGGACAGGAATCCGTGCAGAAATTTGTCAAGGAATCTTTGAAGTTACCATTGAAAGAATTTCGACAGAAAAGATTTTTCAAATTTTAAAGAAGCTTTGAAAGGGGCTGTCCATAAACCACGTGGTCATTTTTTTGGGACTTTTCGACCCCCCCCTCGTGGTCATTTGTCCATACATTTTTTTTAATTTGTCCATACAAAATGATCATTGCCCCCCCCCCTATGACCACGTGGTTTATGGACAGCCCCAAAGGAGTTTCTGAAAAAAAAACTCCATGAAAAAACATTTGAAGAACTCGCTTGCTCAAATTCTTGAAGAAGTCCCTATAACTACGAAGAAGTTGAGATATTGTTAAAGGTATCCCTGAAAGAATTTCAGAAGATATCTGAAGCAGTGATTTCTGAAGACATCTTTGGCAGAATCCCTGTGGAATCTCAGGAAATATTATTGCATGCATCTCTAGAGGAAGATTTGAAGACATCCCAGACAAATTCTCGAAGGAGGAATTTCTAAAGAACTTGGATAGATAGCTGAAAAAAATCTACATGAAACTCTTACTAGGAACTCCTAGAAAATACTATTGCGGATTTTTGAAGAAAATTTCTGGAGAAATGCTTTAATAGTTTTTTTTTTAAGATTTGGAGCAATCTGTGAATATTGTTACCAAGAAATAAATTATAAGCTTCTGTAAAGATCCCTAGGAAAATTCGTTCAGATATTTCTAAAGGAACTCCTGTAGAATTTCCTCGGAAATACTAATGAATAAACCCCTTGAAGAATCCTTGGAGAAATTCCTAGAGTTATTCGCAGAAGAATGCCTGAGGAAACGCTGTATGAACTCCTGTTCATATCTCTAAGTGAATTTTTGCCTGAAACACTGAAAATAATTATGCATGAATCTCTTAAGGCGAAACTGGAAGCATTTCCTCATTTTTTTGGTTTTTGATATTTTATTAAATGACGAGGCAATATTTTCAAAATCAGTTTTCGTACACATGTACAGTATAGATCATGGTATCTTCTGGATTTTTTTGAGGTGGAAAATGTTTTCCAATTTTGCAGAAACCATTTGTTTGTGAAATTTTGTTCAAAAATGGTTGCTGCAAAAATGAAAAACATTTTCCACTACAAAAAAATCAGAAGATACCTTGATCCATGCTCTACATGTGCACGAAAATATGATTTTGAAAATATTGCTTTATTATTTAAAAAAAAATCAAAAATCAAAAAGTGAGGAAATGCTTCCAGTTTCGCCTTAAGGGATTTTCTGGAAGAATTTCTGAAAAAAATCCTGGACACATACTTTTGGGAATTTTCGATGAAATCCTTAGATCAATTTCTGATCTTATCTCTGATGCTGAACTCCTGAAGGAGTTTCTGGAAAATTTCCTGAAGAAACCACTGGAAGCATTTATAAAAAAGTTTTAGAAATAATTTCTGAAGGAATCCTTGTACAAACTTCCAAAGGATATTCTAAACGAATCACTAGCAAAACTTCTTAAGTAATGTCTGATTTTCAGAAGAAACCAATGGAAATCTATCTTAAGGGATTCTTGGAGAAATTTTTGTTCTTCAATAAATATCTGAAGGCAGCATGCAGAATCACTTGTAGTTAGAAGGCACATAATTTTGCTAATAGACCAATTGAGAGACGAATCTGTGAAAAAAATGCGTTCTGGTGGGATTCGAACCTACGACTCCGTATTCGCTAAACAGGCGCTTTAACCAACTAAGCCACAGAACAGGCAATGAATCTGCTGAATAGAAAGCCAAACTGAACCGAATTCCTTTTTTTAACAAACCATCTCTCTTATCGGCTTAGATGCCAATCCACAACACATCCGCGTTTGTGCCCAATAACTACAATTAAGAGCCGAGACTTACTCTCGCACTCTGCATACCTAGTCATCAAGCAGTCTGTTTGCTGGTGTCTAATTTAGTATGCGTCGAGAGCTCGGCGGCACGGTCTCACGCTCGACGACCAACTGCGTCGATGTGACGCAAGCTAGCAAATCTGGTAATAGTGAATATGATGGAAGCCCTGGAGAAATTTCCTTGAAAATCTCTGGATGAATTTCTGAAGAAACCACTGGAGTAGCTTCTGAAAGCAACTTTCGTAGATTTTCAGATCGGATTCCTGGAGGAATTCCTAAAAAAACACATGGAGCAATTTTGGAAGGAACCTATAGAAGATTTCTTAAATGAATAGCTGGACAAATTTATGGAGGAATTTCATAAAAAAAAATCTGAAGTTATCTCCATGGACTTTTCTAAAAAGTCCCTGGAAAAATGTGTAGAGCAAAGTTCAAAAAACTTCTCTGAAGAGAAATTTTTGGAGGAATTCCAGGCATTGGATTTTCTGAATGAACCGCTGAAAGAATTTCTTAAGGAATCCGTGATTTCCGAAAGAATTTCTTGAATTTCTTGCATAGGAAGGAAGAGTTTTTTAAAGAAATTTCTGGAGGATCCTCAGAGGAAATTGTAAATTCAATTCTAGCGGAATTTCTGAACCAATCAAGATGTTTGCAAAGAACTTTCAAAAAGAAATCCGTGGATAACTTATTGCTAGAAACTCCTGAGGATTTTCTGAAGGAACATATGAGAACAATTTTGAAAGTAACCTAAGTTAGTTTCTGTGAAAGAATTCTTAAATTATTTTATGGAATAATCTCTGAAAATTACTTCGGAAAAAATCATATTGAAACTATGAATTTTCTACAGTAATCCCTGGAAGAATTCATGAAGGAATTTTCGTAGAAATTCCGGACAGACTTTCTCAAAAATCTCCTGGAAGATTTTCTGATGGAGTTTTTGAAAAAAAAAATGACTAGAGGATCTTTTTAAGAATTCATGGCATTTCTGAGAATATTCATGGATAGTTTTCAAAATGAACCGTGCGAAAACTTTCCGAATGATTCAAGTTAGATTTTTTCAAATAATCTTTTGAGAAGTTTTGAAGAATATCTAGTGAAATATCTGAAGTAACAGAGTTCCTAATTCTTAAAGAAAATTTCCGAATAAATCTTTGAAAGATTTTTATAAAGAGCCCGTGAAGAAGATTGTGAGGTTTTCCTTGAAATAATTTGGTGTAAAAATCCCGGAACGAATTGCTGGAGTATTAAGTTTATTTGAAGGGGTTTTTCATGGAATCCCGTGAAAAGTTACTCTATTACAGAGTTTTTACACAAAAAAGAAAACACTCAAATGCGCGAACAAATTCGTAGGGTTTCCGATATATATAGTACTGTAAAATTTGTTTGGATTTTTTCCAAGATCATAATTTAGGGTGTTAAGTTAGTTTTTGACTGTTTAAAAGAGAAAAACAGTAATTTTTCTAGATATTTGTTTAGACAAAATGGAAATTTTCGGAGTCTCATTGAAAAAAAGTTTCAGATACAGTTTGCAAATTTCGCCGGAGTTTGCAGCACTCTCTCAGACTACAATGACACTTTCTGAGGGTGTAGGCTTTGACTAGACAAGCCACTTTACATACTTAGTTTCTTCACAATAGATACAGACTGCTGTTCGAGCCCATATGAAGTTGATGATCATTATTTACTTATTTTCTCGATCAGCCTAGATAGCTGTGTAGTGTCGGTAGCGATTGTCTCAATTGGCTAAGATCTAAGAATAACACTATGGACCGCCTGTTCCGGTGGTAAGATTCCACTAACAGGTTACCCCTAATTCATGGTGTGATGCGGCTATTTATATGTTTACCGTGCCTAGGAATGAATGGCTAGGGGTGTCTAATAAAAACCTTACCACTAACGGAACCTGTGGAGTACTAGGGCGTCCTCCAAAGTATTTTACCCTTACTGCGAAAAACAGAGCAATGGTGCTGTGGCCCTTGTATTTCTACGAGACAATTTTTAGTCTTAATAAGGGCGGGATTATGAAGATGTTGTTAATTAGTTTAAATTTTCATCTAAAAGGTTTTGTATTATGCGATTTACACAGTGTACTCTGTGTATCCTAGTATCTGGCGTTTTCCAAACGATACCGATCTGGTTTAATTGCTGCTGTTCTTTGTTGTTATATGATGTGAGTTTAATCTTCCCTAGATTGAGTAGTGGCTACAGTTAGGATAGCTCAGATCAATCTTCAGCATAAAAGAAAAGCAACAATCAGTCTTTGCAGACTTATGCAAAATGGTACAGCCCAAGTGGCGTTAGAGTGGATGTACCAATTATGGCACTACTAAGGAAAACTATTTGTACAAAAATAACGAGAAAACCAATGAATGCAATCAATATTTTAAAAGATAGCTAAGTTTCCACACTTTACAGGAAAAATATAGAAACGGAGCCAAAACTACTTTTAGTATTTATTACAGCGTGTGTCAATGATAGGAACCCTGTACCAATTATGGTTACATTTTTTAACTTCGGTTCCTTTTCACACTATTTGCATGCATTCCTTATGAGATTAGCTATAACTGGTACACTATGACAAAAAAGGGTGCAAGAAAGCCGAAATTTTAAGAAAAATTATTTATTTCTACCATAATTTCAGCAAAATTTGGAGTTCATCCATCTTTTGTGAACGTGATCTGTTGTTCACAATGTTTTTCTTGTCGGTTTACACCGTTAAAGGGTGAAAATCAACTATGACGAATGATTGGTACTATAACCATAATTGGAACACTTACCCTAGTCAAAGAGCCTTACTTTCGTAAGGGGAATTTCTATCTAGGAAACCTTGTGAATCTGGTGTTTGCTACTTTAAGTAAAAATGAAATGGCAACCTTGCGTGTCATGCCTCGAGCCTGTGTGCTTGTCAACAACGCAATCGTTGCTACACTCATCTCTGAACTAACCACCAGAGAATTATGAGCTATCACAATTGATGTTTCTGTTGGAAACCTCAACAGGAAATACGTCTATTGTTCGGTGTATTTACCGCATGATGACCTGCCCCTTACGGATGAATTCAAACAAGTAGTCATCGCAAACTGTACTTCAAAAAGCCTTCCGCTAATTCTTGGCAGTGATGCTCACCATTTCATCTGGGGCAGTTCAGACGTTAACTTGAGAGACTTTTGATGGAGTACTAAAGTAGTAGAGATCTTGGATTACTTAACATAATCAACCGCCCAGCCTTCATGATATCTGCCAGAGAGAAAGTGTTAGATATAGCGCTTTGTTCTAGTAGAATAAGTCACGAGCTGACCAATTGGCATGTGTCAGATGAGGAATCTTTATCTGACCATCGCTATATCTTTTTTGAACACTTGATTGTTTCTTCGCAAAGTTTGCGTTTCAGGAATCCCTGGTCAACAAACTGGGATCTTTTTTCTGATTTGGTTTCGGCCAAATTTCATGGATACTCACCATCCATTGACACTCCAAGTGATTTAGATGATGCCGTTCATGGAAGCTTTTGAAGAAGCCTGTCCTCTGCGGTCAGTGAAGACCACAAGAGGAACCCCTTGGTGGAACTCTGATCTGGCGAAACTCAGGAAACAATGTAGAAAGAGTTGGATCAGACGACGTTCGGCTGGTTCAGAGGCTTCCAGGTCGGCTCGCAAGGCCTACAGGAAAGCTCTCCGGTCTGCTGAACGATCCGGCTGGAAAAAAACCTTTGTACAAATGTTTCCAGTTTGAGTGAAGTCAGTCGGTTAAACAAAATCCTTGGATTTCGGGGTGAACGAACCTTGTTTGCCAAATGGCGATCTGACTTCCTCTGATGAGGAAGTTCTGGAATGCTTATTCAGCACACACTTCCCTGGATGTGTGGATATTACATCTTCGGGTGATCGTGATGTCTTTTCTTGTAGTTATGATTCTTTAGCTTCGGCTCGGAGTATTGTAACTATAGAATCGATTGAATGGGCACTTAATAGCTTTAGCTTTGACTCCATTCAAATCTCCTGGGATAGATTAGATTTATCCTATTTTGCTTCAGAAGGAATTTCATCATTTCAAACATGTTTTGAAACAACTACTTGTGTGCAGTTTTGCTACAGGGTATATTGCCAAATTTTGGCGGGATATTACTGTAAAGTTTATTCCGAAAGTGGGTCGTCCATCGTATGAAGAAGCAAGGAGCCTCAGACCTATCAGTTTGACCTCTTTTCTTCTGAAATGCTTAGAATGCATTGTCGATCATCACTTCAGTGATGTTCATCTGGCCAACGTGCCTCTTAATGTGAACCAACATGCCTACCAATCTGGTAAGTCCACTGTGACCCTTTTACACAAGGTTGTTTACGATATCGAGTAACTCAAAAGCAATCTTGTTTGGGTGTTTTCTTAGATATCGAGGGTGCTTTTGGCAATGTGACTTTCAATGCCATATTGGAAGCCGCACGGAGTCATGGCATACATATCTCCAATGATTTCCAATTGGATTCACCAAATGCTCAAAAACCGATATCTCTTCTCGACATTGCGTCTAGCAGGGATTAGGAAATTGAGTGTTTGTGGATGCCCCCAAGGGGGAGTCTTATCACCGCTTTTGTGGAATCTCGTAGCAGATACGCTATTGAGGCAACTCAATAATAGCGGTTTTCCTACTTATGGTTTTGCCGACGACTACCTAGCATTGTTAGTTGGTATGTGCATCAGCACCCTTTTCGACCTGATGCCAGTGCTGGAAAATTCATTTCGTCTTATCTAAATTCAACCACCTACAGCTCATTTTAGAAGCTGAACCTGAGAATATGATATATGAAAAACTTGTGCGGCTAAACCAGTTCTGCAAGAAAGTCACGGAAAAACCGCAATTTTTCGAATATTTAGGGTAAATGTCACGGACTACCTCTGAAAAATGCCAAATGATATTCACCATGAATATCATTCGCATTTTTTTAAGGTAGTCCGTGACATTTACCTTAAATATTCGAAAAATAGCAAGTTTTCCGTGACTTTCTTGCAGAACTGGTCTAGCCCCACAAGTTTTCCATATACCATATTCTCAGGTTCAGCTTCTGAAATGAGCTGTAGGTGATTGAATTGAGATATGACGAAATGAATTTTTCAACACTGCCTGATGCAAAACGCTCTTCAGGTAGTTGAGGGTTGGTGTCGCCAATATGACCTTTCGGTTAATCCGAGTAAAACATCTATTGTTCTTTTTTACGGAAAGGCGAAACCGTAATGGCGTTCCACCTTTGCGTCTCTGTGATTCTGAAATCGATGTGACTGAACAGGTAAAGTACGTTGGAGTTACTCTTGATTCCAAGCTTTCCTGGACACCTCCCATTGAATTCAGAATCAAGAAAGCGAACCTTTGGTACAACTTGGGGTCTAAAACCCAAGTATATCAAATGGATCTTCACAACTGTTGTTCGGACAATATTGGCCAATGGATGTCTTGTGTGGTGGCAAAAGGGCGAAATGAGAACGGTCCAATCAAAGTTAGGCTTTCTGCAAAAGATATGCTTAATGGCGATGTCTGGAGCGTTCTCTTCAACTCCCACGGCAGCGCTCGAAGTTCTCTTTCACGTTGCTCCATTACACTTTCTTGCAATCACCGCCTATCGGTACACGGTTTACTAGAGGAAACTCCTGTGAACCGCACATCAACATACACCTCCTTCCCGAGTAGAGGAAAAGAGCTCAATAATAGCATATTTTGATATGGAGATCAAAAAGTGATATGGGTTTGATTGATATAAGAGATAAAAGATCTAAAAATAAAATTAAAAATTTTCTCCTAGAACATCATCATCAAATCATATTTAGATTTTGTAAGATTTAACCAATAGCAGCGAGCTATTCGTATGATCTTGAAATATCAAATTTTGATATTGTTCAGATGTTCCAGGAACATTTTTCAGATATTATTTTCAGATCTTTTATCTCTTATATCAATCAAACCAATATCATGTTTTGATCGTCAGTATTTAACCTCTACCCGGGTTGTTTCCACTTTTGGTGAATTGGGACAAAGTTGTCCTTGCTCCAAGTGATCTTACAATTGTTTGTTATTTCCCATATATGACATTTTCCACGAAATTCCCTTCCCTGGAAGAGTGGACATCTGACTATCTGGAGAGGAGTATTTCAGACGGCCATATGTTACACTGATGACTCCCTTCTCGAAGGTCGAGCAGGTGCTGGTGTTTATTCTCGTGAGCTAAGGCTGTATCAGTCTTATTCACTTGGTAGACACTGCACCATTTTCAGGCCGAAATCTTTGCTCTTATGTGCGGAGTGCAATCAGCACTTAGGCAGCACGTAATGGACAAAATCATATACTTCTGTTCATATAGCCAGAATGTTACTAAAGCACTTGGTGCCAACTCCGAAAATACATTTAGGGGTGAAATACGTCTATGGAAGTTTTCTTGCAGCTTTTTGAATACGACATTCTATTTTTAACCTTTAGCAACCAGCGCAGCAGTAGTAAAAACGCGGAGCAGATGGATTAAGCTTATGAAAATTAATGTGCTCCATTCATCAGCAACAAATTGACGCAAATGCTTTCTTCTCCGAAAAAAGCAAGCAAAAAGCAAGAATTGATGGTCCTCAGTCAACGCTTTTTCTAACAGCAAGCCCATCCGTATCTCTTTGGCAAGGGCCAGTGAAAGAAGTTATAGTGTGACAACACCGCAAGCTGCCAAAATAAATATCCATCAAAGTCGTTAGACGTCCAAGTGACTTTGCCGTGGAAGAGACAATCTCGATTTGATCAAGTTAAGGCCGATGTGGGCTGCGCGGCGAATCGTAATAAATCCCTGAAATTGAATTAATCATCATAGCTTCGTAAGTAGCCGTGATAAGAGAGAAACTTGTCTTCCCATCGTCTACAGTGTGGTCGGTGTAGAAGTTTTATCTCGAATCATACAGACGGCGGTGGCAGTCACAACTCACAACAAGTTACAATCTGTGTGTTGGGATAATCAAATGAACGAACAAGAAAGCACAACTTCCCTCCCCGACCCGAAACTTGGTAGGGGTGGAACTGGACCGGACATAACCACCAGTTGGGAGCACAAACCACCGAATAATGATTTCGACTTACAAATCGGATCCAGCCACTTTGCGGATGTAACGTTTATCGTTCGGGTACTGCCGTAAATTTTTATCACGTCTCTGTTTGATGCTAAAGTTGTTAGCACCAAAATGAACGAGACGGGAGGAGGTTGTGGTAGCTTCCCGTCCGGAACCCGGAACCGGATTTGTCCTTGGTAATGTTTATTTGTATACATGCCATGGTAACGAGGGCGTAAAAGCAAATGGACCACCCAGGATAGCCTGAGGCTATAAGCTAAGCATTACCAATGTTAAAGAGCGCTGGAGAAAGTATGTTTAGAGGTTGCACGGGACGACAAAATAAATAAATGGGTTGTAAAACAGAAAATGAAGATAGAAGATAGAAGATAGGAAGATAGGAAGATAGGAAGATAGGAAGATAGGAAGATAGGAAGATAGGAAGATAGGAAGATAGGAAGATAGGAAGATAGGAAGATAGGAAGATAGGAAGATAGGAAGATAGGAAGATAGGAAGATAGGAAGATAGGAAGATAGGAAGATAGGAAGATAGGAAGATAGGAAGATAGGAAGATAGGAAGATAGGAAGATAGGAAGATAGGAAGATAGGAAGATAGGAAGATAGGAAGATAGGAAGATAGGAAGATAGGAAGATAGGAAGATAGGAAGATAGGAAGATAGGAAGATAGGAAGATAGGAAGATAGGAAGATAGGAAGATAGGAAGATAGGAAGATAGGAAGATAGGAAGATAGGAAGATAGGAAGATAGGAAGATAGGAAAATAGCAAGATAGGAAAATAGCAAGATAGGAAGATAGGAAGATAGGAAGATAGGAAGATAGGAAGATAGGAAGATAGGAAGATAGGAAGATAGGAAGATAGGAAGATAGGAAGATAGGAAGATAGGAAGATAGGAAGATAGGAAGGATCTTTTCGTAAAGAAAATTTCCTTGACTTCCTTGGGCATAGAGTATCTTCGTGCCTGCCACACGATATACACATGCAAAATGGTCATTGGTAGAGGAAGCTCTCAGTTAATAACTGTGGAAGTGCTCATAGAACACTAAGCTGAGAAGCAGGCTTTGTCCCAGTGAGGACGTTACGCCAAGAAGAGGAGAGGAGGAAGATAGAGGATAGAAGAAAGAAGATAGAAGATAGAAGATAGAAGATAGAAGATAGAAGATAGAAGATAGAAGATAGAAGATAGAAGATAGAAGATAGAAGATAGAAGATAGAAGATAGAAGATAGAAGATAGAAGATAGAAGATAGAAGATAGAAGATAGAAGATAGAAGATAGAAGATAGAAGATAGAAGATAGAAGATAGAAGATAGAAGATAGAAGATAGAAGATAGAAGATAGAAGATAGAAGATAGAAGATAGAAGATAGAAGATAGAAGATAGAAGATAGAAGATAGAAGATAGAAGATAGAAGATAGAAGATAGAAGATAGAAGATAGAAGATAGAAAATAGAAGATAGAAGATAGAAGATAGAAGATAGAAGATAGAAGATAGAAGATAGAAGATAGAAGATAGAAGATAGAAGATAGAAGATAGAAGATAGAAGATAGAAGATAGAAGATAGAAGATAGAAGATGAAAGATGGCAGATAGAAGAAAATTTTGAGGTTCAAAAGTTTGCAGGAAGGTGTAAGAAAACGCCAGGTGGTTTCTGTAACCGGGTAAAGACGTCAAAACAAGATGGAAAAAAGTATCCAAAACATCCATTTCGTCGCATTCGACCTTGGATCTTAGCCATCCAAAAGGGTGACAACGGTGCTCCACTGAATTAAGCTCAAAATAAATAGAGCTCGGTCCGTTGGTCGTTTTCGCCATGGTACCCAACGAACCGCATAAATGGGACCAGAGCAGCAAAACACGACCGAACGAAACATCATAAAGCGCATTGAAGGTGTCCAACTCTTTGTCATCCCCCTAGTCCTATCGCCACCCTCGCCCCATAACCAAAGAAGAACGAACACTCTGTTGATTCTATAGTACAGCAGTCCAAGGATGCCTCCTCGGTGCGGTGGGTGGTGAGCTTCTTTTGCGTGCTGTTTCGTCTGCATTGCATCGTAAAATGATTACAGCAGTGCTCTGATGGGTATCCTATTTCCTCGTTCGTTTACTGGCGTGACACCGGCATCCGTCCGTCCGTCCATCAGAGAGGAGTTCTGGCAAGAACCAACGCAACGAGACGATGACTACGACGTGACGGTGCAGAACGCTGGCGCTGGCAGATGGCGACAAGGACAAATGACACTTTTCTCGCTGAATTTAATAAACACGAATTATGCTGAGTTTTCCGCGTTTCGCGTTCTGGTTCGAATTTGCTAGTAATGTAACCGTACAACGCGGATAAGGTGTTTGTGCCAATATTCCAATGCCAATTAACTGTTGCTATTTCTAGCGTGTTACAATCCCAAAGGACGGTTGCAAAAGGCAAGTCCTCAACCACATTTCCTCCACGTTTTGCCAAACTTTTTTTTGTCACTGAGTCCACTTCTGCGACGATTAAAACTAAATAAATGTTAAAGGAGAAAATGAATTTCATGTCCTGTTTCTCCAGAAGAGCTTCAAATATTTTTAAAATTTTATCAGGTGCTCCTCAGGAAACTTCTGCATAGATTCATCCAAAGATTGAAATGGGATTTCATTACAAATTTCGCCAGGTATTTGAATGAAAAACTTCAAGGAATTCGTTTCGAGATATATCAAGAGATCACTTCTTCTAAAAATCGTTTCAAGTTACATCAGGTGTCCGTTCATGAAGTTCTTCTAGACGGGCTTGGTGGTCTAGTGGCTACCGCTACTGACTCGTATGCAGAAGGTCATGGGTTCAATCCCTGCCCGTCCCTTTCATCCTACTTTGTATCTTTCTATCCACTTTCTCAATTTCTTCTCTACATTTACAACTCATGTATATTCATATGTTCATAGCCATCGCTAGAACCAGAAACGAATTGAAATAAAAATCGTTTCCCTCCCTTCCAACTTCCAATCACAGCACAGTGTATATAACGCCTACAAGTTATGCAACCAAAGCGTGCTGTGCCGCTTGACCTTATTCACCTTATTCACCACACAATCTATCACCTTACGAACACCATAAATAACCCCCTATCCATGGATCGCATCACCGACCCAACGGTGACTCCCAGATCTCCCATCCTTTCCGTTTAACAAATACCCCAGTCCGTGCTGGTTGTGGGGATGCAGAGGTGATCTCGGTCTTTAGTAGCAACAACCAGCACACTCTAACATTCCTTTCCCTTCCCAACTGATTATAAGGACGTGGCCGGCGCCGTTATTGATCCAAACATGTATGAGCTGCCAAAATTGCACTTTGAGAATAAGTGGAGTGTCCCAGCCCTTATTCATTTGGATCTCAGTGCAATTGGTACCAGCTCAGATCAATCACGGAGGAGTAACCATTGACATGTATAGTCAGATTTGATCGATCGATCGTTGATCGTGTCCGTTCATGAAGTTCTTCAATGGCTACTATAGAAATATATGCAATAATTTAATGGGAATTTATCATTTTTTTTTCTAGTAATTTGAATAATAATGCTTCATATATTCTTTCAGAGATATCTTAGAAGATTCTTTGAGGATTTTTTTTCGAAAAAAAAGCTCCAAAAATTTGAAAGTATAACTCTCAAGGAGTTTCTGCAGAATTTTCGCCACGAATGTTTTTTTTTAGAAAATATAGAATTCCTTTATATGTTCTTCTAAAATTTTCTCAGGGGAATGTTTTTGTTCCACTACAAATTCCCCAAGAGTTTCTGCAGGAAGTCCATCCATTCCATGCATTCCATTATGCCACAAAAGTTCAGCTTATTGGACGCAGTGGCTTAATTTTCCCAACAGGGGAGGAAAAAAAGCATTTCATTATTAATTCTTTCAGGAGTTTAGCTGGAAGTTGCTGTAGAGATTTATTCAGAAGTTGCTTTACAAAACATCCAATAGTTCTTTGTGGATTTCCTTCGAGAAATTCCTCTAAAACTCGCTGTTAGATTTCTGTTATGTAGGAATTTCTCTAGGAGATCTTTCAATAGCTGCTCAAATAGTTTCTTTAGAAATAACGTCAAGAGGTTTCTAAATTTCAATAGTTCTTTAAAAAACGTTTGCAGGAATTGTTCTAGAAGTTTTTCTAAAAATGTATTTATTTTCTAACTATAGAACATATAATAAATTAAAAAAAAACTGATCATTTCTTGAAGTATTTCTCTGGATTTCCTAAAAGAACACCCAGAGGAATTTTCCAAGAAACTAAAAAAAAATATGACAAAACCTTAGCAGCATTTGTTTAGGGCATTGCTCCCCAACCTTGGCTCTCGCGACCCTTCCAGTCTGTTGTCATCCCGCTTTTCGTAAAACAATCGCAGCGTGCCTGCACGCAGTTGGGTGATCGCGGAAGAAAAGGTTGGGTTTAGGGATTCCTAGAGAAATTCCTCAATTGATTTCTAAAAAAATCCCGTAAGAATTCTTGAAGAAACTTTGGAAAAAATATCTCCAGGAACTCGTGAAGACATTCGTGCAATCATTACAGGAGGAATTTCTATAGTTAATTCAAAGAGAATTTCTCAAACAAACTCCTGAAGTAATCTTTTCCAGAGCTTTTGGTGGAAAACTGATTCTGAAATATTTTGAAAACAATCAATTTCAGAGATTAAGCTTTTTCGATAAAGGTGTATGCTTATTGTTAGAAAGAGTAAATTTACATGTATTGCCCTATAAATTCACACGCATAGTCATGTCCTGTAAATTCCTCAAGAATTGTTTAGCTGGTGCTCTTTCCGGACTTTTTCGAGGAATTTTTACAAGAAATCATTCAGGGATGTGTCTCGGGATTTCTGTATGGATTTCTCTAATAATTTCTCCTAAAATTACTTTGTGATTTTTTTCCTTTTAGAATTCCTCAGAATTCCTCAGTGAAATCAGTGCTGGTATTTCTCCAGAAATTTTATAAGGGATTAATTCAATGACTTATCTGGGGATACCACTATGGAGTTCTAAGAATCTTTTCAAATATTCTCTTAAGAACAACCCAACATACATTTTTGCTGTACAAGAGTTGTACAAACTACTCAGCAAACTTTAACTTAAGAAACTGTTATTCAGCTAGTTCTGTTTCTTGGGAATTCATGAGAATAAGAAGATGTATCCAGAGATTACTGTGTTGATTTCTCTTATAACTCCTCCTAGAATTACTCCGTGGATTTATCCAAGAATCCATCTAGGCAGTCTCCTAGATATTGATTTAGGAATTTCTCTTGGGATTTCTTCAGGGATCCCCCTAGGGATTTCTTAAAATATTTCCTCATGTATGCCTATAGTTATTTATCCAGGAACTACTCATACAATTAATCCAAGTAGCCCAATGTGGATTTCACCATCAATCTATTGACGAATAGGATTCCCTATAGGGCTTCTTCTATAGATTTTCCAGAGGTTCCTCTTGGGATTTCTCCAGTATTTCGTCTTGGTATTCCTACATTTATAAAATTCGTTTTTATTTTGTGAATTTCATTCAACACGAATATTGTTGTTTTATTAAGAGTTTCCAACCGAAATAGTATGTTGGACATACGTTATGCCAGAAGTTCATAAGTACAATACCTGTGTGTTGAAAAATAGACAAATTGAGTGGAAAAATTGTGAAAAAATGTACGAAATTCTGGTGGGGTTTGAACCCACGTCTCCCCAAGTTTGCTAGACAGGGCGCGTTGCCAACTCCGCCAAAGAACAAGTAACGATCGACTAGTTGACTAGTTTGTATGAGAAAACGACAATGTACCAATGTCGCACTGGGCAGATCGTCGCAACAAATGCAGGTTTCAGAGAAGTTTCCTGTGGCTTCAGGGGGCTTTGATAGGTTTTAGGGAGCTTCAACCAAATTTAAGCAGGTTTCAGACCCCTTTCAAGTTTAAGGGGGAGCTAGATCACGGATAAGAAGTAATTTCCGATGGTTTCAGGGCGTTTCAGGGGCTGAAGAGGGATTGCAGCGGAGTTCGGAGGGTTTTCTGAGGAATTTCAAAGATTCTTTTATGGGGTTTCAAGATATTTCCAAAAGTTTCACCAGGGACTCCAAGGTGTTTCAGGGTATTCCATGGCGATGGGGTTTCCGGGGGATCCAAGTGAGGCTTCATCCCTAGTAGGGTGGTTGGGATCAATATGGCTTAGATAGGCTCGCTGAACGTATAATACGCTATCGTGGTAATATCTTAGGAGGGTTAATGAATTTAATAGGAGATGCTAGTCATGCTAACTCATTACACTCTTCTGAAGGAATCTTCATAAGATTTCCTGAAAGAATCCCTAGATGAATCCATGGATAATTCCTTCTATAGAAATAACAAAAAAGTCTCTATATAAATATCTGAATACATCTCAAGAATTCTTGTAGAAATTCCTGAAAAAATGCTACAGGAATACCAGCAATAATTTCTGTACGATTCCCAGCAGGAGCTCTTGAAGGAATCTTAAGAGGTATCACAGTAGGTGTGCCTGAACAAAATCTCGCAGAAATATCTGAAGAGATTCTTAATCTCTGGGTGATTTTCTGTAGGGACAGCAGAAAAAAAATCCCCAGGGAATCGCAGCAAGAAATGCTGGAGAAATCCTAGCAGAAATTCGGAAAAAAATCTCAAAAGAAATTCCTGTAAGAATCCCTAACAAAATCTGGATAAATTTCTGGATAAATTCACAATGAAATTATAGGAAAAGTTATTGAGGAAATACCTACAGAAATCTTTGGATACATCCCGAGAGTAGTACTTGGAATTCCTGGGAAAAGTTTTGTAGAATACCAGCAAGAGGTTCTGAAGGAACTACAGCAGGAGTTCTGGATGCAACACAGAAAAAAATCCTGAAAAAAATATAGGAAAATTTCTGAAGATCCTTAGAGAAATCTCAGGAAATATTTATGAGAGTATTCCCGGAGGAATTCTTGGAGGAACACCAGCAGAAATTCCAAGAGAAATAGCATCAAAAATTTCTTTAGGCTGACAAAATCTGGGATTGACAAGATCGGGTTATCACTGCATATCTAGGGATCTCATGTTTACAAACTCGTTCTGCATAACTGACACTGAGGAAGAATACAAGTGGTAGCCGAAAAACACTTATCTGTTAAAGGATAAGCATTAGAGAGTGGAAATAAAAAGCATAAAACTGATAAACCTCATTCGAAGATCCTTAAGAATTTACTCCAATAAGTTTCCTTGTGGCCTTCTTCATGCTGCTGTTTAGCAGTTTTATAATGCGATCCCTTCCTAAAGTTCTTCAATGATTACACTAGTTTACAGCATTTTTGAACTCGGTAAGCCGATGATCATTTTTGGTGTAGAATCATGCCCTGAGTTCGGAAACGCAAAAGAAAAAAATTACAGTAGAGCGGAAATTTTTTCGACTTTCCATATAAGGTTGATGATTTGAAATCGATTCTTGTTCTATTTTTAAGCAAAGTTGCTCACTTCAAACATCTCATTCTCCGTAATCAATGCTCCGATTGGGCTGAAATTTTTACTGTAACTCGCCTACATATGATGTGTCAAATAAACGTCGAGAAAGAATTTTTAAAATGTTTTTTTTTATTGAAAAAAAAAATAAATTTCTTGAAAAAGTTTTGGGAATTTTGCTAAAATTTAAGGAGATCGTCCTTAAAACTCGTCAATATCTTGAAATTCATCAATCTGACGCAAAACCTGTATTCAGATGATCGAATGTTATTGTATTCAGCTTTTAATTTATGGAAAAATATTTAAAATTGGTTGAACAAAACGCAATATATTTGAGTTTTAGTAAATTACATATTTTGAAATGTTGTGAAGCTCAATATTGAGCTAAAACTCAAAAACTGTTCTACTTAAAAAAATTTGAAGTTTGGTTTCGAAATCAGCGTTAAATTGTGCTTCAAATATTTTAGTCGTTGACAGAAGTTCACGAATTTCGTTTTATTTAGTAAACTAGTGTTACTACAGAAGTTACTAAAAGAGTTGAAATGGGATTCTATTCGTCGAAGCAGTTCAAGGCGTTTCTACAGATGAGTTCTCCAAGAGCTCATCTCGAAGTTCTACAAGAATTTCAAGGTGTTTTTTTCAGCAGTGCCTTCAGGAGCATTTCAGAGAGTTTTTCTGCGAATTTCTCTTCTTCCACTATTAATTCCGTAATGATTTTCTGAAGGAAATCTCTTAAATGCGTTCTAGAAATTTCCTCAAGAGTTAAATTAGGAGCTACTGTAGAAACTTATTTAGAAGTTCTTTTACAAAATTTTTAAGAACTGTTTGAGGATTTCCTTCGGGAATTCTTCCAGAATTATGTTCTGCAGGCATTTGTCTAGTTCTCTCAACAATTATTTAGGAGTTCTTCAGGAAATTACTTCAGGAGGTACTCTAGTAACACGTTCCAGTAATTCTTTCAAAAAATCTTGCAGAAATTCCTCCATAAGTTTTCCTAAGTTCTTCCAAGTTTATCTTTAGAAATTCCTCCAGGAATAATTTTTGAAGAAATTCCAGAATAAAAAAAACATGACAGAACCCCTCAATGTTTCTTTTTCAAGAATGATTATAGAAATTCTTCAATAGATTTTTATATAAATTCCCGAAAGAACTCCTGAATAAATTTCGCGAGGGATATCGGCGGGAACTCGTGGAGTCATTTATGCATATATTACTGGAGAAATTTCAGTAGCTAGTTATGGGGGAATTTTTAGAAAAACTTCTGAAGGAAGTTTTGCTGTAACTTTTGGGATTGTTAAAGTAATTCCTGGAACAATTGCTTGAAATCTCCGAATAAACTAAAAAAAAGTCATGATGGAAAACCTGAGGCAATTTTGAAGGAAACTTTAGAAATAAATCCTCGAGGAATTCTTGGGTATATTGGACTGGAACTCCTTGAGGAGTTCATACAGCTGTGCAGATTCTTACTTCTGAAATTCCACCTTTAAATAATTCGAGAAGAAAATTCTCAATGAATACACGCAGGAAAAAATAATACGCTTTTCAGTTATGTGAACGCTATAACTAACAGAAAGTCACTAAATTTGGGTCTTCAGATTTCCTAGTGAATTAATCATCGGTAGCTGTCATCGGCCTTATTGACCCATTAGGCCATTAGGAGTAATATAATTAGTTTCCTATAGTACTGACATGATTAAAGTATACACACTGGCTATTTTCATACAATCTCGGGTGGATTCGGGTTTCTAGTCTCAAAGTTGACCATTTTATAAGGTAAAATAGCCCCTTTGTTCTTACCATTACTGTAAATCCTCAGGAGGGCGGCTTCGCAAGGATTTGTGGGGGTTGTATCAGTTTCAGGCTGTCAAGGGAAGCTTCAAATGGGTTTAATAGCAGTGTAAGGCCTTTTGATGAGTTTCAGCAGTGATTTTAGGGGTTTCACAGAGTTTTAGAGGGCTTTCAAAGGTGTATCGGTGAATTTTCAGGGGTGTTTTAATATATTTCAAGGCGTTTCAGGGGTTCCAGGCTGACCTCGTGAATTGATAAGCCAGCATTTGTGGGGCGATTGCTTAAGGAGGGTAACACCGACGATCTATTCAGCGATGGTCTAGTCGAAACCCTAAGCTGTGCATGTGACGCCGCTATGTCAAGGCGCTCCCTACCCTGAAATGGATGCAAACCGGTGTACTAGTGGTGTCCAGAAATCTTAGAGCTCTGCGAATCCTGCCTAAGAGCTAGAAGGGGGATGCAAAGAGCTCGCACCGATGAGGATAGAATGGAACGAAGTGAGGCCTATTAGGGCGGCTTAACTGGCACTGAACAAAGAGATTAAGGGGCAATTTCTTCACCCTGGCTTAAGCGTTAAACCAGGTTTAACTACATGGGTAAGCCTGGCTTACCGGTTAAGCCAAGGTAAAGAAATTGGACCTAAGGCACGTAAGCGGCCGAAACTCGAAAATCTCTTGCAGGTAGCGAACACGACCCCTTGGGGTGATGCCTACAGAGTAGTCATGGCTAAAACGAAGGACGCGTCAGCACCCCCAGAACGCTCCCCCAAAATGCTGCAAAAGATCGTGGAAACGCTGTTCCCGCGCCACGATACAAGGCCATGGGCCCCCGTCTCCTATGGTAAAATCGGCCAAAGTGATGTCGCCCCGGTGACGAATGACGAACTCATTGCAATAGCGAAGTCGTTTAAGTTGAACAAGGTTCCACGTCCGGACGGTATCCCGACATTAGCCATCAAGACGACCATCGAGACTAGCCCTGACATGTTCAGAATAGCTATGCAGATGTGCCTAGACCATGGTTTCCCAAACTGTGGGTCGCGACCCCCCGGGGGTCGCGAGGGACAGTTGAATAATTTACTGTAAAAGACAACAAATGAGGGAATTTCTTTGGTGGGTCGCCGAAAGCACGTCTACTGGCAAATAGGGGTCGCTCACCCAAAAAGTTTGGGAACCTATGGCCTAGACAGAGGCGAATTTTCGGAAAGCTGGGAAAGGTAAAGATTGGTTCTACTGCCCAAACCTGGGAAGTTACCTCTCGGCGTTCCCCAAGCAGAGAAAAATATCAAACTAATAACTATCAAATCACATAATTTGTTTTTTATATCTTGTTTTGTTATTATTAACTTATCAAGGCATTAGTTTCCGATAAAATGTTTTGTTTGACTATCTTATTTTGGTATGATCAAGCTATTGATATACATCCATAAAATAATATTTAAATCATATGTTTTGTTATGGAACAAATTTAGTTATTATTGCACAATTGAGAGTGTACAAATATTTTGTAAACAATAGCACAACAATAACAAGTTGCGAAATTGAAACTACATCACTCAAGATTTTGTTTACAGCATACCGTTTGTATGATCTAATTAGTTCCTCTAATTGGGACTGAACGAGCTTTTCAGTTTATATTTTATAAACTCTTCGATAATTTTGACCTTTTTTTTTTGTTTATATTTATGTGTATTTTAACTTATAGCTAATTCTACACTAATTTTGACCTGTTTTATGTTCCTTTTTAGTATTTATTTACGTTAATTCGTAGCTATTCCTTAGAAAATTGATATAGTGGACCTCAGACTTGATTGGTTTGTAGTTCATCACAAATACTTACTTACTTACTTTTTATTTCGACATTAGGATTAAGTGACTGACAGTAGTTTGACAGATTTCCCATGGGAAACCTTGACGGAAAGAACGCTATGTTCCAGGCTTCAGGTCTAGGATTGTAAACAAAAGATTTTCTAATTCCTTAAGTTTTCAAGTAATCGTAACATTTTAAGCACTGAACTGACTTTTATTATTTTGTAACTGTAGGGAAAATCGCCAATTATTGCACACCCTCAAAAACTTTCCAATTTTGTTCCACACTCTATGCTTTTGTTATGAGGTGTGCAACAATTGGTGAGTTTTTAAAGTGTGCGACAATTGGCGATTAACTCCTTTTGTAATTGTCATTTCATTATAACGGTAGCCTGCTAGCACAGAGAAACAGACGTAACACTGATAATTCCAATCGTACACCAAGTTACGGGATATTTAGAAATTTGTTAGTTTGGAGACGAACCAGGCAGCCTCGGGCTGAAAGTCTCGATAATAAAGAAAAAAAAGTTAGTTGGTCAACTGCCCCACCCGAGACACTCGTATCGTTTTAGTGGGTGCCCGAGCAGAAGGCAATATCAAACCAATAACTATCAAATCACATAATCTGTTTTAATATCTTGTTTTGTTATTATTAAGTTATCAAGGATTAGTTTCCCATAACATGTTTTGTTTGACAATCTTATTTTGTTATGATTAAGCTACTGATATACACACATTAAATAATATTTTTATAATAAGTTTTGTTATGGAACAAATTTAGTTATTATTGAGAGTGGTCAAATATTAATTAACAATAGCAAAACAATAACAAGTTTTGAATTTGAAACTACATCATTAGAGATTTTGTTTACAGCTTACCGTGTATATGTTTATTTTATAAACACTTCGATAATTATGACCATTTTAATTTTCCTTTTGTTGTATTCAGTTACGTAAATTCGTAGCTATTCCTTAGAAATTGATTTAGTTACAGCGGCAAGTGCCAAAAATAGGTACACCTGCCCAAATGGTACAAGACCCTAACATTATTACTTACTTTGTTATTAGTTTGATATCATAACTTATTGTGCTTTCGGATTTTTATCAATAACTTTAAGATAACAACATTTGTTATTGACATATTTCCAGAATTCATTGTTATTATGTTCTTATCGAACTAACAAACCATGTTATTAAATTGGTCTAACAGGAACAGAACATTTTTTTGTTATGATTTTTGTTATTTTGCCGCTTATAACAGCCAAGTTTACAACATAATTTGTTATGTTAATAACAGAAAAATAACTTTTTTCATTACTCAGTTATTTTTGCCAATATAACACATTTTGTTTTGCTGTTGTTATTCCCTTCTGCTCGGGTGGGGTACAGTGAGCAAGCCATCCTTTGTACATCTTATGTTATTAAAAATTTTGTCATCTTGTATTTTTCGTTGTGTAATTTGATTTTTTTTTAATAACTAGCAATGATTTTTTATGTGCTCTAAAGTTTAGATATCATAATTGAATTTTATTGGCTTTTCTCGGTGAACTTAATACTACTCAAAGAAGGAGGGAGTAACGAAAGTAATGAAAAAAACGGTGGATAGAATCGCAAGTGTGCGACGAGAGAAATTGAATAGAAGTTGAAAATTAACAGAGGGCCATAATTGAACAACACAATCACAACGACGACCCCTTTGCCTAACGTTCTCGTGTTGAACGGCTAGGTACTAGTAGTTTGATGATGACTACTAGCCCTAGACAGGCGAAAAGATCGTGGTTGTGATCTGTTAAATGTTGTTCGGCTTTGCTTTCGGTTCTATCGATCTGTGACACTTGTTCAGAGATTCATATCGAGCGAACGTTACTTATTTGATTTTCGCGCTTTCATCTCGTATGCTCCTATTGTGTCCAAATGATCTTATTCGAACCGAGTTTCATTCTTTCTTGCCAACTGGATTTTACTTTCTAGGTTTAATCACCGCATGACTTTATCATAATTGAATTTTATTGGCCAATAAAATTCAGTTATGATAAAGTCATGCGGTGATTAAACCTAGAAAGTAAAATCCAGTTGGCAAGAAAGAATGAAACTCGGTTCGAATAAGATCATTTGGACACAATAGGAGCATACGAGATGAAAGCGCGAAAATCAAATAAGTAACGTTCGCTCGATATGAATCTCTGAACAAGTGTCACAGATCGATAGAACCGAAAGCAAAGCCGAACAACATTTAACAGATCACAACCACGATCTTTTCGCCTGTCTAGGGCTAGTAGTCATCATCAAACTACTAGTACCTAGCCGTTCAACACGAGAACGTTAGGCAAAGGGGTCGTCGTTGTGATTGTGTTGTTCAATTATGGCCCTCTGTTAATTTTCAACTTCTATTCAATTTCTCTCGTCGCACACTTGCGATTCTATCCACCGTTTCTTTCATTACTTTCGTTACTCCCTCCTTCTTTGAGTAGTATTAAGTTCACCGAGAAAAGCCAATAAAATTCAATTATGATAAAGTCATGCGGTGATTAAACCTAGAAAGTAATCTAAAGTTTAGAGTCTAAACGCTTGTTTTGTTATTCATATAGGGCCTTGTACCATTTGTGCAGGTGTATCTATTTTGGGAACTTGATGCTATAACTTAGTCAACTTCAAACCAATTGATTTGAATTTTTGTATAGAGTTAGATACTGTACGTAATCAGTTTAGTATTTGCGGAGATATTGTTGAATCCTGAGATCTGCAACTTTAAAGTTTTGTACAAAGAGGATTCAAAAATAAGAACACATTTCTACTGTTTTTTTTTTATATAGCAGAAAAAATTAACTAATTTCAATGAAAATTTTTCTGTTTGTAAAATATGCATGTCAAAATGTTGTGTAAAAATTTCATTCAATTTAATCTTGCCGTTACAAAGTTATATTCTTTTATGTGGCACCCGGTCAGTTTTTTCCATATTGGAACTGCTACAACTTCGAAAATATTCATATTCAAAATTTAACTAAGAACATATTTTTATAATAGTATTATACCGTAAAATTTTCATAAGAATCGGAGCAGTATTGGTAGTTCTATAATCAAAATTGTGCGTTACTGACCATAAATTGCCGAAAATTTACTATGGAGCGCTTTGTACAGAATTTTAAAAAGGCAGGTCGTTGGTTTTATCTATATATCAACCAATACTTAATGGATTTTGATGAAAATTTCATGGTATAAGCTACATATATTGTACCATTACTGGTCCAGAAATAAGCTGTTTTGGTGTACGTAGTCTGAAGTTGAAAGGTGTGACCAAATTTTTACCGTGCCACCCTGTAACTCATCGTGTGCCAATTAGGTATAACATTGATTTAGTTACATCGACAAGGCCAAAAATTGGTACACCTGCCCAAATGGTACAAGTTCGATATCATAACTAATTTTGCTTTCGGATTGTTATCAATTACTTTAAAATAACAACATTTGTTATTGAAATATTTCCCAAATTTATTGATATTATGTTGTTATCGAACTAACAAAACATGTTATTAAATTGGTCCTCCAGGAACATTTTTTGTTATGATTTTTGTTATTTTGCCACTTATGACAACCAAGTTTATAACATAATTTGTTATTTTAATAACATGAAAATAACTTATTTAATTACTCAGTTATTTTGCCATAATAACACATTCTCTAATGCTGTTGTCAATCCCTTTTGCTCAGGTCAGACCTATCTGGTTCCTGGACTGTGGACACCGCCGGAAACTGTGGATCTTTCTGTCGAGGCTGATGAGGCTGAGGCTTATAACCAGATGACTATGGGCTTTTGGGTAACCAGTTTGGCTTCCGGAATCGACAGTGAACAATTTGGTTGATAAGTACCATAAATATTCAGTCTACACATGTCCATGTTTCCCTTTACTAACATGCACCAGATTTGCTGGTTCCTGCGTACTTAGAAGAACTTGAAAATAAGAAAACACTGAATCTTGATTGATTCGCAAATTGAGAGTAGAAATTGCGAATAAAAAATCTGGTGGGAGTTCTTTGTGTTTATGAACCTCTAAGGACCCGTTCTGGTCAATTGCTTGTATCCTATTTGTACAACATTCATTATTTCCATTTTCCAATAGTTCCATGAATAACAACTCACAGGGATATTACGATTCATGATTACTAATCCGGGTATCAAACTCCCCCGCTTTTGGCTATTGTTTTCATTAGCTCTCCACAACGCTCAATCTTTTCCACAGTTCCCCATAAAAGCTGAGCTCCGTAGTCCGTACCGATATCTCAAAGTTCCAGTCAGAAGCACGACTCCCGTAATCCGTGCTGCTGCTGCCAGAGAGCTTACGTAAAGCCCCGTCCCGAGAGCGAGAATGATGCATCCTCGCCTCGGCGCCAGCGACTGCAAGTCGCATTTATCAACACGGGGTTTGTGTGTTTGGTTCATTATTTCAAAATTAAAGCTTCATAATACCCTAACATTTTGACAGACACGTTTACGAAATTTATGAGCAACTCTGAAACCGGAAACCTCAGCATAACGCACCAGTAGCAGCAATGGCGACGGCACTGGAAGAGAGGCAGTGGCAGTCAGTGCTGAAAATCCTTCCAAATGCGGGAATTTTTCACAGACCACCGCACTTCCGCACCGAGGCTCGGAGTTTTGGAGGGACTTTCTCTTTTCGCTTCCTGCCTGGCGCGCTGTGGCGGTGCGGTGGCGAACAGCATCTGCAACGTGTGTATATCTGCACTCGCCCAGATTCGTGTTGTCGGTATTGTCAGAATACTCCAAGCTAAGGCATCAACTTTGTGTGAACTGAGTGGTGCATACATGGTGGTATGGTGTATGAATGGAACGCTCGCTTGCCCGTTAGTCTATCCAACATGGTTGAAATAATTCACACAAAGCTGTGATTCCCGGATGGTCGAATATTTTCGGCGAAATATTCTTGAATTCCTTGAGCATAGAGTATGTTCGTGACTGCCACAAAATATACACATGTAAAAGGGTGGCAGACGAAGCTCTTAGTTAAGATATGTGGGAATGCTCATAGAACAATAAAATGAATCGAAGGAAGCAGAAGGAATACCGAGAGACTAAATAAAAAGAAGAATGAGAAGAAAAAGAATAAGAAGAACATGAAAAATAACCAGAAGTAAAATACGAAAACGAAACAGAAAAAGAATAATAAAAAGAAAAAAAAAACAAGGGAAAGAGAAAAATAAGATGAAAAAGTAGAAGGAAAAGAATATTCAAATCTGCATAACAGTTGACCCGCAATCACATCGATTTCATGTTAGACTGAATGCAAAATTGATCAATTCCAAGTGAAAAATTTCATGTATTCCACTCTACCAGTGTCTGTTGTAAAGCAATTTGAGCGATGTGCTTGCAAACTATGTGTACAATGGCGAGATATTTCATCATTTTGTGTCGGTTGCGGCGAGCTCTGAAATAGTTGTGAATGCATTCAAAGTTGGCCAACCTCTGCCTGGTGAGTTGGTGGAGAGGGTTGTTACTCAGCACCGCCGCATATTCATACATGTCGTCAGCCCAGCCCTAGGACAAGCACTTTCCCCAGGACACATATGCTGCTTCTTATCTGTATGTTTGAGTTGGTTCGTCTTGTGTAAAGGTCAGAATACTCCACACTACTGTGGAAGCTGGAGTGGTGTAGCAGTTCTACGTCATCAAGTAGTGGGACGGTGACGGTGGCGGTGGCGCACCGTCAAACTCACATATGTTCCTCAAGCTGCACTTAGCTTTCCGGGGCGCATCTGTGCGGATGCTTACCCCAGAAAGCGAGAGAAATAATTGATGCCTCCTCTATGTGTTGTTGGTTACTACATACTTGTTGGTACTTGGATTTTCCTCGTTTGGATGCCTACCCGGATGGACGGGAAATGATTACTGCACTTCCGCCTTCCAGCTTCCACTATTCGCTTACAAATGAAGGGACGCCCGAGAGTATTTTGCCCTCCGTCGACGAACGTCTCATTGGAATGCAAGAACAACTGTCTTGAAGGAGAAATATTGAATAAATGAATGAATAGCTTCGTATAAATTGAACAACTTCTTGGCATGCTGCTGCTGCACTGCTTCTGGCTGAGATCTGCCCGAGGAGATTTACACACATGCTTTGCACACATATGTATTAGTGGATGAATCGCCTTCTTCTGGTTGGTCGGCATCCTAACTGGGACATAGCCTGATTCTCAGCATAGCATTCCTATGGGGGTTGGGTGACAAAATGCCGAAAGCCAAAACGATGAAAAGTGAAAAGTTGCTCCTAAGTCTTCTATGAGTGCTGATTACTTAATCTTCAGTATGGTATTGCTCTGAATAGCTGCGTGAGTATCGACTAAGCTAAATGGTACCCTATGGTGGGCTGCATCTGGTGTGCGAGAAAATGGAAATGCCGTAGACTATGAGACATTGCATTGATGGAAAGATATTATGTTTGGTCCCATTACATATTATATGGGTGAGTGGTTTTAATAATCGACGTGTTTGAAACTGCTCCCACTTACAGAAGAGAATGTATTTGGAATACTGAAGATCTCCCAAAGTAGATATGGACCTAGGAAACCACATATCATAAATCATTGTGTGGAAAAAATCGTATATTTTCATATATCGAATCAGAATTGTATAATAATATGTATATTTGTTGACAATGATTGCGTAAAATCGCATTTAATGCCAAATGAAATTTCAATTACAATTTCGTTCCATATTGTCGCCTTTGATCGTAAAAGATGCTAGATGCTATCGGTAGGATCGCACAGAATCGGATAGAATCGTAAAAAATCATATGTTCTGAGTGTCTAGCTTCAAGTTCGGTAGCATCGTATATGTGATTTCTTTGAATCCTGAAAATTGACGCTTTTCATCGTATTTAAATCTGCTAAATCGATCTGCCTTCCTAGAGGTATGATCAAAATCGGTACAAACGTATACAACGTTCAGAATATTGTATATTGATCGTTTCCGTTAAACTTGCGTCGTATACGAAGTGAACGAAATCGTAGAAATCGTATATTCATTTTTACAGTAGCATATGATTGTTACTGCACTTTTAATAGTCGAATCTTAATCTGGGATAATAAGTGATGTATATATTCCAACAACAACGTGAATTCCTTTCCTCTTACAAGGCACCACTTTTGGTGCCACTCAATGCACAACAACAACGCTCTCACGACAAGTCTCGCACTGTATCATGCTAAATTTTATTCATCCCATTAACTTTGATTTCTCTACTTTCAACTTGGCAATATAGCCAATAGAGATAACGCTCAGTTCTTAATCAAAGGACCTAAGTTCGATTCCCACTGAACACCAATTGTTTTTTTATTTGAAAATATTGAGTTATTGGTACACTCAATCGTAATAAGATCATGCATAATCGTATATTTAGACGGATAAAATCGGCGATATCGTAGAATTTGTTCGAGAAATCGTAAATCATGTTGGATGGAATCGCAATAATCGTATATATGTTTCAATATGGCCTCCACATTAGTATGCATATACCTGTTTCATGCATTGAATACGATTTCTTAGGTGCTATATATGTGTGACTATTTCAGTTGCAATGTAGACACCAAAATTGCTGGCTGGAGAAAAAAAACTAGTTTTCAATGCAAACATGATTTATTGAAGCCTGCCTGAGCAGAAGAGATAGCAAAAGGATTTGAAAATCCGTTATTTTGACAAACTAACTGAATAATGGAATACGTTATTTTTATGTTATTAATATTATATCTTTTGCTGCAAACTTGTCTGCATGGACGTAGCCAGGAGAGGGACGTACCTCCCTGTTCACTACTTCAATTCAAGCCAACTTAAGATTGTCAATAATTCAAGGTTCTCTCGAGAAATGAACTATTCTAATAATTTAGAATTTTATTCATTGTTATCAAACTTTTTATTCTCGAAAATCACAATACATTTATCTAAGTGTTTTTCTAAGAGTACCACTTCAATCTCATCATAGAATTTTATCGAATCACGAGTTTGATTGAATTACTAAATTTTGAGATTTTTGTTTACAGAATACAAAAATAATGTCGAATTTTCCGAATATGCCAAAACCGGATCCGGTAGGGAAACAGATGGGCTGAAGAGTTTAGTAGCTCTAAATTGTTGAATTTTCACTAGTATTAAATTCAAACAAACGTTATGCTAAGGGCAAAAAACTCAGGATTTCTTTATGAATTCCAGGGACTTCTCCAGGAATGTGAATTCTTCCATGGACGTCTTGAGGGATTGTGGCACGGCTCGTTCAAAAAAAAAAATGCTCTAGGAATCATTCCTACAATTTCTTCAGAAATTTTTACAGATACTTCCACAAGGATGCATCGAAGCACTCCTCCAGGAGTTTTTCCAGTGATTCCATCATGGAGTGCTCCGGAGACTCATTAAAAAATTTCTCTAGGAACCAGGCTTTCCTCCGGGAACTTCTTCTGAATTATCTATAGAAGCTCCTTCAGTGATTGTTCCAGTGCTTTATTGGATGATTCTTTTAAGAATTCTCAAAAAATCTTTTAAGGTATTTCTGCAAGTATTCCGTCACAGATTTGTCCATATATTTAAGATTTCCGCTAAAGATTCCATCTCGAATTATTCGAAGTATTCCTATAGGAATTTCCACCATGAATTGTTTAAAGAGGTTATGCAAAAGTTATTTCAGGAATTTCTTCAAAATTTTGTACAAACATTCTGTTGCGTCCACCACAAATTGAATTGTATTTTCAGCACACAACACACCAACTGAACCATTGTGTCCCACTACATAACAAATGACCCCAAATTATCAATGAATAGAATTGAAGTTAGTTACTACCGTCTCTTTGACCCGCGCGGTCGCGAAATACACTTTGTGCAACGAGCGACGCAGTGAAGTTCCCATTCTTGAAACAATCGAAAACCCCACAGTGCAGTGACCTTTCCCAGCGAACCAGTGACCGAACTCCGAATCTGTCCAATCCGTCGTTGTCCCGCGGTTGAGCTCCGAAGAGGATTCGCTTGCGTGGACACATTCCTTGAAGAGTCCATCTAAGAATAACTTTAAAAATTCGTCCAAAAACCCCTTCATGGATTCCTTTAGATTTTTTTAAAGAAATTCCATAAGGAATTCGTTTAGGAAGCTCTCCTGGGATTTTCTATGGAATTCCTCATAAGATTGCTTTCGAGATTCCTCCTGGGGTTTCTTCAGGAATCCCTCCAGGTATTTTTCTAATGATTATTCCAGGGAATCACTAGGAAAATTCATCTGAAATTCTTTCAGGTACAACTCCAGGGATTATTTTAAAAACTTCAAGGATTCCACCTAGGTCCTTCTTGGGATTGCTCCAGGAATTCATCCCGTAATTTCTTCAGGAATTGTTTATGGATTCCTTTAGGAATCGCTTCCGGGATGCCATCTGTGGCTTTTTCAAGAATTTCTCCACGGATTCCTCCTGGAATTCTTTCAGGAATTTCTCCCGGATTTCCATCACATACAGGGGATGGCCAAAATGTTTGGTATAGGCAACAAAAAATTCTCAAATTTTGACTGTTTGTTCACCTATATTATATTCGCATAATTGGTACAAATTTGAGCTCGATTGGTTAATCTTTCGCGAAGCTAGAACTGGTCTGGTAAAACACTATTTTTTAGACAACTGTACTGTACCTAAACATTATTTCATAAAACCTTCCTGGAAAACCGACGTTTTCCATAAGATCAGCAAGTTACATTTCTCAAAAGTCAACCGACGTTTCCCGTAAGGCAAAAAGCCAATAAATTTCCTGTATACATGAAACACTTGAGCTTACAGTTTCTCTTCATATTTCTTCCGCCACATGTTTTCAAAGCAGACCCAAAACGATTCCGTGTCGTGGGTCAAATTTCAAACCTTTTCAAACATGCACTGATGTTTGACAACATGCGCTACAAGAAATTAAACACCATCGTTCAACAACGCGTGTGGCAATTGTTGAACGATGATGACATACTTTTCGAGGCATGCGTTAAGCACCATGCTGTGTTCGGAAACGCCCATTCTTGGCAATAGTCTTTTTGTTTAAATGAATTTGTCCAGGCTCCACCCTCAGACAAATTTTGTAAGTTAGCTGATAAGTTTCTTTGAGCAATAAATTGATTCCCAATCTGATCGTCTTAGTGTCATCATTAATTGAAGAAGTACCAAAGATAGGATATGGCGACACGTGCCAAGTGTTAAATCTGCAGAAAAGGTGATGAAACCGATTCAAGAAAATACAAAGTGGTAATCAAACAGTGACAAACAGTGCTAAGAAAAAAAAAATATAAACCCCTAAAATAAAAACAATTAATAATGGGTTGGTTCAGCAGCGATGAGATAGTGTCGAACAGCGCCGCGCAAGTAAACCAAAGTGCAGGTGTTGAACAAATATTAATAGCAATATCAGTAATCATTATTGCAGTGATTGTGGTCGCGTATATTATTGCAAAGACTTGCAATAAAATTCTATCAAGTCGCGTCTCGACAGCAGCGCGTAGAGAAGTCGAGTTAAACCGATTGAATAACGGTACCGTGCGTGTTTAATTGAAAAAGTGAGCAGTCGAAAAATAAATAATAAACATTAAACTATGTTCAATGATTCGGTGGAGTTTAACGATAAATTAATGAACAATTGATAACATCCAAGAAAAACTAGGCAACTACCTCGCCTTTTAAGAGGTAAACAGTGAAAAAAAAAATAATAATAAAAATGATGTGCTGAGGAACGAAGAATTGTGATGGCAGCAGATGAAGCAGCAGAACAGGTGTAGCAGCAGAGATGGAAAAGCAGCATGGCAACAGAGGACATTGCAGCAAAGCAGCAAACCAAAAGATATGTATATTCTGAGTACTTTAAAAAAAAAAAATATTATGTTTATCAGTTGTTACGTTACAAATTATCATGAGAGATGATGAAATTCTATATTATTACAAAAATTTAATAAAAATCTATGGAAATATTAAAAAATCGATAAATAATAAAAATACTGCCTTTACTTTAGAGAATCATCTGAAAGACGTCAACTTTTTGATAAGCCAATTAGAATTTGCTATAAGAAAACCAAATAATATATCGGATGCCATTTTTTCGGATATAGTAAATATAATTGATCTTGCAAAAACAGAGCTCATTTCTATTCTTATAAACAAATTAAAAATGACTACTCAAGCAATAACACCGCAAGCGTCCGCGCATGCATTTGATATACGTACTGCTACAGCAGTAATAGCAATTTATGAAGGTGCCAGCGACGGGTTACAAGCGTTCGTAGATGCTTGTAACTTAATGAAGGAATTAACAGCTGATGAGCACCAAGCAATGTTATTAAAATTTATGAAAACCAGAATAACTGGCAAAGCACGTCTCGGATTACCTGAGAACATTAAAACATTTGATGATTTCATCAAAAATATAACAGAAAGATGTCGTGATACAACATCGCCAGAACAAATTTTAGCCAAATTAAAATCGATTAGACAAAGAGAGAGTTTAGACTCCTACTGCGAGCAAATCGAAATTATTTCTAACAAATTGAAAAATGTTTACATTGAAAAACAGATCCCCGAGGATGTTGCAAATAATATGGTAAAAAGGGCTGCTGTTGATGCTTTAGTCAACGGAGTTAATAATCAAGAAACAAAACTAATACTTAAAGCTGGTTCATTCAAAACTGTCAAAGAGGCTATTCAAAAAGTTCAAGAGAATGGCAATTCTCAAAATCAAAGTATCTTGTCATTTTCTTCCAACCGACCCGGTCATGTTGGAAATAAACCATTTCCATTCCAAGGCCAAACGAGTAATCGTTTCAATAACAGACCGAATCAGCAAAATTCATATAACCGATCACAACACCAACAAAATTTTTACAGGGGCAATAACAGACCTCGATTTCAAGGCAGAGGTGGCCGATATCAAAACAATAATCGTCAGTTCCACTACCGCCCGAACTTCAACCGAGGAGGAGGTAATAGAAACCATGTTTATGCAGTAAACTCAATGCCTATGCCACCGGCACTTATGAATCATTCTGCTGCAGCTTTACAGTCGCAACCGATTCCGTTAGGAAATGCGACACTGCAATCAGCTGCGCCGAGAATGCAACAACAGCAAAATGATTATTTTTTAGGTCAGGTGTATGGGAGCCAAGGGCACCCGAACCTACCTCAATATTAACCATTAACTTAAATTCCGCGAACTTTATAACGCTAGATGTTCAGATGACCAATTCAAAATGTACGTTTATTATTGACAGCGGTGCAGATGTTTCTTTATTTAAAATCGAAAAAATCTCTGTCCTACAAAAAATTAACCCTACAAAAAAATTCAATCTCACAGGAGTAACAGAGGGATGTATTGAAACACTAGCTGAAACTACGACAAACCTTCGATTTCATAATAATTTTGTAATTAATCACACTTTCCAAATAGTTCCAAATGCATTTCCTATCCCGACCGACGGTATCCTCGGTCGTGATTTCTTAATTAAATATAAGTGTAGAATAGATTATGAGACTTGGATTCTCAATATTAATGTACCTAATCAGTCGATTGAAGTACCGATAGAGGATAATTTGAATAACGCCATCGTTATCCCGGCCAGATGCGAGGTAGTTAGACGAATTCCTTCGGTTAATTTCGTTGAAGATACCGTAGTACTATCTCAAGAGATTCAACCTGGAATCTTTTGTGGAAATACTATAGTATCTCCTGCGACGACCACGGTAAAATTTGTAAATACTACAAACAAGCTAGCCGTAATAAGAAACTTTATACCAAAAACAGAACCATTGAAAAATTTTATACAATTAGAGTACAATAAGAACAAACAAATGCATAATAAGAGTAAAAGAGTAAATGAAATTATAGCAAATTTAGATATCAAAAACGTTCCTCTTGACATTCAAAAACCTTTAACAAATCTTATTGGAAATTTTGAGGATATTTTTTGTCTACCGGATGAAAATCTTTCATCAAATAATTTTTATTCACAACATATACCACTGAATGATAACGTTCCGGTGTATATACCGAATTATCGGACAATTCATTCACAACACGAAGAAATTAATTCACAAGTACAAAAATTAATCAGGGATGATATCGTAGAACCATCAATATCACCCTATAATTCCCCAATACTTCTAGTTCCCAAGAAGTCAGAAGGTCAAAGTAAAAAATGGAGACTTGTGGTAGATTTTCGTCAGTTGAATAAGAAAATTTTAGCTGACAAGTTTCCTTTACCCAGAATCGACGAGATATTGGATCAGCTAGGTAGAGCTAAATACTTCTCAACTCTTGATTTAATGTCAGGTTTCCACCAAATCCCATTAGATCTAGAGTCGAGAAAGTACACGGCTTTCTCTACAAATACTGGTCATTATCAATTCAAAAGACTTCCATTTGGTTTGAACATCAGTCCGAATAGTTTCCAACGGATGATGAATATAGCCATGGCAGGTCTTACACCCGAAATAGCATTTATTTACATCGATGATATCGTAATAGTTGGATGCTCAGCTAATCATCATTTAAAAAACTTATTAGAAGTTTTCAAACGTTTGAGGTTCTATAATCTCAAATTAAACCCGTCCAAATGCAAATTTTTCCAAACCGAAGTAGTTTATCTCGGCCATAAAATTACCGATAAGGGTATTTTACCCGATGATTCAAAATTTGATACCTTAGTAAATTATCCAACTCCAAAAAATGCCGACGACGTAAGAAGATTTGTAGCTTTCTGTAATTATTATAGAAAGTTCGTAGAAAATTTTGCTAGCATTGCACACCCTTTAAATCAGCTTTTGAGGAAAAACACAAAATTTGTTTGGTCAAATAGATGTCAACAAGCATTTGATTATTTACGACATCAACTGATGTCACCAAAAATCTTACAATATCCAGACTTCAATAATAAGTTTATTCTCACTACGGACGCATCTGATATCGGATGTGGGGCCGTTCTATCGCAAATCACTGAAAAAGGAGATCTTCCTGTAGCTTTTGCGAGTAAAACATTTACTCCGGGAGAAAAAAATAAAGCCGTTATACTGAAAGAACTTACTGCCATTCATTGGGCTATAAATTATTTTAGACCCTATTTGTATGGCAAAAGATTCACAGTGAGGACAGATCACCGACCACTTGTATATTTATTCAAGATAAAAGATCCAACCTCGAAATTAACGAGAATGCGTCTCGATCTTGAAGAATTTGATTTTGATATTGTATATATACGAGGTAAAGAAAACGTTGGAGCAGATGCACTCTCGCGTATAGATATAACCTCTGAACAGTTAAAGTTAAATAGTATTCTAGTTGTAAATACACGCTCTATGACTAGAAAAACCAAAAATATTGCGGATAAACCGGTGATAAGTGAGAAAATTGATCAACTTCAAGCTTATACCACCGAAAATCCATCTGAAACTAAAAATATGTTAAAATTGGTAACAAATATAGATAATCATTATTTGACATTTACAATTTGTAAGAAAAATAAATACACCAAAATTGTCGCACAAGTGCAACAATCAAAACATAATGGAAGCCAAACATTAGAGTTTGCTCTTTCAAAATTAGAGAATCAAGCCAAGGCAATGAAAATAAAAGAGCTAGCAGTTGCAACTGATGAAGATATATTCAAATACTTTCCAATTAATGAATTCAAACAAAAGGCCAATAAAATTTTAAAAGATTTGCAAATCATAATTTATAAACCACAGAGAATCATTAGTGATTTTCAAGTTATACAAAATATAATCGAAACTTATCATAAAACACCATTAGGAGGACACATAGGTCAGAAAAGATTGTACCTTAAACTCCGAGAAGTTTATGTTTGGAAAAACATGAAGAAAACCATTGCAGAATTCGTCAAATCATGCGAATTATGCAAGAAAAATAAAATTATTACCCACACTAAAGAAAAATTTAATGTAACAACTACTCCAACCAAACCGTTTGAAGTGGTCTCTATTGATACAGTGGGACCTCTTCCTAGAAGTAATCATAATAATAGATACGCATTAACTTTACAGTGCGATCTTACTAAATATGTAGTTCTTATCCCATTACAAACTAAGGAAGCGAATGCAATAGCTCGCGCTTTAATTGAACATTTTATTTTAATCTACGGTAATTTCTTAGAACTGAAATCCGATCAAGGTACTGAGTTTAAGAATGAAGTCCTTGACCAGATTTGTCATTTATTACATATTAAACAAACCTTCTCAACTGCATATCATCCACAAACGATTGGATCGTTGGAAAGAAATCACAGGTGTTTGAATGAATACCTGAGATTTTTTTGTTAACGAACACCAATCCGACTGGGATGATTGGTTGAAATACTATGAATTTAACTATAATACTACACCACACTCTGATCATGGGTTTACACCCTATGAACTAGTGTTTGGTTTTAAAGCTACGTTACCACAAGAATTACAGATCGATAGAGTTGAACCTGTTTATAATTTCGAATCTTACAAAAATGAACTTAGATACAAAATTCAGAAATCAAACTGTTTGGCAAGAGAAAAACTAATTGCACATAAATTACTTAGAAGTCAAAATTCTGAACAGATGGCAAACCCGATTGAAATAAAAATAGGAGATAAAGTATATTTGTCTAATGAAAACAGACGAAAATTAGATGCATTTTATAATGGTCCATTTGTAGTAACAAACGTAAACAATCAAAACTGTGAAGTCAGACAAGAAACAACAAATAATTCAATAACAGTTCATAAAAATAGACTAATTAAATAAAAATAATTGTAAGTGGAGTCTTGACCAATTTCAAATCTAGTTTAGAATGCTTTCGTTGTACTACACCATTCTTCTAAAAGGGGGGAGGTGTACTGTACCTAAACATTATTTCATAAAACCTTCCTGGAAAACCGACGTTTTCCATAAGATCAGCAAGTTACATTTCTCAAAAGTCAACCGACGTTTCCCGTAAGGCAAAAAGCCAATAAATTTCCTGTATACATGAAACACTTGAGCTTACAGTTTCTCTTCATATTTCTTCCGCCACATGTTTTCAAAGCAGACCCAAAACGATTCCGTGTCGTGGGTCAAATTTCAAACCTTTTCAAACATGCACTGATGTTTGACAACATGCGCTACAAGAAATTAAACACCATCGTTCAACAACGCGTGTGGCAATTGTTGAACGATGATGACATACTTTTCGAGGCATGCGTTAAGCACCATGCTGTGTTCGGAAACGCCCATTCTTGGCAATAGTCTTTTTGTTTAAATGAATTTGTCCAGGCTCCACCCTCAGACAAATTTTGTAAGTTAGCTGATAAGTTTCTTTGAGCAATAAATTGATTCCCAATCTGATCGTCTTAGTGTCATCATTAATTGAAGAAGTACCAAAGATAGGATACAACTAATTTTTGAACTGTCATATCTCGGAAACCAGTGAACCGAATTGAATGATTTTTTTAACGTTTATCAACAATATACGACGCTATAAAATGAAATAATTTCCACGATGAATAAAGTTATACATACCGGTTTGACATTACAAAAATTACTAAAAGTGTTATTCTTTCATTCCAAACAGGCTCTAGTACATCTTATCAGAGCTATCTTGAAAACAGAAGCAGAAAATCTTTGGATATCAACACTAAAATTTAGTGACATGGATGTAAAAAAAAATTTTTTTTCAAGAAAGATCCAGAAGCTTCTATCCATGATAACTTTTTTCAACGTTCAAAAACTACCTATGTTTGATGACATGAGAAACATCAATGTATTGTTGATAAACGTTCATAAGCTCATTAAATTCGGTTCACTGGTTTTCGAGATAGGGGAACTAACGTATTTTCGGCTGTTTTGTTCTCTTCGTCATGAGGGGTTTTTTGAAACCTGTTGATCTCAAAGTTGGCCTCAAATCCTTCCCAACCAAGCTAAGTTATATGCCCAAGTTTTAGGCAATTTGGATCACAAAAAACCCCCATGACGAAGAGAACAAATCTGCCGATAATACCCTTTGTCACCCTATGACAGTTCAAAAATAAGTTGTCAAAAAAATTTCGTTTTACGCGAATGATTCTAGCTTCGCGAAAGATTAATCAATCGAGCTCAAAATTGTTCCAATGATGCACATATAGTAGGCAAACAAACCGTCAAAATTTGAGAATTTTTGATGCACTCTATGAAAAGTTACAGCGTTTTGAACTTTTTTGTGAGAGAAAAAAAAGTTGCCTATCCCAAACATTTTGGCCATCCCATGTATTTCAGCAAGGATTTCTCCAGTAATTCCTCAAGAGATTAGCCAGGACTTTTTTTAGAGATTCCTCCAGGAATTCCTCTAGGAAATCCGTCAGTAATTCCTCCCGGAATCTCTCAAGAGATTTCTTCAGAAATTTCTTCAGGAATTCATCCAAGAATTCCTCCAGTAAATCATCCTGGGAATCTTCCAGAGATTGCTCCAAGAATTTATCCAGTGATGTTCCATGAGTTGCTTCAGGTTTTCCCCTAGGATATCCTCCAAGACTTTCCAAAGGGATTTCTTCAGAAATTTCTTCAGGGATTCCCCCAAAAAAATTTCCAGCAATTTAACCATGGATTTCTCCAGAAATTCATTTAGACATTTCTCCAGGGATTCCTCTAGGTAATCCTTCAAAACTTTCTTGGGCATTGTTCCAAGAATTTCTTCAGGAATTCTTCAGGTATTAAACCAGGAATTTCTCTAGGGATTTATCCAGGGGTTCCTCCAGGGTTTCCTCCAGAAATTCCTCAAAGGATTTCTTCAGAAATTTCTCCAGGATTCCTCCCCGAATTCTTCCATTGATTCTGCCAGAGGAACTCCTCAAGGATTGCTCCGGGATTTCCTCTAAGGATTTCTAGAGTAACTCATCCAGCTATTTGTATATATTGGCATTCTTAAAAAAAAAAATAGAGGGATGTATACAGGAAATGCTAGGAAATTATCCACAAAGTCATTCAGGAAATCTTTCATAATTATTTTCAAAAATCCTTTAGAAATTCATCAATGGATTTTTTTCAGGAACCCTTCCATGAATTCTTTCAAGAATACCCCCTGCAGCTCATTCAAAGGAATTTCTTCAGAAATTCATTCTGTGTTTCTTTCATGAGATTCCTTTTTTCTCCAAGAAATCCTTCAAGAAGATATCCATATATTTCTTCAGGAACTGCTCCAGAGATTCACCCAAGAGTTTTACCATGGATGTTTTGCCCAAGTAACATTTTAAGTTTTGTTCGGCTCTACAAGAGATCTTCATGACCAATTTTATAAAACTTGCAATAAAACTAAATCATACATCAAAACCTCTTGATAACCTCTTAAAGAGTATCTTCCGGTTAAGTGGACCACTCTCGGAGAGGTTTTGCAAACCGCATTAAGAGTAGCAATAAACCCGTTTTAAAACCTAGTTGAATTATTTCCCATTCTCGATTGTTGTTGTTTTTTTTTCAACAAAAACTATGACAGCTCAAGATGCAGAGAAGCTTCTCGATGGCACGTAAAGTTCAAGAGGATACATCATTCGTAAGTAGAAAGCGATTATTTCAAAGTAGTATTTTAGTAGTTATTGTGCTGGTAGGCTTATGCGCATTCGAATTTACCGTGAATATTGGGGTTGCAGAATCATAAATCATAAAATTAATGCGCTTCGAAAATAGTGAATATTATCATCTTGGAATGAAATAAATCAATTTGTGAATTTAGTAAAACTATCCCGAATCACAAGAAAACTCAGCAGAGAGAGTTTATTTATGTGAGCATGTTATGGAAATGGTGACAAACTATCAATTCATTGCTAATTTAAGCAAAATTAACTATTTTTCATTCACGTAAGCTAATTCTTCAATATGGCGACGACCATTATCAGCGAAAATAAAACGAAAGCAAGTTTACTTTGATGACCGCAATAAACCTAGCAGTGTCGTAGTTTCTGCTTTTCCACCAACAGATGTCGTTACTAATCGAACGGATCGCCATCTGTTGAGAGTTTTAACAGTTTTATTGCGGTAATAATGATTGCCAGAAGGTTTACATATCGGAAAGTTTTGTTTACTCTTGAAATCTGTCTTTATGGATATCTTCAAGTATACTATAAAACATTTTATTAATGGTTTCCATAAAAGCAGTCATAAAACTGTGAGTTTTAATTATTGCTGTAATAAAACATTAATAAAAATCAAACAAAACCAATCAGCGATGGAATTGTTACTTGGGTGAGGACGTTCCTTTAGGAAATCCTTCAGGCATGCTTTCAGAAATTTAAGGGATTTCTGCTCAGATTCCCCCGAGAATACCTCAAGGGTCTCCAACGATTGTTTTAGGACTTATTCATTTTTTGGAATTTCACCAGGGATCTGCTTCCGAAGTTTGTGTAGGGATTTCTTTAGAAATTTATCTAGAAATTTCTTCAAGAAATCGCCTGAAAATGTTCCAGGGATTCCATTCAGCAGCTTCTTCAGGAGTGTACTCAGATATTCCATTCTCCTAGGGAAATCCCCCCGGAATTTAGGAAATGCATCGAGAATTCCTACTTAAATTCATCCAGACATTTCTTTTTGAATACATTTCAGCGATTCAAGTAATTTCTTCATGTGAACTCATGAATTTTAATAAGGATCCCATTACTTGAGAGTTCTCTTCAGGAATTTTTACAGGAACACCTTGAAAGTTTCCTTTATTGATAGTTTCAAGGCTTCTCCGAGAATTCCTTCAAACAAAAAAAAAAAAAGGATCCTTTACTGAGAATACGTTAGTTATACTCTGAGATAAGTATATGCAGTAACCCGAGAAAAAGGGAATACCCCACAACCATGCGAAGAGCAACCTATAGTAAAATTGTTATTGCTTTGTTGTACTACGAAATGCTTGAACAACACCACAATATGGAACTGTTTGTACAGAATTTGGTACTGATGTGGTATTTCTTGATTTACAGTGGAAGTAACTGAAGAACAAGTTTTGATATTGCATCATAGAGCTATCAAACAGTACAATTGAATTACAAGAAATGTTATTATTTTGTTATTCAATGTCATCTGCATAACAAATACAGTAATTGAAATTTTAGGTATGCGTTCATTATTGAAATAACAAAACTTGTTATTTTCGAAGTGTTATTTATAGAAAATAATGGTATTTGTTTTTGTAATTATTATCGAGGTATCGTGGTATTTAGAAATAATACTTGATATGTTATCCAGTTGTTATACTTTTCTGCTCAGGATATTACTATATATGACATTCCAAGATTGCTAATACGCATAGGCAAACTGGAAGATTTCAAAAAAAAAAAAAAATCGAACGGGTTTCCATTATGTTCCACTGAAGAAAATGTTGAAGGAAATCATGAAGATAATTTTGAGTTAGTCCTAAAAAGAGCTAGTAATTCCCAAAACAGCTATGATTTCTTACGAAAGTTGTTTGTAGATATTAACAAAAAGTATTGTGAGGGGTTAAATAATGTTTTAGAATATGCATGATGTTATTTTATTCAATTTCATTGTGTAGCGTTTAGTTACAAAAAGCTATTACATATACATTTGCTGAGGGTGCTCGCTCCCCTCTGACCGAAAAGCTGGCTACGCCCTTGCTTGTCTGTCATTAGTCGCAAAATAATAAATACATAACAAAAAATGTTCCTGGAAGACCATTTCAATAACATTGAATTTGGAAAATATTTCATTGAAAAAATTTGAAATTTATAAGTATAATTGATAATAATCTGAGAGCGAAATTTGTTATGATATCAAACTCATAAATAAGTAAGTTCTAATTCAATGCCATTTATAAAACTAGCTTTGATAACATATCTAATAATATTGTTAGTAATTAAATTAAATTATGTTTTTTATCTGAAAAACTCGCGAATAACACAGCGTATCAAAAATTAACTTTTGGTCTGTCTCAAGAGCAAACTTATGTGTCTCTGACAGATTTTGGGCCGCTGAATCCGAATCCGGACTCAGATTTGCTCCAACACGTCACAATTTTGAGCTATACCTCAATTTATAGGGCAAAATATGCGATTTTGGGGTTTTTTGACTGCAAGTTATTAAGCATGGAAATATTTTTTTTAATCAATCAAAAGGTTAAATGGTCAATTTACATCTAAATTAACGACTTATGCAAAATATTTCATTATACCAAACCGAATTTGATAGTTTTAAGCGATTTATCTAAGGTACGATATTTCCCATACAAGTCACCCTCCAAAAGTTGCATGCAAGTTTTCATACTAAGATAAAATGCTTAAATCTTTGAAGAAATTCACCAAGGGATTCCTGGAGAAATTTCCAACTGATCCCTACAGAAAATTTAGATAAAAAAATTGAGTGGTTTCCAATTAAATTCTTAGATGCATTTCTGAAGAAATCTTATGAAAAAATGCCAACGGATCCTTTAATACATTTCTGAAGGATATAAGGAGAAATTCCTGGAAGAAATTTCCGCTGGAGTTCCTAAATGAAGTCCTTATGGAACCTCTGGAGGAGTTTTGCTACGAAACTCTTGGCAAACCTCCCAAAGTATCCCAAATGGGATTTTCCAAATTGCTAAAAAAGTCCCACGAAGGTATTTTTAAGAACGCTTTAAGAAATTCCTGTAGAACTTCTTGTTTTTTTTTCCTGTTGGGTACATTTCCACTGCGACCAACTGTTGATCTATTGTGGCGGGCCCCTATTTAATATATATGCCATATGCCAGTGTGTAATATCACTATGAGTTAAGTGATTCCACTTGCTGACTGTAGGCATTATCCCAGTAAGGTATTACAGATCGAACTTCTTGTTAGAAAACAGCCCAAATTGTGGATGGAATATTTAAAGGGAATCCTGATGGAGCCATTGCATGAGTTCCGTAAGAAATTAAAAAAGAAGAAAGAAAGACGTGGACACCATCTTCATCCAGGAAAAGTCTGCACAGATTGGCCCTAAACAAGGAGCACACGGAGCATGCACCAGTGGATACGGAGAAGAAACTATTCTCACGAAAAAGTGACCGTAACCGCATGGCAACGAGGCTCCACATGAATCTGATAAATGCCCCAAATATTCCCTTTAGAGATTTCCAATGATATTGTCAATGGGATTTCCAATGATATTTTCAATGCATAGATAAATTCCCAAAGGAGATCTCAGAAGGTATTCGAATCACTGAGTTCAAGTAAACAAGGAATCGCTGTAACAATGCTGCAAAGAATAACTAAAAAAAATATCGGTGAAATATTTAGAAAAGTTTGTAAAAGACCCCAGAGTGAATTTCTGAAGAAACCTCCAGAAAAATAATTCTTAAAGTTACTCAAGGAAACCTCCAAGAATCCATAAAGAATTTTTCCAAAGAATCCTAAAAGAAACTTCGGTGAAATTCCTGGAAGAATACTTGATGGAAGGCCTGGGTGTATACTCTAATTAATTGCTGGAGGAGTTGGTCACTTAATTCCTGAAAGAATAATGCAAGGAATTCCGCCAGGAATCCAGGAATTTAAAAAAAAAAAATACCTCACATGATTTCTCAATGAATCCCAGGAGAAATTCTCGTTAATGACGGGCTTGGTGGTCTAGTGGCTACCGCTTCTGATTCGTATGCAGAAGGTCATGGGTTCAATCCCTGGCCCGTCCTTTTCATCCTACTTTGTATCTTTCTATCCACTTTCTCTCGCTCTCTCTTCTCTACAGATACAACTCATGTATATTCATATGTTCATAGCCATCGCTAGAACCAGAAACGAATTGAAAAAAAAATCGTTTCCCTCTCTTCCAACTTCCACTCACAGCACAGTGTATATATAACGCCTATAAGTTATGCAACCAGGGCCCATATAGCCGAGGCGGTAAACGCACGGGTATTCAGCATGACCATGCTGAGGGTGACGGGTTCGATTCCCGGTCGGTCCAGGATCTTTTCGTAAAGGAAATTTCCTTGACTTCCTTGGGCATAGAGTATCTTCGTGCCTGCCACACGATATACGCATGCAAAATGGTCATTGGCAGAGGAAGCTCTCAGTTAATAACTGTGGAAGTGCTCATAGAACACTAAGCTGAGAAGCAGGCTTTGTCCCAATGAGGACGTTACGCCAAGAAGAAGAAGAAGAAGAAGTTATGCAACCAAAGCGTGCTGTGCCGCTTGACCTTATTCACCTTATTCACCACACAATCTATCACGAACACTATAAATAACCCTATCCATGGATCGCATCACCGACCCAACGGTGACTCCCAGATCTCCCATCCTTTCCGTCTAACAAACACCCCAGTCCGTGCGGGTTGCGGGGACGCAGAGTGCTCTCGGTCTCTAGTAGCAACAACCAGTACACTCTAACATTCCTTTCCCTTCCCAGCTGACTATAAGGACTTGGCTGGCGCCGTTATTGATCAAATATGCATGAACTGCTAAAATTGCACTTTGAGAATAAGTGGAATGTCCCAGCCCCTTATTCAGTTGGATCTCAGTGCAGCTGGTACCAGTTCAGATCAATCACGGAGGAGCAACCATTGACATGTATAGTCAGAATTTGATCGATCGATCGTTGATCGAATCCCAGGAGAAATTCTCGTTAAAGTATCTCAACAAATGCTAATGGAGCGCGGAGATAAATTGAAAAGTTCTTCAAGAAATCTCTACATAGTTTTATTCAAAGAAACCCAAAGTGCCATGATGCATATTGCCCTTTATTGGCACATTACCAGGTTTTCTGATATGTCTGGAACATACTGGAACAACTTGTGATTGGGTGCTAGGTATACGGAGTGCAAGAGTAAGTCTCGGCTCCATAAAAATAATTCGCTCTCACTTGTAGTTAGTGGACACAAATGCAAATGTGTTGTGGATTGGCATCTAAGCCGAAAGAGAGAAGGATTTCTGAAACAGGAGTGTTCGCGGTGTGGCTTCGGAGTCAGTTTGGGTTTCTATCATTACTTGTTCTGTGGCTTAGTTGGTTAAAGCGCCGGTCTAGCGAATACGAGGTCGTGGGTTCGAATCCCATCAGAACGCGATTTATTCTCTCTAATTCCATCTCTCAATTTGTCAATTAGCAACATTTCGTGCCTCCTAATCACAAGTTTTCCCATTATGAAACCCAAAGTGACTGCTGGAAATTTCCTTTGGAATTCCGCAAAAAACTATGCTTTGGAGGAAATCTACAAAGTAACAAACAGTTAAGAAACTTCTGATGCAATAAATCTTTGGGGAATTATCTTATGATTTTCTGAAAAAAAATCTCGAAAGTTTTCTTAGAGTAATGCCCATGAGAATATGTGGAGCATTTGCTCAACAAAACCCCGAATTAAATGCTGAAATAATTTTTAGAAGAGTTCTTCAATAAATCGCTGCAGAACCCTGATTTAACGGCTAAGCAGTCATAATAAATCAAAACGAGTTGTTATCTAACTCAACGTTTCGACACTTTGGATGTTATATTTTTCAGGGTAAACTAAAATGGATATCTTTTTACTTATATAATGTGACTCTTGATACTTTTTCCCTAAGTAATAACGATACATTTTTGTTCTGTATCAAAGTGTTCCATAAGGATTTTTGAAAGTATTATTCGAAGAAACTTCTGAAAGAATTTGCTTAAATTCCACTGAAGAAATTTCCACAATATTCCGCAATATTTACTGAACTCACTTTTCCGTGGCAAGTTCAACCTTACGTGTTTTAGTATTTTTGTTTTTACCACGCAAACTTTCAATGACTAGGATACAATTTTGATAACATTTATGAATTAGCACGTCTGTCACGCCGAGGACCTGGGATCAAATTCCACTCCGGACAAACTCACATAAAAATGTGGGTTCTTCCTTCGGAAGGGAAGTAAAACGTGGGTCCCGAGATGAACTAGCCTAGGGCTAAAAATCTTGTTAATACAGATAGAAAAAAAATAGAATTAGAACTTTCGAACTTGTTGCTCACCAATACTCCTCTCACCCTGGTACAATATTTGGCCTATCTTCTTCGGTACTAAATTTAACCCTCTAATATCCAAATTTTTGATTTTGATCTAAATATCATTTTTCGTCATCTAAAATCGATTAAAACATGTTTTGGAAGAGGATTCTTTTTAATTCTCGATTTTTTGAATTTCAGTTTTTGATTTTTCTAATTTTTATTTTTGAACATCCCCACACTTTTATATTTTTCCTGGAAGCCAATTTGGGGAACGGATTTTTTGAGATGAAAATATTTTGAGATTTTATGATTATTGTTGAAATATTATTATTTCAAATTTATTTTCCAGAAATTTTTATTTTCCGTGTAATTTTAAGGAAAATAATTTTAGAGTGCATTCGATTCCCTTAAACTATTAAACAAGGATAGAATGATTTGGGAAAAATTTAAAATATGTTAATTGTAGCGATTCAAGACAAAATAAAAATGACTTCTAAAAGGTGACTAAAACATCAATTTTTCAATGATTAAAAAAAAATGTGAGTACGCTTTAAAATACACCAAAAACCATTTTGAGATATACATAACAGTCCTAAATATCAGCCAAAAATAAAAAAAATGATTTTTCACGAAACAAAAATTACAAAAATGCTCAAACTATACCCCGTCTAAAGGCGGGATTGGGTATTAGAGGGTTAACGATTCGATCACTCGTACTTTAATATCATGTACTCTGCCATTATACGCATATTTGTCACATGATGTGCGAAGAACAGAAGTAATACTTATCATACTACTGCTTCACGACTTCAAGTGAACTGTGCAAGACATGCTTCGCTTATTCGTACATTTAATGAATAATATTGAATATGCTCGTGAAATCCCATCCAAACCCATATGTACTAACCCAGTTCCCCAAATTCAATTCTCATGCCAATATTGGCTTCATCAAAACGATCATAAAAATCCTCAACCCTCCGCATTCGACATCAGTTCAACAACTTGGCCGGATATAACTTGTGGCATTTATTCGAACCGAAGCAATCACTTCATCCCACATGCAGTAGATAGAGAGTAACTTCATTGGCAAACGACCACGCACCGACCGACACAGCTCATCATATAGCCAGAATCGAAATATCAATAAGCATCCCCATTTGCTCCAGTTCAGCCGCACTTGGTAAACATTGAAGTTACGAGGAAAAAAAACATCGTTATCTCTCATTTTCCCAGTCGTCCCAATCTGGCTCCAGATCAGATACCTATGTGGATGTTGTAGAGCTACAGATAATACACCCCGGCCAGAATCAATGAGCGATTTAATGATGATCCTAGGCGGAAAAAATGAGGCTCTGGCTCATGGCGGCGGGAGAAGCAATATGCCTCGCAGGCAGATTCGCAATATCAATATCAGAATCCACATCGAGATCCAGCAACAGCAGTAGCAGCAGCATCAGGCTTTTTGCAATAAGTAGAACGACGAATTTGATTGCTGTTGCGCTGACTGGATGGTTCGGTGGTAGGGTACTGGTTCCCATATTAAGCATGTGGCTCCCATTTTCATCCTACGAAAAACAAAGGATTAAAACGTTGTTTCTTTTGTTTCTTACTTATTTTTGTATTTTTGTTAGGAGTGAGCACGCATGAAAACAAAAAGAACGGAATCAATCGGTGCCGTAATCGCTTGTTTTCGAATAGGATGAATATGGGAGCGTGAGATTACTGATGGAACACATACCCTAGGTTTGTGGAGTTCTTCCAACTGTTGCTCTACTGACTGGTGGTGGTGCACAATGGGATTTCAGGAGGACAAATGTGATTGAAATTCGTGCTGTTTAACGTATCCAAGTGCATCAAACCTCATCTTCTTTTCTAGGCATAACGCCATCATTAGGACCAAGCTGCTTCTGACAATGTTCTTTGATCACTTCCACAGTTATAAACTGAGAGCTCTCAGATGAATTCCCTCATAAAATCGAGAATTATGTCTTCTTTTTGTTGGCGTAACATCCCCACTGGAACAAAGCATGTTTCTCAGCTGAGTGCTTCCACAGCTATTAACTGAGTGCTTCCTTCCCAATGCCAATTTAGTATGTATTCATACATTATGTTGCAGGTACGAAGATACTCTATGCTCAAAGAAATCAAGGAAATTTCCTTAACAAAAACGTCCTGAAATGACCGGGAATCGGATCGGCTACCCTCGGTATGGTTATGCTGTACAACCACGCCTTTACAACTTTGGCTGTAAGGAAGAAGTTGAAGAGGATGGCAGAAATGCTTCCGAAATACCCCTGAAACGACTCTAAAACCTACCAAAAATCCTCTGACGCTTCCTGAAATGCCTCCGAAATCAATCTAAAACCTTCTCGAACCCAATGTAACGCACCAGAAAACCTCCGAAATCACTGAAAACGCCTGAGTAATGCCCCTGAGAGCCCTCCTGAAACCGCTTGAGACCTCTGAGATGCTATTGACATTCCGTTAAGCACCCCTAAGACCTCCTGGTAACCCCGAAACATCCTGAAATGATCCTGATACCTTCTGGAACCCCTAAAGTTCCCTGAGAGGACTCTGAGACCCTCTAAAACGCCCCTGAGACCTCCTGGTACCCACTGATACCTTCGGAGACCCCTTCAAACGCCTCTAAGATCTCCTGGTACCACACTGAAACGCCCCTGAAATCTCCCCTTCCTTTGCTCTTCCCAATAAATACTCCCTGGTAGCCATTGCCATAGTTACTGTTATTATTATATTTTTCATGAATAATATTGATTCTGAATAGTTCTTCTCACTTTATGCATGGTATTAAAAAGATGCATAAAAATAGCTTGCATAACCGGTCTACATGTAATATCTTTCTTTTATTCAAAAGAATCTGATCTCTATCCGGTTTTTGACAAAGTTTTTCGGGATACCATCAGTAGGGTGGGTCATCGGAACATTTTTGTCAGATCAAGGTTTTTTCGACTCCATTTGGGGTCCCTAACAACTGGCCAAAATTTGAGAGGGATCTGTTACGCCTACGTTTTGCGCATCGCGATTGAAATTTGTATGGAAATTCGTATGGGAAAACGTGCTTTTTTGTATTTTTCCTATTTCATCTACTAATTTAACCAAAGTCATAATACTAAACCCGTTAAAGTATAGTTCATGATATACCTTACAACTTTGCCGAAGACAGCAGGGTGCTAAAATGCTCACAAAAAAAGTTATTATGCTCCAAAGTAAGGTATATCGAAATATATGCTGAAAATGACTTTTTCTGCCATCACTGCCCGCTGGGTCAATTATAATCTGCTATAGCACTTTGTGGATGCATTCTATCAATTTGGTGTCTTCAGCAAAGTTGTTTGGATTTACATGCTCTTTGAATTGCATTTGGACATTAGTTCGAAATTTCACCGCATAGGTGGCGCTGCGATACAAACTTTTTTATTTCACATCCTAGAGCTTTGGCGTTTTCGGCAATGTTGTAGAACACAAAAAATTATGAAAGTTTGTCGAAGACGAAAGTTTGTTCAGATTCTGAATCAAAGGAATAAAATATATTGAAAATAAATATTGGTTACGATCAGCAGATAAAATGAAATAAAATTAAAAAGACAATATTTTATTGTCCATGGAAAATATGAAATATGATGAATATAACCATATTTTCTCAAAAATTTTACGTGTTACTGAAATTCTTAGGTCAGATTCTATATCAGTGGATCAAAATTTATTGAATATAACTATTGGTTATGATGAGCAGATGAAAAATTCAAAATTATAAAGACAAGATTTTGTTTTGTATGAAAATATGAAATTTTGTGAATAAAATCCTATGTTTCTCAAAAAAATTACATGTTACTGAAATTCTTAGGTCAGATTCTGAGTCAGTATATGAAAATCTAATAAATATTTATATTGCTTAAGATGAGCAGATGAAAAAAAAAAATTTAAGACAATAGTTCATTGAAAATAGAAAATATAAAATTTTGTGAATAAAACCGTATTTTCTCAAAAATATTACGTGTTACTGAAATTCTTCGGTCAGATTAAGAATCAGTGGATCAAAATCTATAGAATGTAAATATTAGTTATAATGAGCAGATAAAAAATTTAAAATTAAAATACCAATATTTTATTTTCTATGATATATTAAATTTTGTGAATAAAATCCTATTTTTCTCAAAAACTGTACGTGTTACAGGAATTCTGAAGTCAGATTCGAAATCAGCGGGCCAAATTCCATTAGAAATGGAACAAACGGTCAAAGTGCGTGAAAAAAGTTTCAATTTTGTCGACTAGTGTAATTGCAAGAACTCCATTTAAAAATGTCATTAATTTCTCACAAGCTGGTGCTTTTCCGGGATTCCTTCACCGATTTCTTTGTTAATGATACCGTCCAGGATTTCTACAGGAATTACTCTCAAAATTCTTTCAGGGACTCCTTTAGGATTCCTTCATTAATTTCCGTCATGTGTCCTTTGGAATTTCTGCCAGGATTTATTTAGAATTTTCTCCTTGATTTTCATCAGAAACCCCTCTCAATGATTCCACTAGCGATCTCTTCATTAATTCCTCTAAGATTCCTTTAACTTTTTCTCCTGGTATTTCGTTCGGGATTCCTCCATTGTTTTATTCTGGGATTTCTCCCAGGACTACTTCCGGGATATTTTCCGAGGTTCTGGTCCGAGTTTATTTCAGACATTTGCGCTCGTTCCTTCTTTCCCTTATTCATCCCAGAATTCCTTCAGGGATTTCTTCCAGGTTTTTTCCCGGGATTCTTTTAGAGGTTTCCTTTGGGATTCATGGTTTTGATTCCTTCCGGAATATCTTCGGAAGTTTCACCTGGAATTGCTTAAGGGTTTTCTTCTGGGATTACCTCCTGGGATTACTTCTGGAATTCTTTTACTGTTTTATTCCCAGATCTCCATGGCTCCTTTCGGAATATTTTTCAGAGTTTTCGTCTGGGATTTGTTTCAGCAATTCCTTACGGAATTCTTCATTCATTTCTCCCGGGATCTCCCTACAGGGATATCTCCTGGTATTCTTCCAGGGTTTCCTCTCGGAATTGTTTCATGGCTTTCTTCTGGGAATATTCTTTAGGGTTCCTTTCAGAATTCTTTCAAAGATTTCTCCCGACATTCTTTCAGGATTTTTTCAAGGATTTCTCCTGCAATGCCTTCAGGGGGGCTTCCTTCGGGATATTCATCCGGAAATTCCTTTCTTGATTCCTGCCAGAGCTTCTTAAGTATGACTGCCAGATTTTATTTTTCAAATTACCTAGTCATGCGGCGTTCAAATGGTGTTGCAGTGGGATTCAAGAGCGTTCCAGAGGCTTTAAATGCGTTTCAGAGGCTTTTTAGAAAATTTTCAGCAGGCTCCAGAGGCTTTCAAAGTTTTTCAGTGGCGTTTCATGTGGCTTCGGGGGGTTCAAAGGCGTTCCAGTGGGTTGCAGGAGTGTTCAGAGGGTTTTAATGTGATATTCAGAAGATTTCAGAGCATTTCAGGGGTACCAGGGGCCTCCAATGATGTTGCATTAGGTTTCAAAAGGTTTCAGAGCCGCCCCATGGATGTTTCAGGAGGTCTCAGGGGGATTCTTGGGCGTTTCAAGTGATTTTAGAGGATTTCAGGGATGTTTCAGGGTATTCTAGGGTTGTCAGGAGGTTTCATGGGCGTTCCATGG